>NC_134457.1:155311651-156511651 GCF_047948215.1 Lycorma delicatula | reverse complement strand
GGTTTACTAGGGAAATTGAGTATCAAGTGGTTCCCGTTGCTTACTTTACAAGAAAGCCGCCCAACACTGTACAAAACTATCGAAATGAAGGCGATATTCAACCCCATAAATCACCATAACGTCTGTCTGTATATCATCAAACCAATTAACTGTTGTCTCATGTTTACCATCGTTAAATTCAACTCGGCAATAAGTACTGGGATACATTGTGTATTGCAACAAATTTATGAACAATTTTCTGTCATGAAACAATGTTTATGCTTACTTTACTGTAAAGGAAAGTAACTTTACATACTTCATCTTATAAGCAGTGTATACATTCCACCTATTAAATACAAGTGGATGTTCGGTTTCATCGCCGATCAAGTGGTTATATAGCTGTTTTGTAATTCACACGATCCTGGTTCAGATCCATTATATGTTTATTTACTTTCAACTGAATTTTAATGTCCATTTTTTATACGTTTGGCATTTAGTAAGAGAGAGTGACTCTGGAATCTTGCTCTGAGGTGGGAAATAGCCAGCAACCAAATTGTAATTAGGTTAAAAATATCTTGAGTAGTATTTTTATCTTAAAATAACCTGTTTTTTAACTTAAAATATCTCAAATTATTTCTAATTTAATTGGTCGTAAGTTTAAAACCAATGTATTCCTAAAAATTCTTAAAAGTTGGTATTTTCATAATTGTAACTAATTTATGAAAAAGCTCTGTTCAGATTTTTGCAATCATTATTTTATGTCGTTTATGTTCATTGCATTAAAAAATTAAATTATATTCTTCTTTGTCGGAGTTAGAATTCAAATCAAACCCTTGATTCCTAAATTTTCTGTCTCTATCACCCAACTCTATCAAAGTCCATTACTACTTTTATTCGATTTCTAACGTGAAGAAGCTTTGTTGCATTCTTGAAATTCATCTATTTCTATTACTATTATATAAATTATTTTAGATTTCTCGTAATTCTTCTGCTTTTTAAATACATTTCCCATTAATAATAATAGTAATATTATTACTATAACTATATATATCTATATACTCTCTGCTTCCAAAATAAATTTCCAAATATATATATATATATATATATATATATAGTTATAGTAATAATATTACTATTATTATTGATGGGAAATGTATTTAAAAAGCAGAAGAATTACGAGAAATCTAAAATAATTTATATAATAGTAATAGAAATAGATGAATTTCAAAAATGCAACAAAGCTTCTTCACGTTAGATATATATATATATATATATATATATATAACTATATATATTATTACATAATTATAATAATAATAATAATAATGATAATGATAATTTTAACGCAATTTATCAAGCAAAACATTTTTCCTTTGTACAGTACAGTACTAAACTGCCGGGATAGTCTAGTGGTTAAACTCATCATCTCAAAATCAGCTGATTTTCGACTTCGAGTGGTCTAAGGTCTTTGTAAAGTCAGTTGCTTTTATATGAATTTGAATGCTAGAATGTGGATACCAGTGTTCTTCGGTGGTTTTTTCTTCCTTGTGACGGGAGGAATCCGATTTACGGACAAAGTGTTGGACTCGCTAACAGGTTCCGCAAGATCTTGTTAATTTGCGTATGTCTGGTGTTTGTGTATGTACTGCGACCTACCAACTAAACCTCCATATCTCAAACTCTTCTCCCGCAACCCGCAATTGGGGCCGCACCCGCAATTGAGCATACCACAACCCCGAGAGGTTCTGAAGCGTCCAATATTCTAACGGGCCTCCCCGTCTACCAGCTGAACGTCTGGTATGACAGGTCGACACGCCGGTCGAAACTTTTCTTCATGCTCTGCCTCTAACCTTCAGGGCGGGGTAACGAGGGTCGACTTCGTCGTTCCTGGTCCTTATCCCGGAAGCCGGGACTCAGTCTTTATGCTATCTGTGCAAGCCCAGACGAACGGAGACTCTACAATCGGTTGTCCTTCACCCACTCGCTTATTTGAGCTGGATCACCCTTGTTATGAATGTTGAGATTGCCGCATAGTGATGCATACAGTTGCATCAGATGGGCGGCTCAGACAGTATTATGACATCTGCCCTCTCACTCATGGTTCATCGGTGGTTGGGTTCAATTAACCACAGGTCTCAGGAACGGTCGACCTGAGTTTGTTCCAGACTATATGATTACCGGCACATTTACATGCACTACATTTACAGCTACGTCAACCCTGGCAAACAGGTAGCAATAATTGCATTTCCCTAAACACAGACACCTTCATTCCGTTTAATACAATTTTTCGATTCCTTTACCAAAAATTCTTATGTAGATCCCACATGATTTTCTTGTACGCCTATTAAATAACACTTACACGTTTTTTAAAATGAAAAGTACATAAAATTTTATTTCATTGATATTTTTTCAAGTTTTTTTAAGGTTATTGAATTATTATTTATCGTAAAACATTTTTAACAATCAGAGGTTAATAATTTTAATAGATCAATATATTGAAATTAAAAAAAAGAAGTTAAACAAAAAGGAGATCAATTCTGATTCGAACCGACCTGGTTTCCCATTGATCCAGATATTTCATTAACTAAAATTTTATTTGGTTATTGCTCTGAAACCAATGAAAATAAGTACCACTTATGATATATCGTTGAATAGCTCTCAGTAATGGGTTATTACCGCAGTTAAGTACGAATACTGAATGATCGGATCATCATATTACGTCAGAAAATCAAAATAGCCTCATGGAAGGTGCGCACTGCCCATCTTGTCAGTTAAAAAGAAATGATTGCACGAGGATTAATATGTTACAAAATATCCATCGCAGCGCTTTCAGAACTTAGACTTATAGAGTCTGGAACAACGACAGTACGGGTGCCAGATAGTGATGAAGTGATCACATTATTCTATTTTGGTGGCTAAAACACACCGACGTCAGTGGTTTTGCACTTGATCGGCAAATGACCAAGTGCGTATTGGCCTTTCAACCCTTTTCGAGCCGCTTAGTTTGTAAACACTAGCTGGAACAATCCATATACATATTATCTCTGTATATGCGCCTACTGGATCAGGTCAAGATGATGCCAAGAACGTGTTTTACACTCAACATCAACCTCAACTGTATCGTTGCACGTGCAACGAGGTTACGACGATACAGTTGAAGTTCCAACGTGCGAAAAAACCGATACCCCCACCAATGAAGCGAAACTGGCTACTTCTACTGGTAGAAGTAGTCAGTAGAGTAGTAAGTAGTAAGTATCAGTACTAGTAGAAGTAGACTCTTAACTGGTTAATAGCCAACTAGCATTAGCATTAGACAACTAGTTTGTAATTTTAGCCATGATTACATGGATGCTGAGTCAATCTAGACAGCTGAAGTCATACAAGGACGCGCCAAAAATGTCTGCCCACCAACACGCCATCAAACACAGACCTGGATATCATATGAATCCCTCGACTTAGTCGATCAGCGTAAACTACCAAAACTAGTTGACTATGAACAGTACCGAAAATTGAAACGGGAGGTCAGAAGTAAGCCGAAGGCCGAGCGTGCAACATATTGGAATGATATGGCCACTAAAATGGAAGAAGGTACACAAAAACATGAATACCGGACCGTCTACACAAAAATTAGAAGCCTAAGTGGAAAATTTATGATATTTAATGAGAATGTACGGAAAACCGATGGAAACTTTGTTCGATCTCCTTCAGAACGACTGCACAGATTGAAAGAATTTTTCCAAGAACTATACAGCCATAAGCCTCCGCCTGTCCCACTAGCAAACCCACCGACCTTTCTAAAGAAGGGTGTACTAGGGTGTCTTTTTAGGGTAGTACTAGAATACTAAAGAAGAGTGACAGTCGCGAATGCAAAAACTACCGTGGCATAAGCTTTCTATCTATAACTGGAAACGTTTTTTATGAGAATCACCCAAACTCGACTACAAAAAAAACATCGGAAACAACTGTCTAGAGAAGAACAGACTGGCTTTTGCCAAAATTGAGGCTGCTGCGATCAGATTTTCACTCTCAGACAAATGTTGGAAGAGCGAATACGCTGCGGGAAGCTAATAGTCATTGCATTCATCGTTTTCAAGGCGGCACTTGACAGCGTCCATTGGCCAGCACTATGGGTGGCACTCAAGTCTGAACCTATGCCGGCCAAAACCATCCAACTACTCACGGAAACGTAGAATGACTCTAGCATCCGCATACGCATCCTTAATTAACTGTCTGATGAATTTCCAGTATACAAACCGATGTAAAGCAAATATGTGTCATTGCATCCTTATTATTCAATATTATTGATGCAATAATTTAGGAAGCCTTCAATGGCCGGCGTGGTATCCAATACAGCGAAAACGGCTGCTGCAAAACTCACAGCTGCCGTCCGGAAACAATAGAAAAATATCGTACGCAATGCTCGTTTTCCAGCGGCACCCATAACAACGTACTGGCTCCTAGCTCACCCTCCTCCATACGTTTCTTAAGGGATCAAAGAAAAAAAAGAAGGAAGTTCCATTACTCCGCCGTTCTGCATGGTGTAGTAGCGTATCGGCTTTTCATCCAGAGGTCGTGGGTTCGAAACTTTGTCAGGCATTGCATTTTATCATACGCTAAAACATTTCTACTACAAACATCAGTCGGTGTGTCACAAAGTGTTATTCTTTGCTTTTCGGTGCGGAAATTTGTTAGATTGAGGGCAACCCGGCAAGATATTTTAATTCTCCCTGCTTTTGTTTCCAACCGATCTATTGTCAAATTGTAATTTATATACATCTTGACCTGGGGATCTAGGGCTGTAACAAACATCACGTAGACCACATAAGCTGACGAAGCTCTATCCATCAACCCGCTACGAATGCAGCGCAGTAGATGATCGTAATTTCAAAAACGTGCCAATCAAAAAAAAAATTTGTAGAAATTACTTTTTCACAAAAATTTTATTTTTTAAGATGCATTCTAAGGGATAGAGCGGCAATGAAGAATTCTTCGTCAACACTTTGTGGGGAAATCCTCATACCGAATTTTTATACATATCTGAGAACTTAAGGGAGATGTCCTCTAAGTTTATTATTTTTTTTATTTATTTTTTTTAAATCGGATCAACTGTTATTGAATCTCATTGGAAAAATATACTGACATTTGAAATCTTTTATTATCATGAAAAGTAATCAGACACAAAATCGTAAAAGTTTTCAGGTAAAAAAAATTTTTATTTCAGTAGCGTTTATATATTTACAAATAAAATCCAGGTCAATCAATCGCCTGATATATATTATTAAATTTTATATATTACATTTGTCATTAAAATTATACGCACGTAATATTATTTAAGATTAGTTTCACCCGATGAATATTTTAATCAGATGTTACGGAATAATCAGATAGCTAATGAGAAAAGTATAAGAACAAGATTTATAGATTTGACGGATTTATGGATTTTCGTTTTTAGAAGGTTACTGAAAAAGGAAAGGGTAGTGATTGATGTTACAGTAACTGGATAACAATGTATTAGGCCTACTTCAAATGAATACATTTACATCATACAGCCTGACTAACAATGATTAATTAGTTAAGGACATGGTTGTAAGAAAATGTAGATATCTACTTTATTTGTACACGCTAGGGTAATTAATAAAATTATTATACATTTTATGTACTTAAATTTCGTCAATTTTCTGTTTTTTATGGTCTAACAGTAAAAATGGAAATGACTCTCTCTCTCACTTTTTCACTCTCACTTTTTCACTCTCACTTTTTCTCTCTCACAACTTGTCTGTCTTTCTCACCGTTTAAAATTACGCTTGTGTAAATGGAAAAATACCGTGTTCATACGCACCATTATAAGAGTGAAGGTCTATTCTAAATTATTGATTAGCCTAATTCCCATGAAGTTAATTTAATTATTAATTTTAGGAATCTTTACTGTCTTAAAACTTAATAATTCAAATTTTATGTTTTTTTTTATATAGAGTATACTTCGAAAAATTTAATTAATCTTCTCCGTATCTGATAATTATAACAAAAGCCTTTAATAATCATTAGACTGCTCATAAATCTTGTTAGGTAATATGAACTTGTTTTAAAAAATTAATGAGATCATTAGAGTATTATTTAAGACTATTTCTATCGTTTTTTAAAACAAAAAGATAAGATAAGTAGGTAAGAAATATAACTAATGGTGTCTATATATATATATATATATATATTTATTTATTTATTTATAATATAAAGGTTTCGGCTAAGTATTGATTTTACTCCGAAAAAAATTATTTTAATATTGTGCTTATGATATTAATTTGCATTCATTCATCAGGTATTTATAGAATAAATATATCAAATTACTTACAGATTATTATTAAAAAAAAACATATTGTAGTATAATCAACACTTTTTTATCACTATTAAAAAAATACTATTTGAAATAAAAGAAAGTAATAGAAATCTTTTATAACCATCTAAATGAAATTTACCTATGCAAGATGCAGCAAAAAAATTGAGTATTCAAAATCGGATATTGTTTAGTAATTTTTGTTTTGTTGTGATTCACAATGAAATTATTAAGATGATTATCGTAGAAATTCTTAGAAAATTTTAATCCTGATTTTAATGGAAAATCAGATAAACACTAATTTGATAAATTTAACTTGAAGTTCAAAAGTTCTATTTTCTAACTTAACAACCTTTCCTGATTTTTCTGGGTTTAGATGAAAGAAATATGATGGAATTTTATCACCGGTTATAACTCCTAACAGCAACCTACAAGAAGTGTGCAAAAAGTACATTATTTGAATGAACGATCACCTATCCTGTTATCATGCCTAATGGTACCCAACTTTAGTGTTCATAATTTGTTATATCTACACAGCTGTAAATAGTTTAGTAACAATCTATTTACGTTATCTTTTTACATTGGATAACACTGATAGACAAAAAAAAATTAATGTTTCTCTAAGTGTGATATCATTTCTTGAATTGCATTTTGCGTACTCTACAGATCTGAAAACACAATTTTTGTATCATCCTTAGTTATAATAAATTACACTTAATAAATTACAAAAAATTATGGAAAAATATAGTTAAAATCTGTAAAATTTATAATTTTGCATGGCCTTACCTGTGTTAGAATGATTTCGCAGATGCTTTTCTTTCACCAATAGCCTCAGGCATATCCCGATTTAATGTCCAAAAGTAATCGGCTAGCATGTTAGTATTCCATTTTCCTTTATAGCGGTTTTCCATCATCGTAATGTCTTGGTGGAAACGTTCAACGTGTTCGACAGTTAACCTCTCCGAGATTGCCCGGGAAAAAATCCAGATGTAAGTAAAGGACATTTTCAAAAACATATTACTTCCCATCGCTCTGTTTAAAGTAAGAAGTTGATTAATAATATCGTGGTAATTGTCGGATTTTTTTATTTCTGCCTGATATAAAAAAAATCCGGAACTATCCTTCTTCATTAATTTAACAAAATTTTTCATTGGTCCTAGCTTGATATAGAGAGGGGTAAAAATACTTTTCTGGGTGCAACTAAGGGCTCATGGATAATATTTTTCCCATTTGGAGTTGTCTCGTTTTTTCCACTTTGTGACAACTTAGTGTTTATCCCTAGCTCGGCTGTCCCAATCGCAAAGAAAATACATGTAGTTATTTTTATAGCCTAACTGCATGCTTGACAGAATAGCTATAACTTTCTAATCACCACGTATGTTCCAGCTACGTTTTTTATAACTTATTTTTTCATAATTGTCTTTCATCACATCGTATTTTTCTTTCAAATTAATACCATAAGCGATTGGTATCGAAGGATATTTGTTACCGTTGTGTAGTAGAACCACTTTTAAACAGTACTTGCACGAATAAATGAAAAGACGCCAGTCCTCAAGTATATGAACTTGTCCTACCTAATTGTAACATAAGCTCATCAATATTATGCAATAAATCAAATTATTTTCATCAATAAAGAACTCAGAAAGTCCTTTTTGTCGGCTTCAAAAGGGCGAAATTTTTGTGTTTTTGAAGTAAATTCTAACCTTGCAGTCTTGATTGTAACAGATCAGCTTGAGTTTTTCTCCTGATAAATTTAAATCCCTAACCAAGTTATTTAATTCACCTTGTGATATAAGATGTGGCTTATTGGAAGATAATTCAAAATTAAAATCATTGTTGTCTTCTTCAGTACTGCCTGATTCTTCATCGCTGCTTTCGAAACATATATATTCACAGGTGGCTCAGGAACTGGAATAATTTCACTGTGAGGTACAGATCTGATTACAGATTACAGTGAAGGATATTGTACAGTATGTTTAGATTTTCTAAAAATTTCACATATACCTTTTAAACAAAGATAACAATCGGTTACATGAGCCTTTGGTTCACGCCAAATCACAGGTACAACAAATGGCTTTCGTATACCTTTCAGCCATCCTTTTAAATATACAGAACAATTAGTGCATACTATATGAGGAGGCCACGTATTATACTGATCACCAATTTTACTCTAAAAGTACAAATGATATGCTTTTTTAATTAAAGGTGTAATATTTTTTCTATTTGATTTCATGGTAAACTCATCGCATACATAACAAAAGGCATCCACATCATTTACACAATTTCGTGGCATTATGACACTGCAATTCAACAAATTTAAGACAGCAATAAGACTGAACAAAATTAATTCATTCCAAAATCCAGTGCTTAATACAAACAACACAGCTCTGTTTTCAGATACATGTTTTGACATGCACAGACATGATTAATCTTGTCCATGAAGGCTGACTCTTCATATGACTATGAGACATTCTTTAGGTGACTATGATATGATTTAATTCTTTGTCTAGTATTGTTTATTTGTATCTTACAAATTATGTTAATAAAGTTAAACAATAAAAATTAGGTAACAAAATACAATATAGGAGCTTTAAATGCTAACTATACGTTGAAAAATGAAAATAATTCTTTAATTAAAATTTAAAACTCTTTCAAAAGTAGTGGGTGACGGAAAGATTCTGAGTTCATATTCGTTTTCAGCATCAAAAACAAATTAGAATCATGTATCGCATGTTAGGAAACAAAAATTATATTTATCAGTGTAATCAGACAGGGTTGCTTCTTGTCACCAATTCTTTTTAACATCTATAGAAACCAACCAGTTAAGGAATTTTTGGAAGACTTAGAGGTTGGTGATTATGTTACAATAGCAAGAAAAAAAATAAAGACAAATAAGCATGTAAATGAACAAATAGTAAAAGCTGCAACTGAATAGAAGCTAAAATGGATAGAATAAACAAGGTACGAGAAAAATATGTAATGAGAATAAACGCTGATAAATCCAAAGTAAGGAAAATATCTAGAGAACACGGTGCTACAAAGATTACTATTGAGGAGAAATAGTTGGAACAGAACAATAAAGTTTGCTGGAAGTTACACTGATAAAATTAGAAGCAGAATTGCGAATGGTAAAATAGCTATCAGTAAGGTTAGAAATACATAAATCTACTTAAAACAAAAAGTCCATTGGTCTAAGAAAGAGAGATTTGCAAGATGTTTTGTTTAGAGTGTGGTACTAGCTGCAGGGCGTGCCTACGGCACGCCTCGGCAGCTAGTCCCTTCGGGCGAGTTGCCCAGGCGGGCGGTGTCTCGGAATGGGATTATTAGGTGTCCAGAATTGATTACTTCTTATGTAAAAATATTTTTATTTTTTAATGATAAAAATTGATATAATGAAAGTTAAATTAGAAATTTAACTCTAGAAATTGATACTAACGAATCGGGATTTTCCGCTAGTGATCGGTACATTCTGGTGCCTAGTTTTTGGTTATAGTTCATTATTTTATAAAGAAAAAATCGCATAAATAAATAAAAAATATGTAAAAAAATTTTTAAAACAACACTCTTAGATTAAACGCACTAAAAGGTAACAAATAATTTTAGGACGGTATCTCAGAATGGATTTGACAACAAGCTTTGATGGTGATGTGTAAAATTATGTGAAAATCATAGCTTCAAATTAAAAATTTCATGTTTTTGATAATTTATTCTTATGTGTATTTGTACCCCACTCATTCATCACGCATAAGAAAAAAATTGGCATAAAAATTAAAAATTAAATTTTTAATTTTTAATTTTGTTACATATTTTTTAGTGTAATATGAGTAGTTTTTAATTTTTTTTTAATATATTTTTTTATTTTCTTAATTTTATTCATAAGTTTATATTTCACAGCTGCGCTAGCACACAGGTTTGAATGTATTTAACGAAAAATCGGATCGATACGCTTTACGCTGGGGCATTGCAATCAAAACACTGGACGAAACGATTTAATTTCCGGATAACCAAGATCAAGACTGTACCCGATGCGTTAAACAGTTAGCGCTCGATCTGCTGACACGCCGTTTGAATCGTGAAAATCGGGCGAGCGGTTGCCGAGATATTACGGTGGCACCACATCACACCCTTTCCAGTTTCCGAACGGCGCCAACTTGAAAATATTATCATCCAACGGGTAACACTATGAGTGGATGGGGCATCGCTAAGGGGATCGAAAAAATTTTTCGGTCTCTTTAGGGTACTAAAGGGACCCCTAAGGGGTCCCTTTAGCGTACCCTTTAGCACCAGTAAATTCTGGTGCTAAAGGGTACGCACACACAGACACACATACAAATACCCTTTAGTAGGTTAGGATTACATGGTGCAGAAACATGAATAAAGAAAGCAGAAACTCAATATGTCGAAAATGTTGAAATGTGGGTATGGAGGAAGAAGCTAGGTATCAACTGGCGAGAGATAGTAACTAATGATCAGGTATAAATAAGAGCAGGAATTTAAGACAATACAAAGAAGAAAAGCTAATTGGATAGGCCACATAACTGTATTCAAAAAATAATGATTGTGGAAAGGTTGTAAGAGTGAGGTGAAGAGGAAGAAGGAGAATAGGAATGTTGGATGATTTGAAATGGAGACAAGGATACTGTACTTTAAAAGAATAAGCTCGGAACAGACCACAATTGAGAACGTTGTTTCTTGATACCTATCAACAGACAGTTGCACTGAAGAAGAAGAATTAACAGTTACCGAGTCTGGTAATCTATTCTTGTTAAAACAAGGTTGTTTGGAAGTAAATTGAAAATCCAATTGAAAGTTAGTCGTGAACATAGAACAGCCTTAAATTGAGTCAGCCGTTAAGTTAAATCTTTTGCTAAAGTGCATTCTCAAAAGTACAAAAATACTTTTCTGACTGGAGAAGACGCTATCCCCGTTTTCAGTTTAAAAAATACGTTCTCCGATAAGTTTTTTAAAATTATATTGTCGTAAATTTTATACCTGAAATATTTCGCCAAGCCTTAGAAGTTATATAACGAGAAAAAAATGTGTTTTCTTAAGAATAGTAAAATTTTTTTTTGAGATTTAAAGATTTTTTTCTCGTTTTAAATTATAGTTTAATTTTTCTAATCCAAATATATTGCTAAATTTCATCCATATTGAGTAAATTAGTAATAATAAAAGTATAAAATTTCGCATAGTGACGATGAAGTTCCAGAGTTTAAATTTTCAAAAAGGTTTATTAAAAATGTATTTATTTATTTTCATGCGCATTAACTTTTTTTCAAGTGTGACCTAAGCGATTAAATTAATAAAAACTATTTTATTCAAAGGAGAATAGACAACCCCTAAATTGTTTTATTTTAAGCCCCAACTATGATTTCAATTAGGTTTAAAATAACTGCAACCGGCAAATTTTGTAAGAATTGATTTTGTCAACCTTGAATGATTTCAAGAGTAAACAAACAAATACAGAGGCAGATGCTTGACGAGATTAACGAAATAATCTGCTTAATTTTTGGATGAAATACAAATACAACGTTAAAAAATTTCTAAGCCTACTTATAATGTACTTTCCAAATATTTATATAAATGCTTTTTATATTATCCATGAAATGAATGATACAGCATTATTAAATTTTAATGTTTAACGAGGGAAAAAGTTTTATTTGAAAATGTTGTTTTCAGCTAATTAAATTGATCAAAACTTTTGTGTATTAAAATTATCAAATTATTTTTTAATCTTTATATTCTATTTGTTTATCCTTTTTGATAATACAGGAAATGTATAAATAAATTACATTAATTTGTTTTTATCCTTTATTTATTTAATTTTTTTTTTTTTTGTAAATATCCAGCACGTAAGGTGATTCTATCGCATTTACGTGTTAACTGGATTAATATCGATTGAATAAATACGATGGTACACGGTAAAATTTAATCTACTTGTTTCGTATATCATTTACATTAACTCTGAATTGATTTTTGTGAGTTTTGTAGATTTTTAAAATAAATCATTACACATTTAATAATTTATGTCATCACATTCTGTTATAAATTTGATATAATTAAGTAGCGTAGTATAACACAGTTGCGCTTAAGCTATGTGAA
Source organism: Lycorma delicatula (assembly GCF_047948215.1). Classification (NCBI taxonomy): domain Eukaryota; kingdom Metazoa; phylum Arthropoda; class Insecta; order Hemiptera; family Fulgoridae; genus Lycorma; species Lycorma delicatula. The sequence continues at coordinate 156,499,239 of NC_134457.1, read as the reverse complement.
TCAAATTTCATGTTTTGTCGAATTCTGACCTACACGTTTACAGATTTCCACACCCCAACTTTTCACCATAACGTATTCCTCTACAACCTTCTACTCTTTCCCCTCACAATAACACTGAAAATGAATGGATTAATTATGCACGAGTTGTCTCGAACTAGAATTATGCTAAAATAGAGCCGTTTCAGTGTTTAAATTACATCTAACCAATACACAATAATTCAAGCAGTTCTCTACCCAGTTATAACTGATATTCACCAATAACTTATCTGTTACTTTCCATCTGTGCTCTTACTAATATTTGATTAATTATCCAAATTTTAATTAGACTGGATAAATAATACTTTCTTCGTATCGGCTAAGCTTATTATTTATTTAAATAATTAATAGGCTGAATTACTTATTCAATAAAAAAAAACGACTAGTTATAAATTCTTTAAGTAAGTTAATAAAAATATTAAATTATACTTTTTCATAACTCCACGAACACGAATAGAAAAGTAATTACTTTATTAATTTTCCATAAGCAAATTTAAATTAATAAATCGTTGTTTATTGAGAACCGATAATTTGGTAAATAATCATGAACGAATAGAATTAAAGAAATAATCATTATAAAATTAGAAAATGAAAACAATTTTTTTTTATTCACAAGATTTATTTAGAACAGCTGTTTCAACACACAGTACCTTCCTTAGATTTTACGTACGGAATACTAAAATAATCATCATTTTGAGGTTCACATTTACGAAATTTTTAAACTAAACATATGTAACATAAAGCTTCTAAGTACACAGAGTTTGATTTTTGTACGTTTAATAATTTTATGGTTTTTATATGAATATTAACGTCAGATTAAGTACTTGTAAAATTTGATCTTGTATATTTGACCAGCCGTTTCGTGCTTAATTCCGAACATGATCAGTTCGGAATGATTTTTATGATTACAAGATTGTATTGTGTGCAATATAGCCACCGAAAGATAAAGTGAAAAAAATGAGACAACATTTGAAATTCTTTCAAATATTTTTTTAATATAAGTTATAAATTACATTGAAATTAAGCCAACTTCAAAAAATCATATTAATAATTGAAAAAAAATGAATAACTGTTATGCAACACAATTTGTTTACTTACTGTCGGTTCCGAGTAAGGAACCACAAGTGAGTTGTATTACAAAAAAGCAAAAATAATCTTATTACAAAAGCAAATAATGAAGGTTTTCCAACGAACATATCCGCCGTACTTCAGTAAATCGAACATATACATAAAGATATAAATAAAGTACATACATAGGTATATAAATTTCATATATATGAACACGCATACACGCTCGCACTGAATAGGACCAAATAGGTATAAGAGTTCACGAAATTCTAATGAAAACCAGGCAAGAAAACAATTTATAACTTCATTAAACAATAGACAAATAAATAACATACGCTTGTGGAGATAAATAGCAAATGACTAGGCTCCTGATCAAGGTATAGAAAAGTGCTTATCACATATGTAATATGGAATCAGCGTAAGAGTCATTCAGATTCCCCCTAGTCCAACTCATGTAGGCGTTTCAGCCGCCGGACCTCCTCCCTGTTGTCTTGGAGATTAACTCCTAGAAAGTTGACATGATTATCTAACCACTCTCTATTATTACGAATCGTTTGACCTCTTTGCGAACATAAGGTAATTCCAGGTAGTCGTGAATTTCTTCCTTTAGTGTAAACTACGGTGCCTTTGCAGTGAATCTCGCCAACTTATTCTGGAAATGTTGTTATAATATCATTGTTACTCTTGTTCGTCGGATCCCATAGCTCTATGCCAAATCTGTTTTAGAATCACCTTGTATATTAAAACATTTTTGGACAGCGACAAGTGTAAATTCCTGCCTAACAACCAGTAGCTTCCTATACCTCATGTTTATTTCCTTTCTGTAAAAAGGGTACTTCAGCGTCAAACGACGTTCAAGGTGAAGCCCAAGGTACCGTACGCGGTACTGTAATACTATTTAATAATAAATATCTTTAATTATTTATTTTTCAACATTTTGTTGTCAGCACCAAATTAAAAAGAAACAACTACCCACAATCATCCAAACCTTCGTTCAACATTTCTAAACTTAAAGAACTGAATTATAATTTATATTACTTTTTTCATTTTTTTTTAATACGGGTTGGCCTATAAAACAAATAGCAATGACAAACCACCATTCATAAGAAATGCATAGGCTCTGAAACAGTGGCTTGATAAAAATGTAAAAATGAATGCATAGAAGTGACTAATGTAAATAAGTACTGTCGAGAATTTAAGACGTTTAAGTATGTTTAGGACTTGCAGAATATTTATTATAATTGTACTTTCTTTTAAGCCTGATTTTTTCAACTAATTATCTAGAGTTTAGTCTAAAATTATCTTATATCTCAAAAATAAATGTAATAATATTTAATTATGAAATAATAGTGAAAAAAATAAAAGATTAATAATAAAGACAAACAATGGAAGAAAAAGAAGTTTTTTCCAGATAAAAGTTTTTTCCGTAAATTATCTAATTTACGGTTTAAAATTCATCCGTTCTCGTATTCTGAAAAAAAAAAAATTACCACGAAACCACTAAAGGAATTTAGTCTAAGAAATAAAATCAAGATCATTGAAATTGGTATATTTAGTTGCTGAAAATTCGTTTCAAATTTTACTTGAAAATGCATAAAAGAAATAAAAAATAAAAATTATAAATAAAACTTAGTGGTTAAATTGAGAATCTCTTTTTCTTCTTCTTTTTAGATCTCGTTGCATTTCCTTTCTTCTTTTCCTCTTCTTTCCGTTGTTTTCAGTACTTATTCTTTCCGAGAGTGTTAGGTTTTGCTCTTCTGTAAATTTTCTGAGGCTGTTCTTTGGTTTTTCCTTTTCATCTAGATTGAAATCCTCAATTGTTTCTCGAAACTGTATTCTATCTGGTATTATTGTTTTTCCCATCTTTCTTTAATTTTTTTAGATCTTCGTTTACTTTCCAGTGCCACCTATTTTGTTTGTCTATCTTTGTTAAAGTTAAATAACTGTTTTGTAACTCTATTATCTTTCATTCTATAAATATTGCCAAAAACCTCTTTTTCCGCTTTTCTGTTTCTAATTTTTTTATTTCATGGGTTAGATCTTGGTTTATAACCTTTCGCTTTTTCTTGGGCTAAAAATCTTCCTTAAGATTCTTATTTATTATTAAATCTGTTAAAAATTTTAATTAACAATGTATAGCGTATATGTATACAGTCGGATATCGTTTATAGTATATATTTTTAATCTACTACTTTAATTTAAAACGCTGATGTATTTTCATTAGTTTTAAAGAAATTAACAATAGTTATGTGTTATCTTTGGTCAGCGGTTTTATTTTTATATAGTAATACATATGTGTGTTCATTTGTTTAATGTAAAAACTGGGATAATGTTGTTTTTGCTTTGTAATATAATTTACGTTACGTGTTTTTGTGTTGTGTGCGGATGTATTTAATTTCGCTTTGTCTTTTTCTCTACAATTTGTATGTATAATGCGAGTATGTTTAACATTATAAATGATCGTTTGTGCTATGTACTTACAGACTACTTAATTATAATCCACCTAATTTAGCTCGATAGGTCCTTTTAAAGTTTTATTTATTTATTACCTAGTAATCTTTACAGTATTATGACGTGTTTGAAGATGAAAATCAGTTCGTTAGGTTTTCTTAAAATATTATTCCTTCGTTACCATTTGCATGTACGTAGTTCATCTGATAAATTATTATTAATGAAAACGCAAGTTCGAACAAGTAATCAATCCTAGAACCTTTAGTGCGTTTGAACGTTGCTTTACCTACATAGTCATAAAATACTTTTACTTATTTGAAAAATTTAACTACGTAATAATTTTTAGTTAATATGTGTTTTTTAATTATTTCAGTTTAATTAGTTTTAGACTGTAGGATAAAAAACTCTCACAATTTTCATTTTTCAGTAACTGTTAATAATAGTCTGTTCTGTTCTAATCTATAATTTTATTAAGTATTTCTATCTTTTACTGTAGTATAATATCGTAAAATAAAATATATCTATTATAAAAACGAGCAAAAAAGAAGTATATATTGCACTTTAACTATCACACTAACTATAGTTGTAGCCTACTTATCATTTAGATGTTACGGATTTCCTTTAAACGTTTAATATCTAGGCAACACAAATTCGCTTTACATCATTAATATTAAAATATATTATACCAAGTTCATATCTTTTAAGTGCTCTCATTTAAAATGACTTACTAGATTTACTCTTTTGTTGGGTTAGAGTTAAATTTCTCTTTTGGAGTTATATTTGAAATATTAATGTTGAAGTATTTTAATAAAAAAAAGGCCATGTCGTCCTTTTTTAAAATTAATTTAACTAGACTTTTAATAATTCTCTGAGTTATCTCAAACATATTTAATGAAAAATTACATAATATAATCAATCATTTATTTTTATTTCGTAATATTAAATGTAAAAAATAATGTACGAAAAACTATTCAATAAATGGATTGGTTTATTGTTAGGAAGATACTTTATTTTACTGTAGTTAATATTACGAATAAGTAATATCTCTCTCCTATATATATATATATATATACACATACACACACACACACACACACACACTTGGATAACCGCATACCCGCAAGCCGTCGCAGATTCACCCGCTCTATATGTTTACCTCCGTTTCCCGTCGCGGTCAACTTTTTTATTTTATGTTTTTTAGCCAAGCAACCGGAGGGAGATGCAACCACTCGTGTTACACTCAGTAAGAGTGGCAGTGGGTGTATTGGTTGGTCCATCGCGCTGTATACCGTTGAACCCCTTAAAAAATAAATTTAGAAAAATTCGAAAATGGTTTTTTGGATATTTATGTGAAGGAATAATTTGTAAACCCAAATGTACTGAATATCTCGTTTAGTACAGTTTGAAATGAGGAAAATTTGCAATCATTGTTCAAATTTTTCTACCTTTTTTCACTCCTTTTAAGATCGAATTTCAGAAAAATTACAATGTGTTTTTAGATGTTCACATGAAGATTACTTTCCCAAAAATCAAATTGATATCTTCACTTATAACCGATAAATTAAAAAAATAGTCGCGTTTCAAACAAAAATTCAAAATCCATTTTAACCCTTTAAACTCAAAATTTATAGGTAATCAGCTATAACTAATATTTTTATTTATATATTTATATTATTTTAAGACTGAGGCCGATGTTTTCAAACCCACATTCTTAGATCACTCAAAGTTTCGGGTTCTGTACTGACCAAACTGTTGCTCTAAAGAAATTACAATACACGATATTTTTTTATAACTTTAGCAGGGTTTAATTTTTATTTATCATGATTATACTCACAAGCATGAGTTTAATGAGCACAGCGGGATCCAAGGGGCAGAGCCCTCTGGCTAGACGGGAAGGGCAAGCGGAACGAACCATGACCGGCTAAATATCCCCTGACTGGAAACGCAACTAACCATATAGCGCGGGCGCTATATGGGGCTATAAATTATTATTATTATGAGTGCACGCTTATACATATTTATTTATTAAGGTGTGTCTTAATATCAGAAAAGGTTTTTTTTTAATGATTAATTTTAACTTATGTAATACCGTAATATTTTCTTCATTTTCTGTGAATTGCCTTTTTCTTAATGATTATCTTCGTAAAAAGTGTAAAAATGTCATATTTACCTTTAAATTCTATGATATTATTTTTCAAATTAGTTTTATTTAATTTGTATTATTGTGTGTGAACAGTAAAATATTGTCAACCGTATAAGTAAATGAAAAATAATAGGAAATAGTAGTAGTAGTAGCAGTAAAAAAAAAATTCACTTTTCATGAAAAATTATATAAGATCACACTGAGTAGCGGTACCATCATCTGAACTTTAAACTACTATTAGGTAGCGTACCGTTTTAATTCCTAGCTATTGAATCTTTTTATGTAATAAACGTTTACTGAGTAAATCATAAAGTGCATGCTATTTCGATCAAAGGAGGTCTAAGTCTATTCGAAATTTATAAAGATCTCCTGGATTTTTTCTTTTTTTAATTATAACTTACTTAATTCTTTCAGTAGAATTCTTTACTAAAATTTTAAAAAATATTGCTTTTAAATCATTAAAAGCAGTTTTATAAAGAGATCAAAGCACCTGATTGAAAATTTAATGTTTTTTCCGGCAATAATTTTTATTAACTATGATACATCTTCGACGTGTAAATAAAGAAAAAAATCGGAATTAAGTTCGACTCGAACAAAATTACGTTATAATTGATATGGTCGTTCTTACTGAATGCCCACACAGATATAATTAAGTTTATGATCGATTTTTATACCAAAGAAATAAAACACATATTTCGTGCAATAGACTTCTACTTTCATATACGCGTATAAAGTACAAAGTATAACTGCTTTATTTACAGTTCTACGGTAAGTTAATGTTTTTTCCCCCGTGAGTAATGTCCTTTTGTAGTACAGACTTGTAAAGCCGACAATAATAACAACAAATGTAAAATCATGTAGTTCAGTAAGGTAAATTAGGGGAAAGTTGAATGATTCCTGTTGTTAACATTTCTCCTTTATAGATGAACACAATTAACGTGTTTAACGACGTTCTCTTATGTGCTTTCACTACAGAGTGTGAATCGCATTGGTTTCACTCAAATAATTACTTATAAAGTAATAACTCTTTACTTTAAAGTCAAGTAGAATCTTGTTTTTACTTGTTAAGCATATTAACATATTATTATTATTACTGAAGTAGTTGTTAATCACCATTTTTCAAACTAAGCTATAGGATAAGTACATAAATAACGTTTTCTCTTAATGGATTACGACCTAATCGAGCATTATATTACTTGTTAGAAAGAATTAACTCTAGGTTTGAATTAGTGCTGATCTTACTTTTATCAGTTAAACTAAGTATCTAAATAATAAAATACTTTATTATTATTTATTTACATTATTTAGGATTGCAATGATTTAAGAAAAATTTTAATGAATTAATACTTGAGATTTTGTTATTAAGTGAAACAAGAAATAATACCGGATCCATAAAATAATATTACCATTATAGCTGCTTGTTTTTCCATTCAACTTTCTCATGTACAGAATAAATATATATTTATTACTGTAATTGTAAAAACTCATGATTATAATGAATGTACGTGATTTGAAATCCAATCAAACGGAGAAATTATTTTCCTTAAAAAAAATTAGTATTCGATAAGCTGTGGCTATCTGGTCTGCTATACACATTGAAAATGAGTCTACCTCAACCATTTTATTTGATATTGCGTAGTTTCTTGGAAGGACGCTATTCCCAGATTAAATATAAGGTGTTTGCTGGTTTCTTTGACACTTATTCGGATGTTCCCCTGAGCTCAGTGTCGGGGCCTATCCTCTACTCCGTCTTCAGTGCGGACGTTTCGATTACGGACGACACCACTTTGCATCTTTCGCCGATGTTACGGCAATCATGACTGTCGATGATAATCCAACTAAAGCTGCTGTTAGATTGCAATCAAAATTGGACATTTTAGCCAGCGAATTGAGGAAATGGAGAATACAGATGAATCAAGCGAAGTCGACTCATATGACATTCGCGATGTGATGGAGTGGTTGTCCAGGAATCCATTTAGGGGAGGATTACATTTTGCAAACTGAGAGAATGTGGTATTTAGTTATTCACCTAGATCATCGTATAACTTGGAAGGTTCATTAATAGAGGAAGCAGCTAGATATCACATTTAGGGAGATCTACTGGTAAATAGGCAGGAAATAGCAATTGTCCGTATCTAATAAGCTAATACTGTACTAAGTGATCTTAAAACCGATTTGGGCATAGGAAATTCAACTTTTGAGCACTACTACAATTACCAGCAATATAGAGAATATTCAGCGCTTCCAAAATAAATTTTGCGAGATGCGTAACGCAGGCACCATGGTTTGTTCGGAACAGTGAGTACTTAGGGTTACCGATGTTTTGGAAGAAAGCTACCGATTGGCAACCAAGTGCAAAATTAAAGTTTAATAATCCCGTTAACCATCTAGCTGTTAACCTCCTGGAGAATGGCAAACATGACGATTAAAGAGGCTACATGTATTAGACCTAGGAATCTAAAAGTGATACTCAGAATGAGGCTTCTTTTCTTGAGTTACGCACCATCTAAGTAATTTTTATGATTGTTTATGTTTCTGGTATCATTTGTGCTTATGTTATTTTTTTTTTACCTTGTGATTTTATTCGTATTACTGGACTTCTAAAAAGTCTATTGCCTAGTTGTCTTGACTTTATTATTGCAATATTTGAGTTACTATTGATGTTTATGAATGTATTTAATTAAGGAAACTCCTTTCCACTTGCTTATCTAATGGATGAAACTTATTTATGAATTTGACCTACAAAACCGATTACAAATATAATTTCAGATAAAAAAAATTACATTCTAGTTTTTTAATTTTTTCATACAAAAATATTACTTGGATCCTAAGTTTGTAGAATAATTTCTTTGAATTTTAGTACGGTAGAGAAATAAAAATTTGTTATTTCATATCGATTTCTTGTTTCGAGCTCAAAATTGTAAACATATCTCAAAATTGTAAAAACCACGAGCAGATACTTTTATATTTAGATGTATGCATTTTTTATTCCAAAATGTTTAAAATTAAACTTAAGTTATATAAGAGCAATAAAAAAAAATATACATCATTAGTTTCTAGATCATCGAACTGGATAAAAACCGAACTTGAAATGCCGACAATCGAATTCGAATCGAAGTGCTGCGGCTCGTTATTTAGCGCGGGCAACAGCTACGAACACAGATGTGGACTTCTTAGTTGTAGTTGTTGTGGAGCCCAATAACAGGACCGTATCGTCAGGCGGCTGGATGGTTGATCGAGCGGGTGATGCCGCGATTGTGAATGTTTCCGGTAGGTTAGCTGTCAATGATGTAGTCAACGGAGACGGGTATGGGGCTGCGGCTCTCTTTCGAAGCTTACACTGGTGAATTGATACATTTCTCTGAATTGTAGTCTGGAAAAGTTTAATGAAATAATTGAACAACTGGTATGTTTCATAAAGCGATTTACCAGTCCGGTTATTTTAACCGGAGATTTAAATGCGGAATTTGTGGAGCTTGCTGGAATGAGATTTACTAATCTAGGGTATAAGCTGGCGGCGATGATGGGCTCTACAATGTGCAGGTTATTAATAGTCCAACAATATCAACTTTTGTCGGGTGGAGAACAGGTTCAGCAGTGGACGTTACTGGGATACCAAAAAGTCTCGCGTAGAGGGGCTGGCTGGCAATTCTTAGATGATGAATGTGATAGTGACCATAAAGCCATAATTTTCGAGATACTAGGTACCAGACAGCAGGTAGAAAAACCGCGGTAATATGGAAACCCAGTGATGCACAGACATCAGCGTTTGCCATTTCTGTAATCGCCAGATATCAAACTTTGCAATCTGGGAGTCAGAGGATTTCTCAAACGTCTTGACGGCAGAATATGCTAGACTGCATAGAAAAATTGCTTTGTTAGGATCTGCTGCACAGCAATCGAGGAGGTGGCTTTAGCGGGCTATGTCTAGATATTGTGAGCTGCTTGAAGGGGTTGAAGTTGTATATAATACAGCCAGAAACCAGCTTAGATCGGAGATAAAGCTGACAAAAAAAGAGGCTTGGCAAAATCTTGTCAGGGATCTAGATGTGGATCCTTGAGGTACGGCCTATCGGGTCATTACCAAAAGGTTTGGGAGGCCTCACCCACTCTTGTCCACAGCCCAGATGATTGGGGCGGTATAAGAACTATTTCCTATGGTGGAGACTGTGCATTAAAATGTAGTTACCCCGGAGGTGAGGAGATTTACCTTGAGAGAGCTCAAATGGGCAGCGATGAAGATCAGTTATAGAAAGTGCCCGTGCTCTGAAGGGGTACTGGGATCTATGATGAGGTGGTGCTGCACTTATGTCCGATCCTTGAGGTGATAAATAAGGCTTTAAGCTGTGATAGTTTCCCCAAGCCCAGGAAAGAGGCTATGCTAGTATTAGTTCCCAAAACCGGATCAGAAAATTTAGGCCTACATGTGTGCTTAACGCTCTTGCCAAATTATATGAAAGGATGTTGGCAGAGAGGCTCCGTAAAGAACTAGACGCAGCTGGGGACCTGTCCCCCAACCAATTTGGATTCATCAGGGGCAGGTCCACGGTTGACGCCATTAAACGAATGTTAACTTGGGCTGGGGACCGTGCTACGAGGACGAGCCGTACGAGGAGACTTCCACTTATAGTGTTCTTGGATATCCAAAATGTTTTTAATAGTGCCTCCTGTCCGGTAGTGCTGGAGGCGCTGAGGAGGAAACGGATCAGTGAATATTTAAGAGTTAATAAGAGAAGGCTGATTCGGATAACCGCCACGTCGGTCCTGTTTTATGCCATACCCGCCTGGTCGGAGGCCCTCAAGAAGTAAAAGAATGTTGGTTACCCTTCAAAGGAGGGTCACGATTAAGAATACTACAGCGAACAGGACAATCTCCAGGGAGGCGGCTGAGGCCCTAGCGCGCGTCCCTTCCGTTCACATAAGAGCCTACTGTTTGACTAGGACTTGAGGGAATAACCTATAATGAGGCAAATTACTTAATTATTCAGGAATGGCAGGCTGAGTGGGAAATCGCAGCCAATCCTGAATGGACAAAGAAGCTGATCTCCAGATTATAACCATGGCTCGGTAGAGGATACAGAGAGGTAGGCTTCACCTGTCACAATTCTTGTACGGAAATGGCAATTTTGATGCCTATCTCTACCGGTGTCTATCTCTACCGTCTGTCCTAGGTGGATACAGATAAGATTCAGACCTTGAAGGGATTAGACCAGAGAATATTCTCACTTATATGCTTACTGGAAAAAATTAATGGGACTTAGTAGAGGATTACATTGTGAGGATTAGACATACAACCAACACAACGAAGTAGACCAGCGTGAGTGGTTCTACTTTTTTACTAGAACAGAGCATCTAGTAAAAGACCTGTGAGGCAGGTGAAGATAATGACCGGAGATCGAGGGTATGAAGGACGAACGCCGGCTCTGCGGAGTCGGCGTTCGTCCACGCTTGCAAGGATGGTGTCGGTGATGAGTCACGGGGACTCCTGATCCTTTGAGCTCAAAGGCACCCCTCGGGGCTGAGTAATGCTTAATTATGGTGTAAAATATGAATATGTTCTCTGTTTAAGTCAAACTATTAATATGCTAATGGAATTATCTGATAAATTTATGTCTGAAACCTTCCTTAAAGATCAGAAAATTCAGTTCCAAATGTAAATTCGTAATTCCGACTTAATGTATCGTAAGACTTAAGTAAAGTTACTTGTAAAAAAAAAAACAAATACATAGATATATTTGGTTATGCAATAATTGTTTTCTTTTGTCGAAATATTTTTCTTTAATTGACCATTGACACAGCATCAGTGTGAGTTCTCTCCGGTTGATATTTCTCAAATGGGAGCTAATATTAATTTTTTTTTTTCTTTTTTTGTCATTTTGTCAATTTTGCCTTCAGGTAAATTATATGCTTATGCGATGTGTCTGCAATTAGTATTTTAAATTTTAATTAACAGAAAAAACTTTATTAATAACTGTTGTAGAGAAATTAAATTTTGAAATAAAGCGTTTTTAAGAAATATAAAAAAATTGTTATTACAAATTATTACGCAATAATTTAAAAATACAAGCAGTAATTTACATTATCCGCAAAATAAAATTTATGTTTTTTCATAAAAGCAATAATTGTTTTTCAAGAAAATAAAACATATTATTATATCACAATTCCCTTGAAAAAACCTTTGTGATGAAAATCAGTTTATTAAAATTACACAAATAATTTTCAAGTTAGCTTTACCATAAAAAAACTAGGAAGTTTTACTTTAAGTATTGATTACTTTATTATTTAATTATTGCCAATGAAAGAAAATTGTTTATTTATTTGTATGCATTATAAACAAAACAAAAAAAATACTTGTAAATAAACTAAAAAATTATAATCTAAATTGTGTAGTACTAATAGTGATTTTAACATTAAAACACCTAATAAATTTTCGGCTACGAAAAAGTCTAAACCGTACGATAGCCACCGGAAATTGATCCCGTTTATAAAATCAAGATTGAAAGGCTCATATGAAATATACCTGATCTAGAGTTATAGGTCAAGGGGAAAGGAATGTTTAACATCTGTTCCAGTCCATAAAAGGGAATAAATTTTAGGACGGGTGGGTAACTGCACAACTAGAGCACATCTGGCTAATGTTACTAGGTTAGAAGATTTTACTTTAATCCAGAAGCAATTTAAATGAAAGCAGTAGAATTTTAATTGTGTAATGAATAAATTTAATCCATTTATTAACAAAATAGGTTATTGTTTGTTTTATTAAAATGTATTTTAATTGATTTAAAATCTTAATTGAAATAATAAAATTTAAATATTTATCAATTCAAAAAGTATGATTTAAAATTCTTTATACAAAGATTTTATTAAATATGTTGTATTGTACTCATAGTTCCCTCTAAGCTGCGCGGTATGCGGCTGCGCAATAAGTTTAGAAGTTATTCCAATAAATTACACAGAGAAATTTCTTCCCCCGACGAACCTAATGAGCAATTGTAAATATGCAATGTATACTCAATGACACGTTTAGTTGCTACACTTTTTATGCTACTCCGTAAGCATGCAACTGACTTTCTTACTGAAGCCTAGGGAAGATTTAGGAGTAGATGATGCATGGAAAAATTATTCAGGATATAGAAAATTGTATTAGAACTGTGTACACAATGTTTCATCCTTCTAGCATAAAAAAGAAACTTTTTGAAGAATTAGTTCACGTGTCAGAACATGATGTTATATCATTTAAACCATCAAATGAAGTTAGATGGTTATCCATGTATTTTGCAGTTGGTGCTTTAGTAAAAAATAACGATATATTAATTATGAAAATTGTAAAGGTGAGATAGCAGATGCGATGACCCCATTTGTAAATATTGTGAAAAAATTCTAATTGAAATTTTAATACTTGTTCTGAAATATGTATTACACGAACTTACTTCCTTCTGCAAATATCTACAAAAAAAGTGATTTAAAAATTATTGATGCTCATCGGTATGCAAAAGTTAAAATTAACAAACTACAAACTCATTAACTCATTATCGGAAGTTCAAAATTATATTGAACAATTATTATTATTATTTCATTGAAAATTATTATTCGATTTAATTTATTTGGCATTTAGCACTGTTGGTATTAATACAGTTGTATAAATTAAATTTCCACTTACCAACAATTTAAAAAGTGTATATTCTAGCACTTTCGGAGCTGTTACTCCATCTCCAGGGATTTTCTAAAAGATGTTAATTTAAATTCAAATCAATAATCGTTTTAAAATTAACTATTATGTTCATAATAGTCAGTCGTCAAGAACGACTATTGATAACATGGTGATAACATATAATATGGTGATATGATATGGTATCATAACATATTGATATTATGTTTGCGACTATTATCTTATAGTCGCAAACATCTTACAAACGACGTTACTGTCTTATTGACATAAGAATTAATTTTATTCTTGACGACCGACTATTATAAACATAACAGTTTAATTTAAAAACAATTATTTATTTGAATTTAGATTAACATCTTTTAGAAAATCCCTGAAGATGGAGTAACACCTATGAAAGTAATAGGATTTACACTTTTTAAATTGTTGGTAAGTGAAAATTTAATTTATACAATATTATTCCATTGAATGAACTTAGAGAGCAGATTTCCAGATGAAAAATTGAAACATTGGCAAACATCAGGTAATGAAATTATTATAATAAATTCAGGAAACAAGTTTGATTTCGGAAAGCAAAATACGAGTAAAAATACAGGTTTCAAAAATATATTCAAAATTTATGATAAATAAGAACGATAATGTAGATAAAATATGAAACTAATATTCAGTACTGAAATTTACAATTCTAGGAAAAACAATGTACAAAAGCAAAACTAGGATTGTATAAGACTTTTAGCGATACAATAACCTTGTCCAAACTACCCCGCAATTTTCTAACCTTTCCTTTCTATATAACATTATGGGAACTTTTCAGGCAACCAATGCAGACTGCGAACGTGGATTTTCTGTTATGAATTCTACAAATACAAAATACTGAAACCGACTATAAAGTGAACACTTAGGTGATCTTTTGAAAATTAGATTACATTTAGCCAATGGCCACGATACATATGTATATAATTGATACATATGTGTATAATAACAATAAAAAATTTTGCACAAATTGATTTTTAAATAACTTTTTTGGCCTCAATTAATTTTTGTGTGCGCAGCGCTGAAAAAATTAAAGGAAACTTTAATTGAACTACATTCGATTAATATGTCTGTAAATTTTACACCTAAATACATTTTTAATTTTTAATCCAACATAAGAATTACATTAAAAATTTAAAATAAACATTAGATCTCTGTAATTGAAGAATTTCATGTTTTGTAATCGAATGACACTGGTTAACATTAAAAAATTTTATAAATTTTCTTCATTTGTTTTCCTTAAAATATAAGTTCTAAAGATATATATGAAGGAATTGTAGAAAAAAAAATATTTTTATTATCTTATTAGACATCTTTAAATTCTACTTTTTAATCTTAATCTTTAAGTACTTTTTAATTACTGCATTAAAAATAATTGTAGTGATCAGTAAAATCGTATGGAAAAGAAAAATTATTTACATCAAGGAAAATAACTATATAGTTAAGTATGAAAAACAAATTGGTGAACGTGCAAATTTTGTTTTTCAAGTGTTATAACTTCTAACGGAAATGGATTATGACAAAAATATATGTACGAATCTTGTTTTATTATTATTTAATTATCTTCAACTTTTATTTGCATTTTTTCTCCCTTGTACGAAGTAAAGTAAATATTGTGATCGCGAAAGATTTCGGTTTTCAGATTTTAACGGAAATATCCATTTTGACCATCTCTGAATCCATTTTGATTAGTTTCGGCGTGACTCATTACGTACGTATGTATGTATCTTGCATTAATCAAAAATGATTAGTCGTAGGATGTTGAAATTTTGGATTTAGGACTGTTGTTACATCTAGTTGTCCACCTCCCTTTTTGATTTCAATCGACTGGACCAAAAGTGTCCAAAAAAGCCCAAAATCCGAAAGAAATTGGATTTTGGACTTTTTCTTAACTGCGGGAATAGGCCCTCATCGAGAGCTTTTAGTGGTACTTATTTTCATTGGTTCCAGAGTTATAGTCAAATAAAATTTTAATTAATGAAATATTTGGGTCTTACAAGAGGAAGGCACATCGATTCGAATCAAACTTCATCTCTTTTTTAAGTTTTTTTTTTTTTTTTTTAATTTAAATATATTGAATTATTATTCTCTGATTATAGAAAACGTTTTAAGATAAATAATAATTCAATAACAACAAAAATTAAAAAAAAAAATATGAGAAGTTATTTACGAAATAAAATTTGATGTATATTTCAATTAAAAAAAAAGTTATATGTAATTTAATAAACGTACAAGGAAGTCGTGTGGTGTCCACATCAGATTTTGTTCTGTAAAATGAACAAAAGGTTTAATATATTGACAAAAATCTTATACGCTGTGTAAAAATAGCAGGATTGATTTGCGATTTTCATATTGACCAGAAGAACGTACATCCGAAACCTGTGAAAAATATTAACAAAAAATTTTCCCCTTTTTCCTTTATTTCAATTAAATATGGAGAAAAAATTATTTTTCAGGAATATCTGGAATTATTTTCACTATCTGGAGAAGAAAATTTTTAAAAAGTGACAACTATGTCATGAATATTAATTAATTTCATTACAATAAATACAGTAATTAAAGAAATAACTGAGTATAACTTAAGGATAATCCATTATTATTTTACTTTTATTTTGAATCATATTTAAAATTGACGATTTATTTTTCACCCAGCTACATAAATTGTCCAGACTAAATAAAGATTTATTATCTTAAAAAACTACAAGACTTGGAGCGTAGAAAGTGTCCACCATCTTGGAGTAGGCTGAAATATTTATTCTCGTAAACTGAGCCCATAAATAAATATTTTGTTCTTTGAAAATGTTTATTCGGATTATCCTTCACCAAATAAATACGAAAAAAAATGTAGTTAAATATACTTTATACTACAATTTTCTTATACTTTACTTTTGAGAGATTTTATTATCCTAGATATTTCCATTTGATATAAAAATTGATAATTTAATTGTGCAGAAAGTATATTATATGTGTTAATATATTTTTCGCTTAGACAAATTTGTCAATTCAGGTCGGCCTTTCATCCGGAGGTCCCGGGTTCGAATCCTGGTCAGGCGTGGAATTTTCACACACGCTGCAAATCATTCATCTCATCCTCCAAAGCAATACTTAACAGTGATCCCGGAAATTAAATAATGCAAAAAATAAATTCACGATAAAACTGAAAAAGAACTTTTCATAATTTTGTTTAAATTTCTATTTATTTAATAATTCACTAAAAATTACACAATAAGTGTTTAACAAAACTAAATGAAAATTAATAAAAAATTAAAGTTTATAAACGTTAAACTGATTTTGGATCGTTCATTATAACTCTTTAAGTTGTAATTTTTATTATATTAAAACGTTGTCTGGTTTATTATAGTAAAGATGTCTGGTTTCAATAAATTATTATTATTTTTTATGAAAGAGCGGACATCAACAGCTACAGTCATTAGCTTGGTGGATATTGGTAGCGTATGAAAAGATTTTATGCGTGATCGGGATTTGAACTCGGGACCTCCGTACGAAATTCCTACTTAACTACTTACTTAACACTACCTACAAATTGGCACTACCTACGAGACACTACCTACTTAACTACGGAGGCCAACAAATTATTATTTTAATTCAGAAAAGTTTTAATACTTTTTGCTAGCATTATTTATTTTTAAAAAAATATTTGAAATTAGTAATGCAATTTAAATACATATTCAACAATTAGCCGGTCAGGGCTCGGTAGCTCTTCCCGTCTAGTCTGAGGGTTTCACGCCCTAGACACTCCGCTGCATCCATTATCCTTATATTTGTCACAATAATACTGATAAATAACAATTAAAGCCGGTTGAGGTGCTACGCTGTACACCGTCACACGTTTAAAGCTAATTTTATCGATAACCGAAAGAGATATCGAAAAAGACAAGTAGACCTTTTTTGTAGAAAATTTAATTTTAAATACTGCAAGTGTTTCCAAATTCGATTTTATCAACGGTTTCTCCATAGAAAACATGAATATACGTTACGTGATATGGTAAGGAGATAGCGTTACGTTATATGGCTTACAAGCAATTAAAACGGCCACCATCTTGAAAGGTGTAACATTTCGCAACGACGATAGGCCTGTGTTCTTTCCAGGTATAAAAACTATGTTCATGAAAAATTTCAGCTCAATCAGTAAAGTAGTTTTTGCGTAAAGAGTAACAGTCACCACTAGATTTATATATATCAGATAGTCCTGTTTACTATAGATTATGTTGCATTCCTACACGATGAGAATAAACATGACGAGTGAGTTATCTTAGTTTCTTGTCAACCTAATTTTAAATGAAATACCGCTATATACTTATACGACTTTTTATACGACTACCCAAATAGAAGTGTAAATTCTGGGTAAAAAGGAGTGAACGTATGTATTTATGTATATTTGTTCCACCGTAGAAGCTAAACGACTGAACCGATTTAGATGTATGACCCCGCGTTGGAATCCTTACGTTACCGAAGGTGTCATAGGATGTATGTAAGCAGATACGTATCTGCAATGGCGGACATCCTATTTTTTTTTTTTTGTGCTTTATTTTTAACAGATTTAAAACTTGTTAGCTATCTCCATTTTTTCAGGAAAAACCTAAATTTACTGAAGTGAATAAAGTCAATATTTCGATTCATTCCCTCTAATGAGTTATAAGATCATGTATTATTTACAGAAATCAAATCAAAAATTTAAATCTTACTGTTAGATAAACAAAAAAAAGTTAACATTCTTAGACAATCAAATTTTTAGAAAGAACTCGTTTTCCTTGATCAATAATTAATTCCAGGAATTAAATATTTTTAAGATATCCCATGTAAAAGTATACATGTTCCGTATTTTTATTATTGCTGGTGTAATAATTCCTTTGCAGTTTCTTAGTGTTCCTTTCATTTCTTTTTTTCCTAAAGATTGTTTGATGTTTGTAATTCTTTGCTTCTTTTTGTCCTATGTTATTCCTTTTATTAGTTCTACGAATTTTATAAATATATATTCTGCACAACTTCTACGTACTTTCTTTATTAACATTGTTTTTCACTTTCATTTTTCCTTCACAAATATTTTTAAAAAGGAATATTTATTTTTAAAAAAACATTTTTTAATAAAAAACGAATTTTTTTTAGAGAACACTGGAATAGATTGTTTTCCAATTTTCATAAGTTTATCCTAAAAAAAAAAATGATATCAGAGATCTATAAAAATGTGTTTACACTGTTTCAATAAATCTATATTAAATTTTTGTTATTTTCTTTCTTGCCATCTGATGCAGGATTTTTCTTTTATTCTTCATCAGAATCTTGTCCATCTGAAATACCTTTTTTTACTTTAAAACCTCATTTTTAAAATCTTTTACTTTTCTTCTATTTTATCATAAATTATGTTTCAGAGCTCGAAAAACTAATACTCCAAATATAAAATTTGAACAACTTCTGTTTTATACTAGTAATTAAATTTGTATTTCTTATACGACCGCCCAAAAAAGTATGTAATATTTTTAGAGTGTATGTATATATGTATGTTTGTTCACCATAGCAAATCAACGACTGAACCGATTTAGATGTACGACCCCGAGTTGGAATGCTTACATTATCAAAAGTGACGTAAGCTATATAAAATCGGGCTACAAATTGTCACCCGCACGCGCTTCAATTATCCTTTGTTAAAGAGTAAGATTTTTTTTTTGCAGACGTGTTTTTTTAATTTTTAATTAATATTAAAATCTTCATTTTTATCTTCAGTTCATAAACACGTAACTTCGATTATCATTCTATCCATCATTAGAGATCGTTAATTTACTCTGTTAACGATTTTTTGGTTTATTTTAATCAATAATCATTTTTTTTAATAATCAATAATCCTTCTTTGTTTTTCTTTTTCAATGAAAAAATATTTTTTCTATTAACCTTTTTTGTAAAATTATTATGTAAGAGAAGGATATATTTCAATGAATCTTGCTGTATACTCCCTTCTTTGTCAATTAAATAGTAAAGAAAAAATATTCATAGCTTGTTAATCGTCTTCATTTGCATTAACTGATTTATCATAATTTTCTTTTACGTAGGCTATTCGATTTTTAGTGTAAAGTATAATCCTGCTTCCCTTTCCAAAATAAAAGTACTTCTAATTGTTAAATTTGTACTTTTTAACTTCTAAGAGACACAATATGATTATTATTCTAGTAATAACAATTTGTTTTTCATATTTTCTTATCTAACACAGTAATTTGCAACAACAGGATTTTTTTTCTTTTTTTTATAAAAGAGCGAGCATCAACAGCTATAGTCATTAATTCGGTGGAAATTGGTAGCGTATGAAAAGATCCCATGCCTGACCGGGATTTGAACCCGGATCGGCAGCACAAAACGCCGACTACTACTCGGTTATTACTTATCTACTCAGCCACGGAGGTCGGCTAAAAATAATTAATTTTTATTTTTATTACAATAATAATAATATAGCTTTTTTTTTATTCTTTTTTTTTTTTTGCCGCAGTGTTTAATTTACAATTGGTTTCGATATATCGGAAGAAACCATAAGTAAATTAGGATAAAAAAAATTACATTCAGAAAAGGTTTTCTATTTTAAATCCCTCAGAGAACTGTACATGTATGCATACTTATACAGTTCTTTTACAGTAAACTTACACAGTATACATAAATATATAAAAGTACATTCAAAGATGAGTTCAGAGAACATTTATCAAAGTCCAAAGTTCAGACCATATAAAACAAAGAAAACGCCTAAAAATAATCTTATCAATCACACAAAGAATAAATAATCAAACAAAGAAACAATAAAATAAATTAAAGTAACAATAAAAAAAGAGGTGAAACCATAATGAAAAATGTTGACGATGCACAACATCCTGGTTAGCTGATTCAACTGAAATCTCGGAATACTTACAGATCTAATACAAGCAGTCGCATTAAACGCATAACGTCCTTGCTGTTATCCAGGAGGTTAACCTCGAGCCAGTTCATATGTTTGTTTACTCTCATTTTATATTTTGTACCGAATCGTCGTATCTCCGACCGAACGTTTGGTAATCCCAAATAATCGTGTATTTCATTGTATTTCTCAAACCACGACGTATCTTTTATATTTCTAAATAGCTTGTTTTGAAGTTGGTTACGACTTCGATGTTATACTCACTTGTCGTACTCAACAGTTGGATTCCGTAGGTCCAAACAGGTTACAGGACCGCAAATACAGCTATTTCTTGTGATGAAATGATTGTTACAAATCCCTATCTAATAACCTTCTTGAACAACGTAATCTTAAGCTGCGTCCTTTACTTTCTGATGTGAATCATCCACATCAGATGGCAATCCAGATGCAGTCAACCCTCCTCATCGTTAACGTAACATCAGTAGACTTAGCGGATTAACCTTCATCTTCCACTTAATTAGCCACTCGTTAATTAAATCCAATACAGTTTGTAATTTAACAGAAGCTGTTTTAGTATAATGCTTAAAAATAACAAAATAATCTTTTTGTTTTAAATTTTAATGTTTTGAAGTCGACTTCATATTAAAAAAAAAAAAACGACTTACCAAACTTTAATTTGGCATAGATTTAAAATCGTTGAAATTTAAAGAAAAATGAAAAATTAATAAAACTAAATACAATTATCTTTTTTTTAATTATCTTATGAACATTATTTCACTTATTATACTCTTACTATTGGTTTTATTTAAAAAAAAAAAAATATATATATATATATATATATATATATAGATAAAAATACTTCACTAAAAATTCGTGAAGAAATTCATGTATCCCTTTATAATTTTATAAAGGGATACATTTATTCATCTTAAAATAAAAATAAGATAGGATAAAACAAAAAGAATCTTGTGACTATGCAGAGCATAAGCTAAGGTTCACAGGAATGTGTGAATAATTTTATTATCTTAAATTTTCATGAAATTTTGAGTAAAAATATTTTAAATTTGAAAATGACATTAGGTTATATAAAATTAAAATATATTAAAAAGTACTTATGACGAAAAAATATTTTTAAATTATCTCTAGTTTGGTATATTTTACTCATCATCGCAAATTAGTTGTTTCACAGCTATTTTCTAAGTCAAAGGTACTGATGTAATCCTAGTAAAAAGTTAGCTATTTTTTATACGGATTTGAATAATAGACAGTGGATACCGTTGTACTTTGTGGTTGGGGGTTCAACTAACCACACGTCTCAGGAATGGTCGGTCTGAGTCTTTACAATACTACACTTCATTTACATGTCATACATATCATCCTCATCTCATTAAGCCGTGGGATGATTACTTATTTTTATTTGTTAGTTGAAGAGATTGAACATCAGGAAAATAAAAATAAAAGATTATCTCTGTACATGTTATAAATTTTTATTAAAAATAAAAACCATACAACTGTTTCAGTCTCTACAAAATAAATAGGAAAATAATAATCGAGGTGGTTTCATTTGGAGACGATTAAGGTTTTAATATTGCAGGCTGAAATGAATACTTCTTTTTCTAAAATCCGTTAAAATTATTTTAATGAATATTTTAATTTGATTAGATATCTACGTTATAAATATATGTATATATTAAATATTGTACAACCGTATTTTATAATACGTTAGTTATTTTTCTTATTAAAAAAAAAAAAAGAAACTAATAGATGCAATTTTCATGGTAGAGCTTCCGATCTCTGTTTAACATCATTTCCCGCTTCCTAGAGTGTTAGAAGGTAGCGTAAAGAGGCAGCTCTCCCTTTTAGTTTATTTAAACCATCGAACTTTGGTAATAGGGTGGGGATGATTTGACTTCTACTAAGAGTAGTGAACTCTGTACAAACTTCACTTTGTCAATATTTCACTTCCACAGTTCATCATCTCTATCTGTTAATTCCCTTCTACCAACTTCCTTTCGTATTTAATATTTATAAATAAGGTTAGTTGCGTGTTTGATGATGATTTTTTTAATATATTTCTTTTACATTATAATTTATTTTATTTTTCTAAATATTATAAAGGTAATAAAGAATCCTTTATGATTTTTTTTTTTTTTTATTACTCAGGGAACATGTTTAGTTGTGTATCAAGGGAGAAAACTTTTACCATAATATCTTAAAATATTCCATCTTACTTTCTAAGTGATTTATGAACTTATAGCATCAGTGGAATCAATAAAATATTTATATTACTATAATTATTTAATAAATTGAAAAATAATAAATAATTTTAAGACTACAAAAAGTTTCTACTTCAATTTTATAATTCCTACAGAGTGTCCCATTTGAAATGCCCTATTTTTATTTAACTATATCTCCCAAAATATTACACATATCGACATGAAACAAAAATTAAATTAAAGCCTGCATTATCATGTTATTGTGCATAGTAGTTAATGATGTTATAGAACAATTTAGATCCGGAGTAACAGTAAAAGGTAAAAAGATAATGATGCTACGATTTGCTAATGATATAGTAATTTAAGCTGAGCGTAAAAAAGATTTAGAGAAACAATGAACGGCATAAATGATGTCCTACGCAAGAACTACCACATGAAAATAAACAAGCAAAACTTAAGTAATGAAATGTTGTAATGTAGCAGAAATAATGTAGATGGACCACTGAATCTGAAAATATGAAGAGAAAAGGTTACGGAGGTAGAAGAATTTTGTTATTTGGGAAGTAGAATTACTAAAGATGGAGGAAGCAGGAGCAATATAAAATGCCAAATAGCACAGGCGAAACGAGCCTTCAGTCACAAATATAATTTGTTTGCATCAGAAATTAATTTAAACGTCAGGAAAAGATTTTTGAAAGTATATGTTTGGAGCGTAGCTTTATATGGAAGTGAAACTTGGACGATTGGAGTACCTTAGAAGAAAAGACTAGAAGCTTTTGAAGTGTGGTGTTATAGAGAACGTTAAAAATGAGATGAGTGGATAAAATGACAAATGAAGAGGTGTTGCGGCAAACTGATGAAGAAAGAAGTATTTGGAAAAATATAGTTAAGAGACAGACTTATAGGCCATATATTAAGGCATCCTGGTAGTCGTTTTAATATTGGAAGAACAGGTAGATGGGAAAAATTGTGCAGGCAGGCAACGTTTGGAATATGTAAAACAAATTGTTAGGGATGTAGGATGTAGGGGGTATACCGAAATGAAACGACTGGCGCTAGGTAGGGAATCTTGGAGAGCTGCAACAAACCAGTCAAATGACTGAAAAAAAAATCATGTTATAACAAAAAATCACATCACTTCCTCATGTTCTCCATCAGTCACACGCAGAATTTCCAGCCGATTTTTTTTGTCATGTTCGTTGAAACATTTCTGGTGTAATGGTTGAAAGGGAATTCCGAATGCTTTCACGCAGCTCCTGGATGTTTACAACTTGCCTCAAGGAGCCAGTGCGGCGGAGCTTCTTCATGCTGGAAGAGTATATTAGAATGCCTATGCTCAATTTGTGGAAACGTAAACTGCTCCAACATGTCATTCTTGGTAGGCAAATAAGAATTTAATTATTATTTTAATGAACCTAATTTTGAAATTTATAATTTTAAAGAAATAATTTAATACAAATAAATAAATATTTCTCCAAAAGTTTCATGAAAATTATTTGCATTTATTATAATCTCAGAAATAAGAAATTTTACAAATAAATAAATACAAAATTACATAAAAACCTTGTTGCAAAACTCAGGTATTTTTTTACATAGTTATTTGAAGTATAAAAATTATAAGTTTCTGACAAAATGGCTGAATTTTACTTTTTTTTTGTTAAGATCCATTTGTGTTTGTGATAGATTTAAGAAAGTTTATTGTTTGACTACTCAGAAAATACGAAAATAACATTCAACTCATCAATTGCTTTATTCTAAAAAAAAAACTTAGGTTTTCTCCTCAGTAAGCTCACGAAAAGGTGACAGGTTCGTTTAGCTAAAAATCACTCGCACGAACGCATAAAACGTCATAACCACCGGAATGGAGGGGGAAATGAGAAAAGAGAAGAATGAAAATAAAGAAGTGTCAAAAGCAAACATCGACGTTATTCTGCTGAGCTTGGTCGTGTGTTGTCGGAGGAGCGGTATTAGGAATGGAAGAAAGGTAGAGGGAGTTTGATAATGAAAGTTTTGAATGACAGTCCGGGACAGCTCATGACAGCCAACCGTCTATTCCTGGCCTACCATCGCGCCACTGCGCTTTCTTTTATTTTACCCTCTCGCTTTATAATTCAAACCCTTAATTATACTGAAATTTCAAAATAAAAAGTTAGATGGATGTATGATTTTACTTTGTAAAGAACTTCTGTTGCCGCCTGTAACCTTTGAATGCTTTCGTTTTGTTTCATCTTACAATTTAACCTTTAATCAGCATACGTTTCGTATATATTTTTCCAAAACGATTTAATAGAAAATTAACTAACAGAATGTCAATGTGCAATAATTTATTTATTTCTTTACACTAAAAGCAAGAATAAATTGCTTAGAATGCGAGTTGCTTACGGGGCTGGAATGTTTATTTAATAATTTTCAATATGCAAACACCAAATTACAGAAAACTTTTTATTATGCTTTGGTAATTTTGATGATGACAATGTTGTAATAAAAAATTAAACAATTTCTTAGGAGTACTCACCAATAGCGTGATGTGTGATAAATATCACGCTTTATCACGTAGTTAGGCCGCCCCCTGGCCTGTCAGAAAGCATATCATCTCATACCTGTAAAACTTTTTCCCTGGAATATTATACTTTGTGCACGTAACAATTTTAAATGGGAGTCTTTTTTTCACAGAAAACAATCGGGAAAAATTTATAAAGCAAAACATTTTCTGTAATGTGAAAAATACATGATAGTCATGATATCTTCACTTCAAACGAGCATTAGCTTCTGTATAAGTATCTGTCATTATATTTTATATTCATGTCATAAATATGTCTTATCTATAATTTTTATAATATAGCATACCTCCTCTTTCAAATCTTTAAATATTTCAAGGACTTAAAATACCTTAAATAATTTTTTAAACTCTTCAATTTTTCTTATTATTGAAAAATAAATATTTCCGGAGAAACTTAACAGTTTGTTAAATTGTATCGTAAATTATGATTATGTATTCGTCAATTTTAAAAAACAAAGGGCAAAGGACTCAAAATTTTATCTATAAAGATCAATTTAAAAATACGCGAGTGAGTATTTGAATCTAACAATGAAATTAACTCTTTAAATGGTGAAGTGTGTAGACGGTGTGTTATAATAATTGCATTTGTGGCTTCATAATACATTTTTATTATCATTTTATCTTATCTTCTTATGCCATAAAAAAATTATGTATTTTCCAAGTTTTTGAACGAAGTGTTTATTTCTAGAAGTAAATACTTGGATTTTGTTAACAAATAACTTTTTTTAACCAGTTACGAAAAATGAAAACGATTTGAAGATTTCTGAATTTAATTATGTTTAATGTTTATTATTTATTTATAGGCACATCAACAATTAAAGTCATTATCAAAGTGATGTAAATGTACCGGTAAATGTTTAGTCTTGATCAAACTCAGGCCAACCATTCCTAAGACGTGTGGTTAATTGAAACCTAACCACCACAGAACACCGGTATCCACGAAATAATATTCAAATATGAATAAAAGCTACTACTTTTATTAGGATTTGAACCTTTGAAGTTCGACTTCGAGATCAGCTGGTTTACGACGATGATTTTATTACTAGAATAACCCGTTGGGTAAAAAAATTACTGCTTTCTGAATGATTTACTGTTTTATTTAAAGATTATTGTTTTATGATATGTCGATTACAAACATAAAGTGTACCATTTCCGAGAATTAATTTATAAATATCTATTTATAAATAAAATATCGCTAGTTTTTATTTGTTTAAGGAAATAATCATAATTTATTAACAATCTTTTTTATGCAATTTTCTTTTGTGTCGTACAAATTTATAGATATGTTTATTGTTTTTTTTATTTCTAGTATCTGAATTTTTATACTTATAAACTTGAAATCATATTTTCATGGATAAGCAAAAAAATGTACAAATTATGTAGCATAATCATGAAGATTTTCGATTCTGATATTTTGAGTAATTTTTTATGTTAAACTTAAGTTCTTTCAAATGGTTATACAAAATTTTTATCAATGAAATTGTAGGAAAATTAAAACAAATGCGTCTGTGCGTGGACACACTACGAAGCGAAATTCTTACGCAATATTGTATGAGTTACTAATGGTGTAAAATAATGTATACGCAACATAAACAAATGATAACAATTTTTATTAATAAGAAATATTAACTATTAATGCAATACACATATTATGAAAAAAGAGAGAACGCGGATATACGCATAAGACGTGTATACTGGTGAGAGAGAAAGAGGAAGAGCGCGCTTACCAAACACGCGTGTTAGTATCGATATAACCCACCGGGTTGGTCTAGCGGTGATCGCGTCTTTGTAAATCAGCTGATTTCGAAGTCGAGAGTTCTAAGGTTCAAATCCTAGTAAAGGCAGTTATTTTTATACAAATTTGTATACTAGATCGTGGATACCGGTATTCTTTGGTGGTTAGGTTTCAATTAACGACACATCTCAGAAATGGTCGACCTGAGACTGTGCAAGACTACACTTGATTTACACTCATGCATATCATCCTCATTCATCCTCTGAAGTAATCCTGACGGTGGTCCGGAGGTTAAACAGGAAAAAAAGAAAGAAAAACCTTGGACCCGGTTATGTCGTACCCAAGGTCCCCACCAGTCCGACCATCGATGGTGAGACGCCAGAACATCCCACCCTTCCCGGACGGGGCTGACCGGGCTGGTGATCGGTCCCAGGTTCGGCAGCTGTTCCTCACGCCGCATGCGAGGCCTTGCAACCCTGGCCCCCAGGGGCCGTGTTACGGGAAGAGAGATGCGTGTTACAGGAAGAACATCTGACATTCCGTTGACAGTCCTTCCTCACGTGACCGGCCTCTCCACAGTTGAAACACTGGCCATTCCGGTCCGAGCCACTTTAAAACTTAGCTCGGTGGGCCGGACAGCAGCAACGGAAGCACCGATCCTCCAAGACTGCCTCACCAATTTACAGGCCACCCACCCTATCTATGCGCACTCGACCATCAGCCAACAACTTGTCGGCAAGGATTGGAGGCACAGCCATCGTCACCACTTGCGTCGCTCCGAAGGCCGGCCGCAAGTACAAGACATCGAGCGTCTCCGCCTCCCCCGTTACTCGATGAAAATCCTTCTCAAATTCTTCTTCGGTCGTAAGCGCATCCATATTTTTTATCAGGATGTGGACTCGCCGACCACCTCTCGCTGCCAACATGGTTGTGACGCCCTCCACCATCTTTGAAATCTCTCTGTAGAGCTTTTCGGTGTCGCCCCCTTCGGAGGTCCTCCGCGATATAGCATGCGTGTGACACATTTACGTGACGCTCGTTTTTTTGAGGTGACTCCTCATCTCAAAGCCTGCGTTAATAAGCTTCTTTTATAATGTAATTACAAATATCTAAGTTTTGTCTAAATATAATTTTTTTTTTTTTTATTATAATTTAAAAAGTATTTATAATAATTTTTAAAAATATATATATATTAGCGTTTTGTTTTAAGAGAAAACAACAAACTTGTTTAGTTAGTCATAATAACGTAAAAAATTTTAAAATTGGATTTAATTAGATATTTCATCAAAAATGTTATTTATTTGTGCGATATTTTAAGGTGAAAGTTTGAGCAAGGCTTAAGAAAAAATGGAGTCTTATAATTTGTTAATGATACTTATTCTAGAAATTGAATGCATTATCATTATATTATGACAGTTTGGTGACTGTTACATCAATTGGGCAACCATTGATGCCTAACCTTTACTTGTTATTACACATAATTTTATGGTTGTAGTCATGGATAAAATATTTTGAAAATTTCGTATTTATAACATAAACAGATTAATATTACCAGTAATTTTTAAAAGAAAGAATACTGAAAGAAAGAAGGTACTGAATAAAAAGTACTTACAATTTTAATTTGATTACTATAAAACCAAACATTCTGGTATATGAATTTTTGTACTAGTAAGTTTGAAATCAATATTTTCATGGATAAGCGGAAAAATGAACAAATTATATATTATAATAGTAAAACTTTTTTATTATGAAGTTTTGAGTGATTTTACTTGCTAAACGTTAATTCCATTTCGCACAGTATTTACAAACACTTTAACAAAGGTATATGTGAGCGCAGCACGCGAATGTAGGTATTTGATACTAAATTCTCTTTTAGACAGCTTAAGATCCCAGTAACCAATTTGTACTTTCGGAAATTTGCAAATAATCTTTCTTCCCTATTTGTCAAATTTATGTTTTAATTAAATTCTAATTACAAATGACGATCGAACAATGCTTCCAGAAAAAGAAAACCAAAGTTTCAGTGTATCTCATTTAAAAATAATCTGTGGTCAGGACTCCTAACAGATTTCAGCGGTGACATCTTTCGAATTTTCCCATTCTACTAGTTTATCCAATATATACTTAAACTCGGTGTGCCCCTTAATTCAATAGATTCATTAGTAAACTGTTTAGTATCAGTATTAGTCAAATTTCAATTCATTACTTTCTAGTTCTTACGTTCTACACTCTTTCAGTAATTTTTTTTTAATTTCTGAAATCATTTCATCCTCCTCTGTAAAAGTTCATATTTCACTTAAGAAAACAGAAAATTAAAATCAAAATATTTTTTATTGTTCATTAAATTTATTAGTCCAAAATTAGGAATGAAGTTTAATATGTTAAAGCTTAAAAAAATTAAATAAATAATCAGTGGTTGTTTTGAAAGTTTTACAAAATAAATTTGGCAATATATATGTATTTTTTAAATAGACTTTAAAAACGGGAAAAGGTTCTCACTTTGACCAGTTTATATTTTTTAATTATGTATAAGATTTATTATCGAATTGACTAATCCTGATAATTCGTTTTTTTACACACAAAAAACGAATTACTGGATTTTATAAAGAGAAAGATCCCGTTGTGGTTTTTTTAATTATAATTTATGTAAAACAATTTTTAGACATTGAAATTGCACTAAACAATTTAATGATATTTTTGGTTGCTTATCGTCACTGTTATTTAATAATGGTTATTAAGTCATATATTATATACCTATATCAATATACCTAGGTATCAATAAATATATATTTATATAGCAAAACTTAATTCAGATATTAAAAGTATTTATTCGAAAAAAAATTAGCGGTAAAAATTAGGGTTTAACATTAAATTACGTTCCTGTATTCCAAATTCTTTAGCTCACCCTTTTTACTGAATGAGGATTTTCTGCAACTCATTTTCTAATTTTTTTCAAGATCCAGGTTTTTTTCCTTTGTTTTATTTTCTTGTAAATCTTTTCAAAAGAACAACGCTTTTTATAAATTCATATTTTAATTAAAAAATAAAAGTAAAATCAAAAATGTAAAAATGATAGAAATAAAAAAAGTAAAAACGACTTCAAAAATCATATTAAGAAAAAATAATAAATAATTTTAATTTTTTTATATTTTAGCCTTTTGAACTCAGCATAAATTAGGGTAATGTTACAGATAGTTTTATAATTTGCACCAACTTCTAAGTGTCGAAATTGAAATAATAATTTTTTTTGTGTATGGCTTTATTTACAACTAGTTTCCTGGACAATGAAACTATAAGTAAATTGTATAGTGTAATAATTACACGAAAAGGAGACATCCATTGATACCTCCCCAGACAATACAAGTTTAAACAGAGTATAGTCCAATAAAAAATATAATTAACCGTAACAAAGTAAAAAAAAAAAATGGACAATTAACTGTTAAGAACAAAAAAAAGTTAAATGGTAACATAACTTATCATAGATATTGAGAACAATAAAATTAAATGGATAAGAAAACAGAACAAGTAATTGATTACAAAAAAAAATTGCCACAAATCATACATAAGAAAAAAAAGAATACATATAACAAATTAACTTCGGTCACATATAAGAAACAAAGTCAAAAACACGAAATTTAATAATTCAAAAACAACGAAACAAAGGAATTCGTACTACCAAATTAGAATAATCAGCAAAATTTCAGTAACAGAAGGATGATATTTAACGCACAACTGTCTCTTGCCTCAGTACATGCAGCCTCTTTAGTCGTCTCACATCTTCACTAATATTCTAAAAGTTAGCAGCCGGTTGGTTTTGTGCGTATGTAGCTTAGTGCATATTTTGAACTTAGCCGGCAGATTTCTTCACGAATAGATGGCATCCCTAGGTAATCGTGGATCTCCTTGTTCTTCGCAAACCATAGCGTCTCCAAAATGTTCCTCAGCACTTTATTCTGGAACCTTTGGATGATGTTGATATTGCTATTGCTCGCCGTAACCCCAAAGTTGTAACCCATAGGCTTATATTGGCTTTAGAAACGCCTTGTGAAACAACCTTGTGTTATTTAGCGATAACACAGATCTTCTTCCTAATAACCCGTTCAACCGTCTAAGCTTGATATTTAATTGTATCCTCTTTTCTCTCACGTGATTTTTCCATGTTAGGTGGCGGTCAAATGAAGTCCTAGGTAATCTACGTAAGAATAATGAAATACATATTAATGATATACTTTTCAGTGGAGATTTATAAAATCAGTTTTATTAAAATTATGTTTTCTAAATTGTACTATTTCAGTAGTCAATAAAATAAATACAAAACGTTCACAAATAAAGTTAATATAAAAGTTAACAAAAGGTGGACAGCCTATTAAGGAAATCCTGATAATACCACTTTTTGTCAACCCAAAATTTTATTTTACAAACGAAGCATTCGTGATTTAATGGAATATACTAGTCCCTTTAATATAAATACGAGTATGTTATATTTTATACAGACGATTTATGTTTTTATGGTATTATTTAGTGATTTGAAATTTCATGATTTCACTAAACGGTCTTCTACAATTAAATAATTTATTTTTATTAATAAAGTGCCAATAATAATAATACTAAACTGAACCTTAATTTAATAGAATTTGTGCACTTTTTTCAATAATTTTTTTTTCTGCATTAAAACAATGATAATTATATAGTTTGTAATTCTCGGTTATACATCTGGCTGTTTTGGTTGAACGAACACGCGTGAATATACACGTTGTATTTACATAAAAAATACTTTGTTAAACAAGCACACGCACATTTGTGTAGCATATATGAAAGTTTCAAATAAAGGCATATGTTGTATGTCTTTCAGCACTTTACCCTTTCTAATTTCTGGTCCCGTTGAAGCCCTAAGCGTAAAATAAACACAACGTATACCCCCAATTATTCTTTCAGATCTCATGGGAAATGACGTGGTTCCCACCGCAAAGCGGTACTGGTCGAGGGATACTGCCTAAAGGTCCACGAGGGCTGAATTATGCACCGGTTAGAATGATTATTGCATTTGAAGTCAAGAGCCAGCAGCGGATAGGGCGAGCGGTACTTCTTAGTTCTTTACATCAAAGACGAAATAGAAATAAAACTGCTCAGCTCTTGTTAATGAGGTCTTATGAACTTAAATAAGAATTTTTAATTTATGCTTTAACAAAAATTAAAAGGAAGTTAAATTTCCTTTTATTAAAGGAGATACTTTTAAATAAAGATAATTTTATTATTTTAAATTGTTCTTGTAAGAAAATTACAAGTTTATAATTTTTCAAGTTAACTATTTAAAACAAATTGAAGATTTTGGATTTAATTTTCCAAGTAAAATTAATAAATAAAATAGGGGAAAAATGAAGAAATACATAAAATGTAATATATATATAGAGAGAGAGAGAGAGTATAGAGAGAGAGTGAGAAAGATAGAGATTACATATAAATAAAAGGAATAAATCATGATATCTGTTAGAAAGAACATGTTTCAGTTACATGTGTACGACAAAACTACAGTTTTTATTGACATCACATCAATTAAGGATACTATCAGTTTTTATTACATTTTCAGCAGCAGGATATGTGATACTTTGTTTTTGGATTTTCAATATTATTTACTTATTGAGTCTCGTAATATTCCCGAATGGTAACGCCAATTGCGATTGGGGAATTAAACTTGCCTACATTCAATTTGACTCTTCTAAAATGAATGAATCTTAAATAATTAAATTACTCTAAAATTTAATTTTAAATAAATAATTAATTTATATGATTATTACTTCAATCCCTGTTTACTCTTAAAAAAAAACTTAGCCTTTTAATAAATAAATTTCTTCTAATTCATTATCAGCTGTGATTTTTTTTGTCAATAGAGAATCACCCCGTAAAAATTTAGAAAAAAGTACTATTAAAATATTTTAAAAATTTACGGTAGTTTTATCTTAAATATGAAGTGTTAATAACATTCATCCAAAGATCACAAAAAACTTATTTTGCAAAAAGTCACTTTTCTAAGTTATAAAACATTTTCGTAATAACTGCTATAATTTTATTTTAGGTACATTTCATATGGGTACGTACCCATATGCAAGTGACAATAATTTAATTTAATTTTTGCAAGTGATAATATTTTATTGTCAAGAAGTGTAATTTTTCTGTGTGTTATCCTTGCTTAATGTTAAAGTGTGTAAATACGCCTAGACTTATGAAGAACCTATTGTAATGGATACCATGATTCGACTTCCGGAAAATTTCGACATCTCTTCGCGTTTCACATCCCCCAGATCCCAAAACCCCCTTCAGTCCAAAAGTTTATAAATGCATTTATATATATATATTTTACTTTCTTGTGGAGACGATAACTACCGTAATTTTGCGCCAATCACTTTCAAATTGATACATAAAATATAAAGACCAAGAATCTCGGTCGAGTTCGTTAATGGCAAAAAATCGGACCATTGGAGTGATAATGGGGGGGCTTTTTCGAAAAACAAAATATCGTTATAACTTTCTTATTAAGTAAAATATCGAATTCGTTTACAGTTCCTACTGTTCATTGGATAAGAGCCAAGGGGTGGACAAAATATGGTTTAAAGGATATAAAAAACCATAGCTTCCTTAATATCCACAGCATCGAATCAGTTTAAAGTCCTCTAAATATTACCTAAAAATTTTGTCTGTAACGATTTTTTGATATGACCAACCCTTACGGTAAGGGATGATCAAAATATTGTTGGAATTGTAAGAAGAGGCTTCCCATATGCTAAACGTGAGAAACTTGTTTACATATGAAACCGTTGTCGTATTGAATGAATTTGAAGTGAACGCATTTAAACTGCCGTGACTAAGTACTGTGTATATTTTAATTTTTGCAAGTGACAATATTTTATTGTCAAGAAGTGTAATTTTTCTGTGTGTTTCTGTGCTTAATGTGAAAGTGTGTAAATACGCCTACACTTATGAAGAAACGTTTGGTATATTCAAACAAGGAAGGGTCTCTAACGTAAGTTGTAATACTTAACGAACGCTCTGAAGCTCAAAGTATATACTTAAGCTTAACATGCATGGAACTCTTCTAGCTGTTGGACAGTAGTGAGGATATGAAATGACTGAAAAGGTTGAATGTATTCGCTCTTGAGACTGTTGTGCGGAAATATCGTACTTTCTTTGTTTTATTGACAATTTAATAAAACTGTCGTATTGACCATTTATCCTTTTTTTATTCTGTTTCGTTACTTGTTGATTTATATGTGCATTGTTAAGGACTTTGTATGCATTTTTATTTATGTTTTATTTGTTGTACATTTAGTTGCATTATGCTTTGTTCAGACTTTTATAATATTGTCTTGAAGGTATAACTGAATACCTCTTCTTCATGTCATTGTTATTTTTTACGATTTACTTATAGTTTTGTTATTTGGGAAACTGATTGTAAATAAAACGGTATACATAAATTTAAAAAAATTGTCGTAATAAAATGGCAGTCAGGAAACAACATATTTTGAGCTAAGTATAAAGATATTAAATATAAAAAATGTGGCAACCTTTACCGCGCCGTAATTTCTAGCAATGTAGGCATGAAAAGAATACATTTTTTTACAGCTGGCTTATTTTGTAACACAAATACTCTTAGATACCATTGTGTCATTTTCCATTGTGTCATCAACTTGCATGCCCCTTAGCGTCAATACAGGCAAATAAATCGCAGACACATTTTCAAACGAGTTTGTACACAGTTCATGAGGAACAGGTGTAAATTTTTCAGTAATCGCATCCTTCTGGTCCTGCCAGGTCTTGATGTTGCGGGAACAAATTTTGTTCTTTAAATAGCTCAACAGGAAAAAGTCTGATGGGGTGAGGTCAAGAGAACGGGTCGGCCATTCAATTGGCCCGCGACGTCCGACGTCCAGGGAATGCCTGATCCAACCGATTTCGTACTGTTGTAGCAAAATGAAGTTGAGCTTTATCCTTTGCCACCACAACCTTTTCAAAGAAGTTTCTCTGTTGGAGTAACGGGTAAACATTATCCCTAATGAGCTCCAAGTAATTGTCAACCATTGACGCCATCTTCAAAGAAGAAAGGGCCAATGGACTCCTTCGTACGTAACACCTCCCCAAACTTTGGTACTGGGAGATTTATCATCGTACTCGACTACCACATTTGGATTAGACGAACGACATTAAACACAATTATGTCTGTTTACTCTGCCGGACAGGTGAAATTTGGCTTCATCAGTCCACATCACACTCTGTTCCAACTGTAGGTCATCTACCAACTTTGTGAGCCACTCTTCAGCAAACTGCAGGCATGATTAGGATCATTCTTCATTCAACTTGTTGAATGGTCTTGGATGGTATGGTTTCAATTTC
Organism: Lycorma delicatula; assembly: GCF_047948215.1. NCBI lineage: Eukaryota > Metazoa > Arthropoda > Insecta > Hemiptera > Fulgoridae > Lycorma > Lycorma delicatula. The sequence continues at coordinate 156,464,054 of NC_134457.1, read as the reverse complement.
ATATATTTGAGCATGCACTTACGCTAGAAGTTGAAGTTATGGCGATTCTGACTGTGATATACTACTGAAGATCCACTCCGTACAATAAAAAAAATTTAAATCTATAAATTTAAACACTTTGAAGTTAAACAAATTATTCATAAGATTTCCATTTTTATTTTTTATTTTTTAAAAAAGGAAATTCTTTTACCAAGTCGTATTTTACAAAGTTTCCTCCCCGTCTGAAGTGCATCCATTCTCAATACATTCCCACCTAACATACAAGTTTTTTTTTTTTTTTAATATATATATATATATATATATACACCTAATACTTAAATTATGCCTGGTAACTAAATTTCATTTTTTACTGTAATACCTAACATAAGTTTCTATATAGTAACAATATTAAAAAATATTAAACAAATTTTTTTAACTGTTTTATTATTACACTAATTATCAGTTTATACATATTTTGTTATCTTATAACGTTTCTACATAATTAAAATAAAAATTAACAATATATGTCTTTGATTATACTTTAGAAGTAGGAATTAATTAGAATCGTGCACACCTGTAAGTTCAAATAGGATTAAAAGCGTTATAATCTAATTTTCACAACACATAAATCTCCTCTTTCAGTTTTCTCCTTGTCCGTAAGTAAATATAGGTTTAACATATAAATATTTGGTATTACAAGAAGTAATAGTAAAACATTTATTAAACGTTTAAAAAACTATAAATTAGTTTTATCTAATTTAAAAACAAAAACATTTTAATTAGTTTAATTTATTCTTAAAGCTCAATTTAAAAACCACTCCTGAATGGATCAAGTATTTTTTTTTTTTTTTAATTAATTCATTTTATAAAACGAAATTTTGTACTAAGAATATTGTATGGAATATTTTTAATAGAAAAAAAAAATTCCTGATCTGACTTCGAATCTATAACTGTCTGAATAAGATAAAGTGAAGATCAGCAGTTATTCAGACCAATTTTTTTTATAAAATAGTCTTCAACAGGTAAGTTATAATTATGACAACCTAGTATAATTATTCTAATTAAAACTGTTATCATATTCCTAATTAAAATCTCTATATTCTAAGGGTAGAATCGCCTGTTCACTTTAAGAAATTAAATCTTGTCTGAATCTTCCTTTGGCAGTTTGACGGTAAGTCTGTTTTATGATCTTATCAACTCCGTTAGCTTAAGATATTCATTTATGTCAAACGATTAGTTAAAAAATAATAAAGGTTGCAAAGAAATAATGGTTATGAAGCTCAAAATCTCAAAATTTTCTATTTTCATTATCTGATAGTGGGCGTGTTCAAATCTTAACGTGTAGTTATAAAGATCAAGTTATATCGTAATTTAAACATTTTTTCGATGTCCATTTAATTCTGAATTAATATACTGTTATAATCAAACTTTGTTTACAATCCCAGCCTGTAATAGAATAGAGCTGAGTTGGATGCCATGAAGCCGTAGCGTGAGAGAGTTGATGGGAGAATCTGGAGAGTAAGTTGTTTATATAAATATATATCAGTTGTTGGCAGTATACATATACACATACATTCATATATATATATATATATATATATATATATACAGAAAAGAAAAAAATTTCTGGCTTCTCTCTAGAATTTCTGAACTTCCTGATCTGATTGAGTAAGATATACTAAAAAAAAGTCCGATGTTCCATTAATGATTTTGGTCCATTTAGAAAATCATCCGCGTATAGTGGGTCTATAATCAAGATAAAATAACTATCTTGTTTATTTTGGAATTTCTGGAGAGTGATTTTAAGTCATCTAATTCTAGAATATAAAGAACATATTAGAATATATTAACATTTCGGCCACTATTTTCTGAGACTTAGTTGTGAAAGTTCTGGAAATTAGTAGAAATAAAGAACTGTGCAAATTATGTTAATTTCGTTGGGAATGTATTATAATGATTGAGTACAAATTAGACTACACAGAGTTCAGGATAATAATCGTAAACTTGTTTTTAAAACCGTATTAATTTTAAAGCTTTATTAAAATATATATATTTATTTATTTATAACATTATTATCCTGAAGTAATTGTAATACTGAATTATTACTAAATGCAGTTAAAAAATACAGACTAAGCTTGTTATTAATTCGAGCAAGATCCTAGTCCCAAATTCATTGTTTTCATCAAAGGAACGTTAAATATGACCTACAAATACCAGTGAAAGCTCATTAGTTTCATTTATTTTAATATATTATTAATTATAATTTGATTTGAGTATTATTTTCTGTTCTTAGTAGAATTGTCACTCATTTGCAGCTGACGCGTACCTCCATTCTCAAAACTACTTTCTGAGTCTTCCTGAGTTGAATAAATAACGATGTTAATCTCCTCCCACTTACCATTACTTCATATCACGGCTTCTGCCCCTCTAACGGTTACACAACTTCTTGAAAATAATCCTTCTGATTGTTTATCTTAAAAATTTTAGATTTTTAAACATTTTTTCGGAATGAATATTTATTTGCTCCTTAATTATATCCTATCCTTTTAACTTTAGCTTGAATATTTCCACGTTTTCTATTATATTCTATAATATTTAAATATTATATATATTTATATAATATTTTGGGAAGTGGGAGTAGCTAAACATTGCTATTTATTCTATGATACCAACTCAGGAAGACTCAACGCTAAAAGCAGTTTTGAGAATGTAAGAACTTCGAAACGGGTCAGTATTAGTGTGACAGGCTGTGAAGGCTAGAAAATAACATTCAAATCAATTATGATAACCATAGCGAAAGTATAAAAAAGATATTGTGAAAATTATAATTTATTCACTAAAATTTGTGAAAAAACTTTGAAAATATTTCAAAAGTATTTTTTAAGAAATAAAACGTCATTTAAATCTAATTAAATCATAATCATTTTAATTAGATTAAATTTAATTTCAAGTCACTAGTACCAGGTTATAATGACCTTTCAGATCATCGGATGGCTGGAATTTTATCTTTCTTAAAAGTACAAACTAATTAACTAATTTATTTTATGAACTATTAAACCACTCTTAAACTAATTATTTATGAATTTATAATTGCAGTTGATTAGTTTATTCTTATAAATATATCTTAGGATGAGAATTATGAACTTGAAACAGCGTTTAGTACTACACCGAATATTTTAAAAATATTGTAACAAGGCCGTATGGTGGACCTAAATAACGGATTCCTATCAATTATAAAGAAATTATTAGAAAATATAATAATGGGAGGAATCCAGAAAAGGGCAATAAGAAACCATTTTAGTAAAGGTAACAGGTCCGTTTAACTATGGTCTTTCATAATACTGCCTTCTGACAAATGTTTTTCCGTGAGAATTGTTACCGGACCAGGGTAAGAATTTCGTGAGAATGTGTGAGGGCGGATCATCCTCACGCTTTGAGTTGGATCCGTCCGGTAGGTAAAACAGATAGGAGTGTAAATACTCCGGGGAAGACCAGTTAAAAAGCAGATCTGCGAAATTAGTCTAAGCGAGACATTATGATGTGAGTCTGTGAGAAGAGTTCTGCTAGATGGTCAGTGAAGAAGCGAATTTCTAAGCGTACACGTTCGACGCGATTAAGGTGACGTCACAAGTATATCCAGTGTTGACAGTACATGAAAACGAGAAATGGTTCGGTGAGTTACTGTTACACTATAAGTGGTAGAAATAATGTACTAAATTTAATTCATAAACGGTTAGGATAGTTTTATTTGTGAACAGCAAAGGTATTTGCAATAAAAGAACTTTATACTTGTCTCTTAACTATTGTACTATTATTGTTAATACAAGACTAGTGGTTAAAAGTGTTAAGACTAGCGGTCATGCCATGTCTTTTGTTAATGGAACTAAATTCTGGTTTTCATTATTTAGCTACCTGTGAATAAATCCTGACGATTACTTTAAATTCTGTTTTGTATGTAATCAGTAATTATTACTATATTGATATTTATTATTATTATCATTATTATCGTTGTGATTACTATGATTATTTATTTGTTTTATTATTGTCGTTTACTATCATTATTATTATTATTATTATTGATTTTTCTTGTTTTATTTATGTTTTTAAACTAATAAAATTGTAATTATATTAACATTTTCGGTTGCTAATCTCTCAATATCCTCATCGAGCCGCGAACACGCGGCAGTATATTTTTAGAAAGATTGTTAAATCCTTCATTAACTATGTATATTATGAATTATAATATCAGTTAAACTTATAATCTGACTGTTTATTAACTGAACTAATCTGTAGTGACGAGAATTAACCACATCAAATTACATAATTTATATAACGGCAAAAATTTATTTAAAAAATAACAACAAATTATTTCACTAATGTGTAAATTTAAAATTATTAAAATCATTCTGATTACTGTTAATTTAATTTCACTTATTATAACAATATTAGAATGTTCTTTCAAATAATCTCTTGCCCTTTCAAGAAATCAGTTAAAGAAATAATTATCAATAAATACTCTTTTCAATCACTTTATAGAATAAACACATAAATGGAATCATTATAAAATGCAGTAAAGTTTTATCTTATACGGTTTGTATTGTTTTAAATAATGTTAAAGTTTATCCTTATAGATTATTTAATTCCCATTCGAATAATTTTTAAAGAAATACTAAACGTTTATAAAATTTTATCAGTAACGGTCGGAGATAAAAGTTATTCGAAATTCTTAAACGACTTCAAAAATGTTTAAACGAAAAAATAAACAAAAATTAATAAATTTAACGTTTTTATTCATTTAATCGTATCATGAAAGTGTACAAAATTTAAAAAAAAGTATAGTTTTAAATAAAAAACACTTATATTAAAAAAACAATTGAAGCAGTAATTAATCTTTAATGCAGTTTGTACCTCAAAGTTAAATGGAAAGTTATGTTCTGAGCATTTTACTAAAAATTTAATAACAGTATTAGAAATATATGATTTGTTACTACATATGTAACTGTAAGTTACATATTATTTAATTGTATTGATTTATTGATGTATTGATGTATTGTGTAAGTTACATATGCAGTAACTCATACATATATACATATAATGTAGTATTTAATATTTTTATAAATGCTTCTTTTACATTCAATTGTAATGCTATACATTGTTTTTTTTTTTCTGAAATGTCTCTCAAATTGTTTTAAATCATTTATTCTTTCCTTTACAAGCTTCATAAACGACTCTGTTATTCACTATAACTATAAATAATTTTATGATGAATGGATATCAGTATGAATTTATTGTTAATAATTTTTTTTTTTTATGCGGTACAATCTCAAAAAAGTTACTGTAAACATTTGAGTCGGTGCAGATGTACGTAATTTTGTAGGGAATTAATATGTTCCCCTCAACCGAGCCAATAGAGAAAAAGTCCAATGTTTGACCGGAACAGGAAACACACTCGGGTGTGTTCTATAGACTAACGATCAATATACCACTGTACTCTGTTCCTCCCATATGTTCTGTGATGTCATATCCGTTTGAAATCATTGCAGTTAGTGTTTAAAACAGAAATCTATGATAGCCGCAGCCGTATGACCATACATCCTCATTTTCGGAACCATTTCAATAGTATTATTATTATTACACCGTAAATTCTATTCCTAATATCCATTTTAAACTAAAATTAAAAGTTTTATGTCAAAATTAAATATATCAGCGTAGTTTTAATCGGTTTTTTTATATTGCATTTGCTTGCGCGTCAAACACAAACATACACATAGACGCAATCAAATGTATATCCACCGTCTACTTTTTTTTTATTATATGTGAAGATACATGGATGGCATCAACATTTTTATGATTCTGATCATTTTTAAGTTATCATTTTTTGTTCTCTGTGTGTTTGTGTGCGTCTGTCCGTGCGAGTGTAAGAGAGAGAGAAATGAAAAATATAAAAATGCTTTTGATACTAGCAACTCAATGCATAGTACAGCTTGTATGCTACATTCCAAAGAATATATCTGCAGCACTGACTGAAATTATTTACATTTATCAAGCAGATTCAAATAATAAATAAATAAATAATAAATTTATGAAAAATAAGATAATTGGAATAAAAAATTTAACTATGTCGGGTTTAAATACCTTATTTTCTAATATTTCTAGTAAAGTAAGCATTTTGAAGACCTATATCGTAATTTTGTTGAACTCCATTTTATTATTTATTAAAGATATATTACTGGATACACGAAATACCGAAATTAAAGATTTTTTAGGGTTAGTTTTCTCTAAAAAGAAAAATTACTCACTAAATTTGAAAAAAGTTGTAAAAGTACGTAAGTATAAAATGTTTACAGCAAAATATATCTAATACGTTATGCAATGTATAGAATTTTAATCAGCTATACAATTTAAAAAATTTCTTGAAATTTTTTTACAAAAGAAAGGAAAAGTATATTGTGCTTTCCTATCGAAATTATATATTTTTTGACTCAGAGGACATGAAACGTTGAGAGTGGGAAAAACCATTATAAAAATATGTGTGTGCGCTCACACACACGCGCGCGCGTGTGTAATGAGTTTTATCTCTTTATACCTCAGGAACTAGTTGAAGAAGAAGCTTGAAATTTGGATCAATAACTTCGATATATTATGGGGGCACTGGTTCTATTAAATTTTTGAAAAAACTCTGTCAAAGGATTGGAATGATGTGAAAGTAGGAAGTTTCATAGGTACTTGGGATATTTTTATAGAGATAATTTCATTCCTTTTTATTGCTTTCTGATACAAGTAATATTTTTAATTTAAAAAATTCTGAAAACCATCTCTTTCCTTAAATATTTCATATATTCGAATTTCAATAAAGGCAAATTTTTTTACTAAATCTGTTGTGATTTAATAATTAATTATCTATATAAACTATGACCTATGGCTTTTTAAATCTCATTTAAATAATTTTTTTCTAAAAGAGTGGGCGTTAATGAGTCACATTTTTAAAAATGTCCTATAATATTGGCGTATCGGATATTGATATGTATGTCACAACAACATCTTAGAAACGGATCGACCAATCGAGCAGAAATTTTAATTGTAGCTTCTACTACCGAAAGCGGTTTAAATAGTACAAATTAATATTCTTCAGCTTCTGATTTAGGTTTAGGTCTAACATGCGATATTTTAGAAACGGCTTGTCCATATGGACTGGAATTCTAACAGTAGCTTCTTCATTGAAAATCTTAATGAAATTTAAATTAATATAAATGGTGAATTTAAGTGAAACACATATTATATAATATATAACATTTCACGTATAATACATATGCGATTACTAGCCGTAAAATATTCGACGCTCTGACTACTTTCACAGTAAAGAAACGATATAATATTGGTAATTTTTAGAGTTATCTATCCACTCTAGAAAATCTACATCGGAACGGATGTAAACAAACTGTGCCACGACGTGCCGGATACTTAAAAATAACCGTGAGACTGCAATACTTGTTCTGAAGATGCACCTTTCGTCTGCAGAGTATTATATTTTGAGGAGTATACAAGGTTTGATTTTATTTTTCGTTAATTAGTTTCTGCATGCTCACAGCTATTGCATATTTACAAGTGAATTAAATATAAATATTTTTTTCTTTTCTTTTTAAATAGTAAAAAATTTAAAATGAAAAGAATTTTTAAAAGTAATTTTTTTTTATTTTCTTTAATATCTTGACCCCTTTATCTTAAGTTAAAAAAAAAAATCAGTAACAGCAAAAGATATTATGAAAATTAATATAAAACAACAAAAATCTTTGTTTAAAGAAATTGCTTTATGATCTAAAAACATTAAAAAAATAAAGAGCTTAAAAGAAATCTGTTCTATTCTAAAAACAATAGAAATAAAAATAAAGATGAAAACAAATGGCTCAAATATAACTTTTTTCCTCTCTAAGATATTTAAAAATATAAAGCCAGTATTTGTTTTTGAATTACTAAAATACTTGCGCTTAATCTAATAAGTGAAGTCATATTAATTAATAATTTTGCAGTGAGATGATGTGACTGTCTCCAGGTCCACCTATACGGTATTTTCATCTCGCAGTCAGATCGCATACGGCACTTTGGGCTCCTTTTAATCGTCGTTTGACCTGGAAGTACCACATGAGAGAAAAAAGGAAATAGTTAAACACGAGGTATAAGAAACTTTATTGGTTGTTAGGCAGGAATTCACATTGTCGCTGTTCAATAAACTTTTAACGTACTAGGCGATTCTAAAAGCAGTTTGGAAGTATGGCATAGAGATGTGGGTTATGACGAGCAAAAATTACAATGATATTTATACACCGTTTACAGATTAAGTTGGCGAGATCCATTGCAAAAGCACCGTAGTTCGCAGTGAACGTAGAAATTCATGATTACCTACAATTACCTTATGTTCGTGGACAGGTCAAACGGTTCGTTTAGAATTATAAACAGCGGTTAAATAATCATGTTAATTTTCTAGCAGTTAATCTCTAGACATTAGCGAGGTTGTCCAGTGACTAAAACGCCTACATGTGATGAATTTAGAGGAATCTGAGCGATTCTTAAGCTGGTTTAATATCAGATATGTGATGAGCATCTTTTTATGCCTTGGTGAGGATCAGTTTTTCTTAAAAATGTTTTAAGAAACCATATTTTCCATCCAAATATTTCAAAGAAAAGAATTTCAATCACAGGTAATTTTTATTGATTCTGTGGTAATTTAATAATTAATTGTGGTGTAAATATTTTGTATTTTTTGTAAAATATTATTATGGGTGATAATTTTAATCTGATAAATATTTTTTTTAAAAAGTGGAAAGAGTAACGTATTTCGTTTATTCGTTAAATCTCCGGTCTTTGTGAGTAAAAGAGTATAAAATTTGTTAACGTGACTTCTATATATGACATTAGTGCCAACAAATGTTTTATTTAAAAATACCTTTTTTATATGTGGGGAAATTCTCCCATAAAGATGAGAAAGCTATGCAACCCTTTGCCGTTTTTTTTTTTAAATTATTAAACTGAATTCAGTTGATCCGAAAATCAATACTTTCCACAATGTACCCAAGTAAGAGAAATAAAACAAATACTGGAATATGAAATAAAGTAAAAAATTTTACCATTCTCTTTAATAAATTTTCATTAAATTCTCCTGCGTCATTCTATCAGTTTAACATTATTTTATTTTATTTTTAATTTGACAAATTATTAAAACGAATAATGTATTCAAAGTTTTAAAATAAATATATATGTTTATAACCAATTGATTGTATTTGCCTATATACAAAAATTTGCACGTAGTTATTGTAAAAAGTGTGAACAGCTGCAGAGGGAACTAAACAAAATGAAATTCAGGAGAAGTTGCTTTGCTTTTGAAGTTTACCAACTTTTTTTTGAGTAACATCTCTTTTATTGAAATTGTTATAGCTTTTATTATGGACTACCTCATCCTTATTGTGGAAAAGTTGGAAAGAATTTTCTTGAAAACGTGAATTGAATTTTTATTCGGTCTATAAGTAGTTTATAACTTTAGTACATATACTGAATTTATTTTATTTTATACTTGGATGTCAATCTACCATTTATCTTTCGATTAAAAAAGTAAAATAAATGAATATACTTCACTTTATGCAAAGGATAATAGAGTTGATGAAACGTTTGACGTAACTTTATTAAAAAAATCTTATTACATTTTTTTTTTTTTATTATAACGTTACAGTAACTTTAAATCTGTTCAGAATTAAAATTGAACAATAACTAAATAGGCTAAATTTGGAATGAACATTAAGAAGCATCAGACCCAGTGGTTTGTAACTTAAAAGTTAACAACGAAAAGAAATGAAATTGAAGAGGACTTAATGAAGCTGGTATATAAAACCATTTAATTGAATCGGTGTATCAAATCAAGAATATTGTTTCTCATTAATCTCTTGAAAAATCGCTAAGAGTGTTATCAAATAAATTGACTGCCAAATAATTTGGATGCCGATCCAAACGATTTTGATATCGCTGACTGATGAGAGAGGCATAACGGTTCGTAATTTAAGATCATTATATATGAGATTATTGCTTATATACCAAGGTATGTTTAACATTTTTCGCAGTGTTTTTGTCTGATTACGTTCAACTATGTCAACATTGAAATTGCTTGCTGTACCCCACAGTTCAACCCCACAAGTCCAAATTGGTTACAGCATGGATTTATAGATTAATAATTTATTTTCTACTGAGAGCTGAGATTAAATCGATTACAATTATGCATTAATAATTTATGTGTAATTTTTTTTAAAATTAGATATGAAAATAAATATTTTTTTTACATTTTTTTTTCTTAAATAATAAATTAAAATAATTAAAAATTTAATTAGACGTGATAAATAGTTATAAAAGAAAAATTAATTTTCATAAATATAATGTAACATTAATTTAATTAATTTTAAATGGAAATAAATTAGTTTTAATAAAGCTTATCTTAAAGTTTCCATTCATTAAAGCTACTTATAAACATCTAGAGAATATTTAATGTTTTCTAAATATTTTATACAAAAAACAATATTACATTAAATAACTCACTTCTACCTATTAAATTATGCAATATATTTTGTTGATTTCCGAGTCTAATATTTTGTAAAAGTGGATTTATATTTTTAATTTTTAAAAAAGAAATATTTTTTTTGACCATACATTTTTAATTATTCGGTTAAATTATTACCCTTGTTATTTTCACCAAGCAGGATACTACTTTTTTACATCTGGACAACATATGTTAGAGGGTTGTTATATGTTGAACCTGTACTTTTAAAATTGTCACGCTACAATTGAACGTACGCTAACAATTTTGTTGGCTGGTATGATATATACCGATACATTTTCATTTAAATAGCAATAATAATAAAAGAGAAATATTCTGATGTGGACATCGCATGACTTCCTTGTACGCCTATTAAATTACACATACACATTTTTTACTGCACTTCCTTTAAATTTATTTCATTTGAAAGTGAGATACGATCCTTCAATTCTTTAATAAATTGGACAGTTACACAGTTGCTGAAATATTAGTTTTTATTAACGTCAAATATTTATCCATTTATACATTCAACAATCTTAAATGAAATATTAGGATAGAGTAAAAGTCCCTTTATTACTCGTACTACTATGTCAGTATTATTCGTATCTTCGTGAGTTGCTGATTAGCAAATGTTTCAGATTTCTGGTGTGTCGTGTAAAGAAAAGTTAATAATAATTAGACTATTCCGTTTAGTGAAATCCTGCATACTGGTTAAAAATGTTAATTTCGATCTTACGGTGAAAAATACTTTGTTTTTATTATTGGCTTATTTGGTGAATAATCAAAATTGAAAAAGAAGCAATCATAGAGGAAAAAGAAAGATAACATGAAGAAATAAATCTCAAAAAACGACAAGAAGATGAATATGAAGGGAACAAAATGTTAAGAACAAGAAAAGAATTAAAAAATTACGAGAAGATGATAAATAAAAAGAGGAAGAAAACGTTAAGATCAAGGAAAGAATAAACAGATTAAGAGAGGATGATGAATATAAAGAGAGAGAAAATTTGAAAACTAGAGAACGTATACACAAATTAAGATCAGAACAATTATATCAAACCAAAGAGCGATTAAAATGATGGCAACAAAATACAAATAAAAAAAATGATGATGAACTCCGACTTAGGGAGAATATTACCCGACAATAACAGAGGAGTAATGAACTAGAAGATAAGATTTTTTTGCAATTTATTAAAGATCGGGCATGTAAGCCTCAGTGTATATGTGGTTCTTGTGAGGGTCTATTTTTCAGTATTTTGTAGTTAACTTTAACGTAGATAAAATTAAACAGAAATTTCAGAAAAATTAAATAAAATTAAACAGAAATTAAACTAGAAAATCCCAAAAAAATACGATTCTAAATTATAGTTTTTATTAATATTAAATAATCAGATGTTTCACCAAATCTATTCCATATACAAATATGTAATGCCTCTTAAATTACATATAACATTATTAAAAGTACATAAAATTTTATTTCACTAATAACTTGTGATTTTTTGCATATTTTTTTTTATTGTTATTATTGAATAATTATTTATTGTAATTTGTTTTTACAATCACGGGTTAATAATTAACTATTAATAAATCAATATGTTTGAATTAAAAAAAAACTTAAAAAATAAATTAAAAAAAAGAAGATGAAGTCTGATTTGAACTGATGTGTCTTTGATTTGAACTGATCAGTCTGAGTCTGATGTGTCTTTCCTAGAAAGATCCAAATATTTCATTAATTGAAATTTTATTTGGCTGTAACTCTGGAGCCAATGAAAATAAGTACCACTTATGATATATCGTTGAAAAGCTCTCAATGAGGGCCTATTACTGCAGTTAAGAAAAACTGTTACAACAGTCCTAAATCCAAAATTTCAATATCCTACAGCTAATAGATTTTGAATTAATACGTACGTATGCCGAAACTATGTGACTCCCGCCGATACTAGTCAAACTGGATATTTCTGTTGAAATCTGAAAACCGAAATTTTTCGCGATCACAATGCTTCCGTTACTTCGTTCAGGAAAGTAAAAACAATTACGTTTTACTGTTACTGATAAATAATTATTGAAAAATCCCTTACTGTAAGTACAAGATCTAAATTTTAAGTTACCTTTTGGTAACTTTAAAATTTACTCATCTTTATTTATTTTACTTACAGATTGGCTACTAAGTCTCTTTCTATGATATACGATAAATTTTATCTGACAGGACCACATTTGTTTTTAAGGAAGTATTAGCAACATGTTCATGGTTGAAAATTGTTTTATTCCTCGGCTTTGATCGATTGGTATTGAATTAACCGCAATTTTATAGCAAGAGTAGCTCCAGCTACTCTTGCTACTCCAGCTCAAAATGCTCGATCGATGAGGGATTTTTTAAATCAATATTTTGAAGGACGGTAGATCGATAATGGGTCTGAAATTCAATGGCCGCTTTGAAGTGCAGATTTAACAACCTGTCATCACATTTCTTTTGGATATTAATCAGAGAAAACTCTGTCATTTGCATCTAAGGAATGCTGATGGGCGGAAAACTGTTGATAGCGACTGTTTTTGCGATTTTGACCCTTCGATATGGAAGAGTTGATGACTGATGATGAAGAGTTGGAAGAGTTGATAACTGGTAAAACTGTGGGCAAACAAAGGATGAACACACACATACGTAATTTAAAGTAACTTTTAGGTGTAAAAATGTTAAATAAACCAGTGACAAAAAATTCATATTTATTTCTTTATATAGAAAGGGGCTTTGTGGCGGCCACTCGTGTAGTAATTCGTAATTTTAGAGACGTTTTTTATGTTTTAATCTCCAATATAAATGCAGTGAGTGGGCAAATGAGTGTTGTTAGGTTGATTATTACCTTTTTTCTTTTTTTTTTTTACGTAGATAAAAACTATTTTCTTCGGGTCTAAAGAACACTGAAAGAAGTGTTCCACGTTGTCTCCAAGGAAAAATTTAACAGTTCCTTGTATGTATTCCGAACCAAAAATAATACATTCTTAATAGTTGCTTGCACATTCCAGGAATTATGATGCCATTGTAACAAATACCATAAACTTATTGAATTATTGTTGACGAATAATGTTAGATTTTATATTTATATTAATGATGAACTAATAATTTTTTGTAATATTACACATAAAGCCGAGAGGATCTTTTCTTCCCAAATCGAAGAACTTAGGAAACAGATGAAATATTTAAATCTAAATTAATGAATTATTGTTCTATAATGTTTATAATAAATTTCCTTTGAAGAACTTTAGATTATGAATTCTTTTTTGGGCATTATGCTCTAAAGATAATCATTTGAAATCTATCTGTAAAATTGGTATACATAATTCATTTCAGGATATTTAGAGATAAACTCTGTCCAAACAAATAATAATATGTCAAAGAGAATAACAACTTGGTCCTGTACAGTGTTTCCATGTGTTGTTACAGAAAGCTTAGATAGTGCTGAATTGATATACGTGGTTTAGAACTAAGAGGATAGAACGGAAATTCATCCCTGAGAATCATATAGATTAATGCAACATTTAGACGGGCATTAATGTGCAGAAATTAATTGTAATATTTATTTATGATAAATTTTATTTAACTTACGATTTATTTATGATAAATATAAATACATACTTGTTTTTACAGTGAAAAATGTATCATCCCAAAATTTATAAATGTATGTAAATAAATACATTTTCTGGTATTTAATTTCTGATTACATTCATGATTACCCATTTTTATATCGCGAGAATTACTTCTTGATCTTCTGTAGAAACTCAAAGATGAAATATTAAAATTTTATTGGTACTACGTAATAAATATTTAGTCATGATGGCATTTTGACTGGCAAAACAATCGCAATCAATTTGATCATCATACCAAAATGTATTATTACAAACTTGATTTTTATGAATGTTTTCTATATTTTTAATATATTTACAAAATCTTCATTAATCACGTTAGAAAAATATTTCTAAAATTTAATCCAACTGTTTCTTATTTTCTATAATTTATCAAATAGCTTCTATTTTATTGATTCGTTCAAATACGACTAACAGCATAAATAATTTTAAAAAATTATAAATTAGACGGAAAAATCAATAGACAATTTAAATCAAAAATTTATTAAGCGAGTAATATTATTTACGAAAGAACTACAAGCTATCGATTAACGTAATCTCGTTAAATTTAATGTAAAATAAATTAGATAACTTTTCCTTCTACGTTTAATTATTCTATTTTCTTTTATTTTTATGTATAATTAACAGAGTGTAATAATCTTGCATGATTATTTTATTTTTCCAATATATATACATATATATTAAGTTCTATTGGGACTTTATTAACTTATTTTACTCGTGAAGTTAGTGGAAAATGTTCATATAAACATATGGCCTAAAATGCTTCGTTTGTGAGTTACGGCTAGTGAATGATTTCGCTCGCATTTCAGCTACCTTGGTGAAATGAGGTCATACTGAAATTTGTAGGATGTTAATTAATAAGCAGAATCAGTGAATTCTTGACTTAAAAAATCGAATAAAATAGGCGTATTGAAGTAGTTTTTAAGAAATCTGGTGTGAAAACAAATAGGTTGGGGTAAAAAAAACCCTGTTTTTTGAAGTTTGACATACAATAATTTTGTTAAGTGCTGGCCATCCTCAACCCATTTCTTGGCATGCTCATGTACTGCTTTTGTTGTCCTTTGTAGTTCTTCAGGGCTGTCCTTAAAATGTAATATGTACGGTCTAAACAGCTGATTGTGAAAAGGCCGCACCATAAATTTATGCTAAATCGGTGTTGAAAATTTTCAGGTCAATAACCATATGAAATCACTAATTCTGTTCCTTAATTAACATCCTAAAAATGTCAGTACAACCTCATTTCATCAGGGTAGCTGAAATCCGAACAAAATCTTTCATTAGCCGTAACTCGCGAGAAAGCATTTTAGAACACATAGAACATATGTTTATGTGAACTTTTCCCATTATTTTCACGAGTAGAGTAGGTTATGAAAGTTCCGGGAGAACCATGATACACCTCTCTCGATCGCTCTATCTCTCTCTCTCTCTGTGTGTGTGTGTGTGTGTGTGTGTGTGTGTGTGTGTGTGTTTCACATTTACTGCAAACAGACGATTCTAAAAATTACTTAGCAACTATGTTTTACAATAGAATTATGCAGTTACTGCAAACATTTTTTTTAAATTAATTTTTTTTTTTAATTTAACTTAATAAAACAACAGAGAGGAAAGTGCATTGAATAATTTATCAAGAGGGGTTACACACTAAATAATCTTGAAGGGTGACTGACTGACTGTCATTGTACTGCTCACACGTGCTGAACTGTAACTATACTATAATACTGCACATATGTTTGCTTACATCAAAGCATTCCGCCGTTTATTACCCTGACTTCATACTCCCTCCCTCACTCTGTTAGAACTTCTACATCTATTATTCTGCACTCTTTGACATCAGTAAAATGAATAAATTGTATTTTATTTTAACAAATAATCCAATATGAAATACTACATTCTTCATTTTTCTGTTATATTATTATTAATAAATAATTTCCTTTTTGTTAAATACATAAAATACAGACAAACATATGAAATAAAAAGTTCTACCTTCAATCCGCTTGAAAAAGCACTAAACAATACTTACGAAAAGTCCTGAAGCAAAAAAAAAAGTAAATAAACATAATGCTTCCAAAATCAAAGTAATATTTTTTCAAGTTTATTTTATTTTTAAAACAATTCACTTTTTTTTCTATTGATCTCGAATTCATAACAGAAACTCGATAAAAACATACATGTTTTCCGTTAACTGTTTTATCATCCCTTATTAAAGTACTATATAATTTTGGTGACGTAGATATTAGAAGTAAAATTTAGAGATTTACTTACATATGTGAAACAATATGTAGATCTATAAAAAAAATAAATAAACGAGGGAGACAATACTTAAGATATACGAGACTTTGGCTGAACTTTTGGGATAATATAGTTTTGAGACTTGGGTGACGACTTCAAAAGAAAAAGAAAGAATCCAAATCAGCAGAAATGAAATTTTTGAGAATTTGACTCACACGTTTTACGTATGGATTTGGATATCTAACGAAAATATGGCGAGAATACATTTATTGAAGGTGCAGTAGTTTTTGAAATCAACTTCTTGAATGGAAAGAAAAATTAGAAAGTACATTGTAATATCACTCCATGTACACTGGTCACAAATATCTTAGTCTCACCGTTGGATATGAAGTGCAAACCATTGTGATACAACGATTGTATTAAAATGTTATTCCTGTAATGGAACATTAAATAACTTATGTTTGAGACCTTGCATATGGGTTTATGATATTATACGAGTGATTTACAGGTTATGTAATTGTATTTTGCGTCAGATTTTGGATGGTATTATATGTTCATCACTGATGTAATCTGAAAATACTATTTTCTGTAATAATAGTCAATTATACGAGTACATAATTTTTTGTCACAAATATAAAAAATTATATACATATATTCAGTGAATTCATTAAATTATGAAATGATACGTATTTTCAGACAGATAATTTTTTTATTGTTTCAAAGCTTATTTACAATCAGTTACATTTACATAAACCTTTAGTAAATTGGATCACATCCCAAATCACAAAATAAGGAGCCCTCAATGCAACTCCTGAAAGATTACACACTAGTATAATAAAAACTTTTATTCCAAGCACATACAATCAGCAATTATGAATGGCACTCAACATCACTAGAACAATAGAAAGCAAAATAAGATATCATAATAAGTACAAGTAGAAGTAAAACAATGATGAACCAATGTAAAAAAAAATTATATATAACATATATGAAATTAACAGTCTAATAGATAATACACAATAATCACATCCTAGTTTACTATAGACAAATTAAGACATTATTGGGACACTTAGATCTAGAACTTGTATTGGGTTCAACCTTCTAACGTCATCCCCATTGTCTAGTAGGTTTACTGCCAAGTGATTTATGTTGTATTTAAGGACTTAGAAATAAATTATCCTTCTTCCATTTTAGGTTTAATTGTTAACGTTAAAAAAACTATAATTTATTTGGCTCATTGATAATAATTGAGGTGTGCACACGTATTAAATAGAGACAAATCGAGTTGAAAGATTTTGATTTAAAGTTAGTTTTTGCTCTACATATTTACTAAGTTCACCTAATTATACGATTAAAATTTATTTGTTTTTAACGAATAATATATATTGAAATTATAAACATCTTATAGGCTGTAAATGCATTTTTTTTTTATATACATCTGTAGTGATGTAGTAATATCATCGTCTGATGCTAAGATAAACAACAATCGTTACATAAAAAGAAAAAACACTTCAGGTATAAAGTAAAGAGTACCTAAGCGTAAAATCAAAATGTAACGTCGTTATTTTTTAACATTATTTTCAGCTTTCACAAGAAAGATGTTATAAAAAAAAAGAAAACAAATTGTAGCTGTTTGCCTTTAATTAGACTGTGGACAATTACTCTTTACATTAATTCTATTAATAAAAACAAATTGTTTATTTAGAATAAAAAAATAACTTTTTTTTAGGTGAACAAAAAACAGTAGATCACTTATTTAAATAATATTATTAAAGCTTATATAAACCGCCGAGTTGGTCTAGTGGTAAAACTTATCGTAAATCAGATGATTTCGAAATCGAGATTTCTCAGATTCGAATCCTAATAGAGATAGTTGCCTTTATTCAGATTTAAATACTAGATCATCAACATTGGTGTTCTTATATTACTAGTTATATTACTTATATTACTAGTTCATCAACATTGGGTTTTAGTTAACCATACATCTCAGGTATGGTTGGACATAATCTGCGCCGAATCTAGAAAGCTGCATGGTATATCTGGAAACTTCCTTATTATTCATACGAAAAAAAAGAAACAAAAATTATTTTTAGAAAAAATCATTTATATTCAAACTGTAATCTTTTATGATTAATTTGAAGAATAATTTATAGAAATCAGTTATAAATTGCGTGTGATTTTTTTCATGTACCGTAAAGAACAGGAAGTCATAGAACCTCAAAATGAAGCAGGTTTTTAATGAGAAAATTAACTTCAAAATGTCTAGCAGTAAGACGTTCATCCGCTGGAAAAATGTAATTTGATTAAAAAGCTTATAACTTTAATCGATGAATGTTCCATAATAAGTGATTGTCATGCTCTTGGTACATTTAGAATTTTTCCAGTAAGACTAAAGACTTATTTTCAGAATTCCACTTCTTACAAGCAGTTAATTGGCTTTAATAATTACTGAAGCACTGCTAAGTAAATTAATAATACATTTCTTTGGAGACTGAAAATTTAACTAAAATGTTACCAACTTCATAAATATTATATTCAATTAGTTTTATTTTTAAAATAAGATATTTTACATTTAACATTTGCGTTCCGAGTTCAGCAAAATATTTTAATTTCAATATTTCTACCTTTTTGGAAAAATGGTAAGTACAAGTTTTAATAATTTTTAAACAATTGAATTTGGTGCAGAATAAAGATGTTAACTTTTAACATTATTTTATACTCTTATTTAGAATTTCTGGCTATAAAAGCAGTAAAGTAAGGATAAAAATTATGTCAACAGGTCATTTTTTTGCATTTTTCACCCTAAAAATTAGAAACGATTCATCCTGCTTTTTCAACTTCCAATAACAACAGTATAACAGACATTTTTAAATAAAAAAGGTTGGAATGTATCTTTATGTTAAAAAATTAATTTCACTCAACTGTGATAACCGTTACTATAAATTATATCCTTCAAAAATTTTGTTTATAGAAATAAAAATAAAACTGAATTGTTGGTTAGTAATTCTATATAGCTCTTTTTATGAATTGGGCATTAACAACAAATTTCCATCATTACCTAATGCTAACAATGTACGATATACTGAATAACATAAATCTATGAATCAATCAATATTTATTCCCTCAAAATAATACAGAATGGTCCAAGAAAATCCGAACCCAAAGCAAGGAAAAACACATGAACTGTAAGGCGATATTATACTCGTACAAGTAAATGAAACACAAAAACCTACTTACGTGGGTTCCTCCGTTTCTACAGGTACTACTGGAAATGTTGATTGCTGTAATCCTGGCACATTTTCCCGATGAATCACATTCAATGCACCTTGTTGTAACTCGCCCCATTGGATGTTTATGATGGCGTTGCGTATATTCTGTTGCAGTGCATCAATAGATCAGACGACCGCGCAGGACATAGATCCTTCGAGGCAGTCCTATCAGGTGTGAAACCTGAACGCGCTCTGTTTCCAAGAAAGCGTGTGCTGTCGCGCCGTACTTCTGGTAATATGCGAAACGTTGTTCTTCTGGCCTCAGTTACTCTACGAAGGGTGGAAGATATCGGTAATGTAAGCGCTGAATTCACTGTGTCTCTGAAGAAAAATTGGCCAATATTTCTCGTTTCCGTCACAGTGCACTACACTCCAATCTTTAAATCATGCAGCGGTGGCTCGAATATTTGTCGTGGTTTATCGACAAATCAATATCCCGAACTTTGCGAATTAATGTAGCTACTGAGGTGGAAGCACGCCTTGTACGTCATGAAGTAGAGATTTGGATCGAGTAAACCACTTTCGATTTCCTGCATTAGCCATGTGCAACACCGTACACATTTATCATGGTCTGTAGGTTTTAACTCTTGTAAAGCTATAATCTTGTATGGCTTCAGGTTCAGATCCTTTAGGTTGCGCTGGCAAATATCTTCCTTCGGCGCCTCGGTCCTTTCAACTGGTAGGTATTGATCGCTTCTTATCAAGCACGGATCCAGTTCGCTAAAACTTCTTTATGAGCAGGTGTATGGATGACTTGACGGTTGGATCACTGTTGAACTCTGCACAGAATTTTTCTTTCAGTCCTTTGATTGATCTACCCTGTGCCTAATATTCCTTGGCGATGAATATTCTGGCATCCTTCGTCAACGGCATATTCGTTTGTGTGCACTGGCGGATGGTTTTATCTCAACGGTTTTATCAAAGCTTTTCTTCAGTTCTATAGGTCGTGTACCCCACTCTCGCGCTTTTACCCTTTCACCGTTCAATTTGCTCGCAGCTGGCTGCATGGCATATGAAATGTTATTGCTTGTTGCTACGTTAAATACACAACGCTCTTCGGTTTCTCCTCCCCCATGTCTGGTTCAGTTTATCTTGTACCACACAGTACAGTTACAGTGGTAATATTCAAATATAACAATTTAAACTACACAAATCAATTGCAATGGATTACATAATTTTAATACAGTTCAATTAGGGATCAGTAGCAGAAGAGAACTTGAGTGCTAGTGATGGCGCTATCGAGTGAATATAATTATTATTATTTTATAATTGCCACTCGCAGTAAAACAATTATACTCGTAATTAAATATGGTATCGATCTGCAATTTAGGATTCAATTTCACTCAACGATAAAACTTGTTTTTTTCATCGCTGAATAGTGAGTTGTAAATGTATCCAAAGCGATACAATATGTATAATACCGTATAAATACATAATATTTTACGTAGTTCCTTACAACAGCTGCTTATGGGCTGCTGTTGTTAGGATTTTTGCTTATGCCTCAGTATAAAATTACCCGATAAATGGGTTGGAGAAATACCAATTTAGCAATTAAAAAATAAAAGAAAGCCCTTTAACGATCCATTAAAAACCACTAAAAGAGCTGCATGTAATAAATTTGAAGAGAGTTACTTGCGATAAGTATTTTATCGTTTCTCTCCAACAACATTAAAATCTCTGTACTGTTTATTTGAAAT
The DNA here is from genome assembly GCF_047948215.1 of Lycorma delicatula. NCBI lineage: Eukaryota > Metazoa > Arthropoda > Insecta > Hemiptera > Fulgoridae > Lycorma > Lycorma delicatula. The sequence goes on along the minus strand of NC_134457.1, from coordinate 156,442,668 downwards.
TAAAAATCTTTATATTCTTAAAATTTTATGGAGGATTACATATAAACATTTTTTTCACTTAAAAGAAATTTATTTGAGTACCGATCATTTTATCAGTTCTCATCTTCATTACATTAGAAGAAACTCGGCTATAAATTTGATAATCTTTCTTTCTTTAAGAGTATCCAAATATCCTTTCTCGTTTCTTTTTCCTTTTTTTTTACGTAACTAGTTTGAAAATATTTTTTTTAACTCACTTTATTTTTCCTTAAAAAAGTTGATAATTCAAATAAACTAAACCTCGAAATTTAAAAAGAATCACGAGTAATTACAGCGTTCAACTTTATATCATTAATAAATAAATTAAATTCTGTAATTAGGAAAATATTTGGTTAAATAGTACTTACATCACTAACTTGGTTAATATAACTGTTTCTAAATCTGCATTTGCATAGAAAAGCAGTTAGACAAAATTACAGTAGTACATATCTGATTAAATTTTGTTTGAACTTAAGAATAAATATCTTGGTAACGGTTTCTCAGATTTTTATAAAATATACATAGTTTACTTTATCCATTTTATTTAACCGTTTTAGTTTAAACTTTGTTTTTTTGGAAAAAACTGAAATAAGAGGTTACTTTTAGAGTAGTGTTTCCATAGGCCCTATTTGGCAGTTTTGGTTGTGAACTCTTAAATCACTGTTTCTTATGTCTCCATTGTTTGTTACACGAGATGCTATCCAAGAATAACTGAAATTCTTTTCTATTTTATTAAAAAAAGTCTTCAATCCCCTTAAAAACACTCTCTATTACAGCTAATACATTTGCGCACTCTTTTATTTCATCTTTCAAAAGATTATTTTAATTCGTCTGTTCCGATGCCCGACAGCATCACCATTTTTATCACTTCATCCATGTCGGCAAAATTCTTTCCTTTCACATACTTCAATCGCAGGAACAAAAGTTCTTTCGATGATAAATCAGGTGAATAAGGCAGGGATAAATCAGGTGATTAGGTGGAATAAGGGAGTCATGACATTTTACTTCCTTGTACGAAGTAAAGGAATTCTGATCGCGAAAGATTTCGGTTTTCAGATTTCAACGGGAATATCCATTTTGACTAGTTTCGGCGTGATGTCTGTACGTTCATATGTATCTCGCACAGCAAAAAAAAACTATTAGCCGTATAATGTTGAAATATTGGAGTTACGACTGTTGTAACATCTAGTTATGCACCTCTCCTTTTGATTGCAATCGACTGAACCGAACGTGTTCAAAAATACCCAAAATCCAAAAAGGTTTGAATTTTTGAACTTTTTCTTAACTGCAGTAATAAGCCCTCATTGAGAGCTTTTCAACGATATACTATAATTGATACTTATTTTCATTGGTTCCAGAGTTATAGCTAAATGAAAGTTTAATTGATAAAATATTTCGATCTTACAAGGGTAGGCACATCCGGTTCGAATCAGACTTCATCTCGTTTTCTTTTCGTTAACTTTTTTTAAATTTAAATATGTTAATTTATTCATAATTATTAACTTCTGACTGTAAATACGTTTTACAATAAATAATTCAATAATAACAATAAAAAAATATGAAAAATCAGTCATGAAGAAAAAAACAAATGTCATGAAGGAAAAACCAGTAGCCCGCCTCACAGAAATTGGATTTTTTTACCGCAAAATATGCGCAATCTTTTCACAGCCTCCCATTAGAAACATTGGTTTAAAGTCTGGGCTGGTGGAATGAATTCCGAATGCAACACCCTTCACATCGAAAAAACGAATGAGCATTATCTTGATGTTTGACTTACTGTCAAACACTTGTTGAGTTTTTTGGGCGAGGCGACATTGCAGTTTTCCACTGGCTTCACTGTGGTACGTTCTTCAAGCACAATTGCGCGAATATTTTCGACATTTCGGCCCGTTCCGGAAGTTGAAAGACGTCCAGAAAGTGGTTGGTCATCAATCGAAATTTCACCATTTTTGAAAGCGAAAACCACTCGCACACATCATTTTTCTCAACCTGTAAGCTGTTTTCATCATCAAAGTAGTTTCTGCAGCGTTTTTTCCGAGCAGGAACTTCACTGCCCGCGCTGTTTATTAAAGTCCGTCATGACAAAAAACACGAAGCAAATGAAACCAGCTTTCGCAAAAATATTCACAGAGTCAGACACTGACACTAAAATAGTCGTTTGTCAATCTCCTGGCGGGATCACCACCTACTACGAAAACTAAATCCAGCACAATGCGATTCCGATTATTTTTGGGTACCCCTCGTATATGTTCCTGCATCAAATTCAGAATTATAAATTATACATTAAATGATGATCAAATTTATTATTACAGATTTTTTTTCTTTGCTCTTACGTTGTAGTGACGGTGGCAGCGAGAAAGAAAATTCAATGATTATATCCTTTCAGATATAAAGGTAAATAAATATTAATGTACAAATTCTTCTTTTTTTTTGCCAAATGAAATCTAACGCTGTATCTCCTTCTTCGCTCATATGGTGGTTGCAAAGTAACCTACATTCTCCTCTAACTTTTTTTTTTATAATTGAAATTACTGGATTCGGTTTCTTTCTTTCTTATACCAAGAAGCTACTTCAAATTAATGAATCGTTCATTCTGGTGGCAGGAAGTAGGGGGCAACTCAAAACTTGCAAATGCGACTAATGGTCATATGATATATCATTTTGAAGATCCTAATGAGACAAGAAAAATGATGCTATTAAAACTAAATTCTGATTTTTCAAATCCAAAATGGCGACCAAAACCTGTTAGTTTCAGATAGTTAGAACTACGGTTGTAGCTCCCGTTTTTGTTTTTGTTTTTTTTTTTTTTTGTTGTATTGAGATATTCCGATTATCTCATAGAAATCTTCTCCGATAAGAGAAGCTAACTTAGTAAGAACTAATTTAGTGTGATGCAATTCTTGATATATTTATGAATATAATTATTAGTCCTCCTACTGTTGTTAAGAATATAATGTAAAGATATCATGATGATTTAATTATTATTGAATTATTTCTGCACATTAAGGCTGTTTGGAAGATTAGTATTGATCCTAATGATATAGGGTGTTTAAGTATTGGGGATAAAATTATGTATTTTGTAAAAATTCAGTAAGTATTTTAATATAAAATATTAGTTTTGTATACTAAAGATGATTTTTTTTTTTATTTTGCCTTTTGACTTTAAGTTAATTCCTTTATTTTTGTTTTTATTTTTTATTTTCTTTGTTTTTTGATGTGTTAAGTTTTTTATATTTTTATTTTGGTTTGATTTATTTTTATTTTTTTAGTTCTATGTGGTTTTTAAGATTTTATTCTTCTGGTTTTTTTTTGAATCGGTTTTTTAATTTTTGTTATTTTAGTTATGGATTAGTTGATGTAGGTTGATTGGAGTATTTTGTCTCAGGTGGTTTGGTTGGATTTTGAAAAGGTAGCAAACAACTCCCCCTTTAGAGGGAGTTGTAGGGTGAGTAGGAGAGGCTCAACAATTTTAAATGAAACATGATATCGTGATTCTTGTTTTAACGTTCTTTGCGGGACAAGGAAAACGATATAAAAAAAATTAAATTCTGACTATTTAAACCAAAATGGCAACCACAAACGTTACTACGTAAATCAGAAATTGAACAAATTAATTATTAAATCTTTTTAATGACCATTGGTACCCACTAGAAATTTTTGAGTTGAAAAAACAAATTAAATGTTTATATAATTTTATAAAAATCTGACTAGGAATTCCTGAGATATTTACCCTAACAACCACAAATAATATTTAATCGGATAGAAGACGTAAAACAGAGTGTATGGGGCTTCGAATTGCTCCGAAAGATGAAGCCGTACGATAGAATTTGAAAAGGAAATGCATGTAAAAGGTATTATGTATTAGTACAGAAGACTACTATTAAATGCATATTTTCTTTTTTCGTTTGATTTTTAATTGTTCTATTTCTTTACGTTTAATGTAATATTTTAATAATCCGTCAATTTGAAATGAGAAATAATCCTTATTTTTAATTCTTTTTTTTTTTACTAAGATATATACATTTTAATTTCTATCTTAGATTATTTTACTTAATATCTCCGCTGAAGCTTGGGATTAAATAGGATTACGTACTTATAACTACATAATATTATCCCGTTCCGTATAATTCTAATTTCTTGCTCAGTAATTAAATTTAATTTACCTTTTTTTTATTTTCGCTATGATCCTGCTGTAAAATTACTTTTATTTAAATCCTTTCTTGTTCGTACTTTTAATTTATTTTATTTCACTTAGTTTAAAAATCTTTGTAACAAAAGAATTTATATATATATATATATAAATTATGGATATTAAAAATCATATTTAACAAGTCATATAATATTATAATTTAATTTTAAAAAATGACACGAGGCGTAAAGATTCATCATACAATTAAGTGGATTCATTAAGAATATACAGCTCAGTCGAAATAGAAATTGGCTTGAAACTAAAATCCTTTAGTTTAAATTATTTGATAAATTATCAACTGTAATAGGTTTGCGGCTTTACTAGTATTAAAAAATATTAATCCTTACCAGTATGATGTTTATTATTATTAAAATAGTAAGACCTTTGTGATGTAGTCTTTCAACCTTTAAACTGGAAGGGCCACGAGTTTAAATGAATCCTGATTAGGCTAGACATTTTTCATACGTTAAAAAAAATTCCATACTATATTTTTATACAAATAAACTTTGATATTATTTGATAAATCAAAATTAAAAAACTGTTAAACAATTTATGAACATTGTTTAAATGTAGAAGGTAACAATAACATAAAAATATGACATTTAAAAAATGTATTATTTTTCTCTTGCTATTTTTCCCTCCTCTTAATTATAAGATAGCATTTATTACTATAGTTACTGTTCTTTAAATAACTACAGCAGCATGCAAATTCTAATAAAAAAATATGCTTAACTTTCTTGTAGGTACTTGCTGACTAAACGGAGGTTATAGATTTGACCATATTTATCCTATTTACAAACTGCATTTTTGAAAATCTGAATATCCTGTCCTTGGATGTACATTTATAAGTATACGACTACATCTAAGGTAAATAAAATATTTCATTACATTAAATTATTATCATTACCTAATTAACATACATAGACCACGTCAATAATATGTAGGTGTGTTTTAATAACAAAAAAACTGCTTCGAAATTTTTACGGAGTGATCAAGAAAAAGTTGTTATGGAATTAATAAACTGATATGGAGAAATATATGAAAATAAGTAAGTAATTTCTTTCAGAGTAAAAAAACATTTTGAAGGCACATTTAATGAAAAAGTATGTAGTATTATTTAATAATTCATTAACAGATTCATTTTGTTTTATTTCAATTTTATTTAAAGTTATCATCAGCAAATCGTTAATGAAGTTAAATGATTTGTGAAAACATACGTAACAGAAACATAATACGATCACTTCTTGTAGATCGAATTAGTTCGATGTGAAAAACCATTTTTCCTGTTACGACAGAATGGTTAATGTTAGGGTTTTTTCTTCAAGAACGAATAATAATATTGTTTTAGTAAAAGTAGGTACGTAATTTTTAATTTAATAAATCTTAGTCTGAATGATTTTTATATACGAATCCAGTGCAGTTACAAGTACACTTATCCATCTGATCATGTCCACTAACATCTAGTACCACTTGACAAAAATATTTGGGTAATTTTAGCCTTCTCGTACTACCGTTAAGTATTCCTGAGAGTAGTGTGAGAGAATCAGAATAATCATTTGTCTCGTTGTTTGTTTTCTTTAATCGGGATCATTCACGGATCGTAGGTGATAAAAGTGTTTACCTATTAAAGCATTTAGGATAAGCATGTTTAAGTATCCCTTACTCATTACTTCACTGTATTTGCTCTCTGCATTACATATGGATACTTGCTGTGTTGTCTACGATTCAGTTAAGTTGTTTTCATTATAAATCCTAAAGGTCTGTTTATATTATGAGAACTGAAGACTCGTATTTTAGTTAAAGTACTTGTGGGAAACAAGATCACCAAATAAAAAAAAAAGTAAAAAAAGCATCAAACATATCTTGAAATCTTATTTAAAATCCGAGATAATGATTCTAGGCAAGTTTTAATATATCCTAAGTTGCATTACATATATTCCGATGAGTTTAAAGCGTACCTCGTTTCATAATAACGTTTTAAATAGTTAGGGAAGGAAACCTTTTTGTAACTTAATGGAGTTTTATTACATTATTAAATTTTGTTTCAAAACAAAACCCAAAGAAAAGTGCCTTATTAGCTACTTCTAAATCTAACTCGACTTTAGTTTCCTGTGTAAACCGTACAATTTTCTAAATGTATGCCATATTACTTTATGCAGTGGCCAAATATCTAACCTTTTGTTACTATTTCAATCAATCTGAGTAAATATTGGTCATATATGGTATATTACCATGTATGACTAATATTTAGATAAATCATTAGCTGTGCGGCCTGCGATCCCCATCAAGTTCAGTCAGTCATTGATCCTTTATTTCGTAAAGGTTGAAAACCACTCCTTTAAACTCATTATCACGTTCCGGATGCTGAAAAGTAACTTAAACTCCTGTAACCTTTTTTATAATTGAGATAACTGGATTCGGTTTGCGGCAATCTTTCTTGTACTAAGGGGATACTTCAATGAATGTATATTTCATTCTTTTTTATTTTTGAGCAGCGGGGGACAACACAAAAATTTCATATAAGACCAGTGGTCATTTTTTTAATATTATTATAAAAACTCGATGTGACGTGAAAAAACATACAATTAAAAATAAGTTCTAATTGACAATCAAAAATGGCGGCAAACCATATGTTTGTTTCAGATAGATAGAACTACGGCTATATTTTCCCGTTTAATTTTTTTTATTTGAGGTATTCCAATTTTCTTTCTGGAAATTTTTTCCAATATGAAAGGTACATAAGCTCCAATTTAGAGTATTCAGTCTTCTTGATGACGAGGAAAACAAGATCGGCTCAAAAATTTTAGAAGAAGAATTTAATAAATAAAACAATAATAAATATAAACGAATCCTATATATAACGAGATGGAAAAATTGAGTGAGGTTTCCTAAATTTCTTTACTTAAAGAATATTAATTTGGTTTTCATTTGTTTTTTCAAAAAAAAGAAAAATATAGTAATATTTTATAAATAAAAGAAACTCAGTAAGATTTTTAATTTATTTATTTCAGCTTTGAAGTTTATTTAGATAAATATTATTAATACACAAAAAATCAACTTAACGAACTGGTTATGGTACGTAACTTTTACAATTAAGTAAAATAAAGAATAAAAACCAGTTTTAGTAACGTAAATATTATTTTTATTTTTTTATGCATAATTAAATTAATGTAGAAAATAACTGGAATTACTTTTTCTATCCACTTATAATATTTTTAATAAGTTTACTTTCCCTGAATTAATTAATTATTATTTAAAGTGGAATTAAAACATTTATTTATCTTTCATCACTATTTTTTTTTTAATAAAAAGGGTACATAACGTGAATAAAATTTATATAAATATATATTTACAAAATTACGTTATAGTACATGAACTGTGTGTAACTTTCACAGTGCCCTCAGTAAACCTATTTGTAAAACTATTGAAAGGACCATCCATAAATGTCATCCTTTAAATTTCATCATTTATTTACCCCTTCTTTTTCGTTCCGTCTGTTTATATTTTTTATCGAAATATTTGCGGATATATATGTTTGTTCCCTTTCTCCAATCGAACATAAAACAAATTAATAGATACAACATCGAATAAAATATACATATATATATGTGTACAAAACGTCAATGTAGTAGTTTTATCTTGTTTTATATCAAAAATATTTTAATAGATTATTTATATATCTGTATTATTAGAACACCGGACTTCATTATCATGGCAGTTCCTTCTTCGAAACTATGCGACCAATTTCTATGTGATTACATTAAAGATTCATCTTAAAATAAGTTGTTATATTTCCAAACAGTAGATGACATTTTTTTTTAAATCTTATAATTTAAAAAAAAAAGTCTATAGCATGTAAACGAAAAGTTATACTGTGAAAAGGGATTGATCCCTTACTGGTTTTTCTGTTTAGAAAAACCCTAGAAATTAATTGGTAAATATTTTGATTTTGTTTTCCTTTACCATTTAATTTCTTAACTAGTATCTACAAAAAAGCAATGATTAAGAAAGATATCTGTTACATTTGCACTTTTCCTACTCAAATGACTACTTTGTGGTTAAAAAGAGAAATTGGCTACTGAAAATTTTATCGACGTACTTTAGAACAAAGAAAACTGGAACGCATTGCATAAATAAGCAGGGCAATACTACAACATAAGATGATGGATGAGAGAGAGGAAGAAGAAGTAAAAGATGGTAGAATATAACATTTTCGAGAATGAGCTATTTATTTTATTTATTTAACGGGAGATGCTTTGCAACCTTGACTGCTGTCGGGCTGGATGGGAAGACGACAGCCAAGGCAAAGAGGCAGTTGGCAGTTGGGGGGTCCTTAGGAGTCGTCACTGCTACTGATTTGTCCAGGACTCTTCGACCCACCCATGGAATCCCGCAAGTGTACAGCATGTTCTGAGTAATGTTGAAAAGCGGGTATCAGGGCATGTTGTGTAAGGAGATAGGGTTTTAGTCGGTGAGAGTCCAACACTTGCTGTTTGTACGGGCAGGTGGCGGAGCTTTCCCCTCCTCAAACGAAAAAATAAACAATGCATACTATAAAGAGGAATCTCTTTTATTAGTTTAAATAAGAAGAGTTAATACACCATTCGTATTGACAAATCAGTCATCGATTTCGTTTTGTTTTGATTCGATTATTCTAACACTTTTTGTTCAAAAAGAATATGCATTCCCAAAAAACCTACTTCCGATAAAACAATTTTACATATAATATTTTTTATTCAAAAAAAAACTTTTTTCAAAGATTTTCATGCAAATATTTTTTATAAAAATTTGCTTTTCATTCTAAATATGTATTAAATAAAATTAATTTTAAAAAAGTTGTTTCTTTTGAATTTTTTCCGATTTATTATTTATTACAAAGGATTTATTTCATGGAGGGTTTAAGATTTTTTTTTTTTAACAACACATTTTTCAATTAACCACACATTCAGGAATGGTCGAACTGAGAATGTACAAGACTACACTTCATTTAAACTCACATATTATCCTCATTCAACCTCTGAAGTATTATCTGAACGGTAGTTACCGGAGGCTAAACAGAAAAAAGAAAATTTTTTTAATAAAAGATTTTTCAATTTAATGTATTTTTTATTCAAAAAATATACCTTTCCATAGGAAAAGATGTTTTATCGATTAAATATTTCCATGAAATTAAAGATTTTTTTTAAAAAAAGATATTTGTCATGCTAATTATTCCAATATATTTACTGGTTCAATTTGAACTATTTTTTTTTTTAGTCTCCGGGACCACCGTTAGACATTGCTTAAGATGGTGAAATAAAATAGCGTGTGAAAATGCCATTTGGATGACGTCTACTAATATTTATACCATTTATAAGCTATTTTTTATCTTTAGGCTTTTTTCTCTTTGTTATTGTTCCCTTCATTCATATAATTATAATGCATATTGTATAGATTTATACACTAATAGTACATATATTAAATGTAATATCGTACGTTAAATTGATAAATATTAAAAGTATGGATACCATAGAGATATTTTTAACTGTTACGGTTCTACAGAGATGAGCACTTGCTCATCTCTGAAAGTTATGCCCGTTAAGTAAGTACTTAACGGGCATAACTTTCTGCAGTGACATCACAGCATATGGAACGAATGACTCATACCTATTTTAAAGGGGTTTAGCAAATCAAATACTGTTTCCTAAACCCTGAACGTGATACATCAATCATTATCACAATAGTACGCCTATTAGGTGATGAATTCAAGTTTTGGAGAATGGCTCATCTGTAGATTTCCCCACGCAAACGGCAGTACATTAAATGACAAAATATATGGAACTTTTTATCAAGCTACGTCCATCCGCTTAGAATTGATTACATGCATCTCCTACTTAGTATCGATATCGTAATTCACAACTCTTCAGAGTTAACCCCATTCCAGTGCAATCATTCACTTTCAACCGACTCAGCCATACGTAGGAACCTAATCATTCTGCTAACAACTCACTATGCGACGTGAAAGAGCCTAAGATAGAAGTCCCTGCACACATTTCGAATTCTACCTAAGACTTCGGTGGTAGGTTTAATATGGTTGGATAGTGGGAAAATACCTGGGATATGGAATTTTTTTAAAATAAGATATAAAAGTCACATCAGAACTAAAGTAGAAATTTAATGGTTTTCTGTAAAGTTTCACGTTATCAAATTTTCTGAACTTTTTCCCTCCTTAATAAACAAATTTTATTTATAGATAGTATAAAATTTATTAATTGCTATATGAAGTTCAAAATGCAGCATCATACTTATCAGATATAATTAATTATTTGACTGTAATTTTATAGAACTATCTAACAATTCTGAATGAATGAAAATCTTTTATTGTTAATTGCAAGTTTCGTGAGTAAGTAATTCATTAGTGGATAATTTTTGTTCTTTATTTTTATTAGTGTCAAGAAACTCTTTAGGTTTTTTAGAAAAATTGTTTTGCTAAAAAATTTGTTATTTAAAATAAGTGCGGAAAGATTAAAACGAGATCTTTTATTAAGGATCAACACACTGGAGGGTTCTTAGATCCAAAATCGTTTAAGTTCTCCTTCCCCATTCATCTTCTCTTTGATCCTTTTTATTAATACGTTTCTGCAGTCTTCTGCTCATTGAAAACATTAATTAATGTGCTTAGTTAATTAATTTAATGTGTTATTACACTAATCTTAATGTGTAATTCATTTTGTTGCTATTTGATTTATTAAGTGAAATTTCAGTAAAGAAAATAAATTATTAATTATTTGATAACAATCACCACAAGCTTCCTATGGTTTAATTAATTAAAGAGGCTTATCATCTGCATTCTAAGCTAAAGAACAAATTAATGTATAAAGGGAAGCAAATATGTTCATACTAGTTGACCATCTGGTAAATAAATTACTAGCAGCGATATAATTAAAATGATATTTACATAGATTTGTACATTTTTCTTTTCTTTTTTTTAAATATAGTTATTAGATATGTGTACTTTACTTGTATCTGTTACACTTTAATAATATATTCTTTGCATATAAACACTAAAACCCAAATTCAAGCCGCCACTCATCTAGACCTATCAGAGCAAGAAGATTCCTTAGACATGATAAAGTATCTCATTTTTTCTCTGTCTTGTTTCTTCTTTCTTTCTTTTTTTTTGCTCGTTGAAACAAGCCTTCCTTTATACGGGACAAATAGAAGGAAGAAGCGCTTGCTTTTGAAATTGGTCTATCCGCCGTGACTTTTAATAGGCCAACATGTCCGTTATATGGTAATTGTTCTTCAAGATTTGTCACGGTTTGTAATTTTAAATGAAATGCACTAACCTTCTTTATTTATAGTTTCATTACTCTGACATAATAATCTTTTATAAATTTTATTTCTGTTCATCAGCTTTTAATGTTACATTTTATATAAGATAAATCCATCGAAATGAATAATTAACTTAAACTTTTCTTTCATTTTTAATATTTTGTTTGGTTTTTAAATTGTAATTTAAACTTTAAAGGAATATTATTTTGTTATATTTTCTTAATACTAAAATATATTTCTCACTTAATTTTTCTAAGTTTTAATTTAAGTATAATATTCTCACAAAAAGTGTAGCATTCATTAAGTAACCTCTTTTTTCTTATTTAGTAATTTATTTTTACAGTCGTTCGCCAGAAGAATTACAACCAGAAATAATTTTTTTGGCTAAGAGAAACATATCAGGAAACCATTGAAAGATAGCACACCTCAAATACAATGTTAACACTATGAATCACCTATTATAACAGAAACGAACAATTAGTTAATAAAAACAAAGGTAAAGAAAAAAAAAATAAAGTACAAAACAAAAAGTTAAGTGTAAAATTCTCATTAGCGAATCAGACCGCCGACTCAGTTTCAACCACCAGCTTCAACATATATCAAATTCCAGTATAGATGCCTAAATTTTTAAACCACCTTTGACGTAATAATCACTGTATCATTCTACGAGTCATGCACTCCAATGATCATCCATGCATTCAAAGATTAGCGAGGTCCAGTACATGTAGCCTACACAATCGTCTTCCTTTCTCACCATTGTCAAATAAATTCAGTGCCAGGTGGTTCACATGCTTGTCCAGCTTATATATGTAGTCCCTAATTATCAAAAACACGTGACACCTCAAGATACCCGTGCGCCTCGCTTGACTCCTTGTACGCCTATTAAATTACATATACACATTTTTTTTAAATGAAAAGTACGTAAAATTTTATTTTGTTAATAACTTCTGATATTTTTTATTTTATTTTTTTGTAAACAAATGGGGGCGTTTGGTTACCGTACGACATTCATTCACTCATAGTGTTCCGCCGTTAGGAAAGGTCCTGTCACGGCTGTTACTATCCACCCTTGTTCTATCCTTTGTTGTTATTATTGAATAATTATTTATCGTAAAACATTTTACAATCAGAGGTTAATAATTATTAATAAATCTATATATTTAAATTAAAAAAAGTTACAAAAAAGGAGATGAATTCTGATTCGAACCGATGTGACCTTTATAAGATCCAAATATTTTATTAACTAAAATTTCATTTGGCGATAACTCTGGAATCAATGAAAATAAGTAACACTTATCATATATCATTGAAAAACTGCAGTTAAGAAAAAGTCTAAAATCCAAGCTTTTTTGGATTTTGGGCTTTTTTGTACACTTTCGGTTCAGTCGATTGCAATCAAAATGGGAGGTGCACAACTAGATGTTACAATGTTTTTAATCGCATTTAAATAAATTATAAAGTTACTATAAATCATCTCTGTGGTATATTTATATCTTGCCGTAGCTTGTGGAAAATCCTGAGTTCAAACCTCAGTCAGGTTTGATCATTTTTCACAAACTACAAAATCACACATATATTTGCACTTATAAGGTCTTGTGACAAATAATAAAACGTTCTGGAATAGGTAATTTATGAAACTACGAACATATTTGAAAATTCATTCACATTTGAAAATTCATTCACAGTTTGAAGTCTCGTTTCTTCCACTCTTTGGTAACATAATGGTTATCCCTGGCTCGGTTGTCCCATTCACAAAGAAAACACATTTACTTAGTATAGCCTAACTCCATGCCTAACAGAATAGTTATAACTTTCTAATCACCATTTATGTTCCAGTTACGTTTTTTATAACTTATTTTTTCATAATCGTCTTTCATCATATCGTATGTCTCTTTCAAATTAATACCATAAGCGATTGGTATCGAAGGATATTTGTTACCATTGTGTAGTAGAACCAATTTTAAAGAGTACTTGAACGAATATATGAAAAGGCGCCAGTCCTCAGGTATATGAACTTGTCCTACCTAATTGCAACATAAGCTCATCAATATTTGTGCAATAAACCAAATTATTTTCATCAATAAAGTACTCAGAAAGTTCTTTTTGTCGGCTTCGAAAGGGCGAAATTTTTGTGTTTTTTGAAGTAAATTCCAACCTTGCAGTCTTGATTCTAACAGATTAGCTTGAGTTTTTCTCCTGATAAATTTAAATCCCTAACCAAGTAATTTAATTCATCTTGTGATATAAGATGTGGCTTATTGGAAGATAATTCAAAATTAAAATCATTGTTGTCTTCTTCAGTACTGCCTGATTCTTCATCGCTGTTTTCAAAACACATATTCACAGGTGGCTCAGGAACTGGAATAATTTCACTGTGAAGTACAGATCTGATTACAGATTACAGTGAAGGATATTATACAGTATGTTTAGATTTTTTAGAAATTCCAGATATTCTTTTTAAACAAAGATAACAATCGGTTACATGATCCTTTGGTTCACGCCAAATCACAGGTACAACAAATGGCAAAGTCTTTCGTATACCTTTCAGCCATCCTTTTAAATATACAGAACAATTAGTGCATACTATATGAGGATACGTCTTATCCTGATTACCAATTTTACATTGAAAGAACAAATGATATGTTTTTTAAATTAAAGGTGTAATGTTTTTCTATTTGATTTTACGGCAACTCATCACATACATAACAAAAGGTATCCACATCATTTACACAATTTCGAGGCATTATGACACTGCACAGTTAACAAACTTAAGACAGCAAAAAGACTGAACAAAATTAATTCTTTCCTAAATCCAGTGCTTAATACAAACAACACAGCTCTGTTTTCAGCTACATGTTTTGACTGCACAGATATGATTAATCTTGTCCATGAAGGTTCACTCTTCATGTGACTATATAACACTCTTTATGTGACTGATGTGATTTAATTCTTTGTCAAGTACTGTTTATTTTTATATTATAAATTATGTTAACAAAGTTAAACAAAAAAAGTTAAAAAATTAGGTAAAAAAATACAATATAGGAGCTTAAAATGCTAACTATACGTTGAAAAATGAAAAAAAAAATCCTTTAATTAAAAATTAAAATATTTTTGAAAAATACTGGGTGATAGAAAGATTCTGAGTTCATATTATGTATATATCATGTATTGCATGTTAGGAAACAAAAATTATGTTTATCAGTGTTATCCGTTATTTTATGATACTTCTGTTAAAATTTTCTAGTATATTGCTTATTAAAAAACAGCAAAAACAACAGCCTTGCGCTAATTTTTAATTCCTAATAATAGATGGATTTTGATGCATAATGAAAAATTTTTAACTGATGAGATTCGACCCTGGAACGTTCTGGATGAAAGGCAGATAAGTTACCATTTCGCAAATAAGATTGCGAATATACTATTAGATTGAATTGCATTTTTAAATCTATATAAATTTGAAAGTAAAAATATACAATGAAATTATGTGACTTAATATTGAATATAAAAAAAGCTCATTGTTTGGAAGTAGATCTATTAAAGTAAAATTTCTAATGATCGCATAATTACAGTGTAAATATTAATATTATAATGTATAAAAAAATTATCTTCCCTTTAATGAAATATACTGATTGTTTAACTAGATTTAAATGAGTGAAACTAAATTTATTTTGCAAATACAGCTATAGCAAACCTCGCTTAAAAATAAATTTGTTGGCTATGCGTGTATGTGTGCGCACGTACACACTCGCACGTGTTTACTAAGAAAGTAATAATAACGTGGTTTCTTGAAATTAATTAAATTATCCATTCGTTGGAGCTTATTTTCATGTAATTAAATTTAATTTTGTTACTGTGGATGAAAATGTGGATCTCTGTATCTTCTCAAAAACTTTATTATAAGTGTAACAAGTAAATTAAAAATAAGAGTAAAACAGAAAGAATGGCACTGAAAGCATCTATATAATCCACGTCTTTAATTTCTAAATTACAGATTTGATTAAAAATAAAATCAACTAATATCTCTGAATTTAAAAAAAACTTTACTACATTTCAGAAGTCAATTAAAAAATCTTAATCTATCGTTAAAATTACGAGTACATTCAGTTATCATTCGTTTACCGCAGTACAATGGAAGAATTAAATTATAAGGTTATAACTTAACCAGTCGCTCAACTGAACATTTTAGGAAACCAATAAAAAATACTGAATGTGGATTAATTTACCCAAATCAATATTTTCAAACATGGAAATTCAAAATTAAATGTAAATTTCGGCATTATTTACATTTTATCGAATTCTCCTCCTTCTTAAATAAATTTTGTAACAAAACTTGCCTGCTATCGAATATTTCATAATTTCCCAAAACGCCTATATTAAGTGAATACGGTTTTAAACTTTAACTTTCTTTTTAACGTTTTTACTTCTAAAAAAAATATTTCGAACATTTTGGTGCCCACATCGGATTGTCTCAAGGAATTTCATATCGTATCGGCCAGGACGAGGTAGAAGAAAGGCGGAATCACCAAGATATCCAATGAAATATAGAATCAGTATCAGTATTTATGTATGTTGATCTGTTATTTGTTTGATATCTCCAGACTGAATAGACAGATCTGGGTGAAATTTGGCACTATGATTTCTATACATAGGGGATGATGTGATTGAATTTCGGTCACAATTAATCATGAAGTCATGGATGTATGGCCTCATAGGTTCTTTATCTTTACAATTTCAACTTCAATTTCATTTTTACAACTTACAGCAATTGCTGGGATCAGCGGTTCTAAAATCGATTAGACCTTCGAAATCCAACTACGGGGAACGAGACGTGAGAGTAACATCGAAGTCATAAAACGATTCCAGAACAAACTATTGAGAAGTATAACAAAAGTTCTGTGGTTTTTCGCAATACACGATTATCTGAAATTACCAACTTTTCGAGAGGATTACGACGACGATACAAGATACAAAATGAGACTGAACAAAATATGTCAACTAACTCTCGGTTAATCTCCTGGATAACAGCGAGGACGTTAGGCACTGAAAACGACTGCATATATTAGATCTGTCAGTTCTCCGAGATTTATGGTGAATCGGCTACCTAGGGTGTTGTGTATCCTCAAAATTATTTATTTCGTTTCGCCACTTACTTTTGTTGGTTCTTTAATTTGTTTCACTGTTTCTTTGTTTGATTAGTTATTCTTTGTCTGATAGGATTATTTTTGTGTTTTCTTTCTTTTTTATGTTCTTAACTTTGGACTTTTATCAAGTTTTTTCGGAGTCGCCTTTGTATGTACTTATTCAAGCTCGGTATATATTTATGTAACTGTATATAATATGTATATATGTAAACTGTATATAATATGTATACATGTACTGTTCTTTACGGGATTTCAATGGAAACCGCTCTGTGCATATCATTTTATGTACCCAAGTTTACATATGGTTCCTGTAAATTGGAACAGATTTTAAATTAAACATTGCACCAAAAAAAAAACAATTCTACTTCACCTTTGGAGACTTCTAAATCTTTCGGTTGAACTTTCATACTGGGATTAGCTATTCCAATTTATTTTTTGAATCGTTGCTTATACATATAAGCTCTTTTTTCTTATTAAGCAATCTTCATTTATCTCCTTCCCGTGTCAATCATATTCGTTTTTGCAATTTTCGATAGCAATATTTTATTAAGAAATTTATACTGATCGACATTATCGTTTCTCGGATTCACTTGGAAGATTATGCAACTCTGTTAACTTTTCTTTTAAACATTTTTCATTACTAATTTTTTCCCTGTTTTCATAATGGCTAGTAATAAATAATGATGACATAACTATCAACCAATGGAAAATTATCTAAGAATTGTGTTAATAAAAAAAAAAAGTTGATAATTAGTAATATCTAATAACCATTAGTATTCAGAGCTTGAATCCCGTGTTTGGTCTCATTGGATTTAAAACTGTGAAATATACTTCATAATCTAAATTATGCACACGCGGTTTTTTTTGGAACGTTTCCGTGCTAATATAACTTATTGTTTATGGTGGTTTATATAAATTCTGCTCACAAAAAGTATTTTTTTTTTTTTTAATAGAAGCAGGAAATCATGTTTATGTTCATATTTTATATATAAGGATTAAAAACTAGTATTGTAGTTGTTCAGAGTTATTATACATCCGGAATTTGTTTCCCTTGTTCGTTAAAAAAATAGTAAACAAAAAATCACCTTATAAAAGAATATAAAACATAATGCTGATAATATTCTGTTATACTAAGTTCCATCCCAACATTTTGTGAAATAATTACAGTTTTCTTTGTTTTTCTTTTTGTTTTTTTTTAAGTTTTTATAACAAGAATTATTTTCATATTTACATTACATTTACTCTTTTAAATCATGAATTTTAACCGCAATATCTGTTTATTCAATTTACTTTATTTTTTAGTTCTATATTTTATTATATTTGGTAAATTATACTGTAATAAAACTTTCTATATTTTGTTGAGATGGATTATAAAGTGGTTAGCACTCTTGTCTTGTGCCTAGAAAATCTCTGATTTGAATCATAATTCCAACCGCATGTTCTGAATTAAATGTTCTAAATTTTGCAATCTACAAATACCGGATTTCTCTATGCGGTGAAATGGAGTGAATACGAACTGAGAGTTGCTAAACGTACTGAATACAACATTTAGAAGATTAACCCGCTTGTACTGATGGTCGGCTACCCCCTGTAAAAACCTTTTTCAATATATCGGTTAAATCGAACAAAAAACACTTTTTGTACGTTTTATAAATACTTAAAAAGTAATACATAAAATTAAAATCATTATGTATTTGCTTTAATTGTTCACAAAATTCAAGTCAAATATTATCAAAGCTCTTTAAAGGTAGTAATTAATGCTACAATATTTTTTTACGTATTGTTTACTGTTATAATAAACTGGACAGTATTTCCTTGTAGTTCAGTATTTGTTAAAAGACGGCAATCGTCGTGACTCGATATTCATTTAGATAATACAATTTTTCTTCATTGAAGCAGGAATTAAAAGGTAAAATAGTTTGGTGTAGTAATTATTAGCATTATTTAGTCGTCTGCAGCGTCATTTTACTTGTATCTTATTTATTACATGAAACCCCTCAAAGAACGGTAAAGTATATATATATATATATATATATATATATATATATATACTAAAAATAAATAAGTACGTATAAAGATGAGTCCAAAAAACATTGATCAAAGTCAAAAAAAAAAACCAAAGAATAATCTTATCAATATCACAAAGAATAATCAAACAAATAAAAAATGAAACAAATGAAAGAACCAACAAAAGTAAGTGACAAAACGAAATGAAGAATTCAGACGATGTCCAACACCCTAGGGTATACGATTCACCTCAAATTTTGGAAAACTTACAGCTTTAATATATGCAGTCGTTTTAGGCGTCTAACGTCCGTCCTAATTGTTAGCTCCAGAAGGTTAACGACGAGCCAGTTAACATGTTTGTTTAGTTTCATTTTTTTTCTTGTAATGAATTGTATGTTCTCTCGAACGGCTGGCAATCCCAGATAATCGTGTATTTCAATATTTTTTGCCAACCACGGCGCTTCTGTTATATTTATCAATAGTTTGTATTGGAATATGTGTACGACTTCGATGTTACTCTCGCTTGTCGTACCCACAGATGTATTCCATACGTTTAAATTGGTTTTAGTACCGGTGAGTAAACCTACCGTGTTGGTCTAGTCAAATCCGTCTTCCCAAATCAGTTGATTTGGAAGTCGAGAGTTCCAGCGTTCAAGTCAGTAAAGTCATTTTTATACGGATTTGAATACTATATCGTGGATACCGGTGTTTTTTGGTGGTTGGGTTTCAATTAACCACACATCTCAGGAATGGTCAAACTGAGACTATACAAGACTTCACTTCATTTACATTCATACATATCATCCTCATTCATCCTGTGAAGTATTATCTGAACGGTAATTACCGGAAGCTAACTGGAAAAAAGAAGGAGAACCCGTGAGTACACAATTTCTTGTTAATGGTTGTTGCGACTCCCTGCCTAACCAGTACATATTCCTGAACTTAATGTTAAGCTGCGTTCTTTTCTTCTTGACAGGACTCCTCCATGTTAGACGGAGATTTAGATGCAATCCTAGGTATCGCTCGCTGTTAGCGTGCGGGATGAAAACGCTATTAAGTTGAACTCACGGGCAGTTATCCTACCTTATCGCAAACGTTAACATGCGTAGACTTGGCCGGATCAACCCTCATCTTCCATCTAGCTAGCCACTTTAATTAAATCCAATACAGTTTGCAGTTTATCAGAAGCTAAGACAGGGTCAGCATCCATAGCCATGACAGCCGTGTCATCCGTAAACGATGCAATTGTCAAGAGGTCAGCAGATAAAACCGAGTATCAAACATTTTATTTGTTGTTTTATTCCTTTGATATTTTACATCATTACAAGTATTACATTGCATTGTATTACTTTTTGTAATTTTTATCACAAAAAAAAATTAACTTTCTTGGAAACAAAACTTATAGCTTTGAGCGATTTATCTCCACTATCTAACCTCTAAGAAGTTTATGTAAATATGTGGTTGTATGTATGAACGCATCCGCTTTTATTGTATCCGTAGATATTCCTCAAGGCCAATTTTTATTTAAATAATTTTTAATTATAATGCTTATAAATAATGCATAAGCAATGAATCATAATTACGTTCTACCAACAAACCATCCAATTCATATTCATATGGTTTCTAAAACCATCCAATACATGTTGTCAGCTACTCGAATTTTAGAAGGAATTTGGAACCTGTTGGGCACAAGCTTATTGTTTAGCTATCAAACGGGATATAGAATCTTCTAATTGGCCCACAAGCAGCCTTCCTCTGAAATTATATCAAGATATACATGTTTCGGCACCCTTGTAAAAGATTTAGCAGGGTCAGATTTATATATTAAAAAAAAATGAAATTGGGTAAAGAAGAATCAACGTAAAGAAAAAGAAATGGATTGGTGAGAAAAGTACTTAAAGCAACCGAAGAAGGGACAATAACCCCCAAAGAAAAACTCATTATTTCTTCCAAGCATCGAGTGCCCATTCCGCTCCTGATTTTGTGTTGGTAAACTTAAATAAATGATAGGCCTCAAAAAAGGTTGTTTACTATCCGGAAATTAAAGCTCCATTTGAGAATTTATGTTTTATCAACTGTTTGTTTAATTTAATGCTACTCTCCATTTCTTTACGTTTTGTCCTAATTTTTAATTTAACACAATTACTGTTCACCACATCCTATCCGTTTTATAAATTTCAGTCTTTGCCAAAACCAACAGTTTTTACTCTAGATTGTTGCTGATTGAAATAATAAGTTGTCGATCACCATCAAAGTTCACCTCTTTATTTCTTTCTCTTCTTAATATCCTTCTTAATTCTTCTTAATACCCTTCTGCAACACAAAATTTCATAGGTAAATTCTAAAGTACAAGCATAAGTTTCCTAAAGGAAAAATTTTCCTAACACCAAAATCATTTGATATATAAAAATAGTCAAATGAACTGCTATAACTAGCAATGACTAATGAAAATTGTAAAAACTAGTGTTTTTTGATTTTATTTTTAATATTTTAAACCTGTATGCAGATGCTGTAAATATGAAAAAAATATCTGTTATTCCAATTAACGATATTAATTTACAAATTATTATTACTGCCGATCTCCTTAGGGAAGTGGTAGCGTCTCAGTCTTTCATCCGGACGTCCTTGGTTTGAATCCCTGTCAGACAAGGCATTTCTCATGTGCTACAAAATTCATGTATCATTCATCTAGTAAATTTTAGAAGGAGTAAGCCTATTGTTACTATGTAAATAAATAAAAAATAAATTCTTCTTCTTCCTATTATACCTTTTTAGCTCTCATTGGATTTCCTTTCTTCTTTTCATCTTCTTTCCGTTGTTTCCACTACTTTTTCATTCTTTCCGTGACTGTTTGTTTTTTATCTTCGTTTAAATTTTCTGGAGCTGTTTTTTGGTTTTTCCTTTTCACCTTGAAATCCTGAATTGTTTTCCGAAACTCTATTCTATCTATTTTTTTTTTTTTTTTTTTTATTCTTTATTTGGTTTTTTAGGTCTCAGTTTAATTCCCGGACCACTGTATTTTTGTATTTCTTGTAAATGTTGTTTTCTAAGTCTATTGTCACTCATTCCACAAAGATGGCCAAATAAACTCATTCTTCTTTTCAGCACTTCCGTTTCTAAATCTTTTATGTTTTGGTCAATTTCTGAGTTAGATTGTAGCCTACAGTTTCATTGTTCTTTTGGGTCCAAAAATCTTCTTTAAGATCCTTCTTTTTCCTTTAAAAGATTTCTTACAATAAACTCGGTTTCTGGACAAATCACTATTTTGTAGTGATTCGTAGTGTCGTAGTTTAGCTTTATGTCTTAAAAATTTCTTATTGTAAACATTCAATATCACTCTAAAAGCTGTTTCCAGTTTACGAATCATATTTTTAATTCCTTCTTTTTCTGGTACAGTTGATGTATCATCCCAAGGTACTTAAATTTGCCTAATTTGTGTATTTTTTGTCCTTTTTCAAAGATTATTTCTTCTACGCAGTTCTTATCGTTGGTTATAAATAAATTCTGTTTTTTCATAGAACATCTCTAAACCTATTTTTTTGCTGTTTTCTGCCAATAGCTAATGATAATAGATATTGAATGCTTCTTTAACAATTATAGTTAGGATAACTACGTCATCTGTAAAAGGGTAAAAGATTAATGGCTAATTTATTTTTTCGCGTTTCTAAATATACAGATTCTGAGAATAGATGTGTATTTTAATTTTAAATTGGGTGTTTGTTTAATTATTGCTAATCTTTTCCTATCTAATTCTGTTTCTTCTAACAAAAACTGCAATATATTTTTTACCATTTTTGTTAATACAATTTATGATTTATGAATTTTTAATTATGAGTTTTTAAATTTAAAATTTCTTCACTGCAGGATCTTCCTGGGCGAAAACCACCCTGATATTTTCCTAAATAATTCTCAGTTTTGTCGAATATTCTTTTGGGTTAATTCTTGTGAATTGTGTTTTGAGACATTCAGATTTAGAATTTCGATAAGTAATGGTCAAACCTACGTTCATAAAGTAGTATTATCCAAATGACAAATGACGTCTGTGGCAATCCACTTTTGCACTGGATTTGTTCCGTTCATTTGTAGTTTATCGAATAACATAGAACGAAAATATTAATTCACTGAAAACTTTAATACCAGATATCATTGTGCACAGTATAACTTATCTAATTTTATGTAATACTTGAGTTTAATGATAATTAAGCTTGTATTATTTAGTGGTAATACAGGACTTAAGTTACGTATTTGAATAGACAGTTAAAATGTATTCCTATTTTAGATTTTAATATTAGTGTTGGTTTGAACTTTGATAATATTTTATTCTGCTCAGATCTAAGTACTAGTCTCCATTAAAAAGCGCTCTCTTTTACAGTCTGGCAAAATGGGGAATAAAAGTAAATCACAATAACTCGAGTTATAACTCGACTGTCCTGGGTCAAAATTTTATCCCGCATTCTGACCGAGTACGGTATCTTGAGCTCCACCTTGATCGTCGCTTGATATGGAAGAACCATGTAAAAAAGTAGAGAAAATAGCTAAACATCAGCTTTAAGGAGATTTACTGGTTGCAAAGTTGCTGTCCAACAAACTTTTAATATACAAGGTCATTCTGAAACCTATTTGGACGTACGGTATACAGCTATGGGATACGATGAGGGAAAGCAAAATTGAGGTTATACAACACTTCCAGAATAAGTTGGCAAGAATCATTACTCAGACGCCGTGATTTGCACTAACAAAGAAATTCATAACTATCTAGAATTGCCTTATGTCAGCGAGGAAATTAAGCAATTCGGTTCATATTACAAACAACAGGTAGGTAATGATGTGAGATATCTAGCGCTGAATCTTCTAGACAACAGTAAGGATATTCGACGACTTAAACTCCTTCACGTGTTTGCCCTGGGGAAGCCTGAGTGACTATTGGGTTGGGACATCCCTTAATCTTAATCTTTTCTATACCTGGTGAAGGGACTAAATTTCTTTATAAAATATTATGTTACTGTTTTGATCTTTTTTCCTTTGCCCACTAATATTATTTGATTTTTGTTTTTTGTTTGGGTTTTACGGACTTTTATACATTTTACGAAGTGAATCTATTCAAGTGCATTTATGCACATGAACGGTTTTCTTATCTATGTATGCTTTACTGAGGGAATTCTTTGGTAACCTCTCATATACTTTTTATATTTTTCATTAATGGCAATGATTTTTTTATTCAAATTATTTGAATTAGGACCTTTTATTTCTCTTAGCTCCATTAAATTTTATATTCTACAAAAAATTCTTAAACACCACTTATTTCTTGTATTTTGTAAAACATAACAGACAATGCTGAATAAATGTAGAAAGTTTTGCTACGATTTTACTTAAAGTTACCTTAGTTAAATTTGGAATTTGTTGTATAATATAGAAACGGTGATAATTGAGTTTAGTTAAGCTAGTTCTTGTATAAACCTAGAGTATTATAATTTAAGCGAGAAGCTTTGTTGAGAATCTTATAACGAACTCCTGAAATTAGGCGTTGAAATTTTGAATGGAATATAATTTCTAAAGATTTAACGGTTGAGTTCCAAACATTTGAATATTATACACTAATCTCGGTAAAGATCTGTATATAATAATTTAGAATTACTTTAGAAATAGAATTATCAGTGATTTTATGATACCATATTCTGACGTAGCCTTTATGATTAACCTCTTAATTAGGTAATAAATTTCCTCCTGTAAGTGTATTGTACATTTTATATTTCAATTTATAAATTGGTCACGTTCCACTTATAATATTTAATATTAATGTAAAAAAATCCAATTTACCACATTGCTTTTTTTTTAAGCATTGATACAAGTTTTTGTTATGTTATTCTACAATGGAGTTTTGGCTGAACGGTTTATAGTTCAGTTGGATGTTTTCACAAACTGTACAAGTCGTGAAATTAATCTTCAATATTTGGAAATATATTAATTTATTGTAGCATATATTTGAGCTGATCGATGTATTTGTTGTCAAAGAAAAGAGGAGACAACCTGAATCCTAAACTTACACAAATGTACTGACTCCTTGGTAGACGGTTTCATTTGTCCTTGACGAATAGATTGTTGCTGTATAAGGTTTTCCTGAAATCAGTATGGAGGTATGAGGCACTACGTGTAATAGTAACGTTGAAATCATCCAACGGTTTCAAAACAAGGTGCTCAGGATGGTACCAGGAGCTCTATTGTCTGCTAGAAACGATGAAGTACATCGGTATCTGGGGATACCACGTGTTCGTGAAGGGATACGGAGGACCAGTAGGGACTAAATATATAAGCTGGACAAGCATGTGAATCATCTGTCGCTGAATTTACTTGACAATGATAAGGAAGTAAGACGATTGAGGAGGCTACTGTACTGGACCTTGCTGATCTTTGAGAACATCAATGATCATTCGAAATGACACAGTGGTCATTATGTCAAAGATATTTTAAACATTAAGAATCTATGCTGGAATTTGACATATATTGCAGCTGGTTGTTGACCTTCAGTCGGTGGTATGATTTTCTGCTAAAAATTCTGTGTCTTTATTATTTTTTAACTATCATTTATCTAACGTTACTTTTTGTCATCTGTTATTTTTGTCTTTATAATTGGTTCGTTTGTGTCAGAAGGGGTGATGCATTGGTTTGCTTGGCATTTCTCCTTTTCCTTCCATTTCAATACATATTTTTCCGTAAATGTCATCTTGATTAAAATCTGAGACCGTACAGGGTTACAAATGTGCAACAACTTAAAAGAACAGACAGATTGAATCGTCGGCTTCTCAATTGTTTGGTTTGCTTGGCGTTTCTCCTGCCACCACCACATTCGGTCACCCTAAAGCAGAACACCGAATGCCCGTGCCACAAACGGCTACTGAACCTCAAAACAGTTTAGCGACCAGTGTCCTAAACAGCTCCTAGAGCTTACCTAACAGCGTGAGCCGACTAAGCGCGGTTTCACTTGTCATATATTAACTAAAGTGGGTAGACGCACCCCGTCAACTACTAAAAAAATTTACTTCATCTAGACAGCAATTCCCTGCCCCGCCTAGGCCAGCAAGTACTTGTCCACCATATTAAAGCGCTTGGAGCTTTAATTGGCTGGTGGTCAGCGAACGGTAGGAGTATTTCCCTTAAGTAAACCACTGATGTCAATTGAACAAAGCAACCGCATCAAGGAACTCCCACACGGTCCGACAATGCGGCTCTGGCCAGATTGACACACCATTTGTGAGTGGCCAATTTTCCCCTTGACCTCTTAAATTCCAGGGTGGCTTGGTCTCTGCCGCCCTCCCATGAGCAGGGCAGTCAAATAGGTGTTCATTTTACTGGACCTCCCCGCAGACGCACAGCTCATCAGCTGCCACCGAAATAGATATTGGTTCAAATTAACATGGTTGGTGAGCACCTGGGCACCCGTTGCCCTTAAAAACGAATTCGAGGTATAGCATTCCCACAGATCCCGTACAAACATGTACAGGATTCCTCCTTTAGTCGTGGTGTCTCATTCCAGCTGCCATACTTTCATCACGAGGTATGCAGCCTCTTCCGCAGGCGAGAGGTGGGCAACTGAACGAAATTCAGATCCGGTAGACTGTGATCACAGTTCCGTTCCGGTACTGGACCGGCCCGAAATCGCATTCCAAATACCTCGGCCTCCCGGCCTCTTCGCTATCTCCACATGGCTGCCCGAATTTTTACGACTAAATCGATTGGAAGAGCCCCTTTTCCAATACGGTGGTAGCCTTGTAGAAGGTTGTTTTAAAAACACCAGTGCAAACAATTAAGCTCTGCGCTGGGCACTCCTTAAATTTTTTAGAAGCTCTCTATTCATACCTATGCGCCCAAACGGGCGTCGCGTAAGAGGTCTTGCTTTCGAAGACACCTCGGTATACCATGTACATTTGACAGTCAGACAACCCGTAGTCCTTCCAAGCAATCCTCCTAAGTTTGTGCATCACTGAGACGGCGTCCGCCACTACTTGCCTAATGTGGTTGCTAAATAGCAACTTCTTATCAAACAAAACACTTTTTTTTTCTTCTTTTTTTTTGTTTAACCTCCGATTCCACAGTTAAGCATTACTTCAGAGGATGAGATGAATGATTAAACAAAACAGTACTTAAGTACTTATGAACTCGAACTCGGCTGATTATATGGCCTTTATATTTAATGTGGGGATTTCTACTGTACGATAATTTGTCTGAACCCTTGAGAAGCATAAACTTCGTCTTGGGCACAGAAATGTTTTAATTTTTTATATCCATTCCGCCTTCCATGGTTGACAAGGCCGCTTGCGCTAGATCTTCCAGCTGCGGTCGGGAATACCACGAACTAAAAGAATATAGTCATCGACGAAAGCCTGCGTAGTGACTAAGAGGTGAGGCATATCATTATTATGGTATTTGTGATGGGCTATTCTGAAATTTTACCTTAAAAAACTTAGCCAAACAATTTTACGAGTATTTATGGTTACAATCATTTTGGCGATCGTAGTTTCTGAATTTTGATTATATGTTTTAATATTTTCCATGGTAAGGTTGTAATGGTCTGATTAAGTTAATGCAGCCTTTGTATTTATATGGTATGAGAGTAGGAGATTTGTCTAGAACGTATTTGACAATACGATGACTTTAAAAAAGACAAAGTTAAGAATAAGGTGCTATAGTATAAATCTGGACCTTACACCAAGAAATAAAATTCTTGTTGTAATTTCTGCTAATAAACTAACTGATTATGTAAATTATTTAACAGAACAGTATCCAATTAATAAAATATTAGTGTAACACTGTGTGTGTGTCTGTTTTAATCTTTTTTACCGTGAAACATAACCCATTTGCTTAAAAGTTAATAAAGGTGATTAAATTTTAAGTTACAAATGGACAGGATGGAGAAAATTTTATTATATACTATCATAAAATAATAAAGATAGCAATATTAACAAAGTTTAAACGAGCTGGAGAAGTTCTGAAAGAAGTAATTAGATCTAGTTGAAAAAGAAAATAAATGTTTATCGTAAGAACGAGTTTATCTTAGAACATTACCAAAGGAATGGTTGTTGAAGGATGTTATAGGAATGATATCGTACGGTATCACCTCCTGGATGACGTTAAAATTTATACCTCATATTATCGTACGATATAATAAAAATGGAAGTTATGTACGCAAAGAAAAAACCTTACAAAATTATTATAAATTATTTTAGTATTATTATTCTTTAGCGTTCATTATTTTTTTAAATATTTGTTGAGTGCCAAATATTTCTTATTTTAAACACCATATTAATATATATATATATATATTTAAGCTTATGAAGAATTCTGTTTTTAAGTTATAAACTGATTTTAAGATGTGGAAAAATTCATTCCATATTCAATTTATTAAAATAATTTAGATGCAGTACGAAGCTCTTCTCTTAATCAATTTTTTTTTAAAATGAAAATTAGTGGAAAATCTCTTTGATATAACTATTAAAAAGTAACCAGATGGTTGGAATTTAATTATTTATTTATTTTTTTAATATTATTCTAATAATATTGAATTAATTTTATTTACTTATATGATTGCATTTTAACAAATCTGACAATTATTTTATTGTTAAATTCGTAAGATGTTAGTAGTAATAGGAATTAGTTTTTAATTTAAAAAATCTTTAACGAAGTTTTTCGAAATGAAAAAAAAGTATTCATGGTTTCTTTTTTACTTCTTTACTAGCTTTTGTTGATAGATTTAAACGCAATATATTCTACTTAAAGAAAAAAGAAAAAACTCTATCTAAAGCTACAACCAAAAAACAAACTTTAAAATGTGCTTTAAACTTTTTAGCTAAGAAACCGTGATGTTGTTACAGGATTAATAAAAAGCAATTTGTACAAGTTAAAATAGGGTTCGAGTTAGACTGTCAAGCACGAGTACATACAAATTAGGAACTTAAAGGTAATTTCCCGATTTCTACATTAGGTAATTAATTGTAAGAGAGAAAAGGTTTAAACTGACTGTAGGTTTATTTGATACGAGTCGAGCAAGTAATGTTTAATTAACCTATTTAAATTAATTTACGATTATATTTGCCGATAGAAAGGTGACGTCGAATTAGAAAATAATTGTGAATACATTTCATTATATGACTTCGATTGTTACCTTTAAGGTTCAAGTAATCAGATTTATCATTTAATCAAAAGACGAGTCAAACTAATTGGATTTAGACAAAGAAGTGCAAAGAGAACAGTAAGTGGTACGAGTCAACCATGCAGCAAATGCAACTCGGGCTCGAGCGGAGCAGCGTTTTTGTCCTTCGAATCCACGGAGCGTGACTGCAGCCACCTGGCTGGCAGGGCAGCTCCAGCATTTATCTCACACATCACCTTTACTCTTCTTTTACCTTCCCTTCTCTTCGCTCTTCCTTCACCGACCACTATGTAATTGACTCTCATAAAGCGCTCCAACTTATACCCGCTCTTGTAAATTACATCTTTTTTTTTAACTTAAAAAAGTACTGTATTATCGACCGGTCTTGTTTCCTAGGTAACATGACCGGAGAAAAACAGCAACTAACTCGCATGAATGAAGATGTATAGACGGTGCGCAGGTAATTTAGGATTAAACTAAATCATCTCATTAACTCGTATTCAAGTTTTCATTTTAAATCGGTTAATTATAAATCTAACTTCGATTTATTCATAAGATTTATTATACTAATCAAAGTAGAACCTATGTAACATTACATTCATTAGCAGAAGAAAGAATTGATTAAATTTATTCATTAACAGAACTGATATTGAATAGATTTAATATTCCCATCTCATAGCAAATTAATTTGTAATTAAAATATGGAATACAGATCTTTTATATGAAATTAACTGCATACTGGATTTATAAATAATTTATTTTTGTTTCCAGAAATAATATAATTTTTCGTATCTGTGGTTACATGTGCTTAGAAAATCTTTTGTTAAAAAAAAGTTTATTTTATTGGACCGTAAACTGTAAATTCTTTTTTATATTATTTTATCTTTTGTTCCTTTGTCTAATTTATTATAGATGTTATTGATGTTATATAGATTGAATAGTCTCTAATATGAATTACATACAGTCCAATGTTGAACAAAAACCTTTTAAAATAGGTATATTGCATTAACATTTACAAAAGAAAAAATATTAACTTGATTTTCACAAAATTATTTAAAAGAATTTCATGTAGACACAACATAACTTTCTTGTACGCCTATTTAAAAAAAATTTATATTACATATACACAGTTTTTGCTACACTTCATTTAAACTTATATCATTTGAAAGTGAGATCCTCCAATTCTTTAATAAGGTGGACAGTTGCATATCAATTAAATAATATAAATATAGTAAGTTGCATTAAGGTGAACACCACATGCATACATTTTATTGTGGTGTCCGTATCAGCATTTTATATTACTTTATATATTTTTTTTGTTTCACGTTGCTAAAGCAGTTATCTGGTGAAAGACTTCATATACATTTTTAATTTTTTTTTTATTTTAAATATATTGATTTATTAATAATTATTAACTTCTCTAAAAATTTTGAATTAAAATGTAAAGTACATAAAATTTTATTTCACTAATTAATTCTGATTTTTTTTTATTGTTAATATCGAATTATTATTTATGGTATTTTTTTTTTTTTACAATCAGAGGTTAATAATTATTAATAAATCAATATATTAAAGTTAAAAAAAAAGGAAATGAAGTTCAAATCAAATTAAAATTTGATTTGGCTATAACTCTGCAACCATTGATAATAAGTACCACTTATGATATATCGTTGAAAAGCTCTCAGTGAGAGGTGCACAATTAGCTGTTATAACAATTCAAATCCAAAATTTCAAAATTCTACGGCTAATCGTTTTTGAATTATGCGGATACGTATGTACGTACGTACAGACGTCACGCCAAAACTAGTCAAAATGAATTCAGGGATAGTCAAAATGGATATTTCCGTCGAAATTTGAAAACCGAAATTTTTCGCGATCCTTTACTTTGTACAAGGAAGTAAAATTACAACAGCTGTTTCAGTACACAATATTTTTTTCAGATATTACAAACAGAATATTAAAGCTAAAAATACGTACAATGAAAAAGGTAGAAACAAAAACCAGAAGTGATAAAATGCACAAAGATAAAATGCAATAATACACATGTATCAATAATAAACTACAGTAAATACTATTTGTTTGTTTGATTAATTTTATAACTTAATAAGTATTGTGTTAAGCATTTCATCCAAATACTTTTTTTTGTTTTTGATAATAAATTTTTGTTTAATTAATTTTTATAAAAAAAGATTTTTCGTTAAAATTATTTAATATTTAAAAAATGAACAGTTTTTATTAAAAAAAAGTCCTTCCTTCAATTCATTAATTACATTTTTTGTAATAATATTTTTTTTTAATTCCATTTAAAAAAAAAATTATCTTTTGGTCAATTCAGAAAAAGGGGCGGTACTTTAAAAAAAATAAGAATCCCATCTTACATTTATAATTTCAACAAAGAGCGAAATCTACAACTCTAATTGATCATTTAAAAGTAAATTAAAATTTTTAAGTTTATTAATTTCCACTGATTCTAAAAGATTAGTTTCATAACTTAGTTCGCAACATGAAGTACTTTGAAATTACCATTAAAAACATGATTCTCATCAATTAAATGACAAGAATTGTTAGAAACCCTATAGTTATTGGAAATATAAGATTTGTGGTTTCTTACACGTTTTTCAAAAGATCTACCAGTCTGTCCAATACAAATGTTATCAGAAGAACCTCATTCAAGTTTGTAAACTCCTAATTTTTTAAGTTTATCAGTTCTACTCTTGTTAAAGTAAAATTAATTCATCTGAGGACATTATTATGTACAGAAATAAACAATTTTTTTGTTTAAATAATTGTTAATAATTAAATAACTCTTAATGTTGTTTAAATAATTTTGGGAAAATCAAATTATATATTTGTTTATTTTCTTTTGTAAATATGAATTTTAAGGCTTCATCCATCGAGCATTAATTGCACTGACTGATTTTTGGAGAACCCTCTAATTTCAAAACAGAATATTAAATCATAGCAAAAACAAATACTCCCAATCAGGTTACTATATTTTATTAATACCTCAGATTCTTCTTCTTATTTTCCCCCTTCCTAAATATTTGTCAATTTTTTTTTGCTGATGAATTAATTCTCTACGGAAGCTTACAAAG
This sequence comes from Lycorma delicatula, assembly GCF_047948215.1. Taxonomy (NCBI): domain Eukaryota; kingdom Metazoa; phylum Arthropoda; class Insecta; order Hemiptera; family Fulgoridae; genus Lycorma; species Lycorma delicatula. The sequence goes on along the minus strand of NC_134457.1, from coordinate 156,410,760 downwards.
AAGCTTGTGCGTGGGAATGTAAAAATGGAAATTTGTAGCGCATGAAAAATGACATACCTAATCGGGGATTCGAATCCCATGGATGAAAGACCGAGATGCTATTACAGGTAAAATTTTAATTTCCGCATGGAGATCGACGGTGTGGTATTTTACTTCCAATATTTTAGTAGTAAATATTACAAGTAAGATTCTAATATGTTGATGATGTAGCTTAATGAAGTAACAAAGTTAAATTATTAAAAACTAAAAGAATCTCAACGTGATACCAAAATAATAGTTCCATTATCTAATAGAAGCAGAATAATTAATTGTACTCGTCATTTAAACAAAGAAATAAAATAGCATTTTTCCACTTTTAAAATTTAATTATATTTTTTAATTAATTTATTGTAACAAAAAACATCCGTTTTCAGAAAGCAAAGACGTTCTCAAAAGAGTATTTTAAACAAGAAAATAAGTATAAAAAATAATTTTGAAAAAGAATTTTTAGTCAGAATTTATGATAAAAAGAAAATTACAGAAATGTACCGTAAATGTAGTACGGAATTGTAACTATGAAAACAATAGATGTATTCTTGTTTGTTTAATTATATTTTTATTCTTAAAAATTTTACGCTTATTGTGCACAAAAAGATGAGAAAATAATGAATGTATTATTGTAATGGAAATTGTTACTTAAAGAATAATAATATTTCTTCTTTTGTAATATTTTTTACAATGAAATTACATTGTTTATGATATACAGTTATTAACCGAGACAAAATAACTGTGATGACATATACCACATAAATGTAATATAATTTCAACGTGTAAATTGTAATTATTTCGCCAAGTAGGCTGTTTGGGTAGATAAAGAAGAATATTTTCATTGATTGACATTCACTGAAGACATTCCATTGTGCGAAATTGATTTCATCTGGAAGGTTCTGGGTTAAAATTCTGGTCAAGTTGATATTTTTTTTACACTTTACAAAAATGTATTACTCGTTATAAAACAATGAGCCAGTAGGTAGCAGTAATTAGGCGTAAGTCTATATTTCGGAGTGAGAAATAAAAAATAAAAACGATTCCAAGATTCGTCTTAGTTTATTTATATTAACATGAATAATTTTTTTGTATGAAAACACCACTCTGAACTTTGATGAAACATTTTACACTGAAGCTAGTTGAGTTTTAAACCATTAAAATTTTTGAAAATTCACTTCGGAGCCTCAAAAAGGCGACAAATTCAAAAACTACTGGATCGATTGACCTTATTTTGGTACACGAATTATATATGATCTAAATTATTGATTCCTTATTTCGAACTCATCCGAAGTGTTTCAAAATTGAAAAAATATTGGACAAGTTGATTTCGTAACATACTAAATACATTGAAATAAGATTTTTCCAATATTAAATTTTTCAGGCCTCAACTTCAGCTTAGTTTAACAAGAAATCTTTTAAAAATTCATAGCACTAATTACGAGAGAGGTGAGGGACAACCCTGGTCCCTTATATATATTTATATGTATGTAAAACTCAAGACAAATATGAGAAATTTCTATATTTCTTATTTATGAAATAATCCACTCATGATTTCAGAATTGTAATTATTAAACTAGTAAAAATTGTTGAGTGGTAGCTTTAATTTATTATTATTATTATTTTTTTGTTTTTTTGAAGCTTTAGAGGCATCAATTGCTAAGGTGGCATTAGCTCCTTCCACATCAAAAAAGAAAAGCATACTTTCTCTTCCGGTTAAAAAACCCTAGCGACATAGTCAATAGACTTGTCCTGTCAATAAAAATCATTTAATAAACAGATTTGTCATGAGATTGACTCCAAAAAAAACACAAAATGGTAAGGGTGTAGATTGTCCTTGCCACTTAAAAATAAAAAACCACTTCTTACGAAATGTTGTCAAGCAATCAAATTTGCATCAAGGAAACACCGTGAAAATCACCATTACAAAGTATGAGAAAATACTAATGTAAAAATATAGTGTCACTTAATATCAAACATCAGTTGTAAAAGATATTCAGAGAACATAAAAAATACATCTTAAAATTCCCATGTTATAAAAAAATTACAAACACAAATTATATTAAAAGAAATTCTTCATATAAATATAAAATCTATCTCTTGTTAAATTCTATCGCCTCAGTTTCTCTTTCGGCCATACTTTTTTACTCCTTTTCTCCATCTTCCAAAATGCCTCGATGTCGATATCCATTCCATCTGAGTCCTCAGTGATGGAGTCTTCAGTTTCTCCGCCGTAGGTTTCGGAGAATCTCCTGCTCCCGGCTCCGCTGGCGCAGTCAAAAGTACATCGCAGTCCAGACTGGATGTACTCACCGCTAGAATATGTAAGGCGGTAGATTGTTTTGCCTTCTCGGCTAAAGACTTCCGTGCGTTCGGAGGCTCCAATGTTGATTTTTTAAAGTCTTCCTTTTCCAGAATCATCATTCTAGTTTCGCAGATCCCTTGGTAGGGATTTTTGCTTCTGGTCTTTTACTTTAGGTATCGTTGGATCAGTCTTTCTGTAAGTTCTGTAGGCTCAAATTTGAGCTTTACGAAGCTGTTTTCAATGGATCTTTCTGCTTTCTTCTGCGACGGCTTCGAACTGTTCCTCATCATGGTCGACTCTTCATTTTGTTCTCGATGATACGTTTGACCATCTTAGCTAAAAATGGTGCCAATTCTGACAGCAGATCTTGTGACTGTAGAAGTTGTAGGAGCTACAGGATCAGCCGCAACTTATGCGTATGGCGCCGTCTTTGGCGTTCTGCCAAGAACAATTTTCATTGCCTCAAAGTAGCTGACTTTCTGTGTTGCATTAATCTCTTGGACAGCTACTTCCTGTTTATAAATAGAACAATTCCTAGACCTTGATGAATGGTGTCCAGTTGGCACAGACAGAAGGATCCCTGCGTAAGTTATCTGGGTGTAATGGTTCACCACACGCGCACACAAATACACATACACATTCTGCTTCCTTGTACTACGAGCGGCCGAATGTACGAATCTTTGACACCTAAAACAATACAAAGGTATTGGGATAAACGGACGCACATCCAACCAGTGAAAAACCAGCCTTAATTTTCTCCGGACACTTTGGTTTATTGAAAGTTAATACATGTAATGTGGAGGGTTGAACTCCTCCGTTCCGGCGTATGTTTAAAAGACGGCATGCAACAACACTTCATTCCTGGAGTTCATTTACAATCTCCTCTTTTGTGCATATTTTTTTTTTTGTTAATAATCAATGTAATTGGGAACAGGTATTGTTTCACATGACTGCGGTTGTCGTTAGCTAGTATGGCGAGTGTTCCCCTCGCTTCCAGCAGATGGCGCGGTCACTGGTACACAGCTGACCGTTAAAAAAACTGCTTTCTCGCGGTCGCGGGTATGTGACTGATGCGAAACATAGATAAAAACAATCTTTGATGCGGGTTATTATATAGCGTGCTAAAATTTGAGCTCAATCGGTGCAGAACATTTTGAGTTTTTGAAGCGTGCACAAACGAACTTAACATTTTTATATATAAAGATTTGTGGGCTGCGAAAAAAAGCCCTTAAGTCGTGCGAAAAAACACATTATTTTAAATGCATACAAAAGCAGAGTAATGCTTACAAATTACAGAATAATCAAACGGCGTTGATTTCAGATGTTAATGTAAGTAGAAGTTGCTAACGTAAGTAGAAGTTGTGCCGCTTCAGTGTACAACGTGATTCTCGAGTATGAATCTACTAATGAATTACGGTCTCCCAAGAAAACAAAATCCCGCAGGTCAATTGAGAAAAAGGTGAGGTTTTGATAAAACCGCGATTCGTAGAAAAATTACACGAATTTGAATTATTTAGAAATAGTTTAGCGGTGTATTATGTCCTTTGGTTATTGTCTTCGACAACGCTTCTTATCATTAAACGAAAAGAATTCCAGCCGTGTTACAGAAAAACAATGATATCAAATTATTCCTTTTGAAGGAATAATTTTTCAAGAGGTTTAATTTAATGTTCAATCATTGCAAGGAGTTTCGCGTATTAAAAGTAATTATAGTCCGTATAAAATTGGTTTGACACACAACGCCATATTTGTAAGTCGTGTTTTTATTCGGCTCCTAACGAATATGTTTGCCGGTCTCCGTGGCGCGAGTGGTAACGTCTCGGACTTTAATCCGATGGTTCCGAGTTAGAATCCCGGTCAGGCATGCCATTTTCATACGCTATAAATCATTCATATCGTCATCTGAAGCAATGAATAACGGTGGTTTCGGAGGTTAGAAAAAACAAAAAAAACGAATACTTAGTTGTGTGGTTTCAGTGTTACTATTTGTGAATTTTGTTCTTTGCTTTTGCATAGCAAAGTACGCTAAATGACCAAAAAACGATTGTTTGGTCATATATATGTAAAAAAATAACCTAACAAAGGATTTTTTGGTCATAATGTAGGGATCTTATTTTCTGTGTATTTGGTTATTTCGACTTTTTTTTGCATAGTCTTAAGTCTATCTGGGCTACAAGAAAGTTAGGTGTTTTAATTTATTTACTGTAAGTCATCCTTCTTGGTGGCTTTTCTTTTTGTTTTGGTGTTTTTTTTTTTTAATAAAATACAGATGTTTTAGCTGTTAAATATAATTCAAAGAAATTTGTTATTTAATTAGTTGTGATTTTGTTTACATTGGCAACGGCCATACGGGCTCTTTGTGATTGGTCGTTGTGTTTGACAGCGGCCATCTTGCATTGATCTGATTGGTTTTCCTTTGTTTACATTTCCATCTGATTTATTAGCCTCTTATTTATTAAAAAACTCTACAAATTAAAAATAGATATTTAGATTTATTAAAAATAGATGAAAACAATCTTTGATGCGAGTTATATATCGTGCTAAAATTTTTTATCGTGTTTTTTTTTTTTTTTTTTAATAAAATACAGATGTTTTAGCTGTTAAATATAATCCAAAGAAATTTGGTCGTTGTGTTTGACAGCGGCCATCTTGCATTAATCTGATTGGTTTTCCTTTGTTTAGATTTCCACATTAAAAATTTACAAATTAAAAATAGATAGATGGATTTATTAAAAATAGATGAAAACAATCTTTGTTGCGGGTTATATATCGTGCTAAAATTTGAGCTCAACCGGTGCAGAACATTTTGAGTTTTTGAAGCCGTACACAAACGAACTTAACATTTTTATATACATAGATATATGCACACACACACACACACACACATCGGTAAATTCTCTGAATCACAAGCGGAATATCGATATCTAATTCCTAAATTTAAAAAAAAACCAAAAAAATACATAAAATAGTTAATGACAATAAGAAGACTTTAAGTAAGAATTCTAGAATAACAACTGGTGGCGCACAAGCTTCGGCTCACTATGCTTCTGGTTTTCATTCCCAAATTATTTTAACTATAGTATGTAAACTGGAAATTATATTAATTCATTATAAATCATGAATTTAGTTTTTCTTGTGTTAATTCGAACCGGCAATGTTTCGATTAGACAGCCACCTGTATTTTACTTAGCTATTCTAACTTTACATTAATTGCATCTATGTATATTTAATTTTTTAATGATAAATTGGAATTAATGTATAATTGTGATGGATGATCAGGTATGTCAATATACTTTGTTAAATCTATACGTATAATGGTATAACAAAATTAACTGTCCTTGAAAAAAAGTGAAAATAAATAATTATAATAATAAATCGAAGTTATCCCCTATTCCTGCAATTTAATTTGTGATCGCATTTGTGTACTGATGCATAAATAAATATATATATATATATATATATATATAGAGAGAGAGAGAGAGAGAGAGAGAAATAGTTAAAAGAATGAATAATTATAGAACATTTTTACTTAATTAATAGTAGGTCTATACTAACTAGTGATTTATTATTTCTTTTTTCACTGCCAATTTATTATTCTTTTTTTATATTGTTATCAGTTGCGTAATTGATTTTTTCTGCAATCAGTCATAACTAATAATAAGATAATTAATCATGTTTATTGTAAAGATAATTTACATCACCTCTGATAAATTAAATTATTTTATTTTTTATTTTAAGGAGCAATTGTTTTATAATAATATAATAATTTATATATTACTAATAATTAATAAGTTTGTGTAATATTTATTATTTTAAATTAATCAGCAACTTATAAAAAGTAATTTGTTGTTAATTCTTTTAATGTTTATTATACACACATAAAAGTGTAAATAAATTATTTATTAACATATTTATTTATAACAAGAAAAGGACCCTAATCAATGATTTGGTTAAAACTTTTGGTATTTGAATAAGAGCTTACAATCAGACTTGCAAATAGACACACACAAACATATGCGCATATGTAACACATGCGCTTTACTTGTTTACATTTTTTGACTCGAATGACCAAAATGTAAAAGAAATACAATAAAATTAGAATTACAATTGCAATTTTCACCTGATGTAATTTCCCTTATTGAGATAGTATCATCTTTGATTTTGGAGAGTCTTTTTTATACCATTTAGCATATACAAAATTACAATGAAATCATTGCGTTTTTTCATTTTATATGAAGATTTATGCGTTTAAAATAACGTTTTATTAATAATATAAAAGTGGTTTATATTTTTAAAATTCCGGTCTATTATTGGTTGTTAGACAGGAATTTGTCGCTGTCCACAAACTTTTGATATACAAGATGATGCTAAAACCGATTTGGTCTTATGGTGTAGAACCACGAGCAAGAATAACATTGAAATTATATAACGTTTTCAAAATAAGTTTGCGAGATCCACTGTAGAGGCGCCGTGATTCGTTATGTTCGCGAATAGGTCAAATGGTTCGGTTTAAATTACAGTGAACGATTAGACAAGGTGAACTTTCTCGCAGAATCTCCTAGATAACAGGGATGATATCCGGCGATTGAAACGCCTACATGTGCTGGGCTTGGAGATTTTGAATGACTCTAAATCTCATTCAATATCGGATAGTGATGAGCATCTTACTCTTCCTTTAGGAGGAGGCTAACTTCTTTCCGTTTATCCCCATGAACATGATATGTTACTACCTGTTTGTTTTTGTCTACTGCGTAATGATTTTATAGATTTTTTTTTCATTAGACCTTTATGAACTCTTGTAATTATGTAGTCTTAATCAGTGCAAGTGTGTTTATAAGTATGAAGGGTGTTTGTTGGAAAACCCTCATCATGTGCTTTTTCTTTTTGTAATAAGATTTATTTATGTTTCCTTACTCGGAACCTATTGTAAATAAACAAATTGTGAAGAAAAAATAAAAGAAAATATTTTTTCAAATAAATACTGCATCTTAACAAAACTTTTAGGTATTTAATTAATATTGCTAGTTATTTTTTCGTTCTATATAAAGAAGCCGGAAAATTTTCGTTTAAACAGGCCAAGTAACTAGAAAAGTAACATCCATAAAAAGTCATGTACTGGGTTGTCCTTTTAGTTAATAGGTTTGTTATTCGTCCATTGCCGTGTACGTAGCAACTGAACAGACTGTTTTATTGTAGATTTTATTTCTTTTTTTCAGCTAATATATGATTTTTATGTCAGTATACATATGAGTTAATGTAATAAAAATTAATTATACATAATTTTTAACAATTTTTTTTTGTATCAATTTTCTAATACGTAAAATATTAGATCCCAATTGCACCTTAAAGGTAGAATCTTAAACTGAAAGAAAAATAAAGCAGAAGATTGAATTAAGAAATTTGCGTGGGATTTGAGACCAAAATGGTAATCTGCGCTAAATAAAAAATGCATTCATTCTGCGTTTCAATTTTACGGTTTATATCACAGTAAGTATATTTTAAGTTTGTTAGTTCTTATTGCAATATTTATTAGGATTCTTGTGTTCATACATTCCTATGTAGCCAGACAGGGTAGAACTGAATTATCTCATTTATCATAAATTACATTCTATAGGAGTGGTTTATGTTTCCCTGAGTAGCACATACGGAAGTCTCTCTGTATAACTGAAATTCAAATTCCCTTCTTCCTTTTACAGCATAAAACAAGGGTTCATAATAAAATATTTCTCTTTTGCTATTCTAGAGGAAGTTTTTAATCAAATCTGTCCTTATATTTTATGTAAACGAATATAATGTTACTTATTGTTTCTCCTTTCAAATTGCTTGTATTTTACCCCGCTAACTCGGTTCATTTTGTGATTTTTTTTAATAATAATTTTTTTTTATGAGGCCCTAAAATATTTTTTTTATTACAAGATAATTTTTGCCTCATCACTTCATTTCATCGTATAAATAAATCTTAACTAAAATTTCCCAAATGAAATTGTGCAGGCTGTAGAAAATTTAATTTGAACCATCCGCACACCAAGCTTACGTGTACACCAACACATATTAATTTATATATATATATATATAAACATTTACATTTACAAAAAAAGTGTCTTACCTTTTTTGACATCAGTATCATTTTGTTAAAAACCAGTTTTATTTATATTACAGAGATTTTCTTCTTTTTTTTTTAAGCGGAAGAAATAATATCTGCGAGACTTACCGTACGGTTTATAATTTCATTGTAATTTTTTTGTATATCTTATTTACTGCATAATTTTGTTACATAAAAAAATTTAAATATTATTTTTCTCTAAAAAAATTTAAATATTATTTTTACATTTCAAATTCTATTTGAAATGTAATGTATTTTTACATTTCAAATTCTATTTGAAATGTAAAAATAAATAAGAATTTCTATAATTAAAATGTACCAATAATAACTATTTATATCATTAAGAATAATCGTTTAAAAGTATTGATTTTACTTTTTCAAGCTTGTATAATTATTTTATTTTGTAAATATTCATATACTGGTCAAGACTGGCTTTGAATTCATTAATATTTGTGGAGTTTTTTCTTTTATTTCTTATTTATTAGCCCTTAAAAAAATTCGTCACGAATACTACTGTTTTAATAAATGCGTGTTTTTTTTTTTTGTTTTTTTTTTAATTTATGTGACCTACTTTTCTAGCCTAAGTAAACTATTTGAATATATTGAATTCAACAGATATTTTTTAGTAATTTTTTTATATTATTAATAAACGCGTAATATAATACGTAGTTACCCGGAAATCAGATGTTTGAATCAACACTGTAATTTATAGAAGAAGAAATATTGGATAGTAGGCCATTACAAAACGTAACTTTCCCTTCAATAAATAATCACGAAGCGTTGTCTACGTGTTCATAAAAAAAATTATTTAATAACACAGCTGTACGTGTTATATGGAACATCTACGAACAGTACGTCTCGAACGATTGCAATTTTAGTTTATTTTCTTCTTTCAGACGTACGGTATAAAATAATTTTATGGCATTGAAAGAGGTCTAAATCTGTAACGTTTTATTTTGTTCTATTTTCATCTCATTTAGATTATGTTTTATAGTATGGTATGGTAGAAAAACTACTGTCAACTCACCACAACTTTGCACATTAGATAAATTGCTACCGCTATGTTGATAAGGGAGGATTTCAAAACAAGTCAGTAGAAAACCACACAGAACAGTAAAATTTTAAAATTATGATAGCATCCACTTCATAATTTCTACTCACATATTCTAAAAACTTTTTCAGAATTAAGGTTTATTTTTTCCAATTTTTACTATCGTGTAACTACACTTACTACTTCGTTCCTAAATTACTATTTTTTTTTTTTAGAATATCTTATATTAAATCTTTCTATCCATAATAATGCAGACAAGAAATAGAAAAAAGAAAAAAGAAAGTAAAACCGAAGAATTGTATTTAAATTAATTTTTCAAAACCAATCCAAATAAAAATTTTCACATTAAAACTTACATAAAAATTATGTCTTCTATTATTTCTATTAAAAATAAAAATATTTCGTTAACATGAAAATAAAAATTTAAGAAATATTTTATGCTTTGATATTTTTATAGAAAGATATTTAATGAGAGATCTTTATGTTTGTGTCCGTTCCTGGATTTTTTAAATGCGGTATTATATCTTTGAACAACTTATGTTCATCAAAAATTTCAAGGAGAGCAATGTATAAGTTAGAAAGTGAAATATTAAATTATGAATGTTCTGTTGTGGACGTTACGGCCTGTCCCGCTACGCGTGGAAGCCGTTGATCAGGCCTGCGAGAAGTGCCTTGAAAAACGAAGCGTGGTACGTGTAGGATAAGGAGGCAGATGACATGCCTACGGTGCCTTGGCTTGCCGACACACAAGAGTGAGGGAGTGGCGGGCTAGGTCCGAGGATTGTATGTGGGACCCTCAAGGGTTGAGCAGTGGACGCGGAGCTAGGTTAAGGGCCGGTAAGAGTAGCCCTCCCATAGAGGAGTATTACGGCTATCCGTATTTGGATTCCGTAGGTCCAAATCGGTTTCAGAACCGCTGAGTACAGCAACTGCTTGTTAGATAATGATAATTTCGACCCCTTGCCTAATCCACTACATCTTTCTGAACTTAATGTTAAGCTGCTTCCTTTTCTCCCTTACCTGAATCCACTTCAGACGGCGATCCAGATGCAGTTCTAGATATCGCCTGCTGTTGGCATGCTGGATGAGAACGCCATTAAGTTGTACTCGCGGGCGGTTATCCTTGCAAGCGTAATCCTATCGCAGTCATCTCTCCACATCGGAAGGCCTAAGACGCCCAAAACTATTACATCTATTTGATCTGTAAGTTCTCCCAAACTTTGTAATGTGAAGGAGCACAAAAATTTAAGACACCTTTTTGCTGGTATGTCCGATTAATCCCCACTGTGATCAAGATGTATTTTGCCTTTTGAGGCTAGAAGAATACAAAACAGAACAGAACGCAAGAATAGCGGGGGTTACATATTCCCCTATTAATCGCAGAACCTGGGCAACAGTCCGTAGCTGCTTTCTTATTAACGGGCAGATATTTGTTTGTTTAATGTCGGTTACATATTGGTTTTATTTATGGACGGATTGTGGTTTGCGTTCCCATCCTTACAGATTAATTTTGAAATCGTTTCTTGGGCTGACATTGGAGGAATAGCAATCTATTTGCGTCTTCTTCCGTACACGATTCCCTTTCAATCCGTCCACAAAAAGCCTGTCTCGATGCTAGAACCTTTCGGTTCTGCAGGAAATCCACCAGAATACAAAATGAGGTAGATACAGACTTTCATGTAAAGAATAAAAAAAGGTAACTCATTTATATGACAGTGTGTGTGTGTTTGTGTGTCTGTGTGTGTGTGTCTGTGTGTGTGTCTCTCTCTCTCTCTCTCTCTCTCTCTCTCTCTCTCTCTCTCTCTCTCTCTCTCTCTCTCTCTCTCTCTCTCTCTGTGTGTGTGTGTGTGTGTGTGTGTGTGTGTGTGTGTGTGTGTGTGTGTGTGTGTGTGTGTGTGTGTGTGTGTGTGTGTGCAGGAAGGTTTATTTTTGCTGGCTGAATTTATTCACACAGAAGCTTGTAGAGAGAAGCTTTATTGTTTTTTGATTATTGTAATTTTAAAGTCAAATGTTGTATTTGTAGTAGCTTTAGTTAAATATGTACAGTATTTATTTTACTGATAACTTATAATGAGAGACGAAAAGGGAAAAACAGAACGAGATTTATGAATTTAAATAGAATAATAATAAACTGTAAAGAATTTTATATGAAATTATTGGAATGAATAAATAAATAAATCGTAATGTTGTAAATGGAATGATTTAGAATATAAAAATAATAATTATATACTCAGCACATTTGCAACGTACTCTTTTACTTATAAAATCTATATTATTGTTTACTTAAAAGAAGGGTCTCATGAGTTTTTGTATTCTTTTTACATATTTTAATACAATATAAAATAATAGGTTATAACGGATAATACTAAAATCACCAACTGAAATGAGTAATATACTCATTTTTCATCATTTTTCATTTTTTCAATTGTCAAAAAAATGTATACATTTTTGGTCATTATCATATGAATCTAAAAATTTCTATGTCGATCGGTCTGTCCTTATTCTAGAAATTTATTACAAAAAAAAAAAATCACTGGACCATTTATCACGAACAATAAAATGAAACATTGAATTTAATAAATTTTCCGTAAAGTTTTCTTAAAATAAACGCGGAAAAATAGTTTTTATTTATAGAGTGCCCAGCAGGCTGGACTAACGGTTAACGCATTGTCTCAAATCAGTTATTTAACAGCTGATTTTCAAAGTCAAAGGTTCTGAAATTATAATCCTAGTAAAAGTTAGTTGCTTTTATACGAATTTGAATATTAAACAGTGGATAATGGTGTACTTTGGTGGTTAGGGTTCAGTCAACCACATGTCTCAGGAATGGTTGGCCTAAGTCTGTACAAGACCTCCTCATCTACATGTCACACATATCATCCTCATCTTATTGGGGTATAGGGGGAGTTGCTTATTGTTAACTAATTGAACAGATTGCAACAACAATATAAACTTATAGGATGTGGTAAGAGAAATAATGTTTTTTTTTTAATTATAAATTCTATTATTTATACTGGTAAATATAAAATACTAAAAGAGGGATAGTACTCGTAAAAAGTTATAATAAAAATGACGTTACATAAATGCTTTTCATTTTAATAAAACATTCTTCACAGTTCGATTCTTAAAATTATGAAACGTTCCGTTTCAGCAAATGGTTATTTACGGTTTAAACTTCCTTACTGATGGTGTTCTAATACTTCGATTGATTTTAGTTTATTTTAATACACTTTTACTTTAAGATACACGTCTAAATCTGGAGACCTGATAATTATTTATGTTTCCATTGCGATAAATATGCTGATCATTATTTGTAAAATATCTGTAGGTATTCTTGCGATATGTGTACAGCACTATCTTTTTGGAACCAAATTTATTTTTTTTGTTTTGTAATGTTCGTAATTCAGTTATTACAAGAAATTTACACACAATAAATTTGAAAATATCCTCTTAATATATAATATTCGATATTAACATATTTAAAGATTTCCTAATTATTTCATTTTGGATGCTCCACTCAGAAAATTCCTGAATTTCTCCAAAAGGCTTTGGATAAATATTTCATCATTCTGTTTAACGAATGTTAGTTTATTTTAACTTAGTTTTCAGTATAATTTACAAAAAACTGATAATTTTTTTTTTTTTTTAAACTTACAAAAAAGATATTTCATTACGTTTAAATTACTTTTAAATATTTCACTTCGTTTGTGGTTTTCATCATCATTTTAATAATGCTTCTCGACAGTCCTTCACATTATTAACTCAAATGTTTCGCTTATTTTTAGCTTTCAGTTTTAATTCCTCTAGTCACGTAATATAATTATTTTTATTTTTACTTAATAGCGTTTCGCTTCTAAAAGAAAGACTTGAGGTTGATTATGTGAAAAAAGAAAGGATTAGAATCCATTACCAGTTAATTAAAGTGTATTTTTTAGTAATTAATTTGTAAAATTTATAAGTACAGTAAAAAAAAATTAAATGAATAAAAATAAAATGCCAGTTGAATAATTTTTTTTTAAATTTAAAGATCCATTTAGTAAAAAAAAAAAAATAAATAAAATAAAAGTGCAAGATGGAGAAGCCAGACAAATGAAATGTTGTTTATAAATACTAATTAAATTTTCCAAATTACCAAAATCATAATTATGAGATCAATAATACAGCCACGTAAAGTATAATGAAACTTGTATAAGATAGTTATTTTTAACACATTTCATTTCATAAGTTCATTTTTATCAGCTAAGATTTTTAAAGGAACCCTATTATATGGATCGTCGTGATTTTAAATTATAAATCGAATATGCTATAAAAGAAAACAAGTTCGTTTTAACTGCTTCTGGTATTGTAGTTAATAGATACATCATAATGTATTAAACTTAAATTCTTTCTATTTTCATGCACATGCAACAACTTTTAAGATATCGGACCTTGAGGAGTAACTCCTCTCCGCTTAATAGCAGTAGATAGCTCGGCTATTAGTTCTGTTGTTGCTTGATGTTGCCAATATTCATAGTTTTATAACGAAACGATTGAGAAAATATATATAATCATGACCTCATTCCCACACAAACTTACTCATGATGATGCCTTTACCTGCGTGCATCATTCTCACTTTATCTAACTCTTTTATTTTACTTTTTATTTTTTATGTGTGTGGTTTTCTTTTAGGATACATATGCAATCTTGCTTTAAAAAAAATATATATATATTCCATTAAATATACGGCCGATTACAATAATTTCTCCTAATGATTTTGTCTTATAAAAATAATAATATAAATTAATTAATTGACGTATTTAATTTGTTTGAACAGATTTAAAAAAGTATGTATTTGTTAGTCCCTACTCATACTCAATTTCAAGTATGAATTTCAATTAAAATATCTCGTGTGCGCGCGCTTATGAATGCGTGCGCGATGCACATAATTTATGCACAGACCTCATAAATTATTAACAAATTACATTGTTTAACAAAGTATTTTTTACAATAATGACGTAAAAACCCTTCATACACAAAAAAACCAGGAAATTTGGTGGTTATGGCAACCTCACTCCGTTTTTAGCCGATTTGATAGGTGTAAAACAATGATGATATCTTTTGTATTTCAACTTCTTTTTTGTTTTAATAGAATTACTTTCAATATTTCTTGTAAGCACATTTTCTTTATTTATGTTACGGTATATGTGCGATACAGATATAATACAAATCTCTAGCATTCTTTTCATTTGTCTGGACCGCATGCATTTCCTCATACAAATTAAAATGATACGAAACAGAGTATGGAATTGGTTAGGTTAAAATTTGATAAGGATAAGTTACCAAAATTGAGGATTAATTACGAAAAAATTAAGTTAAAAAAAGATCTTTTACTGATAAATTTCAGGAAAGCCAAAATTCTCAAGCGTTATGTACAATTTCGTTAAGATGGAATTTGCTGAAACATGAAATCTGAATGAAATATATTTAAAAGTTAATGCACTATTCAACGGTGTCTGCTTATTGCACATAATAATCTATTTTGGTTTAACGCTGCTTTTTATTATTTATAAAGAGATTTAATTGTTGATCGATTCGGTAATTCCAGTATTAATTGTTTAATTTTTTCCTTTACAGATCATGGGAATTCCACTGGTCGGTATCATTCTTTCGACATTTTTTTATTACAAATGACTAAATAAATTCTCATTGATTTTGATTGCAAACCTTCTCCCCCTGCCATTTTTTTAAAAATTAATGTTATTTATAACTTCTTTATAGCACTAATAAATATATCTATCTTGTGTTCACTCTATGACAGCACTTTATAAACATTTAGTTATCGAAATTTATCACAAAATTTTACCAACGTTGGTTCTTCGCATTGACAATAAATAAAACGTACAATATGAAATAGAATTAAGAATTTACGAATAGAATTCGCGATCGTTATAAGATATTTCCATTTCGCATACCTTTTTCCCAGCCACAACACGAGTTACACTTCAATAATAATGAAGTACAAAGTCATCAGATGTTGAGTTTTGCGCTTACTTTACATTAACATTTTCCTAGTAAAAATGTAACAGCATTTTTATCGGTAAATGTAAGAATCCACATATATTCATATGGAAATAAAAAAAGATAATGAACATGTTGTTAATAAGCAAGATAAAAATTATTAACAAAAAATGCAAATAACAGGACATACTAAAAGGAACTGTTACGTCAAATATCCATAAATACCAGGTACATCGAAAAACGTAGAAAAACGAGAAAGAGCATGGTAATAATTTACAGTTTAAAAGTGAATAGCACCTTATCTTAATTCTAGATAATGCAAATCTCAGATAAGGTAAGCGTACTTTTACTTCAGTACCTTTGACCTACTTTATTTAAGTCTGCCTAAACCGAATATAGTTTCAGATGTATTTATTATAATTTTTTTTTTTTTTTTTTTGTTTTTTTTTAGTAAATCTTATAATAATCGATGAAAATTGAAAATTTGTTGAGGTTGACATAGCAGATGCGTCTTCATACCGTAGGTATCTTTCAACTAAACCATAACCGAAATTGCAAACAATCCTTTTCTGTACTAATAATTTTCAAGGTCCTTCAAGTAAAATTCTTATTCGACTTCTGACCGATCAAAATCAAGAAAACACTAAAAAAAAATTGCCCAGTTTAGATAATATTTAAGTACCTGGATAAGTAAAAAAATATAATTAATGGTTGAAGAATTTTCTAACGGTAGGATTTCTTTAGCCAAAAGTATAAGCTCCTAGGATTGACAAAAAGGATTTAATAATTTATTTCCTAAATTTCTGATTAACATTGTCATATTTAAAGATTATAAAATAAATTAATAAATTTTAGTTTTCGATTGCGAGATTAGTTAATATTTTTTTTAATTACTTTAGAAAAAATAGTGTTTATAGAAACATTTCTACGACAGAACTCATTAAAGATAACTTCTGCTGTTCAAAATCAGTATTACGATTATTACTGCCATATTGTCGTTAAATGTTAACTGAAAAACTATTTAACCAAATTTTTTGTGCTAATCTCCTGAAAGTTACAAATTATTTATAATCAATTCAATTAATACCAGAGACACTGTTCGAATACCGGTCAGACACGGTATTTTTCAAAATTACAAAATTCCATTTCGTATTCCCACACCACAAGCTTCGAGCCTATAACATTTAACTATAGTATATTGAAATACAAAATGATAGCGATTTACAAAGAACTTAAATCTCAGAATGCATGTAAGTGCAGTTCACCCTGTTTAGTAAGAATTTTCTTAGCAGACTACAAATTATTTATGCTTAGAACCACAATTTTGTTGAGACCATTCTTCTGGTAGATATGACACACCGAGTCACCCACTGAAGCAGCGGTGGATCATGTTTGGGAGGACGTTTTGAGTAATCTTCATTTAACACCATTTTAGATAAAACAAAAGAGGCGTTTCAAAAATGGCCTTTTGACCTGTGTTACACAAGCTTTAGATTTAAAAATCCTACAGAGATATCATTTTCCAACTAAATCACTGGTATAAATAAATTAGTTCACTATCAAGTCTGTGTAGAAACTTTTTATTGGATAGAGAAAAACGAAGTGTTCCTAATTAACATAAATCTTAGCAATGAGTCGTAATTTCATTTCTTTATAACTGAGAACACCTCACGTAATGTCTTCCTGGATATGGTAGAAAATGTTCTTTCCATAGTTAGACACAGATGGCTAAGAATAACGTTCACTTCTACCAACGTCTACCTTTCCAGATTTTACGACACTTGATCTTATTTTACGTCGTTTCATTGCTGAACTCAAAAATCAAATAATCGCAGCAGTTTTAGAAGTGACGCAAGATAAGTTGAATGTAGTTTGGCAAGAAATCGGTTTTATGTCCCTCTCTCTAATGTATTGTAACAAAATCGGAAGCGTTATTGCTCCACGCCTGGATAATCGGTTTGCTTTGTAAGGTTATAAAACATAGAAATTATTAAACAAAAATTTATTTCAGAAAATAACATTCGTTAATGTAAAATATTATCGTTATATTCATAAGCCCACCGGGCTGATCTAGTGGTTAACTCTGTGTCACAAATCACTTGTTTAACAGCTGATTTTCGAGGTCGAAGGTTGTGAAGTTCAAATTCTAGTAAAATTTAATGGTTTTTATACGGATTTGACTGTGGATACCGGTATACTTTGGTGATTGGAGTTCAATTGATGTTCACACATTCCAAGAGTGGCCGGCTTGAGTCATCTCAAGGGGTTGCTTATTGTTCATTTGTTGAACATATTGCAATGAACACATTAAGAAAATAAATAAAAATATTTATAAAACAAATGTAGTAGTAAACTCAAACTTCCAAAAATAAAATAAACTATTGATTATTTTATGATGGAGATTAATGCCTAAATTATACGAAAATAAAATAAATATCGCGGAAAAATAATTTACAATTGGTTGAATTCTTATAATTTTCAGAAAAAAAATTCGGAAGTAGTGTATAAATACAAAAAGGTAATGTACTGATGACTCAGATTCATATAAATAAATTTAATTTTCCAAACAGTTAGCTTTGTTAAGTAGCATTAAACTGTACCCATAAATAAGCTTCCAATGCATTTAAATTGAATAAGTTTATATTATACAAATCATGTTATTTGTTCTATTGATTGTTCACTTTTTATTTAATAATTTATTACTGTTTATGATGTATTTTTTTTTTTAGAAAAATACTCTAAATAACTTATACATAACGTTGAAATGTTTTATTTTCATTTTTTTTTTTTTTTTTTGGTTGTGATACAATCAAATTATCTTGCAGTTCTGCGTTGTTAAGCAACCTATAAGATCGGTATGCCGCCAGCGAGCTACATCATTATCATGACTGTTTTGAACTTTTTAAAAATATTGTTTAGATAATGATTTGCAGGAGTCAAGTTGTTTATTTATTATTTCACCTTTTTTTTAGTTCTTGTTTATTAATTCCTGGTTATAAATATCCTATATAAAATACTATTATATTAAAAATAATAAATAAAAAAGTTGTACAAAAAGTGAAATTAGAGATGTTTTACTTTTTCTTATGCAATCATTATTTTTTTTAAGATTAACCTTTTTAATAGATTGATTAGGTAGTGGTTGTTAAACGAACACATTAAATAATTTGAAACCGGTCTAGAATCGGCGACCTTTCTTTTTTTTTTAAATATTTGACCTATACCTCTTCTGAATTTCTTCAGCGAATGTAGTTTGGTTGGAAATATCTGAATGTCAACCGGTTATTCAGCTTGATTTAGCTAGCTGATCATCTTCTTCATAGCTGTTTTTATTAGAAACAACAAAAACTAACTTAAAGAAAAGAATAAATCCTTTAAAAAAAAAACCGACTACGTATTTGTTTGTAATCTTCAGTTCTTTTTTTAAATTGGTTCATTATTTAATTTCATTTCAATTATTTTAAAATGATTTGACATGTGTATTCAGCGTTCCCACGAAACATTTTCAAAAAAAAAGAAAAAGTTATTTATGTATAAAACTATTAACGGACTTTCCGTGATACCCTTTTAATTTTAAATAAAAAATAAATAAATAAAACTAAGAAAGAAGAATTTTTTAATATATACTTTTACATCAAAATAAAAATTAATTTTTCCGGATAATATTAATTATAAATTATATTTTAAATTTAAATACCTTTACTATTTTATTACTTTACATTATTTATTAAAGAAATTTTATACACATTACAAAAAAAAATTGCCGGTGTTAAATTTTGTTGGTGTAGATGATATTACTGATAGCATTACCTGACCTTATCGTTTATGAATTAACTGTTATCTCTTAATTATTAATATATAAATAAATATTAATAGCTTATAAGAAATTACTTTCAAATAGTACCGGATGCTAGATTAACATGAACGTAAATTAAATTTAAAACGTTAACAGTAATTAAAAATAAACCACTGAACTTACTTGCACTGAAATTACTAAGATCATTTTATAAATTAAAGTGAATTATTTTTCAATATGGTATTGAGCAAACAGTTGTACTTTTTTCTTGGTGTGTATTTATAATTTATAAAAACAATACATCGTGGTTTTTTAAGACCAAAAATTTGTGAAAAGTTTTGAATTACGAATAAGAAACAAGCATTTTAGGAGAAAGAATCTTCTTCTCCAAATGTAACGAACGGAAAGAAGGGGTTTTTAAAATGTTTGAAGATTCTAGCCAAGTTATTAGAATAAGCCATATTATTCGCGTTGTGTATTGATAAACTTGAAAATTTGCCGGCCTCCTTGGCGCAGATGGCAGCATCTCGACTTTCATCCGGAGGTCCCGGGTTTGAATCCCGGTCAGACATGGCATTTTCACACACACTGACTAAAGCAATACCTAACGGTGGACCCGGAGGTTAAACAAAAAAACTTTAAAATTTGCTTTCTACAATTATTGCAAAATTCGAAGTTTGTATTTTATTTCTAAAATAATATAATAATTCCAATTTAGTTTAAAAGATTCTCTTTAAAAATCATGAAAAGTAAACAAATCAATGATTATTAATTATTTTTTTAATTTATTCGTTTTACACCGTTCAGTTTACTAAGATAAGTTCAGATTACTCCTATAAAAAATAATCTTTATAATATTTTATAGTAAACGTAATAATGATGTTAAAGAAAAATTTAGATCCGGAGTAACAGTACAAGTGAAAAGATAAAGATGCGACGATTTGTTGATGATATAGTAATTCTAGCTGAGAATAAACATATTTAGAAGAGACAATGAACGGCGTGGATGAAGTCCTACGCAAGAACTACCGCATGAAAGGAAAGAACAAAATGAAGGTAATGAAATGTAGTAGAAATAACGAATATGGAACACTGAATGTAAAAATAGAAAGAGAAAAGATTATGGAGGTAGAAGAATTTTGTTATTTGGGAAGTAGAATTACTAAAGATGGACGAAGCAGGAGCGATATAAAATGCCGAATAACACAAGCGAAACGAGCCTTCAGTCAGCAATATAATTTGTTTACATCAAAAATTAATTTAAACGTTAGAAAAAGATTTTTGAATTTATATGTTTGGAGCGTAGCTTTATATGGAAGTGAAACTTGGAAGATCGGAGTACTTGAGAAGAAAATATTATAAGCTTTTGAAATGTGGTGCTACAGGAGAATATCAAAAGTCATATGGGTGGATAAAGTGACAAAGTGTTACGGCAAATTGATGAAGAAAGAAGCATGTGGAAAAATATAGTTAAAAGAAGAGACTTATAAGCCACATATTAAGACATCCTGTAATAATCGCATTAATATTGGAGGGACAGGTAGAAGGGAAAAATTGTGCAGGCAGGCAACGTTTGGAATATATAAAACAAATTGTTAGGAATGTAGGATGTAGAGGGTATACTGAAATGAAACGACTAGCACTAGATAGAGCATCTTGGAGAGCTGCATTAAACCAGTCAAATGACTGAAGACAAAAAAGAAAAAGTAAACGTAAAAAATAATCTACTAATGGACCATTTCTTAATACCACTATATCAATCATGAGTAATGTAATTTTTGCTTTTAATTATTTTCATTTGAGAAATAATACCGTCAATTTTTTACCTTTATTATAAGCGATTGAAAACAAGAAGCCGGTTAATAATTGTTTTACTAACATTACAATACATCAGTAGCACTAACGCTAAATATTTCTTTAGAAATATGACTTCATCGTGGTTGTTTTTCATTATTAATTTCTCTTCTTCAGCTTTTTTTAAAAAAAATGCTAATTTTTGAAGTAGCTGAAGTTTGAAAAAAAAATAGCTTATTACAGGAAAAACATTGGTCCTAAAACACCCCTTTTTACATTGATGTAAAAAGATTAAAAAAACAACTCTATTTTTTGTAATTTTTTTTTCTTCAAATTAGGTAATGAAATGATAGTAGAAAATGAAAGTGGAAATAGACAGAAATAGAATGTGGAAAGTGGACATTTTACCTTAATAATGAAAATTAAATTTTATTTAAACAGCAAACATTATTAAAAATGGATATAACGCGGCTATTACAATAATACGATAAATGGTTTCAATGTGGTTTTCAATGGTTTCAATAAGTAAAGTAAACCAAGTTGGCTACAAAATAGTTACAAAAAAGACTATAGCTACCTCGGATCCTAGGGTCGTCTATCCCCCAGTACACACACAATAATACTCTCTTAGACAATTTTTCAACTATTTTAAATATCCTCACTCAACGGTCTTTGTACAAGTATAATAGAAGGGTTAAGCACAGTTGTAAACAAAATAAAAAGGATTTTTCGTAGAAACATGTTCGTCAAAACTGTAAAAAAAATAAAAAATAAAAATTATGAGTTAGCCAGTAATATAAATTTATAACTACAATTATACGAAAACGTAAGGATATTTTGATTGAAATAAAAACTCGTATATTTTTCAGATACAGCACGTGCGCAAATGTTATCGGATTTAAATTACAACGCGTCAATATCTTTGGGTAAAATTTCCATGGAAATGGAGTAAACCACTATATTCGATTAACACAATAAGCGATATTACAAATTTATAAAAACTAGTATATAACTTGTACATTTTTTTACTCAGTCTCCTACTGTCGTAGCACAATACAAAATTCATAACCTAATCGATTAACATTATTTTCATTAGAATAAAAAACCAGTAGTAATATAACTGCGGACATTCAAAAGTTCAAACATACACCCAATTTTTTATAGATGAGTGACTGCATATTACAATTTGAAAAAAATTGAAGAGCATAAAATCATTTTTCATCTTCAAGAGGACATCAGAAAAGTCCATTTAATCATTGATATAATACCCCATAATCGAAATGGTTCTAGAACGTACGACAAAATAAATCCTTCCATCAAATGGCGTAGTCGTGTTATTTATAATATAATCATTACGTGCGTTATGGAAAGTGAAAAGTGAAGCGGTTTCCAATTGCATTCTTCACTGACCCAACTATACTATTGCTTAACAGCAATTGCATTACAAACTTATCTCCTATTGATGAGTTTTACTAATACTCAAAAACTCATTTTCTGGTTACACTAATATTTCCTTAAATTAATATTTCCACATTCCCGTTTTTATAAAAGGGTTTCTAATTACTACAAAAATAAATTCCCAGAGTTTTTGTATTGCTCGGCGATATTTTGAAAGGTTTATTAAAATATGTAATATGTAATATGATGTATATTTTGATTTTACATGTTAGGACCGTTTTAATCGATAGATGAAGCCGTTAGTTGATAAAAACGCTGTGGCGGAGTGGTAGCGTATCAGCCTTTCATCCGGAGGTCCAAGGTTTGAATCCCGGTCAGGTATGTAAATTTTTAAACGCTAAAAATTTCCATTCTCGTGGGGCAAAATGATCAAACTAGTAGATACCCGTCACCTCAAAAAAATCCATCATAACAAAAGAAAATAAACAATTTTGTTATTTATTTGAAAGTCAAATAATTTTTTGAAAAAAAATAAATAACATATTTTATTTTATTATTTATTTGACTTTCCTCAGGTGAGGAAGGTACCTGAGGAAAGTACTGCATACCGAAAGATGTTTGTGGTTTTTTAAATATTTTTTTTTAATAATCAAATAACATATTTGTTTATTTTCTTTTGTTTGGATCATTTTAAATTAAACTAATAAAGTTTGATTATTTTTATATAAAGTAATATTCATTTGAAACATCAGTGACAAATTAAAAAAAATATTAATTTAAAAATAATATTCCATCCTTAAATATTTTGCTTTTTAATTAATGAATTTCTTTCATAAAGCCAATCAGCCGGAAACTTTTTTTTCCAAAAAGAATCGTTTATCTTTAAATACCTCAAGCTATTTTGAATAACGTTTTTAGTAGTACCACAAACAAATGTAGAATTTTTAAAAGTTATTTTCTTAAAAGAAGTATGGACGTAAGTGTAAATGTATTTTCAACCTGCCATTGATAGTTGAATACTATATAATGTGCAAATGCCTGATTCGAGTTGTTGCCAACTAATTTTATTCAAAAATAAACGAAACAACAAAATTTAAGGTAGTAATTTTCATCGGCTAATTGCCAATTCTGTTTTCAGATCAGACTGAATTTCTCAGATGTTAGATAGATAATAGATTAGTCAAATAAAAAAATAAGAGATCAATAGATAATTTGTTTTTTATCGATTAAAACTTTTCAATATATATGTATATGAAATAGTAACTGCTTATGTACCGTTTGACAAACACGTTGAATTTAAAACCTTCTGCGTTAAAAATATTCAGTACAGATTACTATTGGGGATAATAGTACTAGGTTGAAAATAGTTTAACCTATTTTTATTAATGCAAATAAAATTTATTTTTATGTAAATCACTTTACCTTATTTATTTGTAGCGCTTATTTAAATGGATAATTAGCGACGCAAAATTGATTTTATTTTCATTATTGAAAAATAGACCCTATGTTATGAAATCATGCCATTCTTCACTGAAACTGTAATATTAAAAGCTTTATATTAGCCCAGAATAGCTAATGCTATTAAGTGGATTTTTAAATACTGTATTTAAAAAAACCTATGTGTATTTTAAGGCCACCGGGCTGGTTTAGTGGTTAACTCGTCGTCAGCTACTTAACAGCTGATTTTCAAAGTTGAAGGATCTGAGGTACCAATCTTTCTAAAAGTTAGGTGCTTTTATACGGATTTGAGTACAAGACTGTGCATACCGATGTACTTTGGTGGTTGAAATCCAATTAGCCACATATTTCAGGAATGGTCGGACTGAATCTGTAAAACACGACATCATTTACATGTCAAATATATCATTCATATCTCACTGGGACGTGGGCAGGTTGGTTATTGTTCACTAGTTGAACAGATTACAACGTAAACATTAGAAAAAAATACATTTATATATAATTAAGACGTTACTAGTCTTTCATCAGTTGCATTTGATTTTGTAAAGTCAAATATTAATAATGCACATGTAATTTAGCCGTATACAATTAGTTAGTTGGTCTCAATATTGAATGGTTTGCTTTTCTGATCTATAGATGTTTTTATTGTTATATAAAGCCTAAATAAGTTTTAGGGGAATAATAAAACAAGACTTATGAATTTATGAAAATAATTTTTATAAATTGCTTATTAAGTACTATAACAAAGTTAATATTATTTCGTAGTTAAGAGATTACTCAAGTCAATAAAAGTATCGGGTAGTTAAAATAGTATTTAAAAGTGTGTATAGTTAAAAAGTATAAAAAAAATAAAAGTGTTTTTTCCCTCCGGGACTACCGTTAGGTATTGCTTCAGAGGATGAGTTGCATAACCAGTAGCGTGTGAAAATGCTATGCCTGACCGGGATTCGAACCCGGGACCTCCGGATGAAAGGTCGAGACGCTACCACCCGCGCCACGGAAGCTTAGACGACCTGACATGAATCATTAGTCATTCCCAAAAATAATACAAACAATATTAAAATATTTTTGTTGTTGTCCATTTTTTATTTCTTATTTTAAGAATAAAATTAATTTTATACCAGATTAAGGAAAGTGAAGGAAAGGTTTCGCGTCGCTGTCTCCACTGAATCGAATATACTGTTGGGTATCAGCATGCCAAGCTCACAGAAATGCAGGTAATATTTAGCTCTAGAAGTGATATCACTTTGTTCGCCAATAAAATTCACTGTATACTGAATATCATTACTTTGACAGATAACTGGTGTCTTGTACGTCAGATGATCTACATCCATTGCAGCCGTACAGATGATTAAAACAAATAGTGTACATAAATTAATGTACCCCTGCTTATTGTGAAACAATGCTTTATATAAGCTGCTTCAATTTTATAGGTGTCTAAACAACATATAATACATAGGTATTATATTTCTGTTGTTTAGTGTTTATACAAGTAGTGTATATTAAGTAAAAGATAGTACGTAAGATTGTTGACAGAATTCAGACACTAGAATTTGTGACCCGATCATAAGTTGATGGGATGGCGTATCGCATAAAATGTATTTAAGTGTAGATGACAAATTGCAAATGAAAATAAAGCAGAGATTTCTTAAGTTTCCCTTAATGAAGGAACTAATGAAGTATTCAGTAGCTATTACAATCATGCAAGTTTCTTTATTTAAACATGTTTTGTTTGAGATCGTTCTTTATGGGAATGAACTTCCTGTATTTCTTGAGGTTGTTTTAAAGCAGTATTGAATCTAATTAATGAATGGCTAGCTATACGAAAGATAAGGGTTAATCCGGCTAAGTCTACGCATATTTAATAATTGTTCTAGTTAGAACAAACTAACGTTTGCGATGAGGAGGGGTAACAGCCCGCGAGTTCAAATTAATGGAATTTTAACTTAATAGCATTTTCATCCCGCATGCTATCAGTGTACAATACTTAGGATTTCATCTGGATCGCCATCTGACGAGGAGGATTCATGTCAGAGAAAAAAGAACGCAGCTTAATATTAAGTTCACGGAAATTTACTGGTTCTTAGGCAGGGGGATGCAACTATCATTACTTAACAATCAAATACTCTATTCAGCGGCCCTGAAACGGTTTTCACCTACGTAATCCAACTACGGGGTATGAAAATCGAGAGTAACATCGAAGTCATATAGCGATTCCAGAACAAACTATTGAGAAACATAACAGAAGGCTGTGGTTTGCGAAAAACACTGAAATACACGATTATCTGGGATTGTCAACCGTTCGAAAGGTACAAAATGAGACTGAACAAACTTGTGAACTGGCTGGCGGATAACCTCCTGGATAACAACGAGGATTTTAGTCGCCTAAAGCGACTGCATGTATTATATCTGTCAGTTCTCCGAGAGGTGAATCAGCTGCGCTAGAGTTTGTATGTCGTCAAAATTCTTCATATCGTTTCGCGATTTACATTTTTGGTTTTTTATTTGTTTCATATTTTCTTTGTTTTTATTAGTTATTCTTTGTGTGACTTAAAAGTATTCTTTGGTGTTTTTCTTTGCTGTGTGTGTTCTGAACTTGATCAATTATCGTTGGCTTTATCTTTGTATGTACTTATTTATGTTTCTTATTTATTTATGTATATAAGATATGTATTCATATACATTTCGTTTAGGTATTTCAGTGAAAACCCCTCTCTGGATCATTTTTTTCTTCTATTAAAATTTTTATATAGTTCCGATAAATTGGAATTCATAGTAATTTAAACACTGCGGCAAAAAAAAAAACATAATCACAACTCATTGATAAGTAACGTTACATACTATTACTGGGTGTATCTTCTCAATCAGAACTTGCAACGTTGAAGCCATATATTTACTGTTCTGCACACGGATTATAATTATATTTTTATTTAAAAATAAAAATTTATGTTTATGAATTTAGTTTATTAAATTTTTAAAGTGTAGGAAAAAATATTATAATTGATTACTTTTTTTTGTAAAGGAATTAAAGTTGTGACTTAATGTTGTGATTCTATCTATTTTAAAATCACTGAATCCATTTTTAATGCTTTTCAACAGAAGTTACTAAAGTATAAGAACATGAACGCGTTCTTAATTTATTTTAATAATAGAAAATTATAATTGTATTAATAATTATAATAGTATTCTCAGATATATTTTTTTTAAATAAACTTGTTAAAACTTAGAACAGGCCAACAATTGTATATTTATTATTCAACCCCATTAAAATATTCAATTTTTATTTGTTTCGTTTCCAACTGTTACTTTTTCTCGAAAGTTTTGTAATTAACGCTTCAGATAAAGTTAACATTTCATTGGTTAAACGTTATATTTTTCAAGAATCACGAGGAATCCACTTTGATAAATAAATTGAAACGACGAAAGCAGTTGGGTTTTTAAAAAAAAATTAAACATAACAAAAAGATAGTTTGCGATTGTATTTTCAATAAAAAGATTTTTTTTAAATCTAGCAAAGATGAGCGAATGATTTTGTAGTCGTAAAGTATGGCCGTAAGAAAAATGATTTTCTCTGCCATACGAATGTGTGTACTTATATATATATGAAATTTAAGTTATTTGTACATTCATATTGGGAAGTCTGGCTGCTATTTCTGTACCTTCCTTTCTAGAACAGCTTGAAGGCGAAATAAAATATAATGTATGCTAAAATACCCCTCAATTTATTCTGAGTATTCTTTCTATCTAGCCCACTCTATGATAATCTTTTTTAATGTTTTCGTAATGCATTGATTTTTAGTTTATTTTTTGTATTTTCCTTATTTCATATATTTAAATATAGTTATATAGGAATCGACCCAATAGTATTTTAATTCATTCCATTACATAAATACTGATTATATATTTTATAAAATACAGGTTTATATTTCACATAATATATTTTATTTTTGAAGGGGTCTGATATTAATTTAACTTAATTAAGAGGTTGTATACCTACAATTGAAACTCTCTTCTTTCTAATGCAGTTGTAAACTAAAAATTCAGCTTCTTAGATATCTTCAGTTATCTTACTGACAAATTTGTGTACCTTCAAAACTTGAAAATCACGTAAATGTATGTTGGTTGGTTCAGAGATTAAATTTGAATCAACCATTACGAAATGTGATTGTGACTATAAACCTTGAGCTAAATACAGTAAGCATTGAGCAAATTTTCTACCCTTTCCCAAGTCAAATTAAAAGTAGTACACTAATCATGTTTAAAATAATTAAATCATCCTTTGGTTATAACTTTAATTTATATGTAGTTCTTTACATACCAAAATATTGGCGGGTCCGATATTAAGTTATCTTTAGTGAAAGTTTTACATTCAGTTCTGCATACTTTGAAATAAATGGTAATTTGATAGAGCAAGATCAGGATTATATGGGGTAAAACATCACTTCCCGACCAAGATTCAACACTTTTCTACGAGTTATATGTGAGGACTGCATTGGAATTGATGGTTTGAATCCTTGAAAGCAGCTGAAAATACACAATACCTTTGCAATCCCACCACTGAATTGACAGCACGATCATTTTTTGATGGGTTTTAGCTTTTAATTTTACGGGTTCATCACGCTTGGGGATCATGATAGTTTCGATCGATGATATTGTAGACAATCAATTTTACATCACCGGCAATGATTAGTTTCAAAAAAGGATCGACTTCATTGCGTTTGAGATAACGCAAATATTGATGCGTTGTGTTAATTAAATCTCTTTCAATTCATGTGGAACCCAAATATCGAGCTTCTTTAGTGCGATTTTTAATTGTGAGTGATAATTTCTCGCACTTTCTGCAATTTCTCGCACAATTATATGACGATCCGATTCATACGGCTTTGATTTGGTTTTCATCTTTTTTTAAGCTCAACAGCTTTCTTATTTTACGGAAATAAAAAATAAAAATATGTCGAAAATGTTAAACTACATGTTAAAATTGATCATAAATTAACAGGTACAAACAAAATTAAAATTGCTAAAAGTGACAGCTATCAAATGCTAAAAGGAAAGATCATAACATTGACATAAGTCCTGCAAAACAAACATAAATCTATTTGTGTAGATTGAAATTACTTTAATATTTTATGTATTAATATTAGAGAAATATATTATAAATTTACAGTTATTTTCTCTTTTGTTCAATTAAATGTATGTACATATCGGGTAATGAAAATTCTACAAAAAACTAATACTTTGCTATGCGTCGTAATCGTAGTATAGTCATATATGGGACAATAGTATACTAATACCACTTTATTGTTCCATTGTGATAGATTTCAAATTCACTGTATTATGCAATTTTGAATTCACTGTTTTGTATTGTAATTTAAATTACAGAAAAAAATATCAATATAATAGAATGCCCTACACGTTTTTCTATTGTATCGTTTCTGCTTTTTATTGTACTTTAAAAATGTATTACCTTTTTTCTTTTAAAGAAAAGAGTGTAAATTGTATAATTATTATTCATATTTTCATTCTGCAGATTGTTATAGTTTTAGTTACCATATATATAGGGTGTCAACAATGGATTTTCTTACACCTATATTATACTGATACGTTATATAGCAGTTACTTAAGGTAGCATAGCAGTCGTGACATACTTTTAACAAGAAATATGTTATCTTTTATGTTTTATTTAAAAATCATCTTTAGGTTTCATACATAAATTATCTATAAATAGTAATTAGGAAGTTATTTATGGTAATATTGATTGAAATTAAAACAGATGCCAAATCTCTCTTAATTAATATTTTATTTAGTTTAATTAAAAAAATAAATTAAAAAATAATAATAATAATGAAGGAAGTAATTTATTAAATTTATAAATTTCTCACGGATATTGAATGATTCTAGATTATTATTATTATTAGGTCAGTATGGAAATAAATTTAAGCGAACTAAAAATAATTATATTGAATTGTAAGTTTAAATAGAAATGTTATATTAATTTTTACATTTATTTAACTAAGCACAATATGGAACACTGACCGAATTTTCAAATTCGTTTGGTAGTATGAAATACGGATTCGGAATTGTCTTTAACAAAAATGGAAACTTGTAGAAAACTAACTTTAAATCATTCTCCTCTAGTTGAAAAAAAAGAAAACAGGTTACTAACATTTACGCCACGTACAACAAACAGATTCTGATACGTAAACAGAAGAAAAAAAAGATTTCTTTTTACCTGTGCTTTATCTTCAAGTAAATTTATTTCACTCACTCGGTATCGTAATGTTACACAATTAAGATAAGATTGATTAAGAGGAGCACATTCAATGGCAAACAGCAAATTTAATTCTGTTTTTTTATATTCTCTGATAATTAGATGAAACTGGATTATTGAAATACACATGTATATAAATATACATATATTTCCAAGCCCAAGCCTAACTGAAAAGACCCGTCCAGTTTCTTCATAAACACCTTTTAACTATATTTTCTTTTGACTACATTTTATCTTACTTTGGCTCTATCTTCTTTTTTTCCTTTCTCTTCACTTTTCCTTCTTCTTTTCGTCTGTTCCTACTTTTCTTTGTTATTTATTCTACTCTCCAGACACTTTCAGTAGGGATTATTGCTGTATAATTAAGAATTTAAATTCAAGTTAAAGAAAAATAATCTAAATAAATAAAAATATAAACTCAAATTTTATAATCTCGATGTTATTTGGGCTTGATGTTTATGTACCGATGAACCTTTGGTCCCTCAGGGTTAATAAATTGCATTTGTTCATGCGTATAGAGAAGATTACTGCCTAACTGTAATTGGGTGTACAATCCGTTCGGAGACAATATAATTACAAAAGATAAACGTATACAAATAATTTTATTTTATTTGTTTGCTTTTTTACTTTAATGCTAGTTCATTTTATACTGATTCGCTCCCTCCTCCTTTTAATTTTTCACCTTCTTTTGTTTGAGTGATGCAACTTTATAAATTTCACCGTTTTTTTATAATTATTTTTCTTTTCCACTATTTTTCTACCTTCTTTATATATATCAGGAGAATTTTAAAATTTAAAACTATGTTTTTTATTAAATCAATTACAGGTGTATTAAATTTTAATTGAAACAGATCTCTGCGAAAATATTAAATTTGAAGACAAAACAAAATAAGTTTAAAAAGTTAATTTTATGAATAATTCTTACGTTATTTTATTTAGAATTTATCATACCTCCTTCTTTCTTTCATACTGTATATACACTTCTTGTTCATTATTAGTTTTTATACACTAACATTTTTTTTAATTTTCCGTAACTACATGAATTTCTTTGAAGTTTATTTTATTCCATGTGACTAACTTTTTATTTCATATTTTTATTACGTTCCTGTACATTTAAAAAAAAATATTTTACTGAACTTTTATATTATTCAAGAATTTTTAAAATGGTAATTCTCATCGAGAATAAAACACAACTATATTAATTTTCATATAATTCTATATATAATTTTCACATTCTTTATATATATATAAAGAATGTGTACATATATATATATATATATATATAAGTAATCTGACTATCACGTACACAACAGTCAATATTGTATAAATTAAACAAAAAACGAAATTGAAAATATTTGTCTCACCATGGTGCTGTTTGTTATTAACTATAATCTATAGTTATTAAAATATCGTTTAAATTGAATAGAAAAATATATATATATATATAAAAGAAACAATTTATATAAAATAATTACAACTTTTTTTTAATCTGTGTCGAACTTTAAAAAAATTTTCTGTCCTATCAATTTTTGTTTTTTTAGATTTCAGTTTATCAAATGAAAAAGTTTAAAAGCTTCTATAAAATCAATGAGGTCGATTATCGTAAAACTCGAACGGGTAAATATACATAAAATAAAATAGATTTTGCAAGAATTATAGCGAAATTGTCGCTGAAAATTGGACTCTTTCAGTTATTAAGTGTATAATAAGAAAATCACATTGAAATTACTGGTTATCTTGTACGTTATATGGTAGTTTGATGTCAAGTAGTTATTACTTCAGTATTATCTTTACTTTTTATAACTCATTTTTTCTCGGGAAAAATAAATATATTAATTTTTTGCTTAACATTGTTTCCTTTTTTTGGTTTTTATGATGTAACATACTTTAAGCAAACAGAATCTTTTCAGCATTGGTTTATGAGATAAATAATCATTGCATAGTGATTCCTGAAATATACACGGTGAAAGTTCGCTTATGCAGCTGAATATCATTTGCATTCGATGACCTTGACGTGTTGATACAAGAAGCGTGAAACCACTTCATTCTTCTCTTTCCCTAGTAAGCCTGGCATGGAATGCTTATTATATTTGGGATGCTTCGAATCTTTCTTATTCCACGTGACTGACTTATCTTCCTATTATGTTTTTATGTTTTATAAAAAATAATTTAAATTTTTGGTAGTGTTTTAGTTCTGAACTCAAATTATCTAAGCCGTAAAATTATGCCTCTATAAGTAGAAAAATAACTTCACATATTAACATTTTTGTGAATCATAAGTTTACAATTTTTTTTTTTTCAGTAAAATTAATTAATAAAATTGACATCTCTATCTTAATATTTAAGCAAATTTCACTTAATATAACCATAAAGCTAATCGATAGATATAAAAATTCGGCAAATAGTTGCAGAATTTTCTCGGCTTCGCTCTTAAATGAGTTATTTCAAATACGCCATTGGAATTTTAAAGATCAATATGTTCTTTTTAGTATCAGTATATTCTTTTAGTTAAAACTGATCAAATTAATTATGAAATACAGATGGAAAACTCCACCGATCTCCATGGCAGGATGATAGGGTTTCAGCTTTTAATACTGAAGTCCTGGGTTTGAATCCCTGTCAGGTATGTCATTTTTAATACGCTAAAAATTTCTATTTTCATAAGAAAAAATGACTGAAGCAGCCGATTCCATTAACATGGGGCAAAATTACCGACGCAATCGATGACCGTCATCTCAAAAAATCAAAACAAAAATTGGAAAGCTATTTTTAAAATCTAATTTAGATAAGGAATATTGTAAACGATTTTAAAAATAGCTTTCTACAAGTGTTCTTAGAAGTTCTGGTGATATTTCACACACGTGGCAAAGGGCATCCATCGATGTAGCAATGTTCATCTCATGTAAAAATTATAACCCGATGTAAGATTCTAAGAAAACATTTTAATTAAATTTTGCACTTTTTTAATATTAAATCTGTTTAATGATATAAGAAGAAAACTAATATAATTTAAAATCAGGTACCACCTCAATCGGTTGTATATACGGGTGCAGCGTGAAAAATTATACAGTTTGAAAATTTTGTACTTCTTTTTAAGCATAACTTTTGGTATCTATAACAATTTCAGTCATATCACAGCTGTATATTGACGGACTTTTTGAACAAATGTGGTGATATTGTGTTTGAAGGCTGAACATGCAATTTGATACACCTAATATTTACGGTGCTATCATTGACAAAAATTATTTAATGGTTGCCCATTTTGGAATTTTCAGGCTTATTTTTTAAAAAATTCCTTAAGTTTGGCACCTCCCGGAACTTAAAAACTTCGAATTTTAAATAACAATCAATATTTAAATCATACTAAAGCTCATTTTTTATAACTATTATAAAGAAAGCAAAAATTACTCTTTTTTTATGAAAAATATAACAAAATATTTGTTAAATTCAAAGACTACCACTATCATAAAATACCGGATGGTATTCTTAAGAAAAAAGGCGTAATAAGGAAACTAAATTGTTCAAATTAAAAATTCATAATTCTATAAGACTTGTATTAACAAAAAATCATGTGGTTTTTCCTCCCTTCTCTTATTAAAATGGTTTATTATTTTTAAAAAATAATTGTATTCATATAACCACAATCTAATATATACGATTCTTTCCGGAAATTACTAAATTTTTTTATTTTAAAATTTTCTACTTTTTCTAATACCTAATTATTTTTTAAATATCCGTATGTTTTATAAAAATTATAAATTATATAAAATATTTTTTTTTGTTATGAAAGAGCAGGCATCAACAGTTATGGTTATTACCTCGGTGAATATTGATAGCGTATGAAAAGATGCCAATGCCTGACCGGGATTCGAACCTGGGACCTCTGCATAGAAATGCCGATACGCTACTTATCAGCCACAGAGGTCGGTATATATAAATGTATATAATTAATTTTTAATTATTTATAAAACTTAAAGAAAACCTGTAAGAATTTAATAAATTCCAATGTGGTTAATAATTAACAATATGATAACTGTAACGGTATGATGACCACATAGGCTGCGTTAAAGAATTTTTGTGTCCTAAACAGAGATATTTCCACACATCAAAATTAAATTTTTTTATAATATCGACCTGAAATTTGTATTGACTTTTTATCTTTGTAAAACTTTACACGAGATAAATTTTATAAAATTTGTCTGTAAAAGGTTCCTTCGTTTTGATGTGTTTACTTACTTAATTCCTCTAAATTTCCATTGTTATTTATTTTTTAAGCTTGTATTATGACAAATAATGAATTTAAATAAATAGGCACAAAAAATCTATAAAATGTTTGTGTGTTAAAGATAAAAAAGAGCTTAATTTAAAATCCAAAAAATAATTCATTCGTTCTTCGTAGATTTAATTTATTTCTCCCTTAAATACTATGCTACTTATATAAAGATAAGAAGAAAATAATGGGTAAACACCTGTATAATAATTGCAATTAAGATGGAAACGAGCGAAAACGTATGTAAACAAGCAATGACTTATTTCACATATTATGATGATTTATAACATCATACATTTATCATTTATCACGCTCTCTGAATTAATTACCTGATTCCTTTATCACGATTCTATGCCAGTGTAATATTCTCGTCTATTAATTATTTATTTGTTTGCCAAAAACCAATCCTTTATAAAAATCATGTAAATCGTTACGGAAAAAATTATCATTAAATTTCCACGGAAATCACCTGATATTCTATTCTATTATAGTGCCTTTAAGCTACTTACTTTTTACTTTATTATTTAATTTCTGTTCTCAAATTAAATAATAAAAATTAATCTACTTTTCTACAGCAATAATTTAATATTATACATCCTTTATAAAATTAACCTCGTAAAAGTAGGATTCCTAAGGAAATTTACCGATATTGTACATGTATTTATATATAATATATATATATATAAAACCAATACAAGGTTCTGCTGTTTCTAACCGACATAATTAATTTGCATATTATTCCTTGTTAAAGAAAGAAGCTAAAAATATTTTTAAGGTTAGAAATTTAAATATGCTTTACTTCTTTTTTTATCTGGGTAATACATTTAATTTAAAAAAAAAAGATTTCATTTTAATATCTAGAAATATCCATTTTATAAATACCATTATCACTGAATTGTATGTCCTTTCTATACGGTCAAAATAAAAACGTACCAGTATTTAAAATTTAAGTCATCTAAAATATAAATATAATTTATATCTAAAATATAAATGAGATTATTCGAAAAGTGTTCGTAATCCTAAACAGCTACAATGATTAGATTCAAATATATAAAATCAAATAAACAAAAAATGTAGTAGAGATTAAAATTCTATTAGTTTTTGGTGAAACGGAACGCAAGGATACGGGATATATTCTTTATCTCCCTATTCATTGCAGAACCTGGACCTTAGACCCTTGCTGGATCTTTCTAATTATCTGAAAAGTATTTAATTTTTAATGACGGTTATGTACTTCTTTTATTTTAGATGGATGGATGGGTGGATGGAGGTAGATATAGCGTTCCACTTCTTTGTAGATCGGATTTTGAAATTTTTTACTTGGTTTATTCCTCGAGAGACTAGCAAGATATTTGCGTTCTTTTGTTGACGGGGTCCGTCTACTGAAAGCCTTTCCGTATAGTAAGAATGCGCTTGATAGAACTCTAGTTTTTGGATGGTGCAATGGTCTCCCTTCGCGGAAAAAGCAGGTGGTATCTGCAGGCAGTTCTGAATGACCGTTGCAATAATCTTTAATCAAAATTCGTGTAAATTATTTATACTATAGTGTAAAACCTGTGTGCTAAATATTTGTTACCTCTCCACTGGGCTGTGTAATACTTAACTGCAGGATCCGGCCCGGGGGAGAAGAAGAAGAAAAACAATTTACTAACTAAAGAAGAAAAAATAAAACTTTGATATTTCAAGTTATAAAAAAATCCATGATTTAAAGAAAATAGAAATTAATTAAATTAAATAAATAAAAATTTATCAAACCGAAGGATTTTCATAACAAAGATTCGACATATGTCGATTTCCAATCAGTTCCTCTGTCAAAACCTTTTCGTGGGATTTTTTAAATGCTGTATATCAGTGGTTTCTAAACTTTTCCGAGTCGCGGCGCCCTTATTCAATTAAAATTTTTCATGGCGCCCTACCCTAAATAAAAGTATGACTACTCGTAAGTAATAGACAAAAATAATTAAAACTCGTGTATCTCCATTATTTAACTTTCTTTTTTTTTAAATTTATTAACATTAAATTAATAATTAATGTGATGGATGAGCCTGCAAAT
The DNA here is from genome assembly GCF_047948215.1 of Lycorma delicatula. Classification (NCBI taxonomy): domain Eukaryota; kingdom Metazoa; phylum Arthropoda; class Insecta; order Hemiptera; family Fulgoridae; genus Lycorma; species Lycorma delicatula. The sequence goes on along the minus strand of NC_134457.1, from coordinate 156,374,240 downwards.
CACTGCACATTTTCTCAAATCGTGGAATTAAACTAGACACGGCCACCCTCATTTTCTTTTCCACGTTGATTTTTCCTCTATACTTGCTTTTTATTACAGCTACCGCCGAAAACACAGCTTCTCACAAATACGAAGTCGAAAATGGAATCAAAATCCGCTGAGCTTATCACTTAGAAGGGAATATTCATCTTTTATTGAAATCCAGAATTCTGTCAAACGCTGCCAAAGTTTTTTTTCAAACTGTTATCGCAAGATAACTCGATAAGATTTTCTTCAGCAGAATTAAATTTAGACGGAGCACTAGAGTTAAATGAATATTGAATCCATGCAAACCTATCAAAATTTTCATTTTGAAAGTATTTCTCAAACTAGATAATTAGCTATGATAAATGCCCTTCAAACATTGTTTTTACATTTTGAGAAAGATCAAGTTCATTTGACATTCAAAAATTGCTGCAATATTAAAAAAACAATCTTTATTCAATTTTCTTCTCCATAGGTTAATTTTTTTTGTAAAAGTTGATATTGCATGTTTTTTCCCTGTAGTGAGAGATTAAGGGAATTCAGCTTTTCAAAAATGCCAAATTTATTAAAAAGTCGGAATCAGCAAAATCTTGTGCATCTTTGTATCCTTTCTCTTTAAGGAAAATAGACATTTCTTGCCGCACATCAAAGGTACATCATAAGACATTACCACGAGAGAGCCGTCGTGCACTGCTATAGTACAACAAACACGAGTCTTCGGCTCCCATATCTTCACACAATTTTTTAAAAACCTTGCTTTTAATGGACGAGATTTTGTAAAATTTACCACAGTCACCACACATTCTAACACCTGATTCAGTGTAGGACTCAAATGCTTTGACGCAAGCGCTTCTCTATGAATAATGCAATAGGTCCACAGTGCTTCGAATAAGTGCCTGTAATCCTCCATAGCAGCCAGACGTGGAGCAAGCTCCATCAGTACAGTCACCAACTCACTTAGACAAATTCAAATTATTTTCAGATATGAATGTATCAAGAACCTCGAACAGGTCCTGAGCCTTCGCTCCTGCAACAGTATTTTGCAAAATAGAAAGTCTTCTTTAATGTTGTTACCATCTATAAACCATACATAGCATGAAGAATAAGCATCCTTAATAAATGCATTCGTAAATGAGCATCCTTATTATTACCCGTAGTCTCATCTAGCTGTAATCCAAATTCCACTCCTTTAATATTTTCAATTAATTGATCGTTGATATCTTGCGCCATATGTTGTGTTTTCCGACTAATTTAGTTATTGGACAAAGGCATTTTAAAAGCAGCTTTCTAGCAAACTCACCAACCATGATCACCATATTTACAGCAGCCCATAGAATAAGTTCTTCTGCGATGGTATGAGGCTTCTTGCATTTCGTGATTCTGTAAGCCACTTTGTAAGATGCTAGCGAGGCGTTTTTTGGTATTGATTCAGTCTTACAAAATGTATTTGTTCTTGTTTCAGTTCTTTTAACTTGCTGGCAAAAAAATCACGAGGCTTGCCAACCATGCTGTAGTGATTAGCTTCTAAATGGCGCTTGGAAGCAAACATTTCGCTGCCAAAACTTTCATACGCAATACACATTGGGGTCTCTTTTCACCATTAATTTTTGTTGACGTAAAACCAAACTCTAAATAGCCGTGTCTTCATATTTACGATATTTTCGTTTCTTCACAGTCGTGCCACCGGTTGAAGACATACTTCTTTATCTGCACTATTACGTTTACTACTGTTCAAAAATCGGTCCATCATTAAAGATATAAGAGCAAAACCCACAAAACTCTTTATCAAAGACAACAAACAAGAAGTAAAACAACACTAACTGTACTACATGAACTAATTTATATCACAGTTTATTTATATGGAGCGCTGATTCAACTTAATTTCACTAGACTTAGATTATAAACCGACTGACTGAGTCGAGCCGGCAACGCTTGCTTATATGCTTTCCCCAAGATCTTCCAGAACAGTCCAAATCTGTCACGAAGGGTCTACGCACGTCAACGTGTCTAGCACGATTATATAGCGCGATCGAAAAGGCCAGTTTGCCTGTTCGCGTTCATTAGAATATTCTGCGCCGGCGACTTTACTTTTATACAGAGTCGAGTAAAAATAAATCACACAAAAAAAAATCTAGATATATTTAGCTTCTCACTTTGTTTTTTGTTTAGTTAGGGCAAATGTAAATGTCTTGGTTAAATTAATTACGAAGCTTTAACAATATTTCGCGGCCCACAGTTTGGGAATCACAGCTGTATATATAATATTGGCTTTTGCTAAATTTTAATAAATTAAACATTTTTACCTTTAACTTGAGATCACTCCTTGGAAAATAATAAAACGATTAGGAGATAAAAATCTTGTTAAATAAAAATTGAATCAATGGTTAACATAAAAACCCATAAAATATGTTTATAACAGTTGATATTTTAATATTACAATAATTATCTAAAAATAATAAGTTTGATGATTTTAACCATTAATTTAATTTTGGTTTAATAAATAAAAGATGTGACTGAAAAAGTAGATACATTTATATTTTCGTTAGGTTATTATATACGGATTTTTGTGAAATATGCGACGTAATTTACTGAACGCGAATTTTCATTTTATTCATGTTCTTTGGTCATTTTTTATCCATTTTAATCCATGATTTATCCGATTGCAGTGTTATATTTTGTGGTTCTGTGAGTTTTTCATTGTGTCACGTTTCGTATACCAATGAAGTGCTACTCTGGTTGCTGTTGTAAATAAATAGTGTACTGCAACTCAGTTTTAGTTTTTATTACAAGATATTTTTTTCTTCAAACCTTTCTCCATTGAAAATTACTTTCATCGATTTTAAATCTCTCTTGTACACAGAATATAATTATTTGATAAAAATGCAAATTTTCATTAATTTTGAATTTATCTGCAGAACGTTTTGATATCTTATTTCAAATATAATTAACTTCTTTTATTTCATTTATTTATCATAATAATAAATTCGAAACGTATACGTAATGATTTTGTTTAATGCCGTTTTAAAGAAGAATAACCTAATATTATTGTTCCCTAATAAAAATCTATTGATGAACTTGAATTATTTTTTTATTAGGACCCTGACACCAACGACGTCACCACTCATTCAGTACTGCTCCTTCTAATCTTTTCTCTTTTTAATATTACTTTCTTTTATATTACATTTTGTTTCCCTCAACTGTCATCCTTGATTTTTAACTTCTTGTGTCCGGTAGGCTACTACGTTCCCTCAAAAAAAGATACTGGCAGTAAATTAATCTTACCTGAATTACTTCTATAAATATACATCACAACAGAAAAATGTTCAACTTAAAGAGCTGTATTTTGCAAAAAAAAAACTTGATGGAAAAACTAAGTGGAAAATTTTTGTACCATATTATCTCTTATTCTTTTTTGCAATGATTGTCAGCTGTGCTTTACTTCAAAAATTGCTTGTATTAACACAGGAAATTTTATGCAAGTTTTCCTTGAGTAAAAAATCACACAAAGATCGGTCAGTTTTAACAATATTATTTATTTACGTAAGCGTGCAATAAATTACAGACCTCGTATTTTCTATGCAACGTTTTGAAGTTACTGTACTCTTTTGTAAGAGATGATAGATATTCCTGATAGTTTTAATGGAAATTAATCTTTTTTCAAGTTTTACCTCTTCCTCTTTATACCACATTACTATTGTTAAAACACTCAATTTGGTTCAAAAAACGTCTTACCTTTACTGAAAACTATATATTTTTAATGAATACCACAATGAAATTGGCCATTGGATTTTTTTTAAATAGAGGTATTTATCGCATAAACCTCATTCTTAGATGTACTTTAGCTTTTATATTTTTCATATGTTTTAGAAGTGGAAGAAACTGAATGTTGACAACAATGCAAATTAAATCGTCTACGCAGACAATAATAAGATTTAATATGGTATAAAATAAAATTTTTTCTATCAAATGGATTAGTTCTTACTCTTCAAAAATCTTCTTTCTTTCATGATGTAAACTATAACAATATTGTTCTTTAACAGAGTATTTTAATATATTTTCATTTCATATTTATTATTTTACTCATCAGATATCCTCCTTTTTAAACATACATCAGTAATTCTTACACCCAGTATTATTTTTTCACCAAGGGAAGTAAAATATTATTTCCTGAATTTCGTAAATAAGTAAATTATACTTCACGACCGAAAACCCTTATTCTAAAAAAGTTTTTAAATTAAAATCTTAGTCTCAAAGGTAGACAATCAAAGAAAATTTTTATTTAATTACTCGAAAAGTTCTGCTTTACATTTTTATTTTATTAATCAACTACAATTTCTGTTAAATATTTTTTTATTTTTTTTATGCTTAAAAATTTTATTATTGTGGTTGTGACATTTAAAGGTGTATCTAAAGTTCAGTAGTTTACTATGAAATTATAGTTTATAAAATTCTAATCTTTTATAATTTTTACCTCATTGTCTTATCATTCGATCGCAAATAATTTATTAAGAATTATAATACAAGATACTTATATCAAATTAACCTTATACACGAAGTAATATTATATTTTATTTATTACGTGATAAAGTTTCTCCTGTGCACTTAATATAATAAATAGTAATAATTAATTAATATACCATATAAATAATTAGCTAATTATTTTTCCATTTTTATTGCATGTCAAGTCATAAAATGCAAGACTATTTCCTCGGAGTAATGAAGTGTTGCGTTTAAAATATCATCTTTAACTATAGAACTTTTATGTTATTTTAATTCATGTTCCCTTCAAGAAATATTGTTATAGGTATAAAGTTTGTCTTATTAACAAAACTTTTAAAAGTTCTAAACTCTTCAGTTTAAATTTTAGTATAAAAGTGTTGAAACATAACTTTTCATAACAGACTATCGCAAAATTTTTTATGGATATTTTCATGTTTCATATGAAATTAAATTCATATAATAGTGGGTGATTCAAAAAGAACTTCACAACTTTAAAAGCATATAAAGATTTATTGAGATAACTTACAAAATCAATTGAAGTCTCATTTCATAGCAAAATACATGTAGTTTGTCATCCTACATTCGATATGGCTTCCATTTGTAATGCGACATACATCCCACCTAAATTGATTTCATTCCAGACTGTAACCAGCAAGTTGGGCGCTACCTCTACAGCTGCGGCGTTAATTCGAAGTCTTAGTTCAACAAGATCAGCAGGCAAAGGTGATACATAAACCCGATCTTTAATAAAACCCCAGAAGAAAAAAATCTAGCGGGGTCAAATCTGAGGATCGAGGTGGCCATGCATTTTGACCTTCAACACCGATTCCCCGACCTGGGAATCGAATATCAAAAAAATCTCGGAGTTCTAGGCAGTAATGAGATAGTGCCCCATCTTGTTGATGGTAATTGCGTCTATCTTGGTCATCATCGTCTAAGTGAGAAATTAGAAAATTTTGAAACATGTTCAGATAAACGATATCATTTACGGTTGCTTCCTGAAAGAAGAACGGGACGTACAGCCTTTCTTTGCTTAGAGTACAAACAACACTAGGACTATCACGAATTTTCTGTTAAGTTTTATGAGGGTTTCTGCTACCCCATATTTGGTAGTTTTGGGTGTACACCTTTCCACTGATGTGAAACGTTGACTCATCACTAAAAATTATATCTGCTAAAAATCTATACTTGTCTTCAATTCTATCCATCATTTCCACACAAAACTACAAACGAGCAACTTTGTCGTCATCTGTAATGTGTTGAATCACGGTTAGTTTGTAGATTTTCAAGTACAGTCGTTTACGTAATACGCGCCAAACTCGTTTGTGGAAAGCTAGTCTCATATGACGTGGAGTTGATTTCTTCGGACTACGTGCAAAGCTTTCTCTGAGTTGTTCTACAGCAGCTTCAGGGACACGAGGGCATCCTGGTGATTTTATATGTTTAACAGAATAACTTGTCTCAATTAAGGTTTGATGCCAAGAGTAAATTGTATGCGTACTAGATGAATTCCTAATGTACACTCAACGAAAAGTACGTTGAACTGCGGTTGCTGACTGCAAATCGTGAAACACAGCGAGTACGTTCGGCACCAGTAAACTACCTACTTTTATCAACGTCTGGTGACAGTACTGGTAGTCGAATTCGTTACTAATAAATTAATGAGTCAAAACTTGATGAGTTTTCCTATGAAATGTAACCTCAACCGAATATGTAATTCACCTAAATAAATTTTTATATTTTTTTAAAGTCGAATCACCCGATATATTAAGTAAAATAATATTAATTTTGATAAAAGTAGTAAGATATTATAAAAATTGTATTCGTGATTTTAAAAAGAATTTAAAAAAAAATTTATTTCATGATTTTTTTAACAATTAAAATGTTTGAGTAGTAAATTATTTTTAAAAATATTAAATTTTTTTCTAGTTATAAATATTACATATTAGTAAAGTGAATAATCAAAGAATACAGTCTTTTTTTCGATGCATACTAATAAAAGAGATCTGAAAATCAGTTAATGTTGACAGTGTGAAATGAAATGATTTTATGATAAATTGAAAGATTTGATTTAAAATGTTGAAAAATATAGAATATTTTTTGACAGGCCATAAATTAAAGTATCGTAGATCAATTAATTTTGTATTTAAAAAAAAAAACGTGTAGGAATAACACACAAAAAAGAGAAAGATTTAAAGATATCTAAAATAGGAAATTAAAGATTTAGGACGTGGGAGGTATGAATAAATAAATATTTTACTAAGATTGGTACATAATAATAAATTGTATAGACCGCATCAGTAATGTGTAAATATGTTAATTTACGGATAGAAATAGGAACTCAACCAGTATTTTTCTTGAAGGATCAAGAAAAATCGTTTACATGCCTTAATCAGAGCAGTAGCATATAATACATAATTAATTATAAAAATAAAGAAATCATTTTAATCCAAATTAAAAAGAAAGTAAGAAATATGGACTCATAGACATAAGTAATTCTAGTTCTGTAATTGTTTTGTTTTATTCATCATCCCATTAAACAAGATGCAAAAAATCATGATTTCGAAATTTTCTTTTGTACATTTAAAAATTTATGTGACACCGATATAACGATGAGTTTTTAAATTTTATTTTTAAAATAATCTGTTATCTTAATTTATGAAGGAGATCATTAAAATGAATCAGTAGTCTATTAAAAGTTTCAACAGAAGCAAATAAGACCCTTTCGTACCCGTTGTCTTGTATTAGAAGAAGACAGATTTATTTTTTGATTTGATAGAGGTGATTATTTTTTTTTCTGTAGGTAAGTGAATGTCCTTTTTTGTTTCGTGTATTTTTAACAAAATCAACTCGATTCCACGTGTTGGACTTTGTGACTTATATGATTTGAGGAGGAACTGCACCAATTTAGTGTTCTTATCATATCATTATTTCAATTCGTTCAATTTTAATTATTATTCTTTCATTATTAATTTAAATTTTATTTTCGTATATTTTTGAATTCCCTATTTTTGAATTCTTATAATTGTTCTTGTTTTGTGTTAAACTACCAATGGCACACTGTTCTCTTATCTAACTTTATTTTTGTACTTGCATTAAATATTTATTATAGTTACTTATTATATTTCCATGTTAAAAAAATATCTCATTTCAGCTCGGTGAAAACAAGCGAAAAAATTCTCAAAATAAAATATAATAAAATAATAATTCTCGAAACAAAAGTAGGCTGTCAGATCATTATTTCATACATATAAATATGAAATATTTAGGCTGATATTTAGTAAATTAATATTCTAATTTATCCTTTCATTTATATTTACTACTGCGCTAACCTTTTTTTGTAGCAAAATAAAATTTACAGTCTGTTACACATTACAGAAACCCTAAGTAAATATAATTACATTCAATCTCATGTAGAGAGGCTTCCATCGAAGCTCCTCAAAGATTAAATACTAATATTTCTAGTAAGGTCAGAGAACAGTAGTAGTGAATTTATTTCATAGTGTTCTCCCATTAGGACAGGTCCTATCACGGCTGCTGCTCTCCACCTTTTTCTGTCCTTTGCTTACCTCTTTTTTCTGCATATCTTCCCTTTTCCGTAATCTCATTCATCATTTAAAATCTCTTCCTTCCTCTTCTTTTCCTTCAATTCACTAAGCCTTCTACCTCATCTTCTGGCAAACACCTTCTTCTTATACAATGTCCTAGCCAGTTCCTTTACTTACATTCAATCATATTTAGAATTTTCCTGTTCTCTTCAATTCTCCCAAATACTTCTAGTAAATATAAATGCAAGAATAAATTACTTTTTAATTTACTAAATATTAGCATAAATGTACCATATTCATATTCATCAAAAAATTATTTGACATCCCAATGTTTTTACTTGAGAATTTTTTCTGATATTTTAAAGAACCCCCATGAGATAATTTTACTTAACATGGAACTATTTATAAATAGCCTACAATAAATATTTAATAACATGAAAATTTAACATTTTACTACGCATTTTACTTCTAACCAAAACAGTATGGTTTCATTTTATTATAAACCGAAATTAATTTGAGCGTCTCACGAAAATCTATTATCAGAAAAAAACAGAAAAATTTCACAGTATGGTAAAAGAAATACTGTCATTATCATTAATGGGAATACTATCCAACAAATTAGGATTGTGTAACGTCTACCTTCAAACTTCAAAATAATTTTAGGAACTGTTAAATTAGAATTTTCTAATCCTTTAAAGCTATATATTTTTTGCTATATATAGAGTAAAATGTTGAGTTCAAAAGACTAGAACAGAATAAAAAAGAATAGAGAGATGTGTGTGTCATACCAGTCCGATGAGTAACAACAAAAATTATCTAATAAAGTAATTACATTGATTTTTTTTAAATAAATAAAATAATTTATACCATTAATAATTATTAAAGTAATATTCACAAAATATTTAACATTTAGATCAATCGGAGAGCCTAGTGAAAAAATAATAGGCTTTAAAGATATTGGGTTAAAGAAGATTGTTAAAACTATTTAGGCTGAAATGATAGAAAATGAAGAGATTGGCTAGCTGAAAAGAGACGTTTTTGGAAAATCGAGTAAAAAAAAAAAAATATCAACATTGATGGACTACAAATACTTGAACACCCAGATTTAATGAATGTTTTCCTAGAAGGAATTATAGATAAAAAAGCAACAGAAAAGCAAAAAATAAATGTAAGATTAAAGAGAAATTCAGGTCGATAGTTTGTCATAAAATAGAAAAAATTGGATAATTTCATCAAACCACTCAAAAAAATTGAGTCATGAAAACACGTCTTTTATGCAATGAATGCAATGAGACAATTAAGAACTTTATGATTTTTATCATTTTTTTGAGTAATTTTTTCGATGTGTCCTTCAAATAAAAAAATAAATATTTGAATAAAATAAATGATAATTTGTTCGTTATCGCACCGCCACTTTTTTTATGCAACTTCTTTAGATATTGATAAGATGATTAATAATGTTTATTTAAGATGTAAAAAGTACAACTTTTAATGAAAAATAAAAATTACAAAACGGTTAGATTATGTTGACTCTGTATACTGACGAATCGTACAAAATATTAATATAACTTAACCAAACATAACCTACGCTCGCTTCGCTCGCTTCGCTCGCTAACCTCATCTTAATGTTAAATAGCTTATAAAATGCATATTTAACGTTTACTAGACGACGTTAGCAAGCGAAGCGAACGAAGGTTATATTTGATTAGGTTATGTTGATAATATAGACAAATCGTCAGTACACGGAGTCAACATAAGCTAAACAAACAACCTACGCTCGCTAATAATATTTTAATACTTTGTAATAATACGTTGTTTTTTTTTTTAAAAGTGGCGGTACGATAACAAACAAGTACCAAATATTTTTTTGTAAATCAATGGCTTTAATAAACTTTTTAATTTACTTTGCTTTAATATTATAATTATTAACTTTTTTTATTCGGATGTTTAGAGATAGAAACCGTGTTATGAAATAGGAAAGAGTGAGTAAAAGATAAAGTTTCTGGCTATCATTATCGGACAGTACATCTTTTGTTTCGTTAGTCTTGTAAGAAAGTTATAAGTAATGTACATTTTACCAAGCCCACTCTAAGAACAAGAAAGCCCTGTTGTTTGAAGAGCATAGATATTCTCTCTAGCTCCTCATATATGCGTTAACACGTGTGTTGAGAAACAGCATCTGTTCTGCCAAACAAACTACATATATATACCCCATCCACTACAGAAAACATACACCAATCATAGCATCCAACCTACACACGAAAGTAGTAAATCACTAAAAGACAGTTCATCTGTTGTTCCATTCGTTTCCTAAAAATCCTCAAGAGACATTCATATATGTCTCGTATTTCCTGTTTTGTATTTTTTTTATACAATGAAATAGTTTTTGCCCTTATAACTAACCATAAAACATTTTTCAATTCGGTATTTTAAACAACGTGCAATACGTTAACTAGGATGAAAATACGGTTACTTTTTTCTTACATTAACTTATGTTAGACAAAATATTATTAATGATATTTTATAAATAATAATAAATTAATGACAATATTAAATTAATAAATAAAATTATATAAATTAATAACAGAAAACAGAAATCCGGTCGAGATCGAATGGTTTGTATGTAGAAACTAAACTATTATTTCTTGAAGTAAAATAAAAGAAACCATATTAATAATAAATATTAATTTATAAAATTATTATTATATATAAAAAAATTAATTTAATGGAATTTTTATTTTTACAAACCATATTAAACTGTTCTTTTCTTCACATTTCTTGTTTAAATATTACGTAAGGTGCATTTATACGCAATTTTAGAATACTTAAATTTTACTTAGTAAAACCTGTGAACCCACAACATTCTATGTGTTATATGAAATTAAAAGGTAATATAACTTCATTATTTTTATTCTTTATTTTCCTAATGTGTACGTTGTAATCTGTTCAACTAGAAAAAAATTATCAACTTCCCCACATGGCCCAATGAGTTGAGGATAATAAATCTATGTCATGTAAATGAGGTATAGTCTTGCACAGATTCAGTCCCACCATTCCTGAGAAGTGTGGTAAATTGAACCCCAACTAGCAAGGTACATCGGTATCCACTATCTAGTATTCAAATCTGTTTAAAAACAGCCAACGTTTACTAAAATTTGAACCTCAGTACCTTGATTTCAAAAGTCAGCTGTTAAACAACTGATTTACGACGACGAGTTAAAGACCAGCCCGGTGGGCTATAATATAACTTTATGACGTCGTTTATGGTTATTTCCTATCCATAAGGCATAATGTAACTTATAAAACGTTTTTATAAATGTTCAATTACTCTTTAATTTCATACAATTTTAAATCCTCATCAATACAAAATAATAAAAATGTAAATGAAAATCATTCTGTATAAAGTGCTCTTGAATTTGTTTAAAATCTTTTCGAGTAAAGTAATTTTAAATGACATAACAGCTGAACAAGTACCATATTAGAAAAACCAATCAAAGAAGATATTACAGCCATTCCATATTAACATGTGTCAACATATAAAAAAAAGAAGTAAAATAATTTTTTTTGTAAAAAATTAGAAAAGCGAGAGGATTTCTCATAGCGGATTTCTATACTGACCAAAAATAGGTATAATAGCTATAGGTATAATAGGTATAGGTATAGGTTTAATAGGTATAAAGTACTTAATACTTACCCTATATATTTTTAGTGGTAGAGTTGCTTGTAAGGTAAAAACAAGATGTTAGGCATCGTTCATAAAAATTCGGCTGATTATTCTAATCTCTTACAAACTGAAAGGCTGAAATTTCCAGAAAAATTAATGTACAACTAACAAATGAAAGAAACATCCGTTTATCCTTGGATAAACGGATGGTTTTCCACCCTCGGGGGAATGGAAAATCCCCGAGGGTGGAAAATCATCCTGTGCTTCGTAAAGAACAAGGTTTCAAATTACGCATTACAATGAGTTTTTAAATAAAAAGAATCGATTAAAAAAAAGGCGAAATTAATATCATTCAGAAAAACAATCGGAATAAAAAAAGTACGCTTGCTGGTCTTTCTGAATAATATTTTTCTAATTCTTCAATAAAATTAATTTTTAACTAAATTATTATTATTATTTTTTTTTTTTTTGTAAAAAGATTTTAGAAATGAATTGTTTACATAAAACAAATTGGTTAAAATAAAGTCAAGAAATATCTAATAAAGCAATTTTGGGGAAAAACTACCCTTTGCTTCGTTTATAAGAAAAGGTTTTAAAGTTTGGTTTTCTTCCATTTTATTTTTTTAAGTAGAATTAACAGCTAAATAGAAATTAATAAAATCATAGCACATATGGTTTATTGTAAAATGTAACGGTAAAACTCTTCGCTTTCAATTTTTTTTCTTTTTGATATTAAAGAAATAAGCTTCAGGGAAACTTAAGTGTGATTACCTCAGTAGAAAAATTAACAAAAACAAGTTGTTATTATCTTTAAAGGTTGAAAAATTACCTTTGGCTTAATAAAAAAAAAAACAAATCAATTTTATACTCAGTCTAGACAATAAACAAAATACAAATTAGTTTAGATTTGGAAAGAAAAGACCCATGTGCTTACCACTTAAAAATACCGTTTAGATGACCAAAAATCACGAAAATCTGCATAGTTTATAAATAAAATTTTAAAATTATTTAATAATTAAATAGCTAATAATTTTAAAAATTATATATTCTGAAAATGCTAATTGTAGCTTACATAAATATTACATTAGCTCAGATTTTCGTGGGTTGAAGTTATTCCTCGTGGAGGTATGCGGTCTACTAGAACGTTAAAGTTTCGTATTTTATTTTTTTCGAATCTTCCAAGGTGGAAGCATAATTAGTGAATAAAATTTATTAGTTCCATTAAAACAGTTGAAATATCAGAAATACTGTTCTCATTTTTCCTTGTTTTATTTCATGTAACGCGTGTATTATGTTAATTAAACATGTATGACGCTTAAGAAATTTGGTCACTTTTTGAATACTCAAGATTGTTCATATAATTTAGAAAGTCCCAAAGTGACTTTCTAGGGAACATACAAATAGATTCTGGATATCCGACCAACTATACCAGAACATATATGATCGGCACTCTTCCTCGTCTGTCAAACACAAGATAATTAGTTTCTTATGGTGAATTGGTACTTAGCATGTGGGCAAACACGAGTAAATTCTTCTTTGCATTTCAAGTAAGATTCCGTTTTTCAAGAAATTTCAACAATAAAATGAATGAGTTTTAAAGATAGCTTTTTGCATGCTATACATATTTTGTGGAGCTTATCTAATAGGTAAATAGTAACTGCTTATATAATATTATAATTAATTAACATCACTAAAGTATTGGAGAAAATTGCCCTAAAAAAAGAGTAAATTGTTTAGATGGGGTTGCGTGACTTTTGATTACCCGGTATTTTTTACTACAATAGGTATTAGTAAGTCACTATCGGTAATGTGAAATTTTATATTGGTAAAGTGATTTTAAAAAATGTATCCCTAAACAGGAGTAATTTGGCAACAGAATGATCTGAATGTTCTATATCTTTTATAAATTAAAAAAATTCCTTTCGGCATGGCGGATGCCTCCGCCTTCCGATGTGCCGAAAGGCATGAGCTCGCATCAAACATCACATTCCAATTTTTACAGACACTACGCTTTCTCATTAGACTATTGCTAAATTTATCAAGACTTCCTTATAATTTTTCCTGAACTGCTTGATAAAACACCTGTTTGAGGGTTAATGGGAGATTCTAGATTTGTCTCTTTGTATTGATAAAAAAAAGACAATGTTTTCAGAAAGTTTTATTTAAAAACATGTATAAATGTAACAGCAGTGATGTTGAGAAGTTGATTTGAAAGTACCAGTAGAACTACAATATCCACATAAAATAGTGTTACTTGCAAAAACCAAAATATACACAGTACTAACTTACGGCAGTTTAAATACGTTCACTCAAATTCACTCAATACGACAATGATTTCATACGTAAACAAGTTTCACATGTTTAGCATATTGAAAGCCTCTTTTTACAATTCCAGTAATATTTTGGTCATCTTTTGCCTTAAGGGCAAAACTCGTTTCAGACAAAATGTTTAGAAAATATATTTAGAGAACTAACGACCACTTTAAACGAATTCGATCCTTTGCCTATTAAGGGAGCTATGATTTTTTTTTGTCCTTAAAACCCAATTTTTTCCACCTCCTAGCCCTTATCCAAAGAATAGTAGGAACTTTAAACGAATTCAATATTTTACTTAATAGCGATATTTTGTTTTTATTGTTTTTTTTGTTTTGATCAACCCTTGCCGTAAGGGCTACCCAATTTTTCCACCCCCTGGGTCAATGGTTGGCGATATCAAAAAACTTTACTTAGATACGTTTTAGGCTCTTATTCAAAAAATATTAGGAACAATGAATTTGATACTTAAGAAAGTTATAGCGATATTTTTTTTCGAAAAAAAATATTCCACCCCCATGATCCGATTTTGCCCATTAACGAACTCGACCGAGATTATGGGTCGTTATATTTTATATATCAATTTGAAAGTGATTGACGCAAAATTACGGCAGTTATCGTATTCACAAGAAAGTGAAATATACGTATATATATATATATATATATATATATATATATATATAAACTTTTGGAGTGATGTTGGTTTTGGGGTCTGGGGGATTTGAAACGCAAAGATATGTCGAAATTTTCCGGAAGTCGAATCATGGTAACCATTACAATGAGTAGCTTTCTTTTGAAATCGACCTAAAATTACAATGCCTACTGAAATTAAATAAAAAACTTTCGTACTCAATTAACGACTTGTAGCGAATGTCTTTAAAATTTTACTTATACAAGTTTCCAAATATCTTAGAATTAGTTACAATAAAATTATTTAAAATTACCAGTAAAGTTTAAACTGTTAAAAAAATTAACCAAGTAGATTAATAATTTTTTGAATAATCTAATTACCTATTTTTGTGTAATTTTCTACTTTATACCAATGTTTTTTACAAATATGTGAATCAAATTTATTATATTCCTGGTATATTATTAATCACTGGTGGTAATCTTTATTTGTAGAACATTTATTTGCGTGATATTTTCACATTTGTAGAAGTAATATTTAAAAAAAAAAGTAATTAATTAGAAATAATAAAAAAAACAATAGTTTTATTTGTGTTACATGTAAACATCCTATTAAATCTGTATTTTATAATGAACTGCATACTTTTGATATTAGTTTGTTCTTATTAGCATTTTTCTTTACGTTTTTATATTTTTTTCCTTTCATTTTATTTTTGTATTCATTATAGAACAAAGAATTGTTTTTAAAACTTCACCATTATACATACATTTTAAACACTCACTAATTCAAATAAACAGCGGAAAATTGTTAAAAAAAGAAGATATATTATTTGGTACAAATGTACATTTTCCATCACACAATTTTGCATGTGCAGTCTATTTATGCAGAAAAAGAAACAGTGCACTAAAGAATTACAGTTTCCTTTCCATAAAAGGGAATTTCTTAACGTATTAATAACATGCAAAGTCTCGGTTTTCATGGATATTATTCTAGTGATACATGAAACATTTTTGCCGTGTACGGTACTCTCTTTTGCATGCTGTTCCGGTTTAAATTGAGTGTTTATTTTCATCGTGATAGTTTAACATAAGTCGGTAAAAAATTACCATTACCGTTAAAATAAAGAGCGGCAGCATAAATTTGTGAGAGTGTATGACTGAATTTTAAGATCTAAACTAGTTTCTGTTTAATTTTTTAACATAAAAATTCTTGATTCTTAAAAAAGTTTCACATGTACTTCTTAACTCATATGTTATGACAAGAAGACGAATTTTTTTACAAATATTCCGGTTTTTAAAATGATTTTGAACATTCCATATCATATATAACCTCATTAAGTTTTCTGAAATTTCAAGAAAATACCAATATTAGATTCAAACTTAACCAATTAATTAAATTACAAACATGTTAAAAAGAATTTATTTATGTTCAGAACCTGAAACTCTTTCTTTCACAGCTAAAACTCAATCCATTTTAATCACTGTACTCATCTTACTGTCGTTTCTTGAAAAAAATAGCCACCTAATAACTCACTCAGATTCAATAGAGAATTTCAAGAATCAGAAAATTACAATTTCAAAATTTTTTAGGGTTCCCTCTTATTCTGCATCCTATCTTCAAAAAAAATTAGCTCGACTTCTATATTCTCATTTCCGAGATATCATTTCTTTTAACATTATCGGTATGTAGAATTTCACTTATTTTTATCCCCTTTTAAGAGAACGTATAATTTTCTTTTTTTGGCCTTAGTGTTCAAAGACATTCAGAGAGAGGTTTCCATTGAAATCCCTCAAAGAACTGTACATGTATGCATACGTACGCATATCTTATACAGCATACATAAATATATATTGAAAAACTAGTCATATCAATCACACAAACAATAGTAATGAAACAAAGAAACAGTGAAACAAATCAAAGAATCAATAAAAATTAAGTAGCGAAACTAACTGAATTTTTTCGATGCACAACATCCTAGGGTAGATGATTTACCTCATCTCTCAGAGAACTTAAAAATTTAATATATGCAGTCGCTTTAGGCGCCTAAAGTCCTCGTTATTAACCAGGAGATTAATCCATCTTCCATCTAGCTAGTCAGTCGTTAATTAGATTCAATACAGTTTGTAAATTAGCAGAAACTAGGATGGTCAGCATTCCCAGCCAGGATTGCCGTGTCATCCGCAAACGATGCAACTGTGATGTCGTCTGGAGTCGGGAGGTCCGCAATGAAGACCGAGTGTAGAACCGGCCCAGAACTGATCCTGAGGAATCAAAGAACCCAGTATCAAAGAATATAAACAAATCTGGGTTTGCCAACTGTTCGAGAGAAGATACGGCGATTCATTAAAAGATACAAAATAAGACAGAACAAACATGTGAACTGAGTCGCGTTTAACCTCCTAAATAACAGCGAGGACGTTAGACGCCCAAAGCGACAACAAATATTAGATTTGTAAGTTCTCTGAAATTTGAGGTGAATCAGCAGTTACTACAGGGTGATATGTAACGTGAAAATTCTTTTTTTCGTTTCGCCAATTGCTATTGTTCGTTCTTTGATTCGTTTCACCGTTTCTTTGTTTGATTATTGTTTTTTGTGTGATTGATAAGACTATTTTTTGGTGTTTCTTTGCGTTTTATGTTCTGAACTTTGTTATTTGATTAATGCTCTTTGGACCATCTTTATAAGTACTTATTTAGTTGTTTAGTTTATATTTATGTATATACTGTATAATATATGTATAAATACACCAATATTATGGGATTTCAATAGAAATCGCTCTCTGCGTGGCTTTTCTCTTTTTTTTTTAAATCTATTTATGGTTTCGGTAAATTAGAACGGATTGTAAATTAAACACTGCGACAAAAAATAAGTGACTTAATAATGATATTATGGATGAGAATGAAAAATATAAATAAATGTTAAAACTAGATAAGCATTATATTATCAAAAAGGATAAAAATATTCATATTCATTCTACTGTACACGGTTTTCTCATAAAACATGTTAACGTATAACCTAGTCTACATTTATTTGAAAATTCTGTGTTACGTAATCGTCAGTTATATAGTTTTTATAAATTTTCATTTAAAAGCATTATTTTTAAAGTTATGAGATAAATTGTTTAAACACTACACAGTATTCAGTTAAAAATACAAAATGTAATCTCAGAACGAATAAATTTATTTTGTAGGTCATCTCATTTTTATTACACTTTTACCACATAAATCAATAATAGTGACCATTAATTTCGTTATTTTAAAATTTTATGATTTTCAAAAAACATTTTTTTAATACAAAAACATTTAAATAAATTTGTTACAAAAATATTATCGTTATTGTAAAAAAAGTAACTATTTAAGTAATTATTTCAATTGTCCTTAAATTTTAACAAGCTTTTTATTGAGTGAATCGAATACTTGGTTGTAAATTAGAATACATCAGTTTAAATGGTAAAATATTTTTTTCGTTAAGTACCACTTTTTCTCACTATGTATCACTAGAACACAAACAGGATTTTTTGCTGGCCACCACCGTGGATGTCCACAGTGTCCACAGAGTTTTCTGTTTGCTCCGTTTATTGCCCACCACGGCAGGATGTGAAGGCGGGTCAGTTTACGGCATTCTTTAGGTCTTTGGGCCCAAGATTCATCTGTGTTGGAGGTTGGAATTCTAAGCACCTACATCTGTGGTGGAGGTTGGGGTTCACGACTGACATCACCAAAAGGCAGGCAATTTTTCCGGTCAATGGCTGATTGACCGGAGAATAGATCCGTAACCTACTGGCCTACGGATCTAAATAAAATTCCCGATCTCCTGGATTTTTTAGTTTTCAAGGGTATTTCTAAGAAATATTTACATGTTAAACCACAGTTTGACTTGTCAGATCATACACCGGTTGTACTTATAATATCTATTACCGTTTCGCCAACTGCTAGGTCTCCCACTTTGTTTAATAATTTTACCAACAAACGACGTTTTCAAGAATTTTTGGAGGAAAGTATACGATTGGATGTGTCTTTGAAGTGACCGGCCGATTTGGATAATGCAGTACACGGATTGCCCAAATTGATTCAATCAGTGTCGTGGGCCTCCTCGCACAATTTGGATTTTGCTCCCCCAGCTCAAAATACGTATCCGGTCTTCATCAGAGAGACCGACGATTACGACGCGTATGGCAGAGAACTCGCCCTGCTGATAAGGGAAGATTTAACAGGGCTTCTCAAGAACTAAAAACGTTAATTTCAGCATTTAAGGATACCTCGTTTCAATCCTACATTTAGAATATTTCTGATGGGCAGGCTGCCGAGTACACTTTATGGAAAGCTACAAAGTCGTACAAGAGACCCTACAGTATATTCCTCCTCTCCTTAACATAGACAGAACGTGGGCGAAAAGTTTTCAAGAGAAGATGACTTTATATTCCAGCTAAATGATGTCGAGACAAATCCGGAGGAGATCAGAGAAATCTCCGATTATTTGGCTTTTCCTTTCCAAATGTCCTTACCGATTACGCGCTTTACAGTACACGAGGTCTATCCAGTCATTATCGATAAAATACATCCAGCGAAGGCGCTGGGGTATGATTTGATCACCATTCGGGTTTTCTAGGCACTAACTCGGCATGCGATACCTTTGGTTACTTTGATTTTTAATGCTATTATAACCAAATTGGTCATTTTCCTGGTCCGTGGAGAATTTCACTGTTAATTGTTATAGCAGAACCGGGTAAAGACCCCACAAATGTAACATCTTATAGGCCTATCAGCCTGCTTCCTGTGATATCTAAGGTCTTTGAAAAGCTCTTTTTGAAAAGACTGAAGTGGTTCGTGGATGGTCACATTCCGGCTCACCAATTTGGGTTTAGGGAGAACCATGCTCCTGTGGAGCAGGAAAACGGGATTTTTAATGTTATAAATCACTCTCTAGACGAGAAAAAGTACTGTTCAGCGGTTTTCCTCGATGTCAGTTAAGCTTTTAACAAGGTTTGGCATCTATGGTTGATCTTTAAACTGAAAATGTTTTACCGCCTGTTTTCTATGTGATATTAAAATCTTACCTAAAATAAAGATGCTTTCAGGTTAAACATGGAGAGGTTTTGACAGATTTGTTCCTTATACAATCAGGGGTACTTCAAGGAAGCGTTCTCTGACCCATCTTGTATGTTCTGTTTACGACTGACTTGCCAATTACGGCAGATACCACAATTGCAACGTTTGCTGATGATAATGCAATTCTTGTTGTCCACGAAAATCCAGCTACTGCGTCTCGTTTTATTCAAGAATAAACCACTCTCCTTAAATCGTGGTTTACACGTTGAAAAATAAAAATAAACGAAACAAAATCAAAGCACGTCACATTTACCCTTTGTAAGGAACACTGTCCTCCTGTTTTTATCTTCAATGTTCCGATTCCAAGATCTCAAGACTGTAAATATTTCGGTTTTCATCTTTATCGACGACTTACTTGGACGAAACGTATCACTTCTAAGCGGAAACAGTTGTTGGATCTCAAATTTAAACACATATACTAGCTGATAGAACATAGATCTCGGTTTTCAGCAGAATGTAAATTATTGATTTATAAATCCGTTTTGAAGCTTGTTTGGACTTACGGGCTTCAATTGTGAGGTAAAACATGCAACTCCAGTATTGACATACTTGAACGCTACCAAACACTACGGTAAATGCTCAATATACCCTGGTACATAAGTAATAGTCATATATAATGATGTTAAGTTGCGAACCGTTCGGCAGGAAATCTTTCTGGTCAGCCTACGGTATCAAAATCGTTTGAATCGGCACCCGAATTATTTGGCGATCAATTTATTAGATAACGCGATCAGTGATTTTTCAAGATTGCTGAGGAACAACTTCTTGGTATGCCTTATCGTTTCAATCAGGTGACTTTATGGTCTGGCCGTAGGGAGTGCTCTTCTGTTTCATTATGAAGTCACAAGCCGCTGGGTCTGTGGCAACTTAATGTTAGTTCATATACTTCTTATTTACTTATTGTTCAATTATCTTACTGAATAGATTGTAAAGTTGCTGTGTCGTTAAAGTAAAAAAAATTTCGTTCTACCTTAATTTATGTTCATTAAACAAAAACCTCATTGAGACTATTTAAATTTATCGTATACAGATTTTTTCTATGTTAATTTGAAAAAATATGATTTTATCGGTTATATTAAATAAATGTTTTTAAGTATTTATACAAATGTAATCGTATGTAAAAAAAAATCATGTTTTTCGTGATATACTATGTGTTTTGAACTTCTTTGAAATGTCTTTTACACTTTTCTATATTTCATAAATATTGCAATCGTTAAATTCCGAAATTTAGTGAATAATATAAAACGGTGTTATCTTTTTATACTGTTACTGATTAATTGTTAATAAATACCATCATTTAGCAAATATTTTGTTCGTGTTTTTTATTATATATATTTTTCCTAAATTTCTTTTAATCTTAATATTGATGTTCTCATAGAACTGGTTTCTATAGGTACTTTTACTAAGGCACTTTGTTAAACTATTTACAAACCGAATATGGCTCTATGAATGTATTTTCCTTTTTATTTATTTCTTGTTATACGAGTAAACACACATAGACAATATATTTTGATTAAGCTTTCTGCAAATCCAGCACTGTTTGCTTAATTCTTTAATCCACATACGAATTTATTTTTTCTGTCTATAAGAAATACATTTTTAAATTAGACGATTGGAGGTACTATTTTTTACTATGATTGAAAAAGTAAATTATATTTTTCGGAGGTCAGTCCCGGTAAATAAATTATTTTCATTAAACAAATTATTTTTTATCGTGTAATAATTAATAATCTTGCTACTAAAAAATTATATTAAAATAATATTCCCCGTTATGGAAACAATATTTTTTTTTTTTAATGAAAATCGCCTCCTTTTCAGCGTTCTTTGTAACAAAAATATAATTTCCCTTATTTCATGTTGCTGCATTCTAATATTAGATCTTTTTATTTCCTTAAATAGTAACTAATTTGAATGTAAATGTAATTTCAATGAAGTGTAAAGAAGTAAATGCTCATATACATATGCATGTAGATAAATGAATAGGGATTCTACTTGTTATGTGTTATAAACTGTATTATTGTGTTTGCCGTACACAGCCAGATACGTAAAGAAACATACAAATTAAATAATACATTGACACCCTTTTAATTAGCTGGGAATATCATAAATGTCATTCATTACTTCTCTATTCATAAAGACTTCCTGAATATATAAAACCATCCTTTTATAAAGTTAACCGGATACATTTTACCATTTGAAATATTCCTCTATAAGAACCATTGTTACAAAATACTATATAATTAAAATTTAGATTGTTAATTAGAAGATCGTATTAAAAAAAATAATAAATAAAAATAAGTCTTGAAATCGTAGATTTTTTTTAAAGGTAACATTATACATATTAACCCACTTCCGTTAAGTCTGTTCTCTGTCGCACCAAATGCTAGTCCCCCAGACAATTTATGCGACATGCATTGACTCTTCTAGATGATTGACCGGTTTTCTTTAAGATAAGTTTATAAACTAAAAACAAATCCCTTTCTGCACGCCGGAAGGCGGAGGTAGATTTCACCGGTGGTAAGTAGAAGGTAAAAAAGATTTCCACCTTAAAATTAACTCAATACGACAATGGTTGCATGTGTAAAAAAGTTTCACATGTTTAGTACACGACAAGCCCTTTTTCCAATTCCAGAAAAATTTTGGTTATCCCTTGCCGTAAGGGTTGACCATATCAAAAATTGTTTCAGACAAAAGTTTTAGGTAATATTTATAGGACTAACGACCACTTTAAATCAATTCGATAATGTGCCAATTAAGGGAGGTATGATTTTTTTTTTCTTTAACACCCCATTCTTTCCACCCCGCTGGGCCAGTGGTTGGTGATATCAAAAAACTTTACTTAGTTAAGTTATAGGCCCTTATTCAAAGAATAGTAACGAATAACTATTCTTAAACGAATTTGCTATTTTACTTTATAAGAAAGTATAGCGATATTTTGTTATTTTCGAAAAAGCCCCTCATTTCCAGCCCAATGGTCCGATTTTGGCCGTTCAAAAACTTGATTGAGATTTTTGGACGAAAGGAACAATTTAAAAGTTATTGGCACAAAATTACGGCAGTTATCGTATCCACAAGAAAGTGATATATATGTATATATATATATATATATATATATATATATATATATATATATATATATATAGATCTATATACACAAATGTATTTATAAACTTTTAAGTTGACGGTGGTTTTGGGGTTTGGAAGATATAAAACCCGAACATACGTCGTAATTTTCAGGAAGTTGACTCATTGTACCCATTACAAAAGGTGGCTTTCTTATGAAATCTACCTAAAAAGAACCCATTAAAGAGGAGTTTCTAGAATACAAATGTTATTTTTAAGGTAGGATTCTTTCACCTTTTCTATATTTTTACTTTTCAAGATCAAAAAAAATCTTATATCCGAAAAAATATTGCAAATGGTGCATAATTTAATGAAAAATTAGTTATACTTATGAAGAAAAGACCTTGAAAATGTATATCAAATTAAGAAAACAAATTTCTTTTATGTTTAAAAATTTTATGCGTATGAAAAATTTATAAAAATCTAGCTAAAATTAAAAAGTTATAACAATTTAAAGGTATACAGGTATCTGGTTCAGAGTAGTTAAACCAGGCCAGTAAACAAGGCCAGTACATATTTCTTACGTATGAAATGAATTCTTTCATTAAAATTCAAAAAATGCAATTGTGGCAAAGTACAGTTTTGAGCGTTAAAATATAACCGATTCAGGGTCACGAACAGTTAAAATTACAAATTGAATGGTAAACTGTACTCCTCCAGTACTGTAAAGTTACTGTTCTCTGTACTCCTGTATGTAGTTAAGTTAGATACATAAATTTATTTTAAGAAATCATACATTGCCACTTGCAAAGATGATCATCGATGATATCTGAACATCACGGAGTAGCACTTTTTTTCATGAAGGTAAATTTACAAGTGCATGATTTTGAAAATGTAAGATTTTCTAATTAATTGTAAATCAATATTTGTGTAGCAGATATATCTTGATATCTTTTGATTAAAAATGTTTTTAATTTAAATATAAGTATCTAAGATTCTTCTAAATATATTTCGTAAATTTTTCGTTAAACAATTTGTAAAAAAAAACTGAATAAATACGTCCTCTCGCTTTAAAAGTATTGTTTTTACTTTCTTGTACGAAGTAAAGGAAGTATTGTGATCGCGAAAAATTTCGGTTTTCAGATTTCAACTGAAATATTCACTTTGAATATTTTCGGCGTGACGTCTGTATGTACGTGCGCACGTATGTATTTCGCAAAACTAAAAAACGAGTAGTCGTAGGATGTTGAAATTTTGGATTTAGAACTGTTATAACATCTAGTTGTGCCCTTCCTCTTTTTATTACAATAGACTGGACTAAAAGTATCCAAAAAAGCTCAAACTCCAAACAATTTGGATTTTTTACTTTTTCTTAACTGCAGTAATAAGCCCTCATTGAGAGCTTTTCAAAGTTATGTCATAAGTAGAACTTATTTTCATTAGTTCCAGAGTTATATCCAAATAAATTTTAATGAATTATAAATATTTGGATCTTACAAGGATCTAATGGATCGTACATCGGTTCGAATCCGACTTCATATACATATATAAATATTTTTTTTAAATTTAAATATATTAATTTATTAGCAACTATTAACCTCTAATTGTAAAAGAAATTACAATAAAAAAATAATTCAATAGCAACAAAAAAAATTATCAAAAATATGAAAAAAAAATCAGAATTTATTAGTGAAATAAAATTTTATGTATTTTTCATATTAATTCAAATATTTTTACAGAGGTTAATAATTAATTAATAAGTCAATATATTTAAATTTTTTTAAAAATGTTTAAAAAAATATATTCATATGAAAATGAATTCGAATTGATGTGTGCATGGTTAGGATCCGACACGTTCTCAGTTACACCACATAACTACTTAAGCGATGTGAAACAAAATTAATGTATAAACTAATATAAAATGCGGATACGGACACCACAAAAAAATGTGATGCAATGTGGTGCCCACCACAGTACAATTCTGTAACTGTCCACTTTATTAAATAATTGGAGGATCTGTCTCACTTTCAAATGAAATAAGTTTAAATGAAGTGTAGAAAAAAAATGTTATATGTAACTTAACAGGCGTACAAGGAAGTTTTATGGTGTCAACATCATATTTTTTTTATTATAACACAATTATTTTGCACAGAATAAAATTTATAAAAATTGTAACGTAAATATTTTCTAAGATATTAGGAATGATGAATTATTTGATATTCTTGTTTTAGTCTTTAGAAATTAAGGAAGCAAAATCGAATAAAGAATATCCGTTATAAACTAGAAAACATAAATAATAATCATAACCTTATTAAAATTATGTATAAAATAACTTTTTATTTATGATCTATATAATTTCAAATGCAAATTAGCAAAATTATTTTTATGTAGTTCACTTAGCTTATTTCCTGAAGTTAAAAATTTCCTGTTTATCACACCAAACAAGTATGAAATCATTTTGTTGATTCCTATTTACCTTATTTATCGTGAGATGTTGGTCTTTAAAATATTATTTTATTTTTTTTTTACTTCGTGAAGTTCGTTTTATTTCTTATAATGAGAAAAATGAATACTCTCAGGAATAGGAGATAGGAAAAGTATAGCGATAATTAAACAAACGCTAATAAACACCAAATTTAAAATTAAACTACGTGAAGAATTGTCAGAAGCATTTGAGATAAAAACAGGCGTAAAGCAGGTTTATGGAATCTCCGCAGTTATATTCAACATTGCCTTAGGAAAAGTAACTAGGGAATGGAATAAAGAACAAGTTATTGAATCACAGAATCTGTATATTTAGGAACGCAAAAAAAGAAATTAGCCATTACTCATTTACCTTTGTAGATGACGTAGTTATCCTAGCTACAAATATTGAAGAAGCAAAATTAAAAGTACATCTACTGTCGTCATACAAAGCAAAAATATTTTTAAAAATACCCATCAAAAAACAGAATTTATAACCAATGATATAAGTACTGTGTAGAAGAAATAATATTGACCTATCTTGGGAAGATAATAACACCAACTGTGCCCGAAAAAGAAGGAATTAAAAATAGGATTCCTAAAATGGAAACAGCTTATAGACTGACAGCGGATGTTTACAGCGGAATAGAAGAATGAGGATAGGGTGGAACCGAGAAGTAAACCAAGATCTAGAAAACTAAAGAAAAATTAAAATTGGAAAAGAATAGTATAGAGTTTCGAAAAACAATTGAGATTTCAAACTAGATGTAAAGGTAAAACTAAAGAACAGCTTAAGAAAATTTACACAGAATAGAAACCAAACACTCTCAGAAAAAATGAAAAAGTACTAGGAACAACGGAAAGAAGAGGAAAAGAAGAAAGGAAATGCAATGAGATCTAAAAATGTCTAATGAAATGAAAAAGAAGAGAAAAATTAATTAACAGTTTTGTTTTACTTTTTTTTATCCCCTAGTAGATGATTGGTGAAAATTTACTGTAATGTTTTATTTGCAAAAAGTATTAAAATAGAAGGATTGCACCTCTTATCAGTTCGTTTGAGCTACGCTACAAGAAGGGAAATATGGTAATCAATGAAAGTATGGGGTATGGGGTTTTTCCATTTCTCAACGTTTAGTCGTGACCCATGGACCCCCACAAAAAAAATGGGATTAATGTTCGTAGGTACGTATGTAAATTTGTTAGGTGTGTTTCAAGCTTAATAACTTTTGATTAAATAAACCGATTTTGATGAAATTTTGTTAATAACTTTTGATAGGATAAACAGATTTTGATGAATGTTGTACAAACTTATGTTATGGCGTAATATATAGGTAAAGGTTTGGGGTCAGACCCCAACTCCAGGGGATGGGGTAGTTTCTTTTAGGTCAATGTTTTCAAAATTTTGCTAACAAAACCCCAATTTATATTAATCTCAGCATATCTTACATACATGTTTAAGTACATAACATAACATTTTTAAGTAAGTGTATATTTATCTTACGATTTAAAAAAAAAATTTTCTTCCCCAAAAATCGTAAAAAGCTATTTATTTATTGCATATTTTTAACCGAATTTTTTTAATATCTTCCTAAGCTTATTAGTAATGTAAGTAGCTGAAAAAATACTTTGGGGGCAATATGAAGGTGGGATAGCTGACCGAAGTTTAAATATATCGATTTTTCATTTTTTTTTTTTAGTTTATTTAAATTTTTCATAATGATATTACAATAAAGTTCCTTAAAATTCACCACCACCCTCAAAAAATAAATCTTAGTTAACTTGTTATTGGGTGTACATTATTTTTTAGTAGAATTTTTTTAATTCATTCTATTCAATTTAGCAAACGTAAAAATATCATAAAAGTTTCTTAGGAGGTGATTTTGGGGGTGAAAGAACAGAAAAAAGAAAAAAATCGACTTTTTTAAATTTTTTAAACTTTTTGTTATCTATTACTATCTTGTCACTTAATAAAAATAAATAACCATTGTCAGGAAAGTTATTTTTCTCATCTTGGATAAACCTGACACAAACACTCAATCAGCAATAAATAATAGATTGAAATTTACATCTAGATCATCTGTGCTCTAAAGTAACTAAAAAAATATATTCTTAAACCAGCAAAGGGAAGTACTGCACAAAGATGTATAAATTTTGATCTCATCCGATCGTAGATCAAATATTCTGTTCGTGTTTTGAATAACGCTGTTAAAGAATATCTGAGTAGAGATTTTATAGTACAGAGAACAATACAAATTTTTTTATGTCTTAGTAATTCTTCAATAAATTATTATCTATTATAATTATTTATTCGTTCCTTTCTATAATTTGATTAAGTTAGAAATTTAATTCCCTACGCTACAAAAAAAGAATTTATTATAAAAAAAAAAATGGGAGTACTCTAGAATATATTTTTGGCAGAATAATCTAGTTGCTTGAAGTGTAAAATACTTTTAACTCGTTACGTAATAGTACAAGAGAGCTGACGGAAAAATAAATTTTCACGGGCTTTGAAAGAACATTCTGACATCAAAGGTCCTTTACTCTCTTGACCATTCTAGCCTATATCCACAACCCTACACCCTTTTGACCCACATCTTCTGCTCTCTATCATATATTACAGTATTAGACTGTAACATTTATAGTATACCATCTCTCAC
The DNA here is from genome assembly GCF_047948215.1 of Lycorma delicatula. Lineage (NCBI taxonomy): Eukaryota > Metazoa > Arthropoda > Insecta > Hemiptera > Fulgoridae > Lycorma > Lycorma delicatula. The sequence continues at coordinate 156,346,271 of NC_134457.1, read as the reverse complement.
CTCTTGAATCCAGTAACATAAGTCATTTCAACAGAAACCATAATTACGATTTTATATTTATAATTTACAACTGAATTATCATCAGCATGATATTTTTTATCCTAGTGTCAATATTAAACCTTTAGGTTTTAAGAAATCTTTTTTTACATATGGTAATAAATTCATTATAGATTATATAATTCATTAAATTATAGTACAACATATGATTAATAAATAAATCTCAACCGTAAAGATTTTTCAAGCAACCCATAATGCTTTTATATTAAGATATTTAGTGATATTACAATCTGTAAGTGATTAATATATGAACTTTTTTAGTTAATATCTAAAGGATTGAACTGAAGTGTAAAACAAGTATAAATACCGAAATTATTTGATAATTTAATAAGATGTTTAATTGTTAAAATCCTGCATGAAATGAAAAGTACCCCAAATCTTTTTCAAAAATTAATTGAAATCTTTTTATTTGATCTTTCTTTAGATAAATTTTCTAAGGCTTCGATTCTATTCTTCTTTCTGTTTTCCCTATTGAAAACACTTTATGATTTGCTATAATAAAACCCAAATTTGAATTTTTGACTTTTACTTAACTGCAGTAATAAGCTGTCATTGAGAGCTTTTCAACGATATAAGTAGTACTTATTTTCATTGGTTCCAGAGTTGATTCCAAATGAAATTTTAATTAATGAAATATTTGGATCTAATAAGAGGAATGCACATCGGTTCGAATCCGACTTCATATACATATCCTTTTTTTAACTTTTTTTTTAATTTACATATATTGGTTTATTAATACATAATAATTCAATAATAACAATATAAAAACAAAATATGAAAGAAACTAAAGTTATTAGTGAAATAAAATGTTATGTACTTTTCAATTTTAATTCAAAAATTTTTAAAGTCTGAGGTTAATAATTATTAATAAATCAATAATCTAAATTAAAAAAAAAAAATACTCGTATATGTATATGAAGTCGAATTCGAACCGATGAATGCATGGTTAAAGATACAACACGTTCTCACTTACACCACATATTACTTGATCAATGTGCAAAAAAATTAGTATATAAACTAATATAAAATGCTGATATGAACACCACAAAAAATGTGACGCAATGTGGTGTCCACCACCATGCAATTGTGTAACTGATAAACAAAAATAGTATTACTTTTTTTCATTTTCTCTGCAATAAAAAATATAATTTTATAAAGAATCAATAAATTGTCATAATTTATATTCTAGGTATAACCACAGTCTTCATAAAAACCAACTTTTGAACTCATGTTTTTATTCTAAGGAGATCGTAGAAGTGTATTCCAGTTTATTTCTGTAATTAATAACGGTAAGACATTTTTTTCTTTGCTTTTAATTCTAATGTTTAACTTAGTAGATGGACTAAAGGCTTTTTCAATTCTGTGAATTGTGTTAGCATTAATATATTCTTATATTTTATATATACATATATAAATTTATAGTTGCCATAAAAAAAGTGATTTAAATGTTGTAAATACCACTCTATATACCTGTTATGTATCAAAACCGAAGTGGATGCAGACTTCATCCACTGTATATAAACTCCTAAAACTCTTCTACTCCTAAAATTATTGTAGCTATTGTCAAAAATATTGGAATATCATGCTTATACTTAATTAAAGGAAATAAGAAGTAATGTAATATCTTATGTGTTTGTCACCGAGCCGATTAGTACATTATCAACATGCTAAGTGCAATGAATCACTATATATTTATGTAGTTGATATTCGCCCTTTAAATGACTGTATAATGATTACCATTATTCTCATAAAAAAGAGTTTAGTTAGTGCTTCATTTACCTTAACTTCATAAGAACGGCTACCCTGGGCAAATCTCCACCTTATTTCTCTAGTTCACCTTATAAATAAATCTCAAGTATCAATTGTATTTCTAAACAGAAAAAAAAATTAAATTGCACACCCTTATTTTCATAAATGCATATATAAATATATTATTAGGTTAATTTTCAATTTGTTTAACAGCCTATGCTTTCAATGTACGATATACTTGATTTTTCTCTATTCTTATAATGTTATCCTACTGTTAAATTAAGCGAATATACTGTTGTTGAGTACATGAATCGAAGAAAGATTTTTGTGTTTGGCTTGCCTGTGGTTATTCAGTGAACAGCAAACGAAAAAAATTATAATAAAGACTAAAAAAATAGTTTCTTGATAAAGTAGTAAAGAATTAAATTAAAAATCTATAATCTATACGATGAAATTGAATTAATAAAATTAAAACCATTTAACATACTTTTCGATCGTAATTGATTACAGAAAGTTTAACACGTACGAATATAATGTTGCTGTATTAGTAACATCAAGCACTGTTTTCAGGGACACTGAAATTTTTGGCAATCAAAGAGATACGTTTGCTAAGTTATATTAACCGATTTAAATTTAAAAAAATACCGTCCTTGTTCGATGTATTTTGCAGTTTTTTAAGTAAATTATTAAAATAATAAATTAACAGATTGGTATGAACAAGAATACCGCCTTTGTGAATAAAGGCTAAAGGTTAGCTAATATTCATCATTTTTTTAATTTTATTAATAAATTTTATTTAGTTAGTCTGTTTAATTAAGTTTCTAGTCTATAGAGGACTTCAAAATTAAACCAGTTGTTAAGAGTTTTTCAAGGTTCGATCATTTCTTTCAAAGATCCGGCAATAACTGTATCAGAAACACACTAACAAACGAAATGTTAAAAGGTTAATTTAAAATAGGACCTCTTGATCAAAAAAGCTAATAAAGTGAAAAAGTAGAATCGATTCAGTTTTTGTAAAAATAAATTTTTAATAAAAAAAATAATTACAGCTTTGTTATGGTTAATTATTTTATTGTATAAACCTGTTTTATTTCGTACTCCAGTTTATACAATTAAGTATTACTTCTTTTGTTTTGTATTAAACTGCTTTGCAAAGAATTAGCCGTTCAGTTAAAATTTCTCATGTCAGAGAAAGCTTATTTAATGTCATTTAATCTTATATATAATTCCAAAACTTTGTTATGAATTTTTCGTCATCAATGTCTGTACTTTAGTTACTATAGTTAACAAATATTGTTCTGAAATCAGTATTATTCTCAGAAACATGAGGGTTACGAACACTACGGGTGACCAGGTGGCAGGCCTCTCTGGCTAGACGGGAAAGGCGATCGAAGCGGATCTATTAGAATGGCGAGCTCTGCAACTCTGCGGCAGACTCCCAGGAGCCTATGGGGCGACCTGGACCCCGGAGATCCAGGGAACTCTTGATCTGAACATACACATTAATTATTTTATGGTTATACGTGCCATTTATGAGTCGTTTAAATAAGTCAAATTTACTATCTTAAAATTGATTAAATAAAATTTAGAAATGTTAGGATACAATCTGGTTGAAAAAATACAACACTTTAGAAATTCGAAACAAGATGTTAAATTTCATAGTAAACCCGCATTCTCATAGCTTTGTTTTAGTTGTACGTTAAGTTACGGAACTGAAAACCTCAATTTCAAAGTTTTGCTGAACAACGTTAGTTTGATTTCCTTTTGAACAGCTCGCTGATAGAGTTAGAAATTAAATATAGGGTAACACCTGTTATTAAATCTTTATTTCATGCGGAAGTTCCGTGATTTATAGTCATTTAAAATTTTCAATAGAATTTGTACTTCACCAAGTATGTTAATCTTTGCGATTTAATTAATTACACTCCCAGGTAGACCTGAATAATATAACTTAAACTGCATTTGTTTATATATCTTCTTGCAAATCAATATTACCTTAATTATCTTAAATTAGAAACGTATAGGTGATAAATGGACGTAAAAAACATGCATATTTATGTATATAATCCTTTTATATTTATAATATAAATTAATATTAATATTTCACTATAATATATAAATTATTTTATACTTTATATTAAAGTAAAGTCTTGCCTTCATCTGGATGCTCTGGGTTCATGTCCCGGTCAGGTACAGCATTTTTTCAAAGCCTTCAAAAATGTTTATTTCATTATTAACCATTGGCAGGTGGGTTAATAATAGATATTCAAGTCAATTATAGACATTCATCAACACATTTATTCATTGTTCCGAGAGAACAGATTGTAGATATTTATTTGTGTCAAGAAAAAACAACTTCATAAAATTACTCATTTAGATATTAGGTGATTAAGTTTCATTATAACACAATAAGCAAATTAAATTAAAACTATACGGTTTAATAATAGCAGCGGAATTATACATTTAATCTTATAGACTCATTTTACAATAAGTAAAACTTCTATTACTACATAATAATAATAGTAATCAATTGGTGAATGTGTTTCCATTTGAATGCCAGTTGAGAATTGAACGGTGACCGGAGCCCTTGGTTTTATACAACGGACAATCAATGCGCAACAGAACCACAATAATTCAAAATCGATTCGGTTAAATAGTTCAAGTTTTAACCAAGACAAAAGTTAGTTCTACTAGTAAAGTCACTCGAGTGTAAAATGGTAGAACACTACCCACTATTCTTTTTTACATTTTATAAGTTTCTCGTATATTCTTCTCTATATTACAGAAAAATACTGGAGGTACAGATTTTTTTTTTTGGGAAGACAAACGACGTACGTGAGACATCTTGCTTTGAATGAGCAGCTGGGATTGTAAAGATAAACACTGAATATTTCTTGTTATCTCACTTGGGACATATATAGACTGTCAAGCATACGAAAGTGGCTTTTGAGTGACGAGCCAGCTGCAAGTTTTCCAGTATACTACAAGGATTTAGCAAACGATAAGGGTATGAACTGCGTTGTCCTGTCTATAATATATATTCATAAAGTATTGTAAATGTTTATATGACTGTATCTTCATTGTATTATGACGATAACCCTTTAATATATTTACACAAAAATATAATTTTTAATAAAACCGAAGAAAAAAATCTAATACTAAATTTACGCTTTATGATAAAAATAAATCGTTAACGTAATAATTCTTTATTGAGGAAAATCATGTTTTAAATAAGGAATTTATATCATAATAATATGACATAATATGTATTTTCAGTGAAGATATTTTATGTTACTTATTACGTAGAAATTTATTGTCTTGACCTATATAAGAAAATGTATCTGAAGCGCACATAGTACAGGTTGTAGTTATACCGCGCTTGTATTTTCACCTCTGTTCACAACTCACTATTAATAGATTTCTATTCTGAGTACGATGTCTTCTGCGGAGACGTCTTGGAATATTTCCTATTAATAATGTTATTGAATGCTCTTCCGGTCGGTAATTCATTAATAGATTTAAACGCAAGTTCAAATTCGAGTGAAAATTGTGGTTGTTTTGACATATTGTCAAATGTTAGATGACTTCGCTTACATATAAAGCAGTTAAGTTACAAGATTACATTTTCGATTAATTGTTATATAAGTTTATAATATGAACATGCAAATTATTAAATAATGTGAATGACCTCTATACAAGAACTATTAAAATTTATACAACGATTTAGATATGGCTCTAAATATTTTTGAAATATCCTTTTTAAAACATTCCTTTGATAATTATGCTTTGCTGTGGTGCCTTCAACTTCCTCAACAAAAGTAAATAAAACAAGGTTATCAAATTTATATGACGTTTTAAAGAAAAATTGCTAGTTAGTCATAAATATGTATTCTCATAGAATTTTCCCCTCTTCATGACGGTTATAATACCCGACCCTAAGGGATTGCATCTTGAAGCAGAGCTACTTTACCCGCACTCTCCTTTACCATATACTCGTGCCCCAAAAAAATAGATTTTTTATCTTTCAATTAGTTACGTTAGAAATTAAGAGTGTTACGCGTCGCTAGCCTTCTACCATTGTCTTAAAAAAATACCACGTAATTGTTTTATTCTGATCAGTACATAATAATACATAATTTAAGTCGGTCAGGGGTGCATAAATAGGCTGCACTACTAATAAATACACGAACGTCTCCAGGATTGATCAAAGAAACCATGGTAAAGCATTTATTACATGTGTGGCAAAATCCACTTGGTATACATTTATTAAATAAATAATAAGAGATAAATATAGAAAATTAAAAAACACGACTGCCAAAAAAATCATTGCTGTCAAACAATGCTCTTTAATATAGGATAATAAAAGATTATTTAACCTATGATACTCCCGGTAACGTAAGGATTACAACGCGGGGTCATACTAAATCGGTTCAGCCATTGAGCGGCTACAGTGGAGCAAACATACATACACACATACCAGTGTCGGCTCGTAGCTAAAATTAGTGAGGGTGCTGCTCCAGAAGATCTTTTCTGGGCCTTATCAAGGCCATGATTAAAGTTTTCTGTAAAATAAAAGAACCGAAAAAAAAGATTCAAATAGAATAGCTGGAAACAGGGTAATAATCTAATTCTACACTTTATCACATTCAAGAATATGGTACACCGTTATGGTTTTTAAGTGCAGTAAAAAAAAAACTACCTTCTACAAACACGTCAGAATCGGCACTGCGGAAGCGACAGTTCTCTCTCTCTCGCATGTGCAGCTTCTTATGTGAGCATGCGCACAACAGCCAAACACCACGCAGCTGGAACTGTGAAGCTCACAGCTCCATATAAAGATTCAAAAATCTTTTTCATTAATTGGGGGATGGCTACTGACATATTAATCTTAAGGATTGTACAAATATAAAGAAAGAATTATAGAAAAAAGGACTCATTATATTAAATATTATCGATAATATCAAGTGAAAATAGGGAGTGCTGCAGTTTCCCAGTATCTCTACTCAAGCCGCCACTGACACATACACACTAAATAAATACACTATTTTTGAACTGCGTAGTATTTCCTGCGGTTATGATGCGCTCCTTAAATTACTGATGGACATATATTCAGTATAAAACATTCATAATTAAAAAAAAAAATTTTAATCTATGCCTTCATTTTGAAGGGAGATATTGGCAGGTACCACCAAATAAAACCTGCAGGTTTGTAGGTATTAATTCTTAGATCGCAGTCTTATCCCCCCCCCCCAGTCTTATATAGTGCGGCCTCCAAAGGGGGACCAGAGAAATGTTTGTATAGTCACCTTCTGTTCTCAAAAAAAATACGTAGACGTTAAACAGAAATAGAGAGATATGATAAAGATTGTTAAAGAGAAACAAGAAATAATACCAACCAGATTATTAGTTACAGATTTGACTTACACGGGGCCAGGGCCATATATCCAAATCGGCAGCCGTTGATCTGCAACGGTGGAAAAAACAAACATATCATACACCCTAAATACATTACACTCCTTTTTTGGACAGCCGTGTATAAGAAAAGTAGAAGTCTATATTAATATTTAACAAGACAAATACGAAAAATAAAAATAAATCTAAGTATATTAATATGCTTCAAAAATAAAATGCATACAGAAAGATATAAATTTAGATGATATTAAAGAAAAATTGTTTAAGTGCATATTATTTGTACTATTAATTAATATTATTTAAAAACTCTTCGGCAGAGTAATATTTTTTTGTAAAATAGGATCATTTCATTTTATATCAAATAAACTGATGGAAAGATGATTTGAAAGATGGTCTCAATAATTTAAAATGAAAGCCGAAAACATAATAAGTACGTAAGAAAAATTACATGAAACTCATCGTTGGTATATGAAAAAAAACGACTAACCTGTTATAAGTTTTTAGAATAGAATTCTTGGTTTCCCCCTTTTTGTCCCGCCTTCAAAAAATATCACTTACGTAAGAGATTACTATAAAATTAAGGAAGTTGTTTTCTTTATAACAAACTACAATCAATATAAAACTTTTAAAAAATCATCGTATTTTCCTACTGCCAGTTAAGAATTATGACTATCGACCTGTTACGGCTTCAACGATTTTGTTTCTAGCTGACCTAATCCCTTTCTTCTTGTAATGATGTTTATTTGGTGATGTAAAATTGGTGATTGTGTAATTTGTTTTTAAGGGAATGTAAATATTCATTTAATTTAATTTGAAACGCTGTTTGAGCTACTTAATTTTCTATATTAAAGATACTTACATTTTTTTACAGTTAGATTTTTTCTATTTTCTACACGTTATTTTCACCTTTCAGTCAATAAAAGTAGTATATCAGAAAATTATATATAGAAAAAATATAGTAATATATGTATTACTATATTTTTTAATATATATTTCTGATATACTAAAAAAAAAAAAAAAAAATACTAAAAATATATTAATACGTATATTACTCTATTTTTTGCTTTATTATTTACTAAATCAGAACCCTAATAGCATCATAATAGCCAAAACTTTTAATGAGCTTTTTTCTTTTACCGGCGAATATACTCGGCGTATATAGAATGTCAAAAATCGTTGTTTTTTTTTGCAAATTTTAAGTTTTAGGGTCCAACTAATTCACCTAATTCAAAGATATCTGTCTTTCTTTTTCCTGTTTAGCCTCTGGTAATTACCGTTCCGTTAATAATTCAGAGAAGAAATGAGGATATGTATGAGTGTAAATGAAGTGTAGTCTTGTACAGTCTCAGTTCGACCATTCCTAAGATGTGTGGTTAATTGAACCCAACCACCAAAGAATACCAGTATCCACGATCTAGTATTCAAATTCGTATAAAAATTGCTGGCTCTACTAGGACTTGAACGCTTGAACTCTCGACTTCCAAATCAGCTGATTTGGGAAGACGCGTTCACCACTAGACCGGTGGGTTAATTCAAAGACATCTGTGTGTGTATATATGTGTATATGTATGTACGAGTGTTTATCGCACTGTTTTTTCCCGTATATCTCAGGATTAATCAAACCGACTTTCTTAAAACTTGGTTCCATGACGCATTGATCATATTAATTTTTTTTTCAAAATTCGTGAAAGGGGTAGGCGTATAGCGAAAACAACAATTTCGTTTTTTTTTCAAAGGAATTTTAGAGAAAATTTTATTAAACAAATTTTTTACCTACAATGCACATATAAATAATAAAAAAAAAGTTTATCTCCCTTCGGCTTAAATATGTATTTCAAAAGTATTTTGAAAGTTTATATATCATATATAGATTTATCAAGAAATTTCTACAATTTTTTTTAAATTGTAAACCCTGACCCTAAAATTTTTTTTTTCTTATTTTGGCTTTCGAAAACTTACTTAAGCATAAATGCAATCTGTTTTTTTCGTTTTTTATATTAATATTTTTTGAAAAATGTTTCTTAAATTTTTTTTCCCACTTCTAAAAAATACATATTTTTTTTGGCTCTCTATTAATTTTTATTATTAATAGCTGGGAAATTCTGAAATACTTTGCCAGCTGTTTCCAGTGTTTAAAAAGTATAATTTTTCTACTGGATTTTAAAATGTTGTGTTTTGTACTTATTCCTGGAAATAGATTAGAAATAGGATGGATTGTATAATAATTTAGAAACCCATAACTGTTAGAAAAAGGATTAAATTCATTAATTTATTAAAGAATGATTTATTTAATATTTAGTTATTAAATAATAAAGAGCAAATACCATCCCCTCGCGTGGTTGAAAGAGAGGTAAACAGGAAATAACCTGGATTATCTACATAGTAATTGTTACTCGTTACTCTGCAAGAATAAATATTTAAGCTTATAATAGTTCAATCAATAGCACTATTTTTATTTTTAGGTAACTAAAAAGTATTATTTTGCTTAGTTAGGCCTACTTGCATAGCAGAGTTACAGACTAATATAAACACAATTCAAAAAAAATACAAACAAAATTAGAATAAATTTCAAAAAGTAGCATGATGTAAAGAAAAATTTACTTAACAAGTAATCAATTTAACATAATTCATTATTATAGCATAATTTAACTTGGAAATGAGTACATAAAAAATAAGAACTCATATTTACTTTTACTTTTCATTTACTATTTAACAATTACATTTACTTTTTAATCATTCAAAGATAATATCTTCAACTAACTCAAGTTCATCAACGTTAACTTAAAACAGTCGGAACTCAGACAGAAAGTAATGTGAAACATCGACAACAGTATTAAAACTGAAAGGTGAAATATTTTTACACCGTCAAACATTTAATCATTTTCAGTTGAAATTCTAAGCAGTTAATAACTCCCAAACTAGTTCCCACTTACAATGCCACGCATCTCTGCAATAGTCTGTCGGCTTATCCCAGTCCTTTCCGTTCAAAAAGTCTATAAATAAATCAAATTACGTGTCAGCTCTATTGACCTTAGCTCTCCGTTAGGTAATGCTTTAGTGGATGAGGAAATAATAATTTTGTAGCTTGTAAAATGCTACGCCTGACCGGGATTCGAACCCGAACCTCCGGATGGAAGGCCGAGACGCTACCACTCGTGTCACAGAGGCCGGCACATGTAAATCATTTAGAAAAATAGAAAATAATAGGTGGTTGAGTAAACACTTTGGGCGCAGCCCCATTGCAGTCTTAAATTTCTTCGACAGCCCGCCCATCTTTACACGAAATACTAGCTGTTGTCACTCATTTAAATTTTCTAAAATGTTTATTAATTTACTTAACAATACTGAACACGATAATTTATTAAAAGAAAGCCTTCCTGTCGATTGAATCGGATGCGGCGGAAAGATCTACAAATAAAAATGCCTTCTTCTTTGAGAGATTTAATTGAATGATTAACAAAAAAACAGAAATATTGTCAACCATAGAATATCCCTTCTACAATCCAACTTCCCATTTAAATTACCGTGTTCTTGAACTTATAAATAAATTGGTAATTTTCAGGTAAGATGTTCGTAATAATATTTCTAAATATGCAAAATTTTAATTTTTCTCACTATTTGTCACGTTAATATCTTGATAATAACTGTAAAAAAAAACTCAACAAAAATATGAAGAATAAGTTAAAATAAAATCCCGTTAATTATTGCTGTATAATATTAAAGTAAATCACTCTCTTTGGTTTTTATGATATTTAACCGCGTAACAGAGAATTTGGGACCCGTTATGTAGATTTTTTTTATTATCTTTAATCCATATTGGGTTCGGTCTCATGAACTGCCAATAAAAGGGTAGACTATCTGCATAGTTAGATAACATTTCCTTAATCCGGTTTTGACAAGAATGAGCATGCTCGGGAATAAACATTACTAATGCCCAAATACAAAAAATGTTAAACTATATTATATCATTTAATTTCCTATTGAATAATAATTTATTTTATAAAATAATTAAATAGGAATTTTTAATTAAGTAGATAAATTTTAAAACGTTACATTTAAATATTAGCATAATCTATGTTTAAAATAAATCACACATTTTCTTCAAAATAAGAATATTCATTTAAGAAAATTATAATCTGCATTAGCAGAATCTCTTAAATAAGGATTCTGAGATTAAGCTATTGAATAATAAATAAATAAACTTGTGGAGATTGTTTTTTTACGATTAATTCTCCATATAAGGTGGAAGCATGAGAATATGAAATGTAAATTTTGTAGCGTATGAAAAATGCCGTCCCTGACCGGGATTTGAACCTGTAACCTCCAGATGAAGGCCGAGACGCTACTATTCCACCACAGGGTTTTGACTACGTTTAATTTAAAGAAACCATAATTATGGTTTCTTTGAAAATAATGGTTTCTAAAAATTACGCTTTCTAAAAAAATAAAAGTAAAAAAGAAACCAACGATCCACCTTCTCTATTATAAATTCATAATTATTTTACGTTCCTTTTGGCATCGATCTAGTTCCGATGATACTACTTAGACGGTTCTAAAATCATGCAAATTCCGACGATATTCTGACGGTAAAGTTAGATTCATGTGAGTTCAAAGATTTTACCAACATATTATTATTGCATTTACTAATATTAAATATCTTGTAAAACTGACAACACTTGAAACACTAAATGTTTAAGTTGTAAAGATATTTTTTCCTTTACCGAAGTTATAGAATTATTATTACACCTTCTTCAGCTACTTAATACATGTCGTACTTTTATAAACTGATATAAAGATGCTTCATAGCAGCTCAAAATGTAAATCTGACTGATAAGAAAAAAAATCAGCTAAGTCAACATCTTGAGCGACCTTGCAGGCTTATCACATAAAACTTAAATTATGATAATTAATAAATTTTTAATTATTTTTACCTTTTTGTGTTTATGTTTGTTTCCTTTTTATATTTTGTTTTATAATTTTTTTTCGTTTGACGGATTTTATTGTTTTAAATATTTTTAATGGTTTTTATTCAGAGCGTTTGGAGAATTTCTATGCGCTATAATTATGACTAAACGTTCTTAATTATTACTTTATATTTTTATTTCATTATTTTACAGGAACTAATATTATAATAACTGGAATAGTTTATAAAAGGTGTTGAAAATGACCTCCTTCAACAGCAATACAACACTGCACACGTTTCAATTTGTTTTCAAACACTCTAACCAGCTGATGAACTGGAATGTCTCGTTTGTATGCCGTTATCGTGGTTTTTAGTTCGTCAAACGTGCGTGTTTCGCTTCCCCCATAGAAAGTAATCTGAGAGTCAGATCAGGCGATCATGAAGACTACAAACCCCTCGAAATAATTCGTTCACCAAAGACATTTCGTAAAAATGTCATTGACCTGTTAGCTGTGTGCTCTGTGAAGCCATATTTTTGAAACCAACCGTGAATTATTTCCACTTCTGTTAACTGAATGATAAAGTTTGCTAAAACAGCACAATTACGGCCACAAGAAAACTATGTTTTCAAAAAAATATTGGATCTACAATGTGCCACACCGATCTAGACTCCAGTTTTCATTTCGTTTAAAGATTGTTCGTGTAATACGTGTTGGTTAGTAGTCGATCACTGTCGAGAATTTTGTGAATTAATATACCCTTCCAGATGAAACCAGTTGTCATCTGTAAAAATGTAATGTCGAGAATACCTATTTAATGTTCCTACCTGGAATTTTGGTCAATAAAATGTTTTAACAATCGACAATTATTTTGTCTTTTTTCATGTTCTATTGGTTTCAGTTCTTGACCATACATTACTTTGTAGGTGAAAAATCTTAGTCTCTTTCTTACAGCTTTTCGCCCATAGTATCTGCAATATCAAGTAGCTTCTGTTTGTTTAGTGTAGCTGGTCTTCCACTTCGACCAGCGTCCTCAACAGAGCCTGTTGCCCAAAATTGTTTGGTAAGAGGTCGGTGAGGAACAGGAATAATAGAAAACTTTTCAGAAAACCTGTGCTTCACTAAATCAGTATACTTATCAGGTTATCAATAGACGTGTTCAACGAGAAAAATGCGTTCCTCTACCAGAAGAACTATTCGTTTCTCGTAATTATTTTTCTCTTACGGAAACAATTTTCTTTGTTGAAAAAACAATTTATCTGCATCCCATTCAACATATACAAAAATTTGTGCTTAAAATAATTTTCGTACTTTTTGTCATAAGACTTACTTATTACTACACTTCGGAAACCGATTATGCTAGCTATTGAACAAAAAAAAAGAAAAGAATTTTCAATAGCGGCTTCTGAACTGTGAATTATTAGTAATTTTTTTATATTTAACATATTTACGTAAACATTATATCACGTGCTTGTATTTAAATAATTAAAATTTACTTTAATCAAAATTATTGTTTATCTTATAAATTATTTTTATGTTTATAATATATCTTATATTGACGTATAATGTATCAATACGTTCCGAGTAGAATAAATATTTATTTATTTTTTCCTGCGATACATTGCCAACGTCTAATGCTTGACACGTTACTTATTACTCCTTATAGCTCGTCAAAACTCACTCGTATGAAACTTTTTTACCTGAAAATCGTTGATACGATTCAAAAGTGGCACCGACAGAACAAGCACGCCCTCTTTTTTCCTCTTTTTATTTTAATGTTTGCTTCATGGTATAATTTTAAACTGGTTTTTTTAATAATTTTAAAAAGAAAGAAAATTAATACCATACAAATTTCTTAATTGTAAATGTAACGATTTTTAATTTACGTGCTTTAAAAAGTTGTTTAATTATGTTAATATAATCGTTGACAGGTATCAAATTATATGCATCTATACGATTTTGTTTGCATGCTATATTGTATTTTCTAAAAGGAAAATAGAAAGCTGATTTATGAAACTGAATTTTGTTGAAATTTATTAAGAGCTAAGCTTTTAACTGATTCAGTTTTTAAATCTTTTTTCAGCTTTCAAAGATATTACAAATAATCCTTTCGTTTACCTAAATTAAACTTCTTAACAAAGTTAACAAAAATTTTATAATATACAAGAAAATTTTCATGATCAAATAAAGAAAAGAGATTGCCAAATATATCATAGTGATGACGTGAGCTATTTGCTTGGCGTGAATTTAGTTTCCGGTGATAGGTTTTTTTTTTTAATTGCAATAAAAAGGAAGTATTTACTGCATAAGGTAAATTCACCATAGGAATGTCGTGTAGAGGTGGCTTTTTTCTGTCTGTTAGTAGTGTTTGATACAGAATTATAGAGACAGAATTTTAAGTGAAGTGATTAAAATGATTAAGTAAATACCGTAATGATGATATGTCTTTAAAAATTCACTATTTTGAACTAAATACAGTTTAGAATCGATCATAGTCAACATCAGTTTTGAAATCGTAAGAGAAGACTAGCAGCTGTAATCAGCAGCAATATGAAAAAGTGTGCGAGAAAAAATTTTTATAGAAAAACTGAAGAACATTTATATAATATAAGGACAGAGATAAAGAAAACTGGTACAAGTAATCTGGCAAATCCATCTGCAAGTATGGAATTGGAAAAACCTATACAAAAGAAAAATTATCATGAATAAATAATATGTAATATTATAATAAATGATAAGGGCACTGTTAACTACTAATGAAATTTCACTACTTTTCATAAGCAGCTATAGCTCATTGGATTTCAGAATAAAAGTGAGATCAAATTAAGAGGAGAAGAATTAAAACTAAAGAAACTGCAATCTGATATTGCTCAAAGCAATCAACAAATTTTTAATGATTACGAAAGTTGTTTTAATATTACTACTGATTGTATTAAAATAAATAAATATATTTCACTTCATCTTAGTATTTTTCGAAGTATAATTATTTTACAGTGAAGCTTTTCAATAAATCTTATTTTATTTTACCTTACTCCTTAAAAAAAATAAAATAATACATAAAACTAAAAACAATGGAGAAAAAAAGATTAATACGTAAATATACGTAACCATGTGCAGGTGCTAAGCATATTTATAAGTTTTTATACCTGGTGTTTCCCAGAAAGTTATGTTTATTGTTCCTGTATCTTTTTTTATTTTTCAGTTTTTATTTTGCTTTTCCTCTTTGTTCTTGAAAATAAATTTCATTTTATCTTAGAACGAAAAAATTTAATTTCTCTAGAAATTTTTTTTTTAATTTATAAACACAAAAAAAATTTAGTAATTGATTTGTTTTATATACTTGTGAAAAATGTAATTTGTATTAATTAGTGTTAATTTCATAAAAAATATTCATTAAGCAATTTTTTTCCATAGAAATGCAGGTTTTTCAACGGAAGCATTTAATAAAAAAACCGTGATAAATTTTTTTTATGGAAATGTATATTTTCTTAAACGAAGAAATTTTGTTATATGGATTTTTTTTTTATTACCACAAAAAATGTATTTTATGATTCGTATACAAGTTTTGAAAAAACTATTCTTCTATTAAAAAATAAAATTTTCATCGAAATATTTAATAAATTAAAGTTATTTTTTTTAAATATTGTGCCTTTGCAAATGCTCGGTTTTTTGCACAATAAATTTTGATGTCCCTTGTAATAAAAGCAGTTCAAGAAGTTACTCTGTTAAGCACAAACAGTTCTTGTATAATTCTCTGGCCTTCGGTTTTTTCTGGCAGTCTTTACATGGCTTTGATGAATGAATGATGTTGGTAACAGTATATGTCTTATCCAAATTGTGTCTTATTATAAGGGAATGCCGCAGGTAATTTTGTTGAGATTTGATTAACTTTTTGTGCTACCTTAGACAACCTGTCCGCGATAATTCCACAGAGTCTTTTTAGCTTTTTCTGTGCACTCTGATCGGCTAGAACCAGGTGATATCCAAATTAAATCACAGCTCGATTCAATTGTTTCCTCAAGATTCTTCTCTCTCGTTTTTGTAAATCGAATATTGCCTTGTCACTTTTTTTATAATTATTTTATAATTTAATCCTCCGATATTTCCGACATTAGTATAAGGCGTCAGGCAGAATTGTTTACCTATTAGTGTCATCTTTCTCTTTTTTAACGAAATTAACAATGTTGTTAATCTTATTTACTCGTATTTTTTTAGATTAAGATAGAAAATGGAAGTTTTAGAGCAGTTGAAAAGAAATTTCAGTACTTAAGGAGCTTTATAACTGATGACCTGACTTGCATAGTAGAAATTAAAACAAAAACATCGAGAAGTAAGCAGGCTGTTAATGAGAAGGGAAGACTACTGTGTGGAAAGTTAAATTTGTTGTTAAGGAAGAGATTAATGGAATGTTTCATTTGGGGCTAAAACGTGGACGATGAGAAAGGCAGACGGAAAATAAATTTAAACTCTTGAAATAACACGGGTGTGGCCAGGTCTGGGAGGCGGTTTTAAAGGTCGCAAGAGGGATTCTGGAGAGGTTACGTAGGAGGATGGCCTTAAGAGTCATTTCCTCCTACAAAACCGTCTCATACGAGGCAGCTGTGGTCTCGGCGGGAATATCCCTCTTGGATCTGATGGCCAAGGAGCGATGTGAGAAGAAGGACCCCCACAGTGCGGCAAGGGAGATCCTTCTTAGGCGATGGCAGAGGAGGTGGGACACTTTCAACAAAGAGGCCCGAACCAGGAAGTTGCTGCCCAACGTGAAGGGTTGGGTGTGCAGGGATTGGGGGAGCTTGATTATTTTCTCTCCCAATTCTTCAGCGATCACGGATATTTCAATTCTTACCTGTACGTGAAGTACCCGTGAGTGTGGGTACTGCTCGGCGGAAGTGGACACCGCTGAAAACACTATTTTCGACTACCCACGCTGGGCGAAAGAGAGAAAAGATGTTGCCCGGGTTGTAGGTCATAATATATCTCCAACATAGCTGGCATCATGCTCCGAAGCAATAAGTTCTGGGCGGTCGTGGCCCGGTTTATAACATCTTCCATGTCCAGGAAGGTGGAGGACGACAACCGGTGAATTCGTAGTGTAATTCTTAGTTTCGTAATGTAATTTGCATCGGGAAAAACACAACACAGTGGTGTTACGTCGTGTGTATTTTGTAGTGTAAGTATAGTTTTTTAACTTGTAGTATAATTTGTGTATTTGTAGATTCTTGTAGTGTAATTTGCGTGTTGGGGGTTATCGTGCGGATTTGGCACTGTAATTCGCGCTATTATTGCGTTATTCGCTACCGTATTACCGTCATGTTGAGAAAAAAAATTTCGTGTTGCAGTTGTAATATTATATATATATATATATATAATATAGTTATTGTAATAGTAAGGTAATGTTGTAACGTTAAGTCATTGTGGCGTGTTGTTTCGAACTCTCGTTAAAGCTTGAGTAAACCGGTCTGGAGCCTGCCGGTATGCCTGACGTTATGCCTAATAGTTTTTTCCAGGGTGCACAGGATTACTGCAAACGGGGGTTGTTTTAGTCGGTATTCTGCTGGCGGCGGTTGGATAAGACCGTCAGTAGGAGTCCGACACTCCGTGCGTAAATATGTGGCGCAGAATGATAAATGTCAGATGTCAAGACCACGTACCAAATGAAGACGTATTAAGGAGAATCGGAAAGAATAGAGAAATGCGACTGCATATAGGAGAAGGAACAGGCTAGGAAGTCGTATGAGAGAAAGATGTTTATTAATGGATGCGAAGAAGGTTTGGTGAATGGTAGGAAAGGAAGAGGAAGGAAGAGATTTCAAATGATGGATGGGATTACGGAAAAGAGAAAATATGCAGAAACAAAGAGGTTAGCAAAGGATAGAACAAGGTGGAGAGCAGCAGACGTGACAGGACCTGCCCTAATGGCAGAACACTATGAATTAATGAAATGAATCTTACTTATTGATAAGCATCTACGTGAGTTGTCATGTGGGCTACAATTTTCAGTAGAATTTTTTTAACACTTAATATAAATTTATTGCCATTCATTTTTACTTACTAACTTAATAACTATGTTTATTATACTTTAAATATGAGCATGTAGTAAAATAACAAATAAATCTTTAAAAAAATTATATGATATATATTTTTTTTTTTTTAACATGTGATATTTTATTATAATGTAGATGATATTTTTTATTTATAATTTTTTTTTTAATTCATCAGAATACATAATTCTGTCTTAATTTATTAAAAGTTGAAGGAATCACATAGTGGGAAAAGAACACTACGAATTTTACGTTTCTTTAATCTTTCCTCTTTGGCGCTATTCGATTGCCTTTTTTATCTGTTTATATTCATTTTCTCCATCTATTATAATTTCTTCTTCTTCTTCTTCTTGTTCTTCATCAAATATCATTCAAAATTTTCACTATTTTATGCTTGACTGCATACTTAACTACCAATTTTAGGAATTTTGTCTAACTTTACCCGCATAAAATAAATTGTGTAAGCAGGAACACAATAGTACAGACGCGTTCTTTTGCATGCTGCCGGTTATATATTTTTTTCCTGTTAGTAGCTTAAAGTGGTGTTAACAATCATATAGTATCTACTTTCTCCCTTCACACAAACAGCTCAATTAAATTTCACCATAACTTACTTTATGTTAAATTTTCTCAAAATTCTATCATTATGCGTATTTATAGGCTATGAAGTGTCAATGCTGGTTATTTTTCCTGGCACCACACCTTGCCATGGACTTTAACACTGGTATATCCTTTCTTACCAACATAATAGTAACCGATGTTTTGGGGTTTATTCATTTCAACACGGGTGCAGTCATATCCCAATTACATAAGGGAATTTATTGCACCTCTCTACATTATTTGATGTGAATTTTGTGGAAATATAATCACATAATAATAATTTTTCGTAGATTACTTCTGACATCACACGTAACTGACTGTCTTACACACTGTTGTTTGATCAACTCTGGTGTCTTCACCTGACCGACTTGAAAATTTAAGTCAGCATGATATCTTAAAAATATAGTGTTAAAGCAACTCTTCTTATTTCGTGACTCCATTAAGAAGATTTATGTTAGGTAAATCTTCTACTTATAACATTAGGAAAGTATTCCGAAATAGTTTAATTGTTTTACAGTTGCTTATGTTTAAATATAAACCAATGTTAGTCAGTGTGAAGTAAAATAATATCTATTTATTTTTTTCAATTCACAATTTGGTCTCGAAGAGCTTGATTTTTCTACAGTATTTACTTTAAATTACAATAACAGTAAAGATTTCATTTATCTCTTTTCAAATATTAACTAAATAAAATAGCATTAAAATAATAAACATATTAAAATAAACATTTTAGTGTAGTTTCCAGTAATTACTTTGCTAATACAGTAAGTTCCCTTGAAGTTGGAAAAAGTAAATAAATATAATTTTTATTCACTTCATCTTTAATATTTACTTAGAAAAAGCTCAGTAGACTTAAATACTGTTTTTATTCAATTAACGTTTTATTTATGTATAATTATAACCTCTAAATAAAAAAAATAAGTAAAAGTTTAAACATTTTTAATGCGATGTTCAATTTTATTTACTTTAGTTTTCATACTTAATATAAATAATAAATTAAAATTAGAGCAATTACGTATTTAGTGCAAGTAATATCGATAATTTTGTTCACATGTTGGTACCGAAGCAATTTTCTATTACTTGCATTATATGATTAGAAATAATGATGGAATTGAAGGTGGCACAACACTGATTGTAACCTTATAATATTGTTCTAGACCGGAATGGTAGAAGTGACCTCGAACAGAGCAAAGAGTACAATCAGGTGAGAATTAGGAGTCAGTCATTTTTTACTGAAGGCAACAAATGTGATTTTCTCACAAGGAAGGAAGACGTGATGTACCGCTCCGCTGGCAACTTAGCTTGATCCTCCCCCGTGCTTGCCGGTCACGATCAACTACCTGCCTCGTACCATTTACCCCTCACCTGGCAACCCCTACAGCTACTCACTCTTTCTTTCTTTTTCTTTTGTATTCCTTTTATCCTTCCTTTTCTTTA
The DNA here is from genome assembly GCF_047948215.1 of Lycorma delicatula. Classification (NCBI taxonomy): domain Eukaryota; kingdom Metazoa; phylum Arthropoda; class Insecta; order Hemiptera; family Fulgoridae; genus Lycorma; species Lycorma delicatula. Next base: position 156,326,073 of record NC_134457.1, on the reverse strand, counting down.
TTATCTATCTTCTCTGTAAACACAATTCTCACCTCAAGACTTCAAAAATATCTCCACCTGCCTTCCATATGTCTTAACGTAGTATACACAACTCTGATGTACTGTATACCCAACCCTATCACAATAGGTGTCATCTTTTACACAGATAAGCATATTTTTCACGATTGAAATTGTAATCATTTTTTTATCCCCTACAGAAATTTAATCTGTTTATGCAACCAAGGCTTAAAATTTTAAGTCACACCGTTTTACCTTGAAATTTTAATCCTTACCGTGAAGAATTTTGCCACCGTATAGAATTTAAAGTAATAAAATACGATAGAATAGGATGTTACATAATCCGATTCCGAAAAAAATTACTATCTATTTTTATAAATTAAATTGCAATGAGGTAATTTATTTCATCAGATTTACTATTATTGTATTTTTATGATTTACACTTTAACGTAAGGAAATTTTTTGCTACCTATACGGTTCAATGTTATCGTAGCAGCTATTTACTATACGTTTCAACCAGCACGTATTCTTAAAGAATATCTTTTAGTATTGTTATCATAAGTATTAGATATTACTTACTTTTTGATTTCGTCCAGGTAATGACGCATTTATACTAATTACATCTTTAATAGTACTTCATCTTATCTTCATCTTAAGCACTTTACTTATACTACATCTATTGTAAACTTTAGAATTAGCATGAATTAAATAATATCAGATTCTAATTTTTATTGAAAATAAGGTTAACGAAATAAAGGTTAAACCTTAAATAAGGGTTTATTAACGAAAAAGTAATTAAATTAGTAAAATAATTTTAGAAACAATAAAATTACAAAATATATTTTAATATGGCTAAATTTTAGTTTGTTCTTTAGTAGGAAGCAACAATTTCCCTAAAAACAATGTTTTGTATTTTGATACAAAACAAATCCAAAAAGTACTTTGGATTCCGCTCTAAAGGAAGAAACCATAATATCATGAATTTTTTTATCTTGTAATTTTTTTCTACATTAAAACAAGTTTTGATCTCCCCAGCAAAACAAGCGTAAATATTCTCTCTTAATATTTTTTTCCAATATTCTAATAAATTTTGTCTAATTAATGGAAGCAATTGTATTAAACCATGTACTAAAGTGGACTAAACCAAAGATAAACTTTTTACTTTTGGCTTGAACTGTTTTCTTTTAATTTTTTGTCAATAAGTGTTTTTATTTATTATTATTAGTTTTAATAAATAAAGACGATCCTGGCTGTGGATGCTGACTCTACCATAGCTTCTGCTAAACTACAAACTGCATTGGATCTAATTAACGAATGGCTAACTAGATGGAAAATGAAGATTAATCCGACTAAATCTACGCATGTTACGTATGCGACGAGAAGGAGTGACTGCCCACGAGTTCAACTTATGGAGTTTTCATCTCGCATGCTAACAGCGGACAATACCTAGGACTGCAACAAACTATTTATCCATTGTTACGGTGGAGACATTCATTATGACAGGACGTTAAGTCGACGCAATTTTAACACATGACGATCACCTTTATATATTTTCCACACTTTACATAACAATTCTACTCATGAATACAAAGTTTTAGTTAATAAAAATATTAATAAAAGTTCCTTAAGATGGAATTCGTTTCCAAAAGCTTTAGGACGCATTAAAAGATTGTTGGTTAGTGGGTTCTATATTTTAATTATTTACTTTATTCCTTTTGCAAAGTAATGGACTGAAATTTATTTAATTTTTTCTAAATTTTTAGAAATTTGTTCCATTGTTTATGTCTTCATGTTATTTTCTCAAAATTCAATAGTAGTTTGAAGGAGTGCAGTATTCTACTGCTCGAGTTTCTCAGGTATGTATAACCTACCCAGTTTATTCACCTTTAAAACATTAAAAAGGTCTTTTTCTGCCTGCAGAAAAAGACGTATTTAATTGATTATAATCGACTTACCAAGATGAAACACCTGATTGAATAGTCAAATTTGTTTATATTTTGAATGAAGTGGATGAATTAATTCAGTGGGATACGATATGGAAAGTGCTCGAGTGAACTAGATGAAAGTAAATTATTTTAAAGTCAACCCTAAAAAAATGGATTAAAAGATTTTATTTTGACTAAATTTTTCAGGACTTTCAAAGAACGAAGATGTAAGACCTGCTGCAACTCGATTGATATATGTTGGCATATTTTAAAAAAATAATCAAAAGATATGATAACCTATGAAAAAATTATCACCAAATGGGCTAATTGTGAATTTCTTGCATGTGTATTTTATAGGTAAAATAAATAATCTGCAGTTCATATAACGTTCAATCCTCTACTATTTTAGAGAAGATCTGGTGCTTTATCTGAATAGGATTCAAGAAGGGATGAAAATGATGAATGATTATTTTTTCTTTGGCTCGGTTTTTATCGGAGATGAGTGGAAATATAGAAATGAAGTAAAAAGTGAAAAATAATTCTTACTCCTCCTTGATTGAAATAAATCAGTCGAAATCGTAAATATGTGTAAATATTTCATGTAACAGTAGTGTAACATGTTTCATGTGTATATTTCATGTTTAGTAGTTCAAATACAAAAAAAAAGAGTTCTATAATATCACAAATTTTTGCTAAAAATTAATTTTGACTACGTTCAGGATTTATATCGTATAAAAATATCCCTTTTTTATGTAGAAAGAAATATTAATTGAATAATTTTTAGTTATTATGTAGAAACATCAAGTGAAGGGTTTATTAAGGAATAATGAATAAAATAAGAACTGATGAAATATATAATGGTAAATTCATGATAAATATGTATGTTTATGCTGTTGTAAATTTAAAAGGTAATTCACATCAGTCTGATGGTAGTGTACGGTTTATTAGGTTAGATTTGAATTTATGGAATGATTATGGTGGAAAAATGGGTCAGATAATATAAAATGGATGATGAAGCGAAGGAAAGGCGTCTAATGGGGATTTCACGGTAACACGGAGGGCGCGGCGCATGCAAACTACGGTAAAGACACTCATTTGTCCCGCTTCATAGGACCGGCTGATGCATTCATAGACAGATACTGTACTACACCTCAAAAGGAAATGAGAATTCAAAACATCATCTTCTATCTCCGTGAAAATGAATAGATGAGTGTATATATGTGTATGTCCTTGCATGCGCGTACTTTGTGTGTATGTGTGCTTGTGTGAGTCTCTTAAAATAGAATATCTGAATGTCACTAAGGATTTTTCGCATCAGGCTAAATTAAAACTGAAAACCTAAATTACCATAAGAGATAGAGAGACCTTTGTACTACATTATCACGGTAGCTAGTTATTATAATTTAATATTTTTATATTATTAATAAAATTATAAATAAATGAAAATGCAACTTATCTCTTTTATTAACAATATAAAAATAATAACTCAAAAATTAAAAATATTATGTTTATTTACTGGAAAAAAAAAGTATATAACTTTTTTAAATTATAAAAATTACAAGATATTGACCATATTTTTCTCGCTCCTCCATATTTAAAATTATTCAGTGCTGTCTACGCTTTGTAAAACAGTATATGGTAATACTAATGATGATATCTGCATTAGGACAGATTTATAATTATCATTGTATTTTCAAAATAATCCCTTAAGTTCCAGATTTATTATATCTTAACTATAAATATTTATATTAAATTAAAACTACGCACCAAAAGCCGTTTACAAATAATTTTACTTAAAATCTAAAACTGGATGGCCATTTCGTTTATTAATCTATCATTAACAGTAGTAGACAATAAGGAAAATTTATATGTAATTAAATGAAAAAAAAAATAAAAACAATTTAATCAACAACAATATTAATTGGCAACTAAACGTTTCTTATGAAAAACTTCAAAAAAGTATTTTTAGACGGGATTTTAGAAGAAGAATAAAATTAAATTTTAAAAATACTCATTTAAATAAATTAACTTTATTTATCAATTCTAATAGGAAGCATAAATTTAATTTTAAAATATCTATTAAACCTACCACTAGACCCCACCATGGAGGGCTAAATCCAATCTTCTGTAATAGGTTGATTACGTAAAACCAATCTCAACAAAGATAAAGACAGCATTAATCTCTTAACCAATCAAAGCCCGTTATTGCAACCCTCCTAAATTTTATTGGTGGAATGTTCTTATTATTGGAAACTTTCACGAAAGGATTTTTAATGAATTAAAAATTCAAACAGGCTATTAGATATTGGGGGTTGCCTGTCATTGTATAACAATAAAGTTTTTGCTTCGCTGTTGAAAAACTAAGTTTTCCAACCATTTACTTCCTGTTTTGGTTTTTTTTAGTTTAGTGACTGTGATCACGTAAAGCAACATTTTACGTTCGTTTTTTTCCTTCTGGACATTTTTTTTCTAGTTTTTCATTCTTTCCCTTTTTGTTTCTATCTTTCAACTAGACGTTATTAGTTTCTTTTTTCTCGTTCTCGTGGAAAACCTTGAAATCTTGAACCAGTGTTTTAAATACTACTCTATCTTCTATTACTTCATTAGATATATTTATTTCTTTTATGTCTTTTTGAACCACTAAGGTTCATTAATTTCAGTTCCTTTTGTTGTAAATGCGGTTGGAAATTTGTTTTGTGAGCCAGTTTCAGTCGCTGTCATAAGGTGGCCGAAGAATTCTATTTTTCCATTTTATAATGAAACCTGATATTTTTCAGTTTCATTAAATTTTTTTAAAAATCTTTATTTCCGAATTTGTGTTCGTTTTCACCTATTTTTATTGGTCCTAGGATTTTTCTTACGATTTTCCGTTCTTTTTAGTCTATTTATTTCACTTGATTCTAAACTGAAGATGCAGTCTTATGGGTGACGACCTTTTGGTTTGATTATCGGTATTGTAATGCCTGATTTTAGCTGTATTGTGCTATTCTTTTTGTTGTAAAAATATTTTGTTCATTAATAGATCAATGTTTAATTCCATTTTTCTCATTACTGTTTGATTGGCTTTTTTATCTAATCCATAGATTTAGATTATTTCTCCCTGAAATTTAAATTTATCGACATTGTTGAGTTTTCTATATTTTCATTTTAGGATATTGAGACAATCTTCGATGTTTATCATGAATTCTGTCATTTTAAAGGAATTTTTTAGACCTACTTTATCTAAGAATTTTTTAGGCTGTTTATTTTTGTCTTCTGCCCTTCTGAGATTCTCTGAGAAAATGTCAATATATTTTCAAAAGCTAATCAGTTAATTCCAGTTCCTTTCAATTTCAGACCCAACTTTGTTTGGGGGTGTAGTATTACAGTTTTCTTTCATCTTCTTTTTCATTCTCTTATTATTTTCTCTAAAACATTTGGTGATAAATCGTAACTTTTCTTACTCCTGTTATAATTTAGAATCCTTCCGACAGTTTTCCCTTGAATTTTACTTTGGATCTTATATTTGTCTGTTTAGTTACGTTAATTGTTTCGGATTCACGCTGAATTCCTACAGGACATTAAATAAACAAGTTCTAACAGTTGTCGTAAGCCTTTTTGAGATCTGCAAAGCCAGTTGCATAGTTTTTATACCTTTTCTTTTCTTTGTAATTGTTTTTAGCAGGAGAAAAGAAAGTTAACCTTAGAGGGGAATGCATGCATGGCAAGAGTTCCCACACCAATTTTTCCATACGCATACCAATTGTAGCATTTAATAGCCAACAGTCGCAGCCACATCTCACATTACTAGTTCATAGCTTATATCAACTTTTGGCATCTGTGCTTTATGTGCTAAATGTCTTAAGTAGTACTTAGCTAGAAAATGCATTACGACTATATTTGTCACAAATACCCAGAGATACCAGGTATAAGACCTAGTATTGATTGCTATTTTCGTATATTCGTATATTCATTTTATTTTCTGTTTTGTAAAACATAATACAAATTTTATATTAATACAGTGTTTTATTTAAACTAACGAGATTATAAATTTTTACAAAGTTTTTCTTATAGAGAGCTAAGTCTGCTAAACACAAAGTCGGGCAGAGGTAGAAAATAATTCACTCAAATTGTGAAGCAAATATTCCTTTCTTTCATTCAAGGAGCTATTTACTCCCACGTAGCAGTCATTCAGTCTTACTTCTTCTCTTATTTAACCGCCTTAAAAGAATACTCCTTGACATTTAACAATGTTAAAATTTGACAGAAGTTCAAGACTAGTATCTATTATGTTTTTATTATATTTTTCACATCAAAAACCCTGGAATTTTACCAGAGTGAACTATAAAAAAGTGTTTATAAAAATTTTCTCCATATTTAAAATACCTTTGTTGCGGTTGTATTTTTCTCACTTCAGATAAATAAACTACGATAAAAATGTTAAATAACGATTTAATTAAGTATTTAATTAATTATGTTAGTCAATTTGATATATGTAGTTGCTTTTTGAGATTTTACGTAAGTATCATTCAAACCGCATAATTGATTTTATAAGTTAAAATTCAGTCTATGCATGAACATTTGTATTAAATTAAGGGTTTACAAGCAAAATAGATGTTATTAGATATGAATTAATTTAAAATGATGTTGTAATGTTACTTAATAATATGCTTTATCTTATGTCATATTAAAATTAGTTTCCCACTTACTGCACTACATTTCAAACTAGTAAATGTAAATTAGGTCATGAATTATATACAGCTTAGAATAGTTTTGTTGTATAATTGATGCTAAATTTGTAAATGAAGTGAACCTCAGAACTACAAATGTGACTAATAAATACTTGTATTTAATTTAATTTAAATATAAATAGTTAATATGGCAAAATGAGTAAATTACCTTTAAAAAGTGTTCAATCTGAACATTCCGGTAACTTCAGTTACGGTAACAATAGACGAGAAAAAAATTTGTTATCAAAATAAGGCCTAGCGTCAATATTTTAAGTTAAAACGTAGCTAATATTTCACCCGGGTTTGTATCTTTTTGATGGAATTTAAGTCTCAGAATATGTATAATGGGCGGCAAGGATAAGAAAAAAATATTGGTTAACCTAGAAGGAAAAGAAATTAAATAAGAGGAAGAGGTCCTTTAAAAATCTTGGGAGCATTATCTGCGATGAAAATGAGATGCAAAAAGGTAATAAACACTACAATTACAATGGTAAAAGAAGATTTCAATACAAAGAGAAGCTTTATATACATCTGAGGCAAAGACTCGCCAAATGTTTTGTACGGAGTGTAGCATTAAATGGGGCAAAGATGTGAACTTATACAAGGAAGATTAGAAGCTGTAGATGAAATGTAGATCTGGAGGAGAATGGAAAAGATAAAGTGGGCAGAGACTGATTAACATTATGTATCAATTTCAATGAGTAATCCGAAGATCATGTGCCAAAAATATTTTTAAAAAAATAAATATTTAGCGATAAAATGCTTTCAACTAATAAATTTATGGTGAATTTATCACTGTCTGTATGAAGTAAGTAGATACACTAATCAAGGAACTAGGTCAACCTCTTATTTCTCATTTTCTGCATTATATGTCCAAGTGTAGTTTACTTTCATACCATTAAATTCAAATAAATTCATTAGCTTTATGTTTAAAGTTTACAAATGTAATAATAAATTCCCGTAAATCTTTTCATTATTTTTCACTAATTTGAGTTTAGTTGTAGTTGGCTAATTATCTTTATGTATACGTTTTATGCGTTTTATAATGTAGAAAATTTTATAACAATACTATAGTTGATAAAATCTAATTAACCAATAAGCATTTATGATTGTTTATTAACGAAAATATAAAATAACATTTTAACCAATTAGATTAAATCAAATTAATCATTCATTATTCTTGGGAAAAAATGTTTATTTCCATCGTTTACCTTTAATTCGGATTTAATTATTCCTTTAAGCAACAAATTGAAGTGTACCAAATACTTTTACGAATATTTTTTAATGAATTATTATTATTGCGGCAATAAGAATATGAAAAATATATGAGTCATAATAAAATATCTATAAATACAGCTTTTCGTACATTAATTGATATACAGATTCCAACCGATCAAGAATAGAAGCAGGGTCAACCCTAGGCGGTAGGTAAGGTAGATGACTGCCTACGGCGGCAACACAACCCACAAAAATAAATTTCGATTACTTAAATCTAGAAAATAATATTATTTACTATTTATTAGTACAAAAATATTATTATTATTATTATTTTTTTTTTTTTTTTTTTTTTTTTTTTTTTTTTTTTTTTTTTTTTTTTTTGAGGTTTTTAGGGACATCGACTACTTTGGTCATTAGCCCCATCCCACTTCAAAAAAAAAATATAAAAAAAGGTTCAAAATTTCACATTTTCATGTGTCAAAAAATGATAAAAATTTTACTTTTCCTTATAATTTCTGATCCAATTATACTACTTTCTAGGCTTTCCTTTCGGCCAACCTTTTTTACACCGTTTTTCCATTCTGCGAACGGCCTCAACTTCCGACGACAGAGTGTCTGAGGCTTCGGACATGGCATCGTCTTCTCTTTCTGACGCCAATGACGTTCGCCGGCTTACATCAGGTGATGAAAGCTTCAATGGTGCTGTGAGCATCGTTGCAATTGAGTCTAAACTTGCAACCGATGCACTTTCGGCGGCTGATGAACTCGATTCAATGTCTAAGGCTGTGCTTGGGCCGGCTGATACAGATGCTCTCGCCACAGATGACCATGCCGGCCGCAAAGTACCTCGGTATGATGATTGACCGGAAACTCAGCTTTGGTGAGCAGCTTCGAAGGCCTGCAGATAAAGTTCCGAGAGCCATAACCGCTCTCAGCCGGCTTATGGCGGATGTCGGCGGACCGAAGGCCAACAGACGGCGACTGCTCACGGTGCATTCCGTCCTGTTATACGGGGTGGAAGTGTAGCCCAGACATTAAGATTCGAAAGAAACCGGAAAAGGCTCGCGCAGCTGCATGCACCGCGGCCTTGCAAGTCGCTTCCGCGTATCGGGTGCTTTCCGAGCCTGGCGTACTGGCGGTCGTCGGCGTCATACCCATTGTTCTTTTAGCAAGAGAGCGCCAAGCGTCCTACCAGAGGCGACGGGCAGGCGAAGACCGGCAGACCATCGCCAAGGAGGAACGGACTCGCATGGTAAGAGGCCTGTAACCACGAGACCAGAGGACGATGGGCCGCAAGGCTTATCCCTCTGGTCAGACTGTGGATGGAGCGGCGGTTGGGAGAGCTGAAGTACGTAGTACTGGGTACTATATGACCCAGTTTTTAACTGATCACGGGAACTTACCCGCTTATCTCCATGTCATAGGGAAAGCGCCGTCCCCCGACTGCCTCTATTGCCCTGGTGTACGACGCTGAGCACACCTTTTTCAAATGTGCTCGGTAGACGGCAGATCGAGGGACACTAGAGACGGATCTCGGAGCACTCAGCTCTCACAACGTGGTTGCGAAGATGCTCCGTGACCTTAGCTGCTGGGAAAGTGTGGCCCGATTCATCGGAGCATTTTCAGGACCAATAAGGGTGACCTGAATAGTCGTGAAAATTAAGTAGCGGTCTTTTCAGGCTAGGGTAGGAGGATTCGTCCTGAAGTAATGTGTTAAACGGTTCTTGGCGAGTCCCGGTAGAAAGGGGGGTGGTTTTAGTCGGTAGTCTGCTGATGGTGATTGGATAATACCATCAGTGGGAGCCCGATACTCCGTGCGTAAATACATTTCCACCTCCCTCCCCCCCTAAAAATGTATTATTAATTATGGTTATTATTATGTTGTTTTGTAAGTTGTTTTGTTTAATAAGAAAAACAAACTTAATACAAAGAGAATTTTTTGTAGGAAAATGATTGATGTTAAGAATAGCTGTTTTTTATTGAATTGTGTGATCTCGTACAGATTTTTATAGTAATAATAAAAAAAATTCTTGGATTTAAGTTTATTGGTTGCACATTACAATAAAAAAAATAGTAATGTAAGGTGGCAAGTTTTCGTATAAATCTTAAAATATAATATTTATAATTTATTTGAATGAAAAACAAAAGTATATCTATACATTTTAATGGTTAATAATATATTTAATAAAATTAAATAATAACGTTTTTAATTATTTTTATTTACAGTCGCATCAACAATTAAATTCATTAGCGACTTATCAATTCAATGTAACTGTACCAGTAAACGTGTAGTCTGAACAGACTCAAGCCGACCATTCCTGAGACGTGAGGTTAATTAAAACCCAACCACCAAAGAACACCGGTATCCACAATCTAGAATTCAGATCCGAATAAAAGCAACTATCTTTATTAGGATTTGAACCTTAGAACTCGCTCAATAAGGTGATTTACGACAAGTTTTGCCACTAGACCAATTCGGTGAGTTAAATAATAATTAATAAAATATAGTTAATAAAGTAATATGATTATTATAATTGATTTAGAAAAATTATAAATTTAATATTTCATTTTAACATTAAATCATTATTGCATTGGTTTTATTAAATGATTAAAAGATAAGTTGTTTTCTTCATAAAATTTAAATTTAAAGGTCTTTTAATTGTATTTTAATAAACATTAATCTGAAGAAGTAGTGGTTCCTTCGAAATCTTTCATGACCATAATAGTATTAAAAATTATAAAGCAATGAGGAGAGTAAAAGGGTAATCTATAGCTATACTATTATATAAAAAGAAAGAGGGTTTTTGTTTGTTCGGGCTAAACAAAAAAAAAATTACTCCATCAATCGCAACAAAATTTTTACCCATGTTTCTTGGCATAAATGAATGGTTTATAAATATATTTCATCTCGAAAAATCTTGAAAATATTATATATATGTAGTAGTGGAGATTTTCCGGTTGAAACACAAACTTTAATGAATTGAATTAATGAACTGTGAGTCTCTACCAGTGTGTGAGCTGATTTGAACTGAATGATTTGAATCAACCAAATTAATAATATTACAAAAATAATAGAATTAAATTTACGTTAAATAAAATAAAATAAATTTAAAATATTTATTTTTAACAATAATGGGCTTCCCGTGGAGACTGCGTGTGAGGCTAGAGTGGTGAGGTGATGCGAACAACTCGTGCGAGGCTAGATCAATCATCACCATCAACTGGTAACAAACGGGGTGTCCCTAGGGCACTGTTTTGGAAGGAACAATGGGCTGCTCTTATAATACCTCTGCAAACTTTAAAAAATCAAACAGGGAATTAGATGGTTGAAGACTAACTTTTGTATGCATCAGGTACACTCTTGATCTGACAGATTATTATATAATTAATTATAATATAATATTATATAATTATATACGGTTATTCAGAAATGTATATACATATATGTATAAAGTTTTTCTGTTTGTGTGTTATCGCATCACGCGAGAACCAACCGACCGATTACTTTCAAATTTGCAGGATACATTTGTGTTATTCCAGGGAAAGTAATAAGGCATCGACCGAGGCCCTAACTCTCTTGAAGGTAATGATATTAAAAATATTCATTATTTCTTCGCACCCAAGGAGAGTGAAGTCGTGAATTAAAAACATTCAATAACGAAAAAATAGATTAATCCTTATACTTCATTATTATATTTCTGTCACCATGACAAAGAAATAAGTAATGGATTTTTCGTCGTCAAAGGTGCGTCTTCCTGGCAAATTGGGAATGGCGAGCGAAGCGAGTTCTGTGACCGTGAGGTAGACCCCTTGGTCCCGGGAGGCCCCGAAGAGCCCCTGACTTGGGGCTTGCCTGAGTTCCGAGGTTCTGCTTACACGGACCGGCAAGTTATATTAATTATCGAATAATACACTCGTACCGCCTTATAGTAAATATAAACAGATGGTGCTTGTGTAACAACAGTAGTTCTGTTTGTAAGTTGTTTATATTCATCCATTTATGGTGAGTACTACAAGTACAAGAAGTAATTAGATTATTAGTATCAAAAAACAATTGCGGCTGAAATTCACTAGAAAATATTTACGAGCCAAATATTATGGATGACTCTAAAGTAAGACTGTGATACCATCCATTTCGAGAAGGGCGAATAAACTTCATGATAAGAACACAACGGCCGGCCGTCGGTGATAACGGATGATTTGATTGAAACCTTTAACGAAATAATTCAAAGAAGTCGGCGCTACATTGTGTAACAATTGTCTTTGATACTTCATGATCTTTGATTTATGAAGTTTTGTCTTAAAAATTCTGTATCAGATGAGTGTCGGAGATATTAACCTACACACATAAGTAAAAACGTATTGCTCCAGCTATGAAAATGAAGGTGATGATGAATCTTACTGGGTATTAGGTGATTGATTTTCCTGTCCTACTACTTGTTTTTTTGTTCAGATGAACTTGATATTTCTTTACAAACTCAGTAGATACTGATTCTTCCTTGATAGCAATTTTCTATTAAATATCAGTCAGGGCTACGGTCCATTAAAATGTAAATTAAATTCAGTGATAACTTTTGTAAAAGATGAACTTTTATACCAGATCTTGTTAAAAACATTTCTCCAAATAAAGATCGTATGCAATATTCAAATCGCAACAAAGATATATTTTAGATAGAGGACTGACAGTAGGTCATTTTCAGAAAACTACACACATACGCATGATAAAATCCTCATCAAAAATGTACCATATTTAGAGTCGGAATACTTTTTGAATCGTTACATAGACATTTATCAATCTAAAAGAACTTGTTTATCATTTATCTGACAAGATTCTATCTGCAGGTCGAACTTTATTATAGGCTATTAAACATTTGTAACTGCAGTTGGAATTATGTGATTTTAGTAACAGTTATTTCGGAATGCAGTAAAAATAAAAAAACTGATAAAATGGTTTATTTTAAATATAATAGGAAAATTCAAGTTTGTTTAAAATAAAAGAAAATTGACTTATTGTCAAACCAAGCATGCAAAAAAATTGGTTAAATTTATATAAATATTTGTTATTTACCAAAAAAAATAAAGATATCCTGTATTCTTACAAACCTATCCTTTTTTTACACCAAAACCATGATTCTATTTTCAAACTTTTATACATTATATAATTTAAAAAATCACGACGTACATATTTTTGTTCCTCTTTAAATTTATTAAAACCGAATACAATATATAAAAAAAATCCAATTATTTTTATATTTATTAGTATACAATATGTAATAGGAGTTTGGTTAATCAAGAGTTTTATTTAATATCTCTCTCATATATCCAAGTTTCTATAAACTGAATTTCTAACTTTCTCGTTGATTTTGAAGGACATTTTAAAATAAATTAAATAAAATAGGAAATATTGCAAAAAATTTCGATTCTGAATTTATTCAACCGATGAAGTGTTCGAAATAAGGGTAGAGAGGGATTCCAAACGCAAATTAGTTGAATGTTTTACCAATGCTTTATCTGATTCAGTGAAACTGAAATAAATGTTTTTCTCAATCTATAAAAAAATCGTTCATATTTTTACCCAGTTAATCTCAATTAAATGAAACGTGCATTAATTAATAATAAAAAAAATGTTTTGATATAAATTCCTCTGCTTTATTGTACTTTTCATTTTATCGCTACTCATTTTTTTTTTTATTTACATCAGTCTTTGTCAGCGAGTTCTTCATGTTACTATGATAAAACCAATAGCTACAACAAACGCATTGAAATTCTGTACTTTACCGAACACTTTTCTTTTTTTCTTTGAAAAGATTATTGATTCCGCATCAATAACAATGAATAATGCTTTATTTCAAAACCAGGTTTAAAAAAAGATTTTGTTTCATATTTGAAAAGATAGAAAACTGTTCAATGTTTACCTCTGTCGATTACAACATACACTGGTTTCTGATATCATTTTTTGTTATTTTTTAAATGCATTCGCTTACATTTATACATGCAAACATATCCTATAAATTTTTATTACTTATACTGGGGAAACAATTATGCATAGTATATAAATAAAAACTAGGCATGCATTTTTCTATTATAGCGTTGGAATTATTTTATCTTATTGGTTTTATTATTTGTAAAACTAACAGTTCAAAAACGCAACCATAAAAGTAAATATTTTTGATTTTTTTTTTTTTTTACTTTTTTCCGGTTTTGGCTCCGGATATATTATTACTGATCACATTCGTTCTTTTATTTGAATGATCATTTTATTCATTCCAATATGCCTTTATAAGAAACAAGAATACATTTATCTAAGAATCGCACGTTCCATTTTATTGTTGTTTTTTGATTTTATAAAAACAAATTCAAATCAAATATTTTCAATATTTTCCATTTTGTAACTATTGTGTAGAAGCATTTATCGTAAAGTCAGTTACATGACATTACAGTTTTAACTAAAACTTACTTATCACGGAATTCGTTAGAACTTCGTCGGTAAGAGACAACGAACTACGTTTACAGTTCTAAACATGACCTAACCTAACAGTGAAATGAAAATGGAGGAAAAAATAAAATATGCGTGAAAACATTATATTTCAGTTCAATTAGATTTGTAATAAAGAATACTTTTAAAAAATACCTCGAATTTTGTTAGACAACGTTATTTTCCACTTGATGAACCACGGGACTCGATATGACATTTTATTAATTTTTTTAGTGTTACTTTACGAATCGCGACGCTAGATTGCAGTACATGATAGTAAGTAGCGTACAAAAACTTAATAATGTACTTGAAATAATAAAATTTAAAAGAAAATATATTCCAGCTTGTTTTAATAGTAAATGCTGTTATGTAAATGAAACTACTAAAGATGAAACAATTTTTTTAATTCCCATCATTTCTTAAAAAAAAAAATAAAAGTATTAGTTTACAAGAGATTATACTTACTAATTTTATTAAAAAAGGAATAAATATAACAGAAATAAATTTGATTGGTAAAATTGAATTTAATATAAAAATCGATGGTTACACCTACAAAGTAATAAGTGCAATATATCATCACGGATTTTCGATTCTTAAAGGTCATTATATTAGTTTTATAAAAAAGGAAAAATAAGGTATGACGTGAATGATATGACTATCAACAAAAAAAATTGGCCGTGAAATTCAATTTGTTTGTTCTAAGGCAATAAATTTTAATAATAAATCCGTAAGATAGCAACCGGTAATTCATAAAAAAAAAATAAAAAAATAATCTAACAAAACGCAGTGGTATCCAAAAATATAACAATGAAATTGTAAACTCTACAGCAAGAGTCTCGCAGATAACTTTTCTTCCGCTCAACAAAAATGTCTGTAATAAAAATAAAACTGTTTTTAGCAAAACGTTACTGGTATCAAAAATGGTAAGACACATTTCTATTATCAGAATATGTTATTAATTGAGAATTTTCTTTAAAAAAAAAAATACATATTAAATATATTTAATAGACAATATATAATAAACAATGTTTAAGCGTTCCATGTATAAGCAAAAAAAAAGAAAAATTTGTTCCAAAACTCTTACCGGCCCGATTTCAATTATATGTAATACATATCACATTTACAGAAATAATATAATTAAGATTATTCGTTGTTTAATAAATGAAATCGGAGCGGTAAGAGTTTAGGAACAATTTTTTTTCGTACTGTTTACGGTACGGTTTACAATTTCATTGTAATTTTTTTGGATTAAAATATATATACAAAAAAAACAATCTATCCTGAAAGAAAGTCAAAGTAAATTCACACTTTTATTACCAATAAATGTTGTCTTAGAAAAATGTTACGTATCAATTAATATATTAATTATATTCTCATCTAAAATATTCACATAGCAATTTCTTCCGTTTTTATCAAATTCGCAGGAACTGTAAAGAAGAATATTTCCGTTTTCACAGCAATTCACCAAAAGTTGCACTTACTTGTTCATTGAAATGGTTATAACAAATGAATAGGCTTTTTTAATTTTCGGAATTTATACATTTTTTTCCAATGTTTTGTATATTTTAGTGAACGATGAAATTTTGTGGAAACACTTCACACATCTACTGCTGTTAGATGTAATTTACATAATGCACGTATATATGGGATGCTAAAGTCTTTTATATGTGTGCGTGAGTGAATGGGAGCGCGAGAATATAAATAAATATTTTCGTTTTTTTACGTGCTTATCTATGTGTGTATGTACTTAGATTAATATTAATTTAGATTTGTTCACATATTAATTTTTATTTATTTTTCTGATTGGTGGATTACAGCCATCTTAATTTACTTCTTTTTGTTTGTTAGAGTTTCTTTAAAACCTCGAATAATGTTTTATTATTAACATATCTGGGAGTGTTTATGACATATTGAAGAGAATATATCGTAAAAAATCTGATGTAGACATCACATGACTTCCTTATACGCCTACTAAATTACATATACACTTTTTTTTTTAAATAAAAATTAAATAAATTTTATTTCATTAATAACTCTGATATTTTTTTCATAATTTTATTTTTTTTATTTTTATTATTGAATTATTTATCGTAAATTTTTTTTTTTTTTACAATCAGAGGTTAATAATTATTAATAAATTAATGTATTTAAATTAAAAAAAAAGGAAACGAAGTCGAATTTTTAAACGAAGTGACTTCCCCTTGTAAGATCTACATATTTCATTAATTAAATTTTATTTGGCTATAACTCTGGAATCAATGAAAATAAGGACCACTTATGCGTTTGAGTTTGATTTATGCGAGTACATATGTACAAACGTCACGCCGAAACTAGTCAAAATGGATTCAGTCAGGAATTTTCAAAATTGTCTGTTTCCGTTGAAATCTAAAAACCGAAATTTTTTACAATCGCAATACTTCCTTTAATTCGTACAAGGAAGTAAAAAACAATTAGTATGCGAGTATTTCTATTTAAAATACTTTCACTTAACTGTACGATAGATATATGTAACTATATTGTAGTTACAAAGTATGGTTTGTTTTTCATTACATTTATTCTGTTACGTTTTTCTAAGAATTTATATTGCGTAATGGATCATCTGTAATAATGAAATTTTGTACTTGACTTTTGGATGACAACGATTCAACTAATTAATAAACACTGTTAAAATACAGACTTCATATATTATATATACTTCATATACATATATGCAGACTCTTAGTGAAAAGTATTATACCGAATTCAAGCAAAATATCTTATTTCTAAAAAGTGGGAAATTGATTTTCCCCAAATTTACACTACTCTCTTTTCAAAAAGATTTATTGCATGTATTTATTATTTATTTTTCGCTGCTGTTACTTATGAAAACACTTACAATTTATTACCCACAAAGTGTATGGGTATTAAAAATTGTAATAAAGTAGTAGTTCCTAGAACAGAAGGAAAAATGAGTCCTTCTAATCGGTATTTAAAATAAAGAACCAGGATTTATCAAAAGATAAAGAAAAGCATATATATGATTAAATATTGGCAAGCATTAATATGATAATATTTTATCATTTATGATTGCATAAGTGTACCGATTAGTTTGATTGATAGAAATAAAATTTCTTAAGGGCAAATAATCAAGAAATTATTACTGCTCAAACACAAAGCAGTCAGTAGAGGAGGCAAAATTGGTTCAGTGTAATTAAACAATATACGATAGTTCAACTTCAAACATCCAAGTCAACGACAAACATCTAGTTTTTATAGAAATGACGAATGAAAAGACACTTTTTTCATTGTTAACCTACAAATGCTCATAACTGGAACTACAAAAAGCTAAAAGAATGAAAGATCTCAGTTCTCTAAAATAACTGAAGAGCGTAATTCTCGGTTAGCGCTGACCGAGAGCCCAGACTCGAGCTGCAATAAATTTGAGAAATTTTACTTCAACTCTTCATACTGATGAAGATTTAGAGCTACTATGGTTACATAAGGTTTATTTTCTCTAATTTGGTTAACCAAATTAGAGAAAATTTGTTCTGAAACGTATATTAAAGATCTGAGAACAGAGTAATAGGTTGCGCCGACACAGCATGACTGAGAAAATGCCAATTATGCGTGTTGGTTCAAATTTCCTCCAAAATCTGATATAAATAATTTTACGAAGGGTAACTTCTTTTTTATAATGAAACATGGACAGCAAGAAAAACTAAATCAAAGATTTAGGCTTTTGAGTTTAATATTACTGGAAGTGTTATTATTAACTCAATCACTGCTTAAAACTGTTAATTTGCGTGTTTCAAGTGCAACTTTGTTTGCGATATTTGGATAAATTTTTATTTTCATAATAAAATCTGATTATCTAATAGTAGTAATAGTCGATAATTGTTACTTTTCAAAGTTTAGGAAATTTGGCTGTCACGCAGGTGGGGTAGATTGCTGGACCGGCGATTTCCTCTCGCGGTACACTACTATTAGCGTACTTGTACCTCAGATAATCCAGAAAGAACTACTCTGCATCAATGTTTTTACTTTTAAAAAGATTTTTTTTTAAACTTTGTGGAACTTTATTTTTATTTTCCTAATGTGTACGTTGCAATCTGCCAAAAGTATTAGTTTCCCAACGCTCTTTTTTCAGTATTATTATTTTTCTACTTCAATTGTCCTATTATCCAAAAAAATTTTTTTTTTCAATAATCATCGATTTCCATAGTAACGACTTTATTTTCTTGCTATATTTTTGTAAACTTAGCGCAAAATTTAAGTTAGAAGCTACACTGAGCTAGTAGAAAAGGGAGTGGAGGCTTTTTGGTTCCCATTTTTATTTCCGAGCAAGAAAATATGAGTAAACTTCTATCATAGAACTAATATGTCCATAATCGGCGTACTTAATCTTTATATTATAGCTAAAACCACCTCTTGATTGATGTGTCCTTATCGCACTCACATCTCATAAAAGCAGCACGTAACATCAAGTTGGAACCTGCACATCGCTCGTATTTGTCCACTTCTTACAATCATTTTCATGCCCGTCGCTACCATTGCAGCTAAATAGTCATATTTTTTTTTTTTACTTTTATAGGGTCGTAGAACTAGAGGTTGAGAATTACTGCTCTAAGGCATAATTCTGTAAAGTTTATTATAATCTGACCAGTAGTTTTTATGTGATGTTTGCACAGGGACAACCCTAGTTATCGTTTTATTATATGTATAGATATATCAATTTTTATAGTAATTTCAAATTTTACATGAAAATTGATTATTTTTACTCTTTTTTTCAAATACAGAGGTTTCGGTTTAGATTTAGTATTCATTTTTAATTATTTATTAAAATTATTCGTTTATAACATTTTAACATGACATGTGATTGATAATAATTAGTTTTCATTAATAGATTGAACTATTTGAATTTGAATCTGTCATTTATTATATAGGACGACCGCATAATTTGTTTTACTGTATTTATAAACAAAAAAAGAATAAAAATATACTCTAGTAAACTCTAACAAAGGTAAAAAAGTGAGTTCATGTACAAAATTAAAAACAGTTCGTAGTATTGTTCCATCATAAAGCGTTTTGTTGTTGACTGAAAGCCATTAAAATGTGAAATATTTGTGACTGACTGCTACGTATCCCATCTATTGTAAATTAAAAATCATTCGAAAAATTTGATTGATTTATTATTATTACAGCAATTAATGTTACGGTCATGGTATTTCGCTTTATTTTAAATAACAAAGATTTAACGTTTTTTCTATTACTGCAGTACTTTTTTATTACAAATTTTATTAAAAATTCATGTTGACTTATTCAACAAATGCATGCGTTTTAAGCTTGACTAATTATTGAACGTTGCGTGCTGAGCCGATGATGCAATTTTCCGGCTAAACTTTTAATGAATATCGGCGTTAGTTTATTCTCATTTTATCTTTTGTGTAATTTAATATACCTTTACGTAGCTCTTTATTTATTAAAACAACAGAAGCCGGTGAGTAACAAGCCTTGCATTAACCTATGACTTAAATTATGTTAAGTTCTGTGACCCTGTTAAAACTAAAACTTGGAAATTGTTTTTGTTATGAATTTTACATAATATTCTTGTTATAATGCTAATGGAATTATAAAGAAAATTACCTTCTTTCTCCCAAAAATATTTTTACCTAATTAACTCTTGTGACTTATGTAACAAATTATAACAACGTATTTTACGTATAATTCAGTTACCATTAAAATATCATTACAAAATTTCATGTAAACACCGTAGGGAAAAACAGTTTTGATAAACCTCTTTTACGATCTTTTACAAGAAATGTTTACTTCCCTTTCCACCGCTAACTTTCTTTCACAGATTATTTTTTTCATACTATTGCTATTATTGTATTTAAAGAAGTATGAAGAAAAGAAGAGGGAAATATATACTATATCTTACTTTCCGTGGTCTGTATTTTTGTTTGTAATCCTCAGTTATTACTTTCATTATTAGCTATTTTACTGGTTTGATGCTCTTCTTCGTTCCACCTCTTATTAACTTTTAAACCTTAAAATACTTACTAAAATTAAAGCTGTCTTTTCATAAATATTTCACTACGTCTTAAATACATAAAAATTCTAAAATATACGTATCCGACGGTTATCAAGTATCCAAATATGTCATTTTCATCAAAATATGACATATTGATATGTCATATCAATATGTCATTATTTGAAAATTCTGTCTTTAATAATTTGATAACAAGGCTTCCTATGATTTTTTACTTTTTGGTCAAGAGAAATCTGTTTTAGCATAGCTTCCGAAACTCGGATGATTAAGCAAAACACAGTCACCTCGGAGTGTCGTGGCAGTAGTCTCTGTCCGCCTTCTGGGGCTTCCCCACCGGGGTCTCCCCTACCTTCACTAGGACACCGACATTCCTTTACCGGATAGCCGCTATCCCCTTCCGCTATGGATCTACCCATCCTGTCCCTAATCTAACAGTTCCAGATGTACGTTACGCACATCCTTCACTTCACGACCCACTCATACCTTGAGAGTTCTTTATGCCATCATCAGGGAGTCCCGACCCTTCCACTCTTGAATGTGGGTGGACCCGAACACTAGGCAAAAAGACTACCTCCCTGACCCTGCACGTCGCCACGCTTCGACCCTATTTTTTTTTTAAATTACAACATTCTGTCACACATACATTAGTGCACCTCACCCTACTTCTTTTGTAAAACAAAGTAATAAAATATTTTTTTTTAAATAATAATAATAAATAAATAAATAAAAATCCCCTTGATCGCGGCGTCGTCAAGCATCGCATGGCCGTTACTTCCTCAAAGCAAGCATTCCTCATCAAGTCCTGTTCCTAGCCTCGTAGAGCCGCCTCCCCGAATCTGCCTTCCTCTTTCTTCGTACCCAGAATTCTGTCGACCTTTTCTCCACAGCGTTCCAATCCCTCTTACCTTGGAGCATGTACCTTACGATGTCATCTGGGGTGAGCCACGCCAGTCTCATCTGTACCCTCACGTGATCCCACCGAGTACAGTTAAAAAATGTGTGCTCTGGTGTATCTACTTGTGTACAATATGCACACGCCGGGGAGACTCTTCTCCGAACCGATGTAGGTAAGCCATGAAGTTCCCGTGGCCAGAAAGGAACGGGGTGAGATAGTAACTCACCTCCCCATGCCCTCGCCGAATCCACGGCCCAATCCTTGGAATTAGTCTTTTCGTCCAGGGGTCCTTAATGGTGGCATCCCATCTGGTCTGCCACTCCTCCAGTAGAATTCCTCACTTCCCGACCATCGTCATCCCGTCGTACCTCCTCGGTAAATATTGGATATTTTACCGGACTTCTTTTTCCTTGATCACGTATGCCGCGGATATGTGTGAGCTCAAAATAATCAGCTAGCGAAGGAATTCCTCTGAAACCTCATTGCTAAAGGATTGATATTTTCATCTTTATGATGATATGTAAATAACTAGTTCAAGATTTTATTATTTCAGTCTTAATGTGTAAAAGCGTTGCACAAATAATTTATCACTTATAAAATCATATAAATTGTTTACTATAACCAACTTCAAATTTTGCGATTAAATTTACAAAAACATAGCAAGAAAATAAAGTCGTTTCTATGGAAATCGATTATTATAGGAAAAATGATTTTCGGATAGTAGGACAATCAGAAATGAAAAAATAACAATATTGTAAAAATATTTATGTTGGAAAAACGGCGTTGGAGTATTAAATTATTGAATTTTCGTTGTGGAACTTTTAACAGCTGTACCTATCACACTGATAAAGCGTAGTTTTATTATTAATGCTTATTTAATATCTCTCGTTTCAACAAAGTAGGAAGTGTTGTCGACCGATTTCTTTGAAAGAATACGGTCAAGTTCAAGTACAAGTATTTTCGTTGGTGCAAGTTTAAGAGATCAGGGATTTATTAGTGCGTACATCTGAAAAGTCCCTCTTAAGAGATTTAATACTTTCTAGAAAGGATGAGCTACAATTGATGAAGCACAATCCATGCTTATCAGATTCAATTCATGCTTTCGGATGCGTTACAAGAACTTCAGTACTACACGCTATTTACCCGTTTTGTTAAAAATGGTTTACATGACTATTATACGATAGTCCATTTTCAACAAAGCTTATTTGAATAAGTTCTCAAGAAACATAACATTTGGGTTCTGTGAAACCGTATTATTTCTACGAACAACCACTTTATTCTATAATAATTGGGTTTGGTGTACTCTTGGGGTCTACTCTTGGTCCTATTTTTATCTGAGATAGTATGCGTTATCAAGAAATTATTATGTAGTTTAGTATCAGTAAACCTAATAGACGCTACTTTTAAATGCAACGAGATGGAATAACAACTTATACAACGACGAAAGTTTAGCGGACAGTCAGTCCGCAACCGACGATTAAATTACTTACCTTAAACTACTTTTATAATAATTTTTTAAATAGTAAATTTTTAATCTAATAGCCCTTTCTATACACACGATTTTAGGAATTTTATTTCCACGTTTTAGGAAACAATATTAAAAAAGGTTTCATCTTACATGAAAGAACACACTCAGAAGAGCGCTTTCATAATTTTCTGTTGATATTTTTTTTAATCAAGCAACAAAAATTTACCGTAAACTTATATTTTCCCCGGTAAGTAGTCCGTTTTATCCAAAAAAAACTTTATGCCCGCGGCCCGGTCATTGAAATCATATAATAGTATTCATACATATAAACAGTATTTGAAAAATGTTAATTTTTTCAACCATTTTGGATTAGGTGATCATTTTTCTGGTCTCAATGAATTTACCAGGAGACCCATTTGAAAATTTTGAGTATCTTCTCGGTACAAGGAAGAATGACACAAATCGAATCGAGTTATCTCATTATAAAAAAAATTAAAAGGAGGTGTAACTTTCTTTTCAGCCACCCAGTATAACAAAATTTAATTTTTAAATAAGCACGAGGGTATTCAATAATTAAAGATACAAACGGCTATGGAGGTAAAATAATGGGTAAGAGGATTATGATAATTTCAGAACAGTAAGTCGGTATCCTTTTGATCAGCTATTTGAGTAAAATTGTTTTATTTACAGCCACAAAATCTCATTTTACAATGACGTAACCTGTTGAAATTTTGGAATTAGTTGTTCAGCAGTGCAGTAATCCATTTTTTTGCTTTCCGAAGGTGAAAACCCGTTAAACATTTACTCATTTATAACGAAATAAAACGGAAAAAATTGTATGAACAGCAGGAAAACGTACGGGTAAAAAAATTTAAAGACGGTTGAACTTCAGTCCTGGCTAACTAACTCACTAACGCCGTTCTAGAAGTCCCCAGATTTTAACGGATATTGACCATCCCATTTGACCATCCCTGAATCCATTTTGACTACTTTCGGCGTGACGTCTGTACGTTCGTACATATGTACGTACATACATACGTATGTCTCGTGTGTTATGTGCGAGTATGTATCTTGCACGTATGTCTCGTATGTGCGAAATACATACGTATGTATCTTGCATGGTTCCACTGTTATAGCCAAATATAATTTTAATTAATATTTGGATCTTAGGGGAAGGCACATCGGTTGTAATCAAACTTCATTTCCCTTTTTCAATTTTTACGATGAATAAAAATTCAATAACAAAAAAAAAATATGAAGGAATATAAGGTTTTAATGAAATAATTTTTATGTACTTTTAATTTTTGAAAAGTGTTTAAATTTAATCTAATAGGCGTACAAGGAAGTCATGTGTTGTCCACATCAGATTTTTTATAAAATAATTGGATGCAGTTTGCGACATTCTTCTTTGTACGTGGGGCTACTTCAATGAATGTATATTTGACTCTTTTTGATTTTTTGGGTGGCAGGAGTGAGGGATAACTCAAAAATTTCGCAATGGGACTAATAGTCATGATGTATAATTTTAAAGAGCTTAATTACATGAGAAAAAAGATAGATTGATCACCCAATCGATAATGGCGACCAACAGTGAGTTTGTTTCAAACTACGGTTGTATGCTCCCTATTAATTTCTTTAAGGGCTCTTTAAAAAGAAATATTTAACTTTTTGTTTCTCTGATAAATATTTTATATTTAAATTAAAAAATCTACAAATTATGAAAATTCAAAATTAACCGGAAAAATCATTTGATTTTATCTCCTAAGTAAAATTCTATAATATTATATTGTAGCCGTGTAATAATATAAAACTAAAATAACTGGAAAAAGAAAAGAAAATAATAATAAAAAGAAAATTGCATCGTGATAGTTAGAAACAATGCTGAATAAAAATCATTGTAAAGAACTAAAAAGAAGTCTTTGTATAGCAGTGGCCAATGACCGGCAGCTTCTGTCAAGAAGACGTACACCAGATTACAAGACAGAAAAGATGGATGGGGCTTTTGCTACTGCCAGATAGTTTAACGGTCTTTATTGATGGCATCATGTCTCGTGGTCAGCACGTGAGTAACCGGCTCGACTTTGTCATCATTTCCTCATCTTTGATAAATCTATTCGTAATAAAGCTTTAGTCTCCGGGGTCTAAATAACTGTATATTGTAGTACGGTAAACCCAATTAAAATATATGCCCCATTTTTATTTCAGAAAAAGTATTCTGTTATTTTTCGTGAAAGTTAAGGAGGAACATTGTTAAATAATTTTTGTTTTGAATATATAACAATTAAAACTATAGGTCTCAAATTTATATCAACTAACGATTAATTAATCATTATAATTCTGAAATCTTTATTTTATTACTTAACGCAATATAATAAATAAAAAAACAAATAACACGATAAAAATCATAAATTTTGGGTGAAGCTATCGCGTATGATTTCAGAGTAATGTGTAAAACCGATATATGTGTATTATATAGAGTGATTTGCGAGGAATGTAACAAACATTCAGGACAAGTTCTACTATGAAAATAAAACAGAAAGCTTATGTAAACATAGGTTCGGTAAAGCTTCGTTAGCGAGTGTCGGCTGGCGAAAGATTTCGTCCAGATTTCTGCGCCTTGCCTAAAATTAAGACAGACTGTAATTCTTGGAACTCAAATTTCGGGATGAATTTAGTAATTCTACATATAAAATCTTTTGTCAGTTTTTTGATATTATCTGTTATGTTTGCCTTATTTGATTGCTATTTGTGTCTCTGACTGTTGATGAAGACCCTCGTCTGGCCTTGGGGAAGATTCAATCGGCGTTAGATCTGATCGGCGAGTAGCTAGCAAAATGGAGAAGAAAAATAAATCACAGTAAATCGAGTCATGTCCCACTTGCATTAAGGAGGGTTGACTGTCCCCGGATCGGCCTAAACCAAATCCATCGTGTTGATGTTGTTGTGAACTCGTCATCGCAAATCAGTTGATTTCAAAGTTGAGAGTTCTAAGATTCAAATCCTAGTAAAGGCAGTTACTTTTTTACAGATTTGAATACTAGATGGTGCATACCGATTTTCTTTGATGGATGGGTTTCAATTAACCGCACATCTCAGGAATGGTCGACCTGAGACTGTACAAGACTACACTTCATTTGCATTCATATCATCCTCATTCATCCTCGGAAGTAGTAGCTTATGCAGTTTCCGGAGCCTAAACAGAAAAAGAAAGAAGCATCAACTTATATTCGCAGAATTTACGTTTTAAAATTGCAACCCAACCAGTGTTTGTAATGTTGTTATGTCCAAAATCTTTCATTTATTTATCCCTTTTTACATCGAGGTAATATGTATACTCTAATGGTTTGGCATGCTAATATGGATCTAGACAGGTTTAGTCCTATATCCTATATCCACTAAATCAAAAGCGGAAAAAAGTAATTGAGGACAAGGAAAATCTGTGGTTAGGATGAAATAACCTCTTTACAAAATAAACAACCCACTGAATGGTTGTCATCAACCCAAAGCACATTCGAAGCAGGGGCTTCCTATCCTTCTCTTAATAAGTTGGAAAATTGGGATAAATTTTTACCCAGATGGCAGCAGCATATTACTGATTAGTTTCTGGATCGAGCAAGTAAGTATGCTACAATAAAAATGAATTTACCTCCAGAAGTGAAAGAGTGGCCCGAGAATTGTTATCGTGTCCCATTTCTGTGGAGTCTTAAATCGTTCAGTTATTTCTAGTAAATTAAATTTGGTTATTTAACCCTTTTGCCGGTCCTTTTCACAACAAACTTATTGGCCCCTGAAATTTAAAGTTAAAGGAATTTCTTCTTTACAAAGAATGACTTTTTTTCTCTTCCCAAAGAGATTTATTTTAAATGGAATTAACTGAATTGATCGGATACTTAATTAAACTGATCTTGAAAATTTCATCCTGCAAACTAATCAGGAACTGGAACTGGAAAAAATACATAAACAAATATACATTACTAATTTTTTTATGTAGTTATTTTATTCTATTTGACTGCATGAGAAAGACTAAAATTAAATTTCTTGTGACTAACAAGTAGTTACACTGAAGTTAAAAAAGAGTAATTTTGCTAATGTTCATATTATAATCTAGAATTGCATAATATAATCATTTTTAAATTCTTATATTAGCCTCCGAGGGGAGCTTATGGAGCGTAAATTGTCACTTGGGTGTTGTTTTTCTTCTACACATTTTTCTTTCTTTATATTGCTTATTTTTAACTTTACGGGTTTTATTTTCAGAATATTTAAAGTTTCTTTAGCAAAATTTTGTTACATATATGCCGTTAAGTGAATTTATTTCATTATTATTTTAACAATCTATAAAGTACATATTACAAGTTTATATATAACGTACAGTATAAAAATACTCCCTTTTAATAAATAATTTTTATCTGTTTAATATATTTGAATAGTTTAATAACCTTTTAAATAAATTAGTTTTTTTTTTTTAAGCTTTTCACCCAAACACTTCTGTACTTTTTTTGATAATAATTTTTCTTTAAAAATAGTATTCATAAAGAAAAGTTTTTCTGTAAAAAAAATACATTTCCATAGAAACACATTTTATGAAAAGAAATTTATTTATTTATTAAATACTTTTAATAAAGAAGTAAGTTCATTGAAAAAAATTTTACTACTGATTCAATTCATTAAAACTGTTTTTTGTATTTTAAAACAAATCATATCGCTTTTCATTTAGAAAGAATATATTAAATATTTTGTTTTAATAGCATGTGAATGTAATTTGTACTATTTCAATAGAAACCAAATTTTTTTATTAAAAAATAAATTATTTCAATGAAATTATTTTTAAAAAGAATGTTTGTTATTTTAAATTTTCAAATGAAATTTACAATATTTCAAATAAATTACATATTTTTCTCAGGTTTTTAAAACAAATCTTTTATAGACGTTTTGTGTCATGAGTTTTGAAAGACTTTTTCCTGACAGGAATCTACAAAACCTTCATTTTTTCATATAAATGTTTTTGAAGGATATTCAATTTTTGAAATATTCTTGATTAATATTATTTTTGCTAAGCTTTGTTTTAATAAACAGATTTTATTCGTTAAAAAAAAATACATGTCCATAACACATTTTACAGAAAGATATCTGTTAGAATTTAAAACAAAATTTATAGTATTTATAAGAAAAGAAAATTTTAGTTTGCTGTGGCATAAAATATTACTAACTTTTTTTTTAACAATGTTTAATCGGCAATAATCGGATGTAAACCTATAGACATTTAGGCTGTGTTTACAAATTCATATTTCTTATTCTATCTGTGTCTTTATATTCCTTTGTACTGCGTCCGAATTCATTGTACAGTGTCAGCTATTAATTTAATTACTTTAATTTAAATATGTATGCACGATACGCTATTCTATTTCTTTTCTTATCTACTTGATCGTAAATGTTTACTTTATTACGTAGTTAATGTTGTTAGCACCAACAAGTTAGGACGATAAGATGTTATTAAATATTATCGCTGGCTTTGACATATGCTGACATACTTAACATTAAGTTCAATTTAATTTCATTTAGAATGCCGAGTAAAACCTTTTTACGTGAAATGTCAGTCAAGTTTTCTATTTCTATTAAATCTATTATTATTACTTTTTTAAATTGTAATGTATTTAACACTAAAAATTTTCCATTTAGAATTGTATTAAGTTGTATTAAATTAAATAAATCCACTTTAAAAAAATCATATTATTAAAATCTTTAATCCTAATTTAATGTTGAAAAAATAAATAGGAAATATTTTAAAGAAAGATTGAGAAAATTTCCATCGACAAAAAAATTGCCTTTGAAAATATAACGTATAAAGATGATATAAAACAGTTTAATTAAATTTACGTTTAATAATTACTGTTATTAAGGAACCTAATATATATAAAAATAAAATATTTAGAGAACTGTATCGAAGATAAGTAAATACATAATAAAAATTATAATTTTTTTAATGGTAAGTATATTTTTAATAAGCTACTTTTTTTAATGGTAGACTTTTAAATTCAGTTAATACCGAAATTATGAAAAATTCTGTAAACTCTGGAAAATCATAAGAGAAGATATTAGAAACTGTACAATCAACTAAAGCTTGTTCTGATCATGTCTTAACCTTAAAAACGTTAATTTTCAAGGAATCTCCAATATGCGTCTGAATAAGAAATAAAGGTACCTAAAGAGACCTTAAACGGAAAGGAATTGTGAGAACTTGAGAATATATCCAACAGAAATATGATAAAAAAATGTAAAATTTTACAGTTGGAGATAAATCACGAAATATGAATAAAAATAACCACCTAATCATTAATTAATAAAAAAAGGTTAATTATTATTAGTGAAACCTTATTGCGTGATTTATTATCCGTGTTATGTTTTTGCCGGTAAGCTTGAAGCTTAATAAATATTTCATTTCATAAAAATGTTTAATAATTAATACAATTTCAGTTCATTACTGAGATTTTTCTTCGAAAAAACTGAAGAAGTACTAAAAAATAGTAAGTACAGAGATTTTTCATTATTTTTTAACCAGAATTTAAATTCTAAATATATCATACTTCAGAACTGATTTCTTTTCATTGTTCTTGGCCAATTTTTATATTTTCTGTGAATCAACGGTTTTAATTTTTTTTCAAGTAACAGCTAGTTACAAAATGTTTGTTATAGTGTTTAAATTTTATAACTCTTATATTTAAATTCTGAAAATTTATAGTATAATAATTATCGATGAAATATTTTAATCTCTCTATAGCAATAGATGTATATTTTTTTTAACAATTTATTTTATAAAATCAGCCGCATCGTAATATTACTTTTAATTAAAGAAAGATGCATTGTATGCAATATTGAAGAGACTTTTTTTTTTTTCAAATTTTTATTTACAATCGGTTACATTTTTATAGGAACTTTTAAGTAAATTATATCAGGTATATACACATTAAAAAGGAATCCCCTATGATATTTCTTAAAAATTATATAATAGTACTGTATAGGACTTTTGAGGATAGAACGTAGTACGTTAACAATATAGTTTTGAAGAGCATTTCTATCAGAAGTATAGTAGAATACAATAACAATCAAATAATTACAAAAATAGCGGACCAATTAAACAGATACAAAAGAAAAAATAAACCAAATATGAAAGCGAAAACAGAAACGGTGAGGAAGGGAATAAAGGATTAATAATGGGGCACTCTCAGCGGGTGTAACTACACTGTAGAGTGATTAAGGTTCAGAACGTGTAGCCGCTTAAGTCTTTTAATATACTCCCGTTGTCTAGCAGGTTTAGAACTAATTGTTTAACGTTGTCATTAAGCCGAAGTTCATATTTCAAACTGAAACGTTATATTCCTTTCTTGACATACCATAGGTCCAAATATTCGTGAATTTTTAGCAAACCACGAATCTTCAGCTATACACCTTGTTAGTTTGTTCTGAAAGCGCTATACGATTTCAAAATTTGACTTGCTTGCCGTCCCCCACAATTAAACGCTATATTTCCATATTGGTTTGCAAAATTTCTGAGTAGAAAAGTAGCTTATTAAACAATTATCGTTGAACTTCAAGTTAAGTTTCTTTCTCTTTTTCTTCACATGAACCTTCCGCGTTAAAGGACGATCCAGGTGAAGACCCAGTTACCTTATACTTTCAGAATGCGGGATTAAAATGCCTTCAAGGTGGACCCGTGGATAGTCTTCTCACTGCGAATATCACATGCGCGACTCCTTAGCTTGATTAACCCTTACCTTATTTGTTCCCAGCCACCTGCTAATTAGATTCAATTCGAATTGTAGATTAGTTGAGGCCACAGTTGTGTTATCATCGACAGCAAGAATAGCCGTGTCATCAGCAAAAGAAGCGACAATGACTCCATTCTCAACCAGAAGGTCGATAATGAAGATACAGTATAAGGCAGGTTCCAAAATCTGAACTGCGGAACCCTCGACTTGATGTCGAAGAACGCAGATACCCCTTGATTATATTTTACCTGAGATAAACGTCCATCCAGATAGCTACAAAGAGCAAGGTAATTATAAGTTTGACGAAGGTTCTTTTTTAACTTGTATGAAAGCTCAGGCAGCCAGACCTTTTCAAAGGCCTGCTGGATATCTGCCGAACAGTATCTTATCCTCTAAGTTCCTGCTGACTCAATCTTGACGGAAAATCTGTAAAAATAAAGTACGTGTGTGAATAGGTAAGTCTACCGACATATCTCGCATACTTATAATTTTTTAAGAAAAAAAAACGTTTTGGGAAAATATCAGTAATGAAATAAAACTTCACTGGTTAATAGTAAAAAAAGAGATAAAAAAGACAAAGACTACTGAAAAACTACCGATTAGTTCTACAAAGACTTCTTTGTTTTTTTATTTATTTCTCTCCACTATGGAGCAAGTTGTTGAATTCCAAGCTCATCGCTAAACGCTAGTAGGAATTGTAATACTAATACGCACAATCTAAGATACAATAAATATTATTCTTTCATTTTAATTATGTAGAATTTTACAATATTATTCATCAACTGTGTATGATACTAATTTTAAAAATATATGAACTTTTTATCATAATATCACATTTTATTTTATTTTTTTAGACAGTTTTTCTTACAGAACCTAAAATTATGCTGTTGTTTCAGAAAAAGAAAAAATAGGAAACAATGAGGGTCGCGTGTTTATCATTGTAATAAATAACAAAAGTTGAAAATCCCTTATCAATCCATGTTTTCCTCCCCTATTATCAACTTGGAAATCACTGAGTTTCCCCTTTTCAGAGACGGATTTATAACGCTTATAAATAATACTTATTAATATGTTATGTTAACGTTCTTGAAATTATTAATTTTAAAATTTGGGTATCAGTTTTTTGACCTTGAAAGCCTAATGATATAATTCTTTCTCATTAGTGAACGTTTTATTTTGAATAATTTAACTTTAAAACTCATTTTGTTTCTTTTAATTTTAATAGCATTTAATAGAGAATATCGGCAGTAATGTGTTGATTGTCATTTGATTTACAGTAAATAATCGGGTTCAGTTTGTTGTTACCCGCAAAACAATTGTTTTAATTTGTAGCTTTTTATTTTTTCTATATTTTAATTGATTTAAACAACTAGAAACTTTATTGTAAACTGTGAACTTTATTGTTAAATGTAGATGTTACTTTGTAATTTATGTTAACCTTCGACCTTAGGCACCTATAGCGACTGGATATATTAGCTCTGTAAGTTCTCCAAGATTTTAGGTTAATCAGCTGCCATAGACTGTTGTGCATCGTCAAAATTCCTCATTCCGTTTAGCGACTTACTTTTGTTGGTTCTTTAATATTATCTGTTATGTTTGCCCTATTTGATTTCTATTTTCATCTCATTTTCTGATGACATAGCGATCCTGGCTGTTGATGAAGACCCTCTTCTGGCCTCGGGAAGATTCAATCGGCGTTAGACCTGACTGGCATATGGCTTACACTTACATTCATACAAATCATCCTCATGATCCTCTGAAATAATACCTTACGGAGGTTCCGGAAACTAAACAGAAATAGAATGGGTCAATTAGATGGCGTTTTCATCCCTCATTCTGACCGAGTATGGTACCTCGGGCTCCACTTTGATCGTCGCTTAACATGGAAGAAACATGCGAAAAAGAAGAGAAAACAGCTTAATATCAGGTTTATGAAACTTTATTGGTTACTAAGCAGGAATTGAAATTTGTCGCTTTCCAACAAACTTTTAATATACAAGGTCATTCTGAAACCCATTTGGACGTATGGTACATAGTTATGGGTTACGACTAGAAAGAGCAACATTGAGGTCGTACTACTACTCTTCCAGAATAAGTTGGCGAGAATGATTACAGAGGCACCGTGGTTTACACGGAACGAAGAAATTCATAACTATCTGGAATTCCCTTTAAGTGCGCGAGAAAGTAAAGCGATTCGGTTCACATACCAAAAAACTCAGGTAATCATGTGAACTATCCAGCGCTGAATCTCCTAGACAATAGTGAGGATGTCAGGTTACTCAAACGCCTTTAAGTGCTGGACCTGAGAAAGTCTGAGTGACTCTCGCGCTGGAACGACATCCCTTAAGTGATAAGCACTTTCTCTATGCCTGATGAAGGGTCCAACTTCCTTTCATAAGCAAATTATTTTACTGTTCTTATATTTACATCACATTTGAACTATTGTCTTATGCACATATATTTTGTTGAGGATATTAATTGGAAACGCCGTCATCATCAAGCGCTTATTGTAATTTTACTTACTTTATCGTTCATTCTTGAAACCGACTGTAAATAAACGAATTGTGACAAAATAAAAAAATATTTTTATCACCAATATCGTCATGTTAAAAAAGAATAACCTAGAATTCAGATTATCAGCACACGATTATTTTTTTTAAAAAGATTCCTTTAAAAATTCGTGTCAATCTACTCCAATACAAAATTTACTGTTGTTTTATCCAGAGTTAAATTGAAAATTAGTTCAACCAAATGATCAATAATTTAATTTACGCATAGTTTATTGATTAAATTCCCTATAGTGTATATAACGAAGGTTTTATTGAGAAAATTTAGTTGAAATGGGGATGTTTCTATTCATATTGGCATTTACAATGAGAGGGAATCACCCACGTCAGTATGAGGCCAGTCCGTGAGTGTCCGTCCGGCGCACTCAGGACCCTATTATATTGTGTAGATAATCACTAATCTACAGGAGCATGTGTCAGACACTGTAGTTATTCGAACAATGATGTCTATATCATTAACACGCACAGATAATGTTCACTGATATAGATATAAGATTATATACATTAACTGTATATCAACAATTTTCATCTGCCGGTGAGCTTTCAATTTTGTTAACGTGAGAATAGTAATTAGTGTCAAAACTGATCACTAAATTTTTATATGAGTATTCTTTACATATAATATTGCCGGCATGAGAAACACCTTTTTTGACATTGTTGCGTTTCTTAATCATAGATTTATGATAACGTAGATTAACTAAAGGACTCAATCGATGAACTGCGTTTACCAAACCTTCCATATAACAAATATTTTACTTAGGTTATTACTTAATTTTACTTTTATAGATAAACAATGCCAGGAAGGGGTAGTTTTGCTGCTCTTATAGTACAAAAAGTATCTTCTCAGTATGTTCTGCAAATATTAAAGAAAAATCACGAGGGAAATCAAGAGCACCGTCATGAATATCTGTATATATATATATATATATATATATACAAGGACAGGTTTGGTTCTGGGTCGAGTTCGGTGCAGCGTGCGATAAAAGCGATAATAGTAAGTGTTTGGTTACAATGATAGAAGAGTGTGTCAAAAGTATTCCATTTTGGACAGTGCTTGAAAACAAGAAGTTGTTCGGTGAGTTATTTGTTAACAATAGTAAAAGTGGCAATATGCTACTCATTCATAAAATGTAGGGTAGTTCTTTTGTAAACAGTAAAAGTAATAATACTTGCAGAAAATGAATTGTATGAATTTTAGATTTTTCTATTGTTATCTTACTGTTAAAGCAATAGTTTTCCATCAGTCTATCAATTTTTCTATTAAATCAATTTGTTTTTTTATTTGAATTACTATTTTGTATGTTTTATATATATATTTATTATTATTATTACTTTTTTATGTATTTTTAGAACAATAATAAGAAATTTCTACGTTTTTAGTCTTTCAATATCCTTTTGTATATAGAAAATGCAGTTTATCAAGGTATTTGCGTAACTTAATACAGTTTTTTGATGATTTAACTACAGTGTTTTACTTTTTTAGTCATTTTTAAAAATTTTTTTTATCTTTTAGGTGTTGCTTTTTTACCTTGTTTCAACGTAGGGTATTAGGATATATTCAGTTTCGTATAGTAGGGTTGGTTTTATTGGTTATGTCAGCCTTTTAGTAATGTATTAAAATTATTTAGAAGGGAATTTTACTTTCTTTTGGTAATTATTTAATTTATTTTTCAATTCCTATTTGGGGACTATTTATTTCTTTGTTATTTCGGTTGTTATTTCGTTTGATTATTATGGGTTAATCTAGTTACTGCTTTTGGATCTCATTTTAATTAATATTTTGAGTTTTTTTAATTTTTTTTTTTTTTTTTAATTTAGCTCTTAATTATATTCATATCGCCCATCACTCTCATAGATTGGGATAAGTCGTAACGGATTTTGGGTTTTTATTTATTTACAATAAGTTAATTTACTATTTTCAGTTCAGTTGTATCTATATGAATTAATATATGACAAAATAGCAAATCGTTAGTTTAAATAATGTGAATGCAAATACAAATACAAATAATATTATTTGTATTTGTTAAATCAGATTATTACATTAAATCATATTTTAATTATTATTATAACAGCGTGTTCTACCAGGAAAGTAAACTGTTTTGGGAGATGATATTCTATTAGAAAAATACGAAAAAAGTCATGTAAAGAGATCCTAAATTACTTCGTTTTAGAGTTACACCTGCCAAGATATTGTGTTAATTTTCTGTATTTCTATTGAAATATTTTATATTTTTCTATATTTTTTTGGAAATATAGAAAAATAGTGAGAAATTTACTAGATTTCAGTATTTGCAGTTACACTCGAGTATCTCTTCAGCGGTTCAAAAAAGTCAGTTATCTAAGAGGCCTCAAGTTTTGTTACAGCACTTTAATGATGATATTAATTTTATCCATTATTAAAATATTCGTTGATGTAATTATAATGTAAAATATAATGGAAGTTAATTAATTTTCATTATTCAGAGTATTATATTCCTTACATCTATAATAATACATGGCAGATTTGGTTAAAAGGAGGTGAAAACCATCCTTTAGGTTTCAAAAAATTTTATAAGAGTAGAATCCGAGTAAATAAATAAAATCTTTGGGAACAGGAAGGTTTTGTGTACCACGCTGTCTTTGGAAATGACAATTTCGATCAGAGAAAGATTAAGTTGAATACAAAAGTGATTGGTCACGATAAAAAAAAGGTTTAATAATTTAGCGGCAGTTAATAAATGTACAGGAAAACAATGATTATACACAACAATATGACTGATCAGTCGTTCCTTTTATCCTCTGTTGATTGAAATAAATGTATAAGTTCTATGGAAATTAAATTCAGTTATGATCATCGAAGATGAAATGTGAAAATGAAGAGTTTCCATATATTAAAGAAAATTCTTAAGATACCAGTACTTTTTCAAATTTCGTTTCACAGATCTGATTATGATACTGTCGGGTATTTGCGGCTCAACCAGGATATTGAGAGACTAACTAACTAAAAATATCTTATAAATACAATTTACTACTCAGAAGTAAAACAATAAAAATAAAAACAATAATTATAATAATAATGTGTAGATCATACTATTAATAATTGTGATGAAAATAATATCGAAAATGCGGTAAAAACTCGTAGTGGTCAAGTAGATAAAAAGCCAGAGTTCTATTATTGAATTTTGTATTTTTGTTTTGAGTATTTTTGAATTCATTTTTTTTCGATATAATTTTCTATTAAGTTATGTTGAGAAAAGACTCAAATTGGGAGTATAGGTTAGAAATAATGTTATTTGTTATTTTAAATTGTTTAAATTTGAATAGATTTGTTGCTTAATAAATGAAAAATAAATAATGACATGTCAATATGTTGATGTTTAAAATTAAGAGAGCAGACGGATAATTTCAGAGCTTTGAATTTGTTACTGAGAAGTAATTCAGGTTTGTGAATTTTATAATAAAGTTCTAATTATTTAGTTACATCGATTTTCTGAGTGTTAATTTCTAACACATTTTGTACCTGTTTTAATATTTGACAACCGTGACGGGATATTTGCGAGATTTTGTGAGACATTTTATTTCAATCGAATTGAAAATGGAAATGGTTAGAAAATCAAGAAAAATTCAAAGGACTCAGTTTAACAAGTCATTAAATAATTTTAATGCGATATATTAAAATGTCAATTCTTCGCATCAAGAAAAATTTAACGCTCTATAGCTTTTGGAAGAAAGGATGACTGAACTAGAAGCAGTTTACCAATTTTTTTCTAATTTTTTATTAGAATCCGATGCATCAGAAGACATTGTAAGTGAAATGGAAACGCATGATGTATACAAATTAAAACTTTTTACTGGGATTTTAACCCACTTTCTGATGCGTGGAGGGGAGGGTGGTGGAAGTGGATAATAAGAATACTTAAAGATTTACTTAGAAAAACTCTAAGAAGCTCAAGCTCTAAGAATACGTTTCAAACTCACATCCTCTTACTTATCTATTAGAAGATACAAATGATTTCAAGGCTTTGGCACTTATTATTCTTTTACATGATTTCAAAGAATCAGATACTACCGATTAAGATATACTTAATCAAATTGATTTGATTAAACGACACAAAAGAAGACAACAGATTATGGACCATTTAGAAAAAGATTTAGAAAAGAATACTTTAACCAATTATTACTAAAAAGAAACAGAAAATAAAATAGAGAATTGCTTGTAGGCGACATTGTTCTAATTGGTGATGATATCTTTAAAGGAATTGATTGGCCATTGGCTCGAATTGAAGAACTTATTAAAGGTCGAGATGAAACAAATAGTGTAGCTATTTTAAAAGCTAAAAATGGAAAACTAAAGCGGGCTATTCAAAATATTTATCCCCTAGAAAGTCACGAAAATGAAAATAATATTATTGATTTGCGAGAAAAAGCAATCGAAAAAAGATTAAGATAAAAGGAAATGAAATTGATATTATTAAATTAAATATACTTGTAAAACAAGTACATCATACTGTTAATAATTGTGATGAAAATAATATCGAAAATACGGTAAAAAATTGCAGAGGTCAAGTAGTTAAAAAAACCAAAACTTTATTATTGTATTTTGTATTTTTCTTTCTAGTATTTTTGAATTCATAAATTTTCGAAATAATTTTTTATTAACGTACTATAATTTGTTATGTTGAGTCAAAGACTCAAGGTGAGAGTATATGTTAGAAATAGTGTTATTTGTAACTTTAAATGGTTTGAATTTGAATAGATTGGTTGCTTAGTAATCGATAAATAAATAATGACACATGTCAATTTTGATGTTTACAAGTAAGCAAGCAGACGAATAATTTCGAAGCTTTGAGTTTGTTATTGAGAAATAATTCAAGTTTGTGAATTTTATAATAAAGTTTTAATTATTTAGTTACATCGATTTTCTGAGTTTGTTTATAATTACATTTTTAATCTCTCACACATTTTTTACCTGTTTTAACATTTGACTGGCTATACTTATATATAACATACAAAATAGTAATTCATGTAGAAAGATAAGAATTGTTTAAAGATAGTTAAATCATAAAAACTAGAATACAGTCCAATTTACTAAAAACGTTATAATGACCGCTAGAACCTGATTGCATTAAGAACAAAATAACACTAGAAGTGTCTAAGTTCATTCATCAATTCTGTACAAATATTATTACTTCTATTGTTTACAATACAATTACCCTACACTTTATGAATGAGTAGAATACTGTCCTTTCACTACTATTTAGCAATAACTCATCGAACAACTTCCTGCACTCACCCACTGACAATGCTGAAATACTCGTGACGTTTTCTTCTCTCGTTACCACACGCTTACCGATATCGCCGACACCGCAACCGCGTCGAATTCGGGCTTGTGAACTGTTTTTTCGCATGTTATCACAACTACGCCGAGCACGGCCTCGCTGAACTACTATCCGCTAGTCCCTTGCAGTATTTATATTCCCTGGTCTACATGACCAATACGCGACTCGTCTCTTTAATTGATGAAGCGTAATTTTCATCGTCCACGCCCTTACGTTTTTTCTGAAAATTCTTATTCCGGTTTGTAATCCTTCTGATCGAACAAGAGCCTTTGGATATGCCATTGTCTGTGTTAAAAAGAACAAATTGTTAAACAGACCTGTTCATCTAAGAAAAGGATCCTTTTTAGCTCCTTCTGGATTTCTCTTCTCATTATTATTATTATTTTCTTTTTCTTTCTTTCTTTCTTTCTTTCTTTCTTTCGTTCTTTCTTTCTTCTTAATTGAAAGAAATCCGTTATACTGGTCTTGTTACAATATTGTTTTACAAATTGTTAGGAATGTATAAAGTTATTTCTGAATGACTGTTATATATTGTTTTCGAGACTATGCTTATAAGCATGTTAGCCAATTCAGCTCTCGGTAACTGCCTAGTGTCAAATATTAGAATGTATTAGTTTCCGAAAAAATTGAATATCAGGGTACAAACTACATCCGTAACAAGAGCATTTAAATTCAGTTGTTAAATTGGATGAACTTTAATTGGAAATAAATTAAAATCTAAGAATTTTAATTGTGTAAAAATTCATAAAATTCAAAACTAAATCGTTATTCTACGTTACACACAATTAATTGTTAACCTGTTAAAAAATATAACTGTTAAATAAATCAATTATGAGCTAATACTTTTTAAAATATGCACTGTTAAACATGTTGAATTGGTGTACTCGTTAACCATTTGAATAACACGTACTCCATTGTGTAATTATCCTTTATCAAGCGTTATGAAGGTTTGAAGGGGCCTTTGACTGATAAGTTCATGTTAGTCAATAAGCTAAAATTTTTATATTGTTACCTCCTGTTAATGGTATGCTGCTCTTTTTTAACCCTACCAATTTTGTATTAAATTTTTCATCATGTTTGATACGTTACACATTTTCAGTATGCTTCATTTGTGATATATTACCACGTAAAATTAACAAATTTATATACATAAAGTAATTACAAATCATTATATCCTCAAGTTTCAAATCACTAATGAAATAGCTCTTACATTTTATAACCGATAGTGAGAAGGTAACTTCTATAAAAGAGACCATCTTGAAATTTGTTCATATTTATT
This sequence comes from Lycorma delicatula, assembly GCF_047948215.1. Lineage (NCBI taxonomy): Eukaryota > Metazoa > Arthropoda > Insecta > Hemiptera > Fulgoridae > Lycorma > Lycorma delicatula. Next base: position 156,286,428 of record NC_134457.1, on the reverse strand, counting down.
TGTACATTAATTCCACGCTCGATAACATATTTCAGCTGTTTTTTTTTTGTAACGTTAGCAAGTATATACATAAATATTTGCATTAGTATAAAATTTGATAATTCTGTCTACAATTGCGCTCTAGAAATGATCATCAATAAATAATAAAAAAAACTTCAAAAATCTATGCACGCAAAAATTTTAATTTTCTTTACATTATTCTTCGTTTTATTTTTTAAAGAGAAGTAATCCGATCTTTGTGATAGCATCTTTAGAAATGTTATTCGGGATGGAACTAAATTATTTTTATTAATTACTTTAAAATAAAAAAAAATTAAGTGAATAAAAAACATGTTAATTTTTTATTTGCAACATCAGTGTTAAACTTCAATATTATTATGATGCAATAAATACATTTGCGGAAAAATTATATAATCTAAGTTAATGTTTTCCGTTGAAATATTTATTCGTGACGGTAGATTATGGTTATGTCACCAACGTTAAAATGCAACTTGATTTAATGAATACAGAATATACAATAATAGTGTAGTATACTATCTAATAATACCTTGAAGATATCATTGTGCTCAAAATCAACAAGAGCCAGAATATATACGGAATAACATGTACGAATATTAGTGATTTATAGATAACGATTGTACTCGAAGAGATAAATGACTCCAAAGATTTATTGCAGTGAAAATTAGTTGGTCAGATTTGAAAATAGTTCTAAATTAGGGTATTCTATTATTAAAAGAACTAACGGTTGGATTTTGATGTACGTATTTAATAATATTATCAAATATGTTGTACTAATTCCATCAGTGAGATTCTACTTTTTAATAGTCATAATGTTATTCTTTTAGTGCGATTATTTCGTGTAAAATCAATGAACGGCACATAAAAATATTTTAAATACATAACTTAGCATCAAAATAAAGTATATTATTAGTATAAAAAATCTACCGTTACCTAAATCTTTTATTTACACTATAGAAAATTACCTATATCTTAAAAAGTAAGATCCAGTCATTAAAGAAAATTTCAGTTCTACTATTTAAAAAGTTAATATCATTATTTACATACTTCTCTTGGATTAATTTGTTTATTACTGTAATTTGTTTATAACTTGATTACTAAACAATATACTTTGACTTGATTAATAATTTAATAAAAATGAATTAATTTAAAACGATTGTTATATTTACTGGTTTTCAAAAATTAGATTTGTTTTTTTTTAAACTATGAAATTTTGTTATTCTAAGCAACAGTCTGTTTATTGATAGCATATTGAATATTGTTTATTGATCTACATATTGAATAGTATGTAACAGAACATGAATTTGGCATCGGAAGTAACAGATTGCAAGAAATTATAGGAAATATTGCAACTATTTATTTACTTTAGCGAAGAATAAGAAAATCATTTCGTGACATTAAAATTGCAACCATACGATTGAGCGATGCAAACCTTTGTACCTTGACCCACTACCAAGAACAAAGAAAATTTATGCAGTAAAAAAATAATGATTTTTGAAACATTTATTTATCATAGTTATTATTTTGTGACAATCAGTAAAAAGCAGAAAATATATGTTAATTTAAAAGATTAGTACGCTAGAGGCTAGACCCACTAATTTTGTTTACAAGTCTTAACTGCTAAATAAGAGTTTTGTACAACTGCTAGACCCTAGTGAGTGCACAGTAAGTAGCCTTCATGATAAGATATGAAAAGGGAAGAAATAACTTGAAAATTTTACTTAAAACACTTGAAAAATAACATTTTACTTGAACACGATATGAAATAGTTTTTTTTATAATTCAGTTTTTATTTTTAATTAAAACTTAAAATATCTGCCACAAAAAATCCTCGCTGAATTATTACTTCTGGTAGTCATTTTATTAACTATATTTAGAATTTTACTTCTTCGTCATTGAGAGCTTTTCAACGAGTAACTGAAAAATAGACCCTCACAAGAACAACATATAAACTGAGGCATACATGCCCGATCTTTAATAAGTTGCAAAAAATTCTTATCTTTTAGTTCATTACTTTTCTGATATTGTCGGACAATATTCTCCCTAAGACGGAATTGATCATTAAATCGCTCTTTGGTTTGATATAATTCTTCTGATCTTACGTGTGTACACGTTCTCTAATCTTCTCACTCTTTATATTCATCATCCTCTTTTAATCTTTTTATTCTTTCCTTGGTCTTATTCTCTCGTCGAGTAAAGTTCTATTGCAGTACTCGTTCGATGCACTTCATCGTCCTATTTAATTCATCATTAACATACACGCAAATGTTGATAAAAGTTAATTATTTACATTTTATTTATACCAATTTCTTACAAGAATATCATGTGATATCCAGATCAGACTTTTTGTCGTATCATAGGTTCTGATAGATGGAAAATAGAAAATAACTCATGATGATGTGCAAGACATCTCTAAAGAACAGACTAAAATTTGTAAAAATTCCAAAATTGCATTTGTTATATATAGTAACGATTTTAATGCTGTAAATTATAATCCGGATTTATTTCACTGTCCACATGAGAAAAATATAATGGAACAACTTGTGTTACGGCTTGCTACTCAAAGAAAAGATAGTACAGATCTAGACCCGGTTTAGAAATACGTAAAACCTATTACTAAAACTTGTAGAGAATTTAATTCTGAGAAAATTTATGTAAAATAGCAGCATTTAAGAGTTTTCATACGGTAACTTTTAGTAATAAAATCAAATTTATTGGGCTATTTTACATCAATTTTCTCAGAATTACTCCCTACATATTTTTACAAATAAAGTTTTACGCATTTATTTCGTTTAATAAAGTTTTTTATATTGCAAACGTAAAAAAACGTGTTTCTTGAAACAAATTTTCTATTTTGTCCGTTATTATAAAAACTACCGGAGACATAGTTCTTTTTCTTTTTCTGTTTAGAGAACACCGGTAACCACAATCTAGTATTCAAATCCATATAAAAGCCTTTATTAGGATTTAAATCTAAGAACTCTCGGCTTGATATGGAGATATGGTTCTAGAATCTAGTTATTTATTTTTAACCTCCGGGTCTACCGTTAGGTAATGCTTCAGAGGATGACATGAATGATGCATGTGTGAAAATACCATGCCTGACCGGTTCTGGAATCTGTTTTATTCAATTTGTCAAGTCAAAAAATCGAAAGAAACCTTCAAGTTTATCCCTTAATTTGGGTTCCTGAATTTGTAATTTGGGTTTCAGTATGATTTTATTTCACACTTTGCCCAGGAATCAGGGCAAAATTTTTCGTAGCCGTAACTCTCTAACGGAACGTTTTCGGATCGATGTTTATATATACTTTATTCTCGCTTATAGAGTGAGTCAGTAAGGCTACGTAAATCACTCTTTATTTAAATGTAATTTTACATTTTCTGGACTTAAGCAAAAATGAATCTTTTCTAACCGTATTACTTTTCCTTTGCCACGTTATTTTGCTAACATTGTTTTTTCCTTTGGATGCTGACAGTTAATAACAGTGAAACCCGGTATTGTTTTTCCGTTCAGTTGATTATATCTCCTTATTTTTCATTCTTAAAACAAAAAAATAATAAAAATAAAAACAAACCTGCTGTTTAAAAATTGTAGAAATCTTTCTGTATACGAGATAAAATATTTGCGCGACAGATTTTTAGATCGAGTAGTTCATACTGACGCACATTCTTCCGATCAAAAGTGACGCAAAAACCTGTTCTCTTTAGGACTAAAGTATAAAAAAACACGAAAATACTTATAAGATCTGAAATCAGTGAGGGTTCAGTTTATTTTCTCTTAAATTTTATCAAAATCAATTTTGTTATTCGAGAATTATTGTCGGATAAACAATCGTTACGGTATTCTTTTTCCTAGCCTTTCTTTCCTATAAACGGTTAGTTAAATAGGAAATTTATTTTAGATTTCAATGGAAATTTTGACCATCCCTGAATAGATTTGGACTAGTTTTAAAGACGTCACACAGAAACTAGTCCATGCAAGATATGTACGTATGTACGTATCTTGCATAACTCATAAACGATTAGCCGTAGGATGTTGAAATTTGAGATTTAGGACTGCTATAACATCTAGTTGTTCATTTCCCCTTTTAACTGCAATCGACTGAACTAAATATGTCTAAAAAAGCCCAAAATCCAAAAAAAGACTAGATTCTTAGCAGTAGTAATAAGCCCTCATTGAGAGCTTTTCAACGATATATCATAAATGGTACTTATTCTCGCTGGTTCCAAAGTTATAGCCAAATGAGTGTTTAATTAATGAAATATTTGGATCTTATAAGGGGAAGGCACGTCGGTTCGAATCAGACTTTATCTCCTGTTTCTTTTATTTAAATATAATGATTTATTAATAATTATTAATCTCTGATAGTAAAAAAGTTTTACAATAAATAATAATTCAATAATAACAATAAATTTTAAAAAAATGAAAAAAAATCAGAAATTATTATTGAATTAAATAAAATTTTATGTACTTACATTTTTAAAAAAAAATGTGTATATGTAATTTAATAAATATACAAGTAAAGTTATGTAATTTTTTGATGGTTACATCATAATAATTTTAAAAAACATAGTATTAGATATCTATCTAATATATACATGCATTTATTTAAACAGTAACAAAGAGCCTTTTTACACGAAGATTGTTGAATTAATAATTAATTGTATAAATATATGATTTAATAACTAATATTTTAGTAATTATGTAACTGTATACTTTATTTAAGAATTGGAGAAACGTATATCACTTTCAAATGAAATAAGTTTAAATGAAGTGCAGCAAAAAATATGTGTATGTAATTTAATACAATTAAAAATGTGTGTATGTACAAGGAAATCATGTGGTGTCCACATCAAACTTTTTTATTTTTTGCCGAGTTAAAGAAAGAAGATTTTAAAAACTACTGATTATCTAGAATATTCCATTTTTTAGTAGTTCTTTGAAAGTGATTTTTTTTGTTAAACTGTGAGCGTATAACGTTGGACGAATAGAAAATATAATATAAATTCAACTCTTCTGAATATAATGAACTTTATACTCGCAACAAAGTATGTAACGAAGTATAAACCCTTTAAAAAAAATATATATATTTATATAAAGCTACTTATACTCTTGAGAGGGTAAAATGATGGAAAGCAGATAAAATATAAAAAGGTCGCTGAAAGCTTCTTAAACAGCTGGCAGATACGTTTTGGTTTGACTGCAGCCAGCCACAACTGTCTTAATCCTTAGGGCCCTAGAAAAGAAGAAGAAAGCCGGTTTTAAGGATAAAGCCGAAATCGATTTCATGGGAACAACCCATAGCGTTCTGTTAACGTTAAGGGCAGATCGGTTATAATTCTTTTTGGAATTCAGTCGTAAAATGGTTTGGCTAGTAATAATACGCTTTGTTAGAACGGATGGGACGCGCTCAGGTAGTAAGTAAGTAGACGAGTACGGCACAGTATAGCAGCATATAGTGTGTGTGCTCTAGCTCTAGCGTGATGTGCTAGGTGGGGGTGGAGGAAGTACGGGCAGAGGTGCGCGTCGCTTATTTCACGTCAGTCTAGCGCTGGTCTCAACCGGAGTAACACGTCTGGTTGGAGTGTTAGTAGTTGGATTTAGTTCGTTGTCTTTACCTCGTTCTGGTCACATGCATTCAGATGGTTGTTGTGTTTTAATGTTACTATGACAACGATGTCGGTTTGTAGCGTGTAAACCTATACCTCGGTCGGTCGGTCGTTGTTTACGATCGATCAAAACAGAAATAACTTTTCAACTTTACTAGTAAAACTTATTGCAAGTTAAAACGAACAAACCGATAAAATATATTGTTGTGAAGTGACCGTGAACTTTTAGAGCGGTATGGCACGAGTATTCTTCTGTAATTCTTGTAAATACTTTGTGGTTTGTTGTGTAGTTATTATAAATTATATATATGCTGATCCTGTGACTTTTAATAATGGTGTTTATCATGGACTTACAATTGCTATTGATCCAGGGGTATCATCTGAATATTGTAAGGATATACTCACCAATCTTGAGGTACGCTTAAAATAAACTATTTATTTGTTTTATTGATTTTTTTTTTTAATATTTTTTTCAGTATTGCAATAATCTTTTAATTTTGTAGAAATCACAATTTCCCTACAAGACATGTACGTTTTTAAATAAATAAGCGAAGCGGTTTCGTATAGTATTTTTATCAATTTTTAGCGATGCATAAAATACATGAGAAGCTTGTCTAAAAATCGTTTTCATTGTATTTTTTTTTTTTTTTGTGCGTGTAAAAAATTTAAATGTATTCATTAGATAAAATTAATAATAAATGTGTTTGTCGTTCTATCCAATACTTATTACGGTTTCAAAATTGTGATGTCTATTCACAAACTTTTAGAAAGAGTTGTTAATTTTAGGGATAAACAAATTGTTAAATATTTCGTTGTTTAATTTTCGACATTTTGTTCTGTACGAACTTCTACAGTGATACATTTATTGATTGTGAAATGTATGTGTTGTTTTTTCTATGCATCTAATATTAATATACAATAAAGTTATATCGTTTTTTTTTTTAAATATTGTATGCAACATTTTATTAAAATTTTAGATATCCCGATATTTATATTATATTATTTTTTTAGAATAAAATTAATACTCAATTCGTCGTGTAATTTATGTTAATAATTCTTTACATGATTATTTTCTCCGATTTAATGTAGATTAGTTTTTAAATGTTAAATTACGGTAACTCTATAACGATACCAAGTAAATTTTTTTTTCATTCCATATCGAAGAAACATGTAGTGATATTTAGAAGTTGGGTAAAAGGCTTTCATTTTTCAAAATTATTTAAAAAAAATATATTCCAGGTTTTTGTCGACTTTTCCAAAAGTATTAGTGCTATTTATTACACAATAGCGTAAAATATATTTTATTTCTCTTACTATGGAATATTCTTCTTTTTTATTTAGTTATATCTCATTGTGTCATCTGCACTGATACGCGTACATACAAAACACGCAAACTGCAGATTTGGAATAGGTAATATTCATTTATCTTTTTTATTATTTCTGTCGTCATGTTCAATTTGATAATAATTTTTTACATTGTTTTTGTTTTATTTTATTTTTAAAAATCATTCTTTATGAAAATTAATAATAACCTTAAAAAAATAACCGTCAAACTTTGTGTAATGAAATAGATTTTACTTTTTTCCTTTGATATGCTTTTTTATAGAAATAATAAAAATAAACATATCGTTTACGCAGTTTTTTCTCACTAGTCCATTGCGTAAATTGATTTTTGTAATTTTCTCGATTTAACAAATCAATAAGGATAGGTCAGCTTATTTAATAAAATACCCTTTAAATAATTTTTGTAGTAAATAACAAACTACTTATGTAGTTTTTTCTGTTTTGGGCTGTATGTACTTAATTGAAATGCATTATATGTTAGTATCTGCGGTAAAATAGTAACATTTTAATAGTGAACTCACAATTCTTTATAATGGTTTAATTTTTTTTTTTATCATCCTGCTTACTTGAACCAAAATGAATATCCGCTTACTATATATATCCTAATAATCTTCAGTCTATACATTCCTGATATTTGTTTTTTATACATAAATTAAATGGTTTCTTTCTTTAATCGTCTTAGAGATTTAAAAAATTTTATCTTTTAAATCAATAGGGATACAAAAAATAAAACCGCATTAGTTTACTTATGTATTAAATAATTTGTTTGAAAAATGTAATTTAATCGCAGATTATTAGTTAAATTGTTGTTTAATAATACTTTTCCGCTTAATCAATTTTATAAAAACCTTCTTTTTTTTTAATATATAATAATATTATTTGTTAACTAAATTAATAAATTTAAACAAAACCCGACGGAAATATAACACTTTCTCCCGTTTTTGCAGTTAAAATAATATTTTTTTTCTTCAAATATTACCAAAGTTTATTTCTTTTCATTAGGATGCTTAATTTAATTTATTTTATAATTTGTTTTTCTTTAAAAATCATTTCACGTTAAATTTATTGTAATCTTCAACTTTAAACACCTTGACATTTACGCCGCATTCTTCCCAAAAAAACCAACATAGACCACTAAGTGGATTTAATTTTTTTTTTTTTCAATTTAAATCCGTGGATTGTAATTTCAAACATTAATAAAATAAAATAAAAAACTAATATTTTATTATACTTAATTTTTTTTAATTTTTAAAGTTGTGAATAATGTATCCTTTATTTTATATTTATAAGAAATAAACAGATTAATATTTTTACCTTTTATATGTTTAACCGATTTATAGATGTTTAATTCTTTTAAAAACATAATTATATTTAGATAAGAGTTCCTTATATTTTATAAAATATAAGGTATAAAATTCAGGTATAAGCACTCTAAGCTTAAATTTAATTCCATATTTACACCTGTTTATGTACTGCCTATTAATCTTTCACGATATACACTCGTACATAAACACATAATCATCCAGTCTGTCTTATCTGTGTGTAACATAAATGCAAATAAATTGAATTTTATATACACAGTACTGTATTGTATAAAATAAAAATCATAACATTTATGTCTTGTTAGTTATTTTAGTAATATAGAAATTAATCTATTTCATTTTTTAAAAAAATAATTTTTTAATAAAAATTAACTACTTAATATTTTCATATTTGTACATAATTGAAGTTAAAAAAAAGAATTGTGCAGTATTCAGCGAGTAGAACACGAATTGATTGTATTTGATTAACCATTTGATCTTTCATATTCGGGATCACTATACATAAAAAACGTAATGTTATAAGAATATATTAGAAACTATGCACTAACCATTAAGCTATACGTGTTTTGATTTGCAATTCAAGGATTTTTTTTCCGTATTACGGTACTTAAAGATTTTAATCATTTTAAAATTTTAGAAACTCTGAGATAATCGTATCAGATAAAAACACTAATTTCCGTAGCAAAACAATAGTATGATGTATCAAAGTCGTTCTTCAAATCTGATACAAATTACTAGTCTTATTGATATGTATAAAAGCTGTCAGAAGGACGTTTACTCTACTATTTTGATCAAGTGAGCCCATTTGTTTTTTTATCCGCATACATGCATCTGTAACAAAACGTAAAATTTCTGGCACAACAGAAAATAGTAATTTTCAGAACAGAAATAATAGTGCCCGGAGAAAAAAAATGTTGTATTGGATAACCACTATCATCTTTGTGTGCTATTTTATACAAGTGTGTGTTAAAGCGCGTCTGTTTAATTTATTTTAATCTTTTTTTTAACTACCTTTTTAGAATTACTTACATATAAAATCTCTCAAATTAATGTTTCTCCCAAAAATTCCAGTTAATAATTTTAATATATTTTAACATACTATTTATACTATTAACATATTTTATATAAGTATATTAATATACGTACTTATATAAAATATTATAAATCAGCTTACCAACAAATATTTGTGTAAATTTACATCCTAGCGCTTACGGAAAAATATTTCCATCTTCAGGGACATATAACTAACACGTATAATAATAATACTTCACATACTGAGTTATATAAATAAAAAATATTTGTATAAATATAACAATTGATCATCAATTGTTATATTTATTATTATATACATGTTATTATTATTATTACTATTATTATTATTATTATTATATGTATAATTAGTTGCGATACTTCCTGAAGATGGACTAATTTCAGAAAGCGCTAGGATGTAAATTTATGGAAATATGTGTTGGTCAGCGGATTTATAATTTATATTTATAATTTTTATATAATATTTTTATATCAACGGCCCATGTTTAATAAAATTAATTTAAATATACTTAAATAATTTTGTGAAATTGTCTAAAAATGTAAATCGTAAAAAACATTTAATTTTTCAGTAAGTAAAAATAGTTAAAATATTAAATTCGTAAAATAATTAAACAAAAATATAAAATGAACAATAAATATAATAAAAGTAAACAATTAAAATATATGAGATAGGATCTTTTTTTTAAATGAATAAAATAATATTCTAATAATAAACATAAAATACGTATAAGATAATTCTGTTTTTTGTTTGTTTTCTTTTATTTTGGAAAATTTAGTATATAACATTCCTCTTGGGTTAATTTTTGTATAATTAAGATTTAATATTTTACTTAGTTAAATTATTTTCGTGAAACGCTTAGAAAATAATTATATTAAGGACTATTATTTTAATTTCAATTAAATATTTGTATATTATTTTTATTTTGTTTTTATCATTGATATTACTTATATTTTATTCGATTTAATTAATGTTATTCTATTTGTGCAATGTCATACCGTAATGCAAATTTTATTTTTAAATAAATATAAACAAATAATGCAGTGTATGAACTACTTTAACTTGGTTATAAATTAGCAAAATAATAACAACCGTATCAGTATTCTTTTATTGAATTTATATAAACAAGATTTTTTTTCCATATTTTTAATTTTAATACTCATCTTGTACTATAATTACAACTTATTAAGTTTAACATTTTTAATTTTAGACTGTGCGATATTGTGTTTTAATTATTTTATTGTCACCGATGTGACAATGTTCAGTATATTACGTACAATGTCACTATGCGTAAATTAACCATGGAACCCTTTTAAAAGGCTTTTTGCTTTGTAATAATGCGTTACTACTATAGCTGATGTGTAATTACGTTACATTTCGTTACAATATTGGGGGAATCAATAATTTATGATTCATATTCGTGTAGCGTATGTTATAATTATTACAAGTGTCGGGAAATTCATGCTTTATGTTCCCTTACTCTGTGTGTGTGTGTGTGTGTGTGTGTGTGTGTGAGTGTGTGTGTGTGAGTGTGTGTGTGTGTCTTCCCATTATTTTACAGCATCCATTGCTTACATACACACACACACACATATATATATATATATATATATATATATATATATCCACACATCCATCATCCTTTATGTATATCTACTACTTGACAAAGTTAATTGCCAAATTGGCGTTTCTTGGAGGTTGGAGAACTGAACTTGTCTAGAGGTACCTGTCTACTACTAATACAATATCTTTCATGAAAAATAGATTACTGCATGAAACCTCAAAAAGTGATACTTTCTTAAACGATTTCTAGTTTAATTATTTATTAGAAGACAATTAATAATAATTTTAAAAGCACCATTTATTAAAACACTCCAAAATTACATTATATATAAATAATATATAATTATAATATATAAATTACAAATTATATAAATAATCTGATTTTTTCCATTTGTAAATATAGGAACTACGTAACCGTTCTGGATATCTGCGTTTATTATTACAACCTTAATTATATCCATAAAAATTTTAAATTTCATTAGAAAAACTTTAAAAATGACATTGCATTATAAATATTTAGATCTAATTACATTTTTTGTTTTCTTTTTTTTCTATAATTATAAAAAGCACAGTGTATATTTAAATATTTGCAAATTTGCGTTCATTGAATTTATTTTTAAATTAAAATTATTATTTTTTCTTAAAATAATTATTGCCGAGTTCCAATAGTATTCATTTCACTACCAGTTTTATAATTAAATATCTAAGAAAAAATATTACGTTTTTTAACATGCAATTTATTTCACGAGGATTTATTGAAAACAACCATGTGTAGTATTAAAATAAAAACTACGTTTCTATTCTTTTTTCTTTTTCTTTGTCATTCATTCATTCTGTGGCATTTACCCAACAGATGCCTTCCAATGAATAGTTCTTACTAATAATTTTTTTTTTTCACTTGCTTCTTTGACACAAAAATAAAGCTATATCTGTACATGAATCGGTGAATCCTGTTGTAATTTGGATTTTATATACTACGTAGCTTTTTAGGTGACACTAATAGGTAGGCCATTCCCCTTTTTAGTTAAATGACCTTTTTAGTTAAATTTAGATGTATCTGTAACAGCATTTCATGGTTTCCCGGTCAGGTTGTGCTTAAAATCAAATGGTTGTTCAGAGGCAGAATCCAGGAACTAATGGTTGAAATTTCAACGGTTCTACAGGGCCTTGTTCTGTTGAACTTCCGTATGGAATGACTGATAACATTTTATATTTTTATAGTTTTGTGTAGATACGTCACGTTTTAAGAAAAAGCATCTTTAAAATTATAGAACAGAAATGGGTAGTTCATACAAATACAGGATTTTTATTTTGTGACGTATTAAATAGCCCTCTTTGGTATAAAACTAACTTCTCCCTTTATACTTAGAATTCATTATGTATAATACTACTGAAGGATACATTTTTTTTTTCATTTGATAAAAAATCTGACTTTGTTATCCCCTATATATATATATGTATATATTTATTAATTGTTGTGGATACCAGGTAGAATTCCTTTTTGGATTAAGGTAAGGCGTTTGGTACCCTAACATTTTCTGTATAAATGTTTAGTTTATACATACATCTTTTGGTTTATATTTGTCGGCTATTTTTACATTTTTATGTCGTCTGATAAATGTATTAAAAAAAAAATTAAGTAAATTGTATTTTTTAATGCTCATTATCTCCTCTTACTTACTATCATCTATTCTTTTCTTGTTACTGTTTAATGATATGACGTAAATTGAATGAGCACAAATTATCCGATAATCAGCATCCGAACTAAGTAAATTACTTCTTTTACTTCACTTTTTTCTAACTTTCTGTATAAAATTCATATTTTATGATTATTAAATTATAATACCTTGATAGCATAAGCGGTAATGTATTTCCTTGTTTCAATGAAGGCCGTGGGTTTGATTCCGGTCAAGGTATAGAAAAGTTATATTGAATCAACCCCAATGTAATCAATAATTAATTACCTTAGTGTTTGATTTTTTTTTTTTTAATAAATAAACAAACACTCGAAATATATTAATATTTAAAAAAATAATCTTTAGACTACTTAATTTTTTCAAGTGTAAAGTAAATATTTTTAAAAATTCTTATTTTATCGTTTTCGTGTTTTTGTCTTTCCATGTATGAAAGTTTTTTTAGCTTTTTATTATTTCAAAAATACATTTATATATTGACTGAGGTAATGTACTACAAAAGTACTCGCTGCAGGAAAAATACTGATACGTGCAGAATATAAATACATCTTTATTCTGCACTTTTTCTGTAAAGAATAAATAATGTAACAGAATATATGTAATATTATATATTTACGTTGTAAGGATATCTTTAACATTCCTTCTTGTACCTTCTCTATATTATGTTACGTTTTCTCATAATTTAGCGTGTTTATTTTGAACTTGAGAATGGATTATCGTTTCTATATTATACTTATTATTTCTAAGTAATTATTAGATTGGAATTTAATATACGTTTTTATAAAATTACTATAAAAGGAGATATTCATTATTATATAGTAAATTATACATACAAAGTGGCACTTAAAAATCAATTTAAATCATTTACCAAGAAGAGAAGATAAAGAAAAGAAGTTGTTTTGGATGTATATTTAAATAAGTCATAGGAACGGTGTCGTCCATCTTTCATTATACTTTCGTGGCAGCATTTAATCAAATTTTTTACGATAAAGTTTTGTCAATTTATGAAAACTGAGTTTTTAATCGAAAACTTGAAGGAGGTTGAGATATCATTTAGATTTGAATAAAATAGATTGTCTATATAACTATCCAAAACGAAAAATCGCAAGACATCAGATAAAATGAACCTGGTTACCATTAGTAGTTCCTCGGCGTTCAAGAAACGTTTTTCTTGAGTTAGCTTCTAACTTGAAGAGCATAGCGATGAAATATTCTATCTTGGGGAGGTTCCAACACCTTTTACCGACTCGTTTCTTTGTTAAATGGAACGGGTATTACATCTTATGAAACAAACCGCCCTTTTTACATGTTCTTTGAAGAAATTAACTCTCAGCAATTTTTTTTTATGATTTTACACCAAAGGTGAAATCTAAGTGCATTTCATAATTAAGCGAGGATTTTCATCAGGCCAATAAACACAATTAAAATGATTTCTTAGTCCATTTCATTTGAAAATACTTCATCAGACCTCATCACTGAGCTGAAGAAATGATAATTTCCTTACAAAATTTCCACCTATTCTATCAAAATTATATTCTCGAAGTGCAAAAATGTAATCTTGGCTTGGTAAATAATCATGTAGTTTAACCTTTTCTGGGAATTTCCCAGAACTACTTCTAGCCTACCTGATCGGTGGAGCATCTCTATCAGTATTTTGAAATTTATGCTCCGTTTATACAAATTTTGATGTGTCTTTAGTGGAAAATTGGACAATTTAGCAAAGTAGTCTTCATGATCGAGAATTTTCCTTGTTATTTTTCGACTAACATTTGTTTTTTAGTACTTAAGAATAACGCCGTTATTCTTCTACTGATACCAAAATGATCTGAACAAGACGTGAATAATATATATGATTACTAACCCCCCACCCCGCCCCGTGGTTATCCATAACCGGTGGATTCTGCCCACCGGTTATGAATTTTAAAGTTGCATGCAAGGGAAATTGATTTTTCATCCTTCGTATGCATTAAATATATAAAAGAGATATTTCATTATTCATTAATATTGTGAAGCATTAACTAAAATATTTTTCATAAAGAAAATAAGTTTAATGGATGGACAAAGTGAAAAATGAAAAACTAACGAGAGTGAAGCAATAGGGAAACTAAGATACATGAGAGGGGAAAGATTAATTAAAGAAACGCTTGGTATAAAGAAATGTATGAAATTGGCTGTTATTTGTTCAATTATCCGAATTATACAATTTTTTGATTAGATCGGATGATTGAATTTTGTTACTGAATAGTAATAACGAATACATATGTATGAACGGTTGCTAAAGTTTAAATGAAATAATAGGTAAGTCTATTTAAATAGCATGTTATTTTTAATATTACGTATGGCAAACACTTATTTTGGTGTTATTTCATTTATCTTAATTGCCGTATTATAAATATGTCACAACAACACAGTGATATTATAGATTTATAAAATATTATCGTCAGCAAAATGTTATGTAACGGAAGACATTTTATACTTTGTAATTATTAAATCCATTAGTGAAGTTACTTTTGAGAATATAAAAATTATTAATATCATTAAAAAGAAAGATTTTTTATATTTTTTTTGTAACTTATACATCTATATTTTGAAGAAATATTAAACTTTATAAAATTACTGGGTAAAAGTCTACAGGTAAGTCGTTCTTAATCTTATATTTTTAAACGCTTGTTGAACATAAAGTATGTAATTAAAGTGAAAACTAAAAGTTGGTAATGGATTATTATGAAAAAATATCTGGGAAAGAATTTCATAAAAATAATGCTAAAATGGAATTTTAATAAGAATAATTATAATGAATAGTCTTACCTGCTTTACAATGTATTTTTTTTTTTTTCAGTTTTTCGTATCGTTACTTTCCTTTGAAAGCCATTATTAATAAAATTCTGATCTCTTTTAAAAATGTCTTTTTTAATCTCATTTTTCACGAGTTCGTTTTTAATCAATTTTTAATTCCTGTTATGAAATCCTGACTTAATTTTTTTTTTTAAGTAGTCCCTGGGAAAGGATATTAAAGACTGCAAAATCTTTTTTTTTCTTCTAAAAAACGATTATTCCTTTTTTTATCTTTTTTTTTGCCGCAGTGTTTAATTCGCAATTTGATTACAAAAAAATTATATAGACAGGAGTTCCAATTAAATCGCTCAAAGAACTATATATGTATACATATATTATGTAGTATACAAAAATATTAAACAAAAATAAGTACATACATGGTGAGTCCAAAGAATGAATATTGATCAAAGTCCAAAGTTCAAAGCCTAAAAAACAAAGAAAACACCAAAGAATAATCTTATCAATCACACAAAGAATAAACTAATCAATAACCAATAAAAGTAAGTGACAAAAGGAAATGTAGAATTTTGACGTTGCACACAACCTAGGGTAGCTGATTCACCTCAAATGTAGGAGAACTTATAGATGTAATATATGCAGTCAGTAGGCGCCTAACGTCCTCGCTGTTATCAGGAGGTTAACCGCCGCCAGTTTACACGTCTGTTCAGTCTAATTTTGTATCTTGTACTGAATCATCGTATTTCATCTCGAACGATTGGTAATTCAAGATATTTATATTTACGTTTTTGTGTTTGTTTTTTTGCGAACAATGGAGCTTCTGTTATATTTCTCAATAGTTTGATCTGTAACCGCATGTTACTGTTATTTCTGAAAAAACTTTACTGTCTTGTAATGTATTTTTCTCCATTCGTTTGCTCTAATATTTTTTTTGCGGTATATGTTATTATATAGGGTTAATTTGGTTACGTTTTATTTATTGAATAAAAAAATAGGCTTAAAAATAATAAACTAATTTCTTTACCTTTCCAATATTAATTTTTAATCTGATTTAAATTCATTTGGCTTTTTGTGTTGAAATACTATCCTCTGAGATCGAATGTTACAAAACAACGCACGTACTTCTTCGTGCTCAGTTTAATCAAAATATCCGTGGATTTGATGCCCGATACGTCATACAATTTGTATTCCTTAATTTTATTTCGTAAAACTTTTTTACGGTATGAATATTAATAAATTCACATTTGTATTAAAATTAGGATTAATAAATGTAATCGTATTAATTTTATTTTTCATTTGAATATGTATGATTTAATTATTTTGTTTTTTTTACTTACCACAGTCACAGTTGTGTGTAATATTATAATTTAATTCTTAATTTCAACAGCTGAAAACAATAATTTTAATGCTTAAATTATAGTTTTTTAACTAATGACCGTTTGTAAAATATAATACTACTGATTAAATTTCATTTTTATTCACAAAATTTTATATAATAATATTAAAAAGAAATTAAATAATAGGCAAAAAATAGTTTTCTCAATTTTAAATCTGTACCACAGATTTAATAGCATGTTGTAGCCAGATTTTAATTTAACAGTATTCAGAAGCCGTTAATACAGATGGGTTCAGTAATTAAAAATCAATTTCAATTTTCTACTCTTAAATAAATAGTGCGGTTTCTAAAATAAACTTTTTTTTAATAATTGTTTTTCATGCTCTAAATAATTAAAATTATGAACGCCTTTATATTTTAATCACTAGTTATTATTTATAAATTTCGAATATACTGTTGTGAAACACAGTTCTTTAGATATATTTTAGCCCACTAGGCTGGTCTAGTGGTTAACTCGTCGTCGCAAATCAGTTGATTAACAGTTGATTTTCGAAGTCGAAGATTCTGAGGTTCAAATCCCAGTAAAAGTTAATTGTTTTTATATTGATTTCAATACTAAATAGTGTATGTCGGTGTACTTTGTGGTTGGAGTTCAATTAACCACATGCCTCAGGATTGGTTGGCCTGAGTCTCTATGGGGGAGGTTTTAACATCGTTGATATGTATTAAATTTATATTTTTACCCCACATTATTAAGTAATAATTAATATACCATTTAATATTAAAAACGTAATTTTAACTACAACCCATTTCCGCGCAGTGATTTAAAATGTTGTGAGAGATAAAATTTTTTTATTACTATTGGTGTTAAAAAAAAATTATTTAAATTTTATGGAATTCTAAAAGTCGGGTAAATTATATAATTCAAAATGAATGATTATGTCAACATTTTACTTTTCGTTGGTTTTTCTTTTTTTGGCAGTTAAGAATATTATGCGACTTTTGCGTGAACGTCGACTTATGAATGTCAAGACTCTCTGCTTCACTTTCTTTACATGATTGTATAAAGCTACCTAAAACAAGCAAAGCTAAAATTATTAAAACAGAATTTTTAATTCGATACTGGTTTTTTCTCTTTTGTAACATGATAGCGTATAAATATATATTTTTTTGTCTTTCTGTGTGAATGCGTAATTGAGATAATGGAATTATATAAGCGATTGTTTTTTTTTGTGTTTTTTATATTTTGATTAAAATTATGGTAGATTGACCGTACTTTAACGCCTTTTTTTTATTCTAGATTTATTTTTTGTACAGGCACGAAATAAAAAATAAACTTCAATATATTATTTTGTTTCTTTGGTTTATATTTTATTTTATAAATACGAAGAATTAAGATCAAGTAATTAAGTAGTTTTCATGCAAGCAGTTTTCATGTAATTGCAAACCGTAATTTTTAGGAGCAGAAGAAAAATTGGAGTAGCTGGTAGTGGAATTTATTATTAAATCTACCCACTTTTTCAATTTTTTCAATGTTATTTTCTATATTTTTTTTATAAGCTAAAAATAAATACTCTCTCCATCCTTCAATCGATTTTTAAAAAATTTAACCAGATGAAGCTTTACAGTATAACCCCTACTATAACCACATATCATGAGAGCAGGTAACAATCATTATTATTAAAGAAATATATGGAAGCAGACGATAATATATTTTTCATATAAAACTATAACGTGAAATTCCATTATGTTTTTACTCATGAGACTTTATAACATGGAAAAATAAAAAATTGAACAAGGGATTTTTTCTTTTATAGAGAAATACTTTCCTACATTATACACTACAACGGACAATAAAATATTGGTTTAAAATAGCTAAAAAATTTGTTTAATAGCAATTTATTAGATCATGTGACTGTAATTGATTTAAAAATTTATTAAAACAAAATTAGAAAAGAAAAAATATTTTTTTTTTACAATGTGTAAAACTAAATTGTCTGTTTTATAGACAGCAAAACTGTTTTTTTTTTGTTTTACTCGTAGATTCTGCTATAATATCTGCCCCCCCTCCTTCAAATTAATATCATTTATTTCAGTTTATTAGTTAGGGGTATACAGTCTTACCATCAGCTGTCAGTACGGTTTGATTACACAACCCCTACTATCTATAATAGAAATCCTCTGCTTTATCTTTAACTTGACGCTACTGCATATCAGTTCTTTTTGAGTGCGTTGAATCATTTAATTACCACTTGTAAGAGTATATCTGCTCTTCGATTTCGTTAAATTTTAACTGCTAGTATTACCTTTAAAACGGACAGAAACGTTCTTTCTCCCTTAAGTATCCTTTACAGCAATTTAACTAATCCCTCCTATACACCCCTAAGATTATTCATTTTGTCAATTGACCCCTTATTATTGTACGCCATTGTTTTTAAGCTTTTAATTAATTCTTGTATGATTATGCCTTTGATTGTCATTGTTCATGAACATTGTTTACACAGTACACTGTAATGTTGTGTTATATTTGACTCTTTTGAAGCGTTTTTATAGAGAAAGTTTTAATTTTCTTTATTTTAATATATCACTTATTTCGTTTTTAACGCTTTATCGTTTTTTCCACTACCAAATGGAAGCATTCTTTCTATTGATTGTTTCCCTACAACAGTTAATTTTATTAATATGCATGGTTATTATTAATTAATAAAATTAATTGTTGTTTTATACTATGTGCCTCAGTTTTCCTTCTGACGCATCCGAGAATACAAGCATAATTGTTTACACTAGGATAATGATATTGATTTAACAGCTAGTCCCTGTTGAACGAATATAATCCCATTTACATTCAGAGTCTCAGCATTCTGATACAAAATAATATATTCAAGCCATTGTTGAAGCAACATTAAACCACTTTTTTCTCATTTTATCTACTACTATTTTTTTTGTGGGCTTGGTTCTCGACATTTTTGGGTTTTTGTAAGTCGTGGATCGTTATTAGATTATTGTACCATATATACATGTATATATATATATACATATATATTTATATATTTTTTTAAAATTTTTAATGTTATATCTAAATAAAAAATCTGAATACTTAAATATCAGTACTCAACAATAAACGGAGAGGTAAATGAAGATGCGCTGGTAAAAAAAAAATGATATAAAACAAGAACAATTTTTAGTTTAAATTGGAAATATATAATATTTACACCATATACTTTACGCTGTCTGAATAGTTGAAAAATTGAGATAAAATTTCGAAGATTAGGCTTAGCAGTAGATAATGGGTGAAAAAATATAATCAAGAGTAAAAAATTGCAATGTAGATCGGTTTATATTAATTATGATTTGCATAAATGCTTGAAAAAATGTTGCATTGAATGAATCTGTATTTTTAACAAACTTTAATGAACTGTCAGTAGTGAGCCACTGTTACTGTATGAGCTGAGTTTGAACTGATTGATATGAATCAATCGAATGAATAATATTACAAAAATAATAGAATTAAATTTACGTTAAATAAAATAATATTAAATAAATTAAAAATATTTCTGTTTAATAAAGATCTCTGTTTAATAATAATGGGATTCCCGTGGGCGATTGCGTGAGAGGCTAGAGTGATGAGGTGATGCGAGCAGCTCGTGCGAAACTAGCCCAATCATCACCATCAACTGGTAAACGGGGTGTCCCTAGAGCGCTGTTTCGGGAGGTACACTGGGGTGCTCTTTTAATATTTCTGCAAACAATAGTTTGATTTTCAAAATTCAAACGGAGTATTTGTTAGTAAATTGAAGGCTAACCTTTCCATGCATCAGGTACACTCGATCTAACAGATTACGGTTATTAAAAATTGTTATTTATTCGCAACCAATCTTCTGATTTTCAAAATTCAAACGCGGCATTACCTAGTATAATACAAAATTACGATAGAACCAAACCATAACGAAGGAGTGTAATGTATTTAGAGTGTATGTATGTTATTTCCACCGTAGCAGCCCAACGGCTGAACCGATTTAGATGTATGATCTCGCGTTGGAATCCTTACGTTACCGGAAGTTTTATATACATATATTTAAATAGATTTAAAAAATATGAAAAAAAATTACACTATACACAAACACTCTGATCTCCGCCGCGGCGGAGTAGTAGCGTCTCGTCCTTTCATCCAGGTCGCGGGTTCGAATTCCGGTCAGACATGGCATTTTTCATACTACAAAATTCCATTTCCGTATCCCACGTACAAGTTTCAAGCTTATGTAGCTATATCATCAACGAAAAAAAAAGATACTTATTATATACAAAATTGTGACCTGCACGCTCTTTAATTAATTATCCTATATTAAAAAGCTTTTTTTTTTTTGGAATCGTGTCTTTTAGATTCTCAAATTTATTAAAAATCACTTAAACAAGATTTTTCGTAAATTTTCTTATTGTTTAATCTTAATTTATTTGGTTTTAGAGTACGCGGCGCTTTACTTAAGGAAAGTCCTTGAGTAAACAAAGTTCACGGTACTTTTGTAGATTTGAATTCACTAAGTTAAAATATACCTAATTCTAATTTTTATAGATATTTTAAAATTTGCATGAAGCCTCCTCTATCCACTTCCAATTATCCAACTTCAATTGTATATACACATTTTTCTTTTATTTATTTGTTTTTTTTTCTGAATTTGTGTGCATTTTGAAATAGATTTTATAATTTATTATTCAACGTTTTTAAATTGCTACTTAATTTTTTTTCTTCATTTTATTAATTTGTTCCTTATGCAATCAGGGGTGCCTCAAGGAAGCGTTCTCGGACCCATTTTGTATGTTCTGTTTACGACTGACTTGTCAATTACGGCAGATACCACAATTGCAACGTTTGCTGACGATATTGCAATTCTCTCTGTCCACGAAAATCCGACTACTGCGTCTCATTTTATTCAAGATTTTATCACTTTCCTCAAATCGTGGTTTACATGTTGGAAAATAAAAATAGACGAAACAAAATCAAAGCACGTCACGTTCACCCTTCGTAAGGAACACTGTCCTCCTTTTCTATCTTCAATGTTCCAATTCCGAGATCTCAAGACTGTAAATATTTGGGTTTTCATCCTGACCATAAAACTATTGTTATTGATGTTGAATATTATAATTTCAAAATTCAAAGGAAAGTGTACTAGTTCTCCTGTAATCCTTTTCATCCTTTAACAATATCATTAAAACTTTCAGCATCCAATCATAAGCGTTCGGAAGTTAAAAGGCTTAACCAAAATTTCAAACCCGGTTTGACTGATAGTTTTCAAAGCCAGATTTCAGAGATATGATAGTCTACTGATGTATAAATTTTTGTTTAGTTGCATAAAATCTACTATCGTTGTTGCTTATTATAAAATATAATTATTTAACGTATATTTATTTCATATATTTCAGTTTTTGTATAGTTTATTTTATTTTGCAATAATTTTCACTTCTATGTTGAGAAAAGTTCCAGAAAATATCTAAAATCACATTCCATTGTTTTTAAATTTAATTCATTATTAAAATGTATGGTTTTCTTGATTTTTTTTAAAAATATGACTTGTCATCTTATGAATGAATTAACCTTATTTTATTTGAATTCTATTCTCGAAGAAATTTCCTTTTCATTGGTATTAAATTAGCTTTTAGGTAATTATCCTGGCCCACCGGGCTGGTCTACTGGTTAACTCGTCATCGCAAATCAGTAGTCGAGAGATCTAAGGTTCAAATCCTAGTAAAGGTTCCAGGATCTAGTATTTGAATACTAGATCCTGGATACCGGTGTGCTTTGGTTGTTGAGTTTCAATTAATCACACATCTCAGGAATGGTCGACCTGAGACTGTACGAGACTACACTTCATTTACATCATTTATCATCCTCTGAAATAACATCTTACCGTGGTTCCGGAGGCTAAACGGAAAAATGAGAGGTAATTATCATAGGCTTTTCATATATTTTTAATTTTTAAAGTACTTTTGCTATTCATATTTATTTTTCTAACAAATGGCTACAGTCTCCTTGTTATTACACTTTTTATTTTTCGTTAATTTTTAAACTTTTAGACTAGAGATCCTATATGCATACATATATGTTATATATAACAGTGAATTGACATACTTAGAAATGTTTAATGTACTACTGATTTAATATGATTCATTTATTCAAACAAGAAATAATTTGACCTCCGAATTTTTATTAAATTACATTGTAGAAATATTTTAAGATTTCCAGTGTTTTAATTTTTATTAGTACATTATCTTTCAAGTGGTTTCTTTTAACTAATTAGAAATGAACAACATCGCTGTATATTATTATTAGTATTTTTATATTTCTGATTGTACGACATTATTAGAGTCACCGCTTAATATTGTTTGAAATAATTAGTATAAAACACTAGCGCACCTGATGTAATCCAATTAAAAAGTTTTCATATGTTTTTATTGTTACATATAACACTGTATTTGTTCTGCTGTAAATAAAACGCCCAAGAGAGTTTTTAACTCAAACAAACTCACAACCGTACGTAGATATACATGTTACATATTTAAATTTTCAAGTTTCTTAATTAAAGTTATTGTTTGTTTAATATATTTTTTACATAAAAAAAGTTTATTAATGTAAAATTATTATTTTTATTGTTAAGTAAAGTGGATTCTTTGATGTTTCGCTTTGATTTTATAGAATCAAAAAATTTAATTACCTGTTTTTGTATAATGTAAATTTTAGCAATGTATTCCTATTTATTCTAAACTTTTGTGTTAGTTATGTATATATATTTAACTTTACAAATAATTTATAAACAAAAAAAAGTAATAATAATAATAATAAAGCAGTTTAATAATTAACAAGATTGGTGCAAATAAAAAAGAAAAACTTTGTTCTTTTTTTCTTTACATAAAATACTGGTGGTACGATTGATAAAATAAAAGATAATTCTGAAATTGTATATGATTTCAATCTGAAAATAAGAGATTTTATTCTTTTATTATATCCCTAGATACAATTCCTACAGTTTACTGAGGTCAGTAAAAAGTGCTCTACAGTATTCTGTAAATATTTAAGTATACTTGCAAGCCAAATCGAATTTTTACAAATAAATCTTCGATGAGCTCGTATAGATTGTTAAACTTATCTAATGTAGACGATTGAATTTCTTTTATATAATAATACATTTTTTATTTTTTTCTCTCTATTTTTTTTTTAAATCAGAGCTTGTATTGTCCTCGTACATCAATCGGATTCATTTGGTTATTTGATACGCTAAAGGGCTAGGAAGCCTCATAAGTTCTACCATCCATATTCCTAAGCAATTTTCAGTTGTTTCTGTGCTACCATCTACCACGCACACGCAATGAAGTAACTGCAATACTTTTGACTCTGATTTTTTTTTTTTAAGCGAAGTTAACCCTATTCTATACCGTACAAATAATCGTTATAAAAAGGAAAATTATTTAAACAGTTCAAAATCAAAAAGAAGGTTTTTTGAAGTTTTCACCATTAAGGGCACTAATGTAATGTTTTTGAATAGCTTTTAAAAAGAAAAAAAAATACTTATATTTTTATTCTAATCACATAAAATTTTGATGATTTATAAAGAAACTGATAAATGTAGCTGGATAAAATGTTTTTTTTTTATAACAAGAATATTTTATTAACGTAGAGGATCTGAAATATTAATTTCAGTTTACATTATTATCAGTGTCCTGATAAATTTTAACCTATTACACATCTTGAGGGTTCACTAGTCGTGATGCATTGTGAATACGAGTAATGAATTAGAAACGTATAATCTGGAAAAAAATATCTGTACGATACACCCGAACTTAAATGTTGTAATAAAGTTTAGTATGTCAGCTATAATTTTTTAATAAGTCAATATTTAGTAGCCATACTAAGAATCTAAGTTATTATTTCTTAATTTGATGTATAAATTTTACATTTATACAATTTGATGTTAACATTATCTTGTTTTGTATAGTACTCGTATCCTAGAGTTTATTTATTTTTACTTTCCTCTCTATATAGCGATATAGGAGAGCTCTAGAAGAGAAAGTATTGTAATCTGTCCAATTTGACCATATGCGGTTTTCACCGGATCTTGACGTTCTGACACCTAATGAACCCAAAAAACCGAATGAAAATTTTCCGGATGTTAATATTCGTATGTACGTATGTGTTCGGTGTTGGCCTCTAAATCACATTACATATCCAGAATTACTGGATCGATTTTGACCAATCTTGGTCAGATTACTTCTATATATGGGGCATTGATACCATTAAATTTTCAATTTAAAAGGTCAATGGAGTGAGGCTGTAGAGCAAGGTCACCCTTAGTATCTCGAGATTTTGCCTAATTAATGTCATATTTTTCTTAGGCACATTTGATAACAATTAAAAAATAATAATATTTGCAAAAACGTTTTGCAAGATTGCAACCCACCCCAAAAAATGTTCTAAACTAGTGGCTAAGTGGGCATACTGCGTCAATAGGTACCCTCTGTCACACAAGGAGCATTAGTGTCGCAGTCCGCCATCTTGGGAAATTCCCTTTTTTTCATCCTGTTGGACCGGGAAATTTGAAATTCGATAGGTTTTCCAAACCAAATTATTTTTTATACTTTAATTATTTATTTTATTTTATTTAGTTAATATTTCAAATGTTGGAAATGTTTGAATTGAAACCTTGAATTGCTACCGGTAGAAGTAAATGAATGAATAATATTTAGGATCTTGAACTCGAAAGCCCGGTTGACTCGGTACCTCGTGCGTTAAAGCTTGCGGCTACACCAGTTTGCTGACCGTATAAACGAAATTTTTTCTACGTAAGTTGTAAAATTACATTAGTTTAGTCAGTGCCGACCTTCGCCGCTAATTAAATAGCCACACTCACCCGCGAAAATTAAATACGGTATATACCCGCACTTTAGTTAGAATCATAAATTAAATAAACGAAAAAATACGATGTTTAAATAAAATGATAAATATTTTAAATTGTGCGTGTATGTATGTGTGAGCCGTGCATCAGAAACAACCCACAATTGTACGAATTTCCCGGAACACAGCTTTAGTCGCGTGAAGGGAAAGGCCTACAATTGTGTTGTCAGCTTTTTTAAGTAATAATCATAATTTAATTTTTTTGTAGAAGACTATTTATTGTTTACTGGTAGTGTTTATTTTTGGAAAATTGATCTTATAATTTATGAAAATTTTACCTTAAACTATAATACTCGTTTCCATTTTCTTTACTACTTTCGTTTTATGAACTACATTAGTTTCACTGTATACTGTTTGTATTTTATATCGTGTTAATTCCAAATGAAAATGTTTCAAATGTAATTTCTACTGCGGCCACATCTGATCTAGAGTGACCATTTATCAGCCAATAATATTAATGATATAAAACATATCTTTTTCTTTTTTTTTATTATTAAATTTATTTCCATTTTAAAGAAAATACATAATACTTTAAGAAAGTTGCTTACCGATAATTTTTTTTATGGATTAACATATGGAAGTTCCTTAAGAACCCATGTGCTTATTATTATTTTTCAACGATTTACATAAAGTCCACTTAATGAGTCTAGTACATTGACCAGCATATTGTAAAAATACTAGTTGTGAAACAAACAAAAATTCCAATTTAATATTTCCAACTTTAAATAGTTCCGGTTATTATTCTTTATGTTTTAAACTTTAAATTACTGTATTTCTTTTAATAATTAATTAAGCCTCGTTATAATGGTAATTAATTAATTAGCGTAAACTGGAAATAAGCTTCTAATTGGTAATTTAAATACTGGATCTTAATCGATATGTTTCATGCGCATTATATTCTGCTGGTTCTTACCACTTGTTCCATAACTACTTATTCCACGTTAACCACTCATTCCATAAAATTTTATCTCTATTAAGATCAATTTGGGATAATAAAATGCATTTTATAAACTAGAGTATTAACTTTATTTACGTTGTCAAAACCATATATCACAGGTTTTTGTCTTTTCCCCCAACTAGAGCAAACTTAAAGTAAATACGGATAGCTATAAATAATTGATTTAATAAGAACATCCGACCTCTTGTTATTTAAAGTATTAACTTTTTATAAAATTGCAAAACGTATATCATATTTTCTTGTGCTGATTTGGCCTCACCGTCGCAACGTACTTATTTATTTGTTATCTTCAATTTTAATATTTTCAACGCTAGATTTTTTTTAGTATTCCTCAACTTTACATAAACTTTTAAAATCATAATATAATCAACTAAAATTAACCCTAAACAGAATTGTACTAGGTTATAGAAATCTCAGTTGTTAAGGTTATTATTATTTTCTTTTTAATGCCACTGATTGAAAACAAATAATGGAATGCGGGTATGTATAATTCTGTAAGAGATTGGATGACTAGTTAAATGTTTATTAAAATGGCGCTGATTAAAATTATTAACTAGAACCATCCCAAACTATTTAATGTTATATTTAGTATCAGTAATTTTACTAAGAAATTTTATTTCTTAGTTTTTTGATGTTATGATTTATTTAAATTCTAACCTTAACTGAGAATCTCATGTTGAATAGCTCTGTACAATTGTAGTCAGTCCGAATTTAGATTTTTACGCAATTTTTTTTCTCCTGGAAACACGGCATACTTTGATTTTGTACAATTTATAATTTACTTTTCTATTTAGTTTTGAGATGTCAATGATAAAATACAAAGAACGTATTAGCAAAAATCATATGAAGTGAATTTTGAATTGAAATGAAAATTAGCAGAACTCTGAGCACCATTTATTTACCCTCCCCCTCCTCGTCACTCGCCTGAAAATTCTTATTTTAAAATCCGATTGTCACATAATATTCTCTCGGCGTTCTAAGTAATATCAGAAACATAGATGTTGTATTTCATGGAGACATTTGTTTATACAGTAAAATTCCGATTAGTATTAAAACTAAAACACATAAATTTTGAAATTATATTTCTATCCGCTGCGCTGCTAAATCATAATTTTATTCTGTTTCTGAAGTCATTAATTTACTCGCTTGATATGTTTGTTTGCCTTTTTATGTTCTCTCTTCCTTATATTTTATTGGGTTATAATCGTTTTTTTTATACGTTGCTTTCTCTGCTCTAATTATTTCTTCTGTTTTATTCTAAATATTATTTTAGTATTTCTTCAACCACTGTATTAATCTACAATGAATAGATGAAAATTTTTGTGTTCAGTGTCGCCCTCTAAATCACCTTATATCTCTAGAACTACTGGACC
This sequence comes from Lycorma delicatula, assembly GCF_047948215.1. NCBI lineage: Eukaryota > Metazoa > Arthropoda > Insecta > Hemiptera > Fulgoridae > Lycorma > Lycorma delicatula. The sequence goes on along the minus strand of NC_134457.1, from coordinate 156,258,428 downwards.
TAATAAAACTACTGGAACTGTAATAGAACTACTGGATTTAATAAAAATGGAGAGGATTTTGATCTTTCTTTTTTTAAATATAATTTCTACTAACAATTTTAAAGGAAAAAACTATATTTGTTCACATTTATATGGAAGTTAGAATTATTCAACCGGTAAGAGTTTCTTGTTCGAATCCAGCTCAGCCTAGTTAAAATTTGTTAATAAAAAGGAATGATTCCTCAAAAGCCAGACTCAAATACAATTACCTTTTATTTCAACAAAAATCAGAATTAAACAAATAACGGGCAAGAATCTAACTAAACTATCACTGTCTTGTTTATTAAATAAAATTTTGAATTAAGTATTCATTTCTATCTCGCTCATGTCAAACTATAATGCTTTAAAAGCATTTTTTTCCCTGATGGATTAATTCACCATAGAAGACTGTACGTAAGTATATGAAAATGGAATTTTGTACCGTATTAAAAAATGTCATGCCTGACCGGGATTCGAACCCGGGACCCCGAAGGAAAGGCCGAGACGCCCCTATTCCGCAACCCAAGAACTCCGCAAAGATCGGCGGAGATTATATCAGTTAATTGATATAGATAAATTATAACATTTAAAAATAGAAATAAAAATATTTTATTGCTAGTACGTTAATTTAAATAAAACTTTCGTACTAAACTGCTAATATAATACGTTTTATTTCCCCTGGGAATCACATCGCCGAGTTTAGTCTTACTTTTTACATATCACATCATCTTTATTACATATCATCTCTTCTCTTTTACTGGTTATACATGAAACTGTTGGAAATAATTATATTAAAATTAAGAAGAATTAAATTAAATGTCTTATTTTTAAATAAATTAAGGCTAATTAAATTATTTGTTTTTTTGAGATTTTGTTGAAAAGCGTGTACAAAAATAATATTCTTTTTACTTTATACTTAAGAAAAATTTTTAACCGATCAAAATTTTATATTGGAACGTTGTAATTTCGATTTAAGGTATAAATTTTACTATTTTGTTGTGGAAGAGAAAGAGTAATGATCTCAGATGATTATATAATTATTGTAAGTGTAATTATACTACTTTATTATTTTTTTAATTATTTTATATTTTCATATTATTCTTATTTTAATGCTTTTTTAGGCCGAAAAACAAATAGGTTTTTTTATATCTAGAACATACACATACTCCATTGGAAATTTAGTGAACTACTGTATTGGTCTAGTGGTGAACGCGTCTTCTCAAATAAGCTGATTTGGAAGTCAGGAGTTCCAGCGTTCAAGTCCTAGTAAATTCAGTTACTTTTATACGGATTTGAATATTAGATCATGGATACCGGTGTTCTTTGGTGGATGGGTTTCAATTAACCACACATCTCAGGTATGGTCGAACTGAGACTGTACAAGACTACACTTCATTTACACTCTTACATTTCATTCTCTGAAGTAATATCTGAACGGTAATTCCTGGAGGCTAAACAAGAAAAAAAAAGGTTGGAAATTAGAGGATAAATTTTTAATTATGCCAGTACATTACATGTATTTACTTAAGCGTAATTTTACTTATTGGCCAAAAAGAAGAATTTATATTTTATTTTATGTATTGCTTTTTCTATTTTCTTGCCCGTTAAATTATATAGTAGTAAAACGAAAAATTACTTTGTTAAAAAGTAAACCCCTAGGTGTTTTATTAGGTTACACCCCTTAGATGTTTTAATTTCGGTTTTCAGATTTCAACGGAAATATCTATTTTGACAATCCCTGAATATTTTGACTAGTTTCGGCGTGACGTCTGTACCTACGTATGTATCTCGCATAACTGAAAAACAATTAAAAACACATACACACACATACTTGTATACGTTTTGATTAAATAATATACAAAATTAATTTCCTTGAAAAAATACTTTCATTATACAGCCTATGTGAAACAGAATAAAGAAGTCAGATTTACTTTTGTGCATCACTTGCATATTGTTGAGCTTGGCACATATCTGACTCAGTGGTAATCATTTCACCTAATTTTCTCTACTAAGTCTACTAGCTAAGTTAGGCTCTAAGAGAAAAAAAAACCTTTTTTTCCTTATTAAGCTTGATACATGGTGTTTATTATTATTATTATTATTGTTAAGAATGGCTTTGCCACTTTTATCAGAGAATTGTTTCTCGTGTCAGATCACCTTGTACTTCGTACAAGGAAATATTGTAATCGCGAAAAATTTCGGTTTTCAGATTTGAAAGGAAATATCTATTTTCACCATCCCTGAATCCATTTTGACTAGTTTCGGCGTGACGTCTGTACACACGTATGTATATCGCATAACACAAAACCGATTAACCGTTCGTTGATTGTTGAAATTTTGGATTTAGGACTGTTTTAACATTTAGTTATGCACCTCCCCTTTTAATTGCAATCGACTGGACCAAAAGTATTCAAAAACGACCAAAATTAAAAAAAAAAAATTGATTTTGGACTTTTAACTACAGTAATAGCCCTCATTGAGAGCTTTTCAACGATATATCATCAGTGGTACTTATTTTCACTGGATCCAGAGTTATAGCCCAATAAAATTTTAATTAATGAAATATTTGATCTTACAAGGGGAAGGTACATCGGTTCAAATCCGACCTCATTTCTTTTTTTCTTAATTTTTTTTTTTTAATTTAAGTATATTCATTTATTAATAATTATTAACCATTGTGAAAAAAGTTTTACAATAAATAATAATTCAATAATAGCAAAAACAGATATGAAAAAAATTTAAAAAATATGTGTAATTTAATAGGCGTACAAGGAAGTCATGTGGTGTCCACATCATGATTTTTAATGAAAAAATCAATGATTTCATTCGTCATAAGAGAACGTCATAAAATACAATTTTATGACAATTTTATGACGGTTTTTTAGTGACGTTCAAAGAAGAACCAATATTATATTATAAAGAATTTTATTCTAACAGTGATAAATGAGTTTTATAATCACTTTTGTATATATTTTAATAATATATTATTAATTTACCACAATTTTTCTTCGCTTACAAGTTTTATCAACAAAATTACGTGACAACAGTTTAATTTAATAAAATATGTAGTGTAATAATACTGTTCTAAGAAATACAGTATAAGTAAATTACGGTAAGATAATAATGTACATGTATTGTTTGTGGCATTTTATTACTTTAGACAAGCTTATCGTTGTGAAAGAGTGTAATATTTCTTAACTATCAGCGAAACTTTGCAACCCAGCTGGTGACCGTTCATGTTTATTCCTTTTCCAATGCAGGAGGAACATATTAATTTTTTTTTTCTGGTATTCTTTTAAGTTATTTAGTATAATGTATAATTAATAACATTAAAATTATAGTCATTTATGTTGTATAAATAATAGAGTAACAAAATTTTATATTAATTTTTATCGTCTCGTATATAATATTATCATGACATGGAATATATATATATATACATATATATTATTCTTCTGTTAAACGTGGGTAATATAATTCTGATAAAATTTTTAAAGGTAAATCTTAAAAAGCCATCAGTACATTCTAATTATAATTTTCTCCCAATAATATTTCGAAATAATTTGTTTCAGTTTGATTTATTTTAGTTCTCTCTCCCTTTTCTAAACATTTTTTTGACAAGAAAATTATGAATGTTTCCTCCCAAATGATCGGTAGCTTTGTTAAAAATTTTAATAAACTGTCCTGTGAATATTTCATATTAAAATCCATTAAATCAAAATCACTCAGTTTTATGTAAGAAGATATAATTTACGTTTGATATCGAAAAATATATTTACCACTTGTTAGGAAAAAAAATTAAATTATACCTTTAAAAATTAGTACTCTTAAGATTTATTTCAAATGTTATCTTCAATTATTTACTCTTGAAATTTTTTACTAGAATAAATCCCCGCTTATATTAAAAATATAATAATTTTTCTACCAGGATAGATTGAGGCTCCTAATGAAAATTTTTAATTTATTGTCTGAAGATACTTTAGATTTTAATTTTTTTTAAAGCATTAATTTATTTACAAATGCACCATCCGCTAGTAAAAGTTAAAAAAATGATTTCTCAATTGCAGGTGGAGAAACTCTTATTACATAATTTTATATAGTTGTTTAAAACACGATTTACTGAAAATACCTATTTGAAAAAAAAGTTTTACGTTTTAATGTAAAGATGAAATGTTAGTGTAATGAAAAAGGTTTTTATTTTGGTTTGGCTTTCATCCCAGTATACGTTACTGATTTTATAAGAACGATTTTATATATTTACTCTCTGTTTAAACAATTTTCAAATTTTTAATTGTAATTGTGAAAAGAAAGAATTGAAAATTTCACATTAAGTGAGGTTCCTTTTCAATCAGTATTTTGCCACCTGCAGATATAGAGCTGTTTGAGCTGAAATATTGAGTTTTTTTCAATAGATATTTTTATTATTTTATTTTTTTATGAAAAAAGTCCTTACCTTATTTGTGATTTATACAAATTATTTTAAAATAATAATTAACAATAGCAGGTGGCCCTATCTGTCATGAAAAACTTGTAGCTTTAACACTTAACTTGTAGATTAAGCTTGTTATAGATTGTTAATTATGAAAATACATTTTCATTTATGTATTACGTTACGTTATAAAATAATATTCTCTCTAGCAGTCTATATATGACAGAGCGTAGGATTATAATTAACGATTTTCATGTATCTTATAGTTAGAACACCATTCATCATTCAAAACATCAAATTAGAACATTATTATGTAAATTCTAGTCAATTCTTGATGCACTTGTAATTCAGTTTCTCTTCGCCAACGCGTTATATTTGTAGCAACCCTTTTAATCACAGGTTCCATAATTAATATTAGTATGTTTTTATATTTTTAAATACTGGTATATAATATGAAGTCAAATTTGAACATTTTTGCCCAAAAAATAAGAAGTAATAGATTTTTATTGTTTTCAACCATAAAAATTTACAATAATTCTTTAATTTGATACGACACTTTTCATTTTAAAACACTACATTCACTAATAGTGGTAAAGAATTCTTTTACTTTACGAAAAATGTCCTATATATCTATAATAGGAAATATGTGGTGTGTGTGTTTTTTTTATACAGGTGTTAACAAAGTCTGGTAGCTCTTAAATAAATTTTTTGGAGTATAGAACAATTTTTTGAGTTGCCCTTCTCAAGCTCCCAGGAAGGATACCTCAAAAATTTTAAGTAGAAAGGCAGTTTAAGAGAAAGACAGTTAAGTGAAAGGTAGTTTAATTACTCATTTTATTAATGATATATTATATATTAAATATTGAAAGTTCACATAATTAAACATTTCTTCATATTTTTTTAAAATGAAATTGTAGTTTAAAATAATATTTTTAAAACAATTATTTGCTATAATATAACTAAGTCTTAGATCGTTTCGTATTTAGTTTTTTTTTTTTTTTTTGAATTTTTGGTAATGAGTAATTTTAATATTTTGGAAAACGTAAATATTTTTTATAGATTAATGTTATATGGAACAGAAATAATTTATATTAAAGAAAAATAAATAAACGAATTTTTTTTAGCGAAGTGATAAAGATTTCTTTTTTTGGAATGAAATAAATAGAACGTTTTGATAGATACGTAAATCAAGATGCCAAGATTATTTTCATATTATGGCTTCTATTGGGTTTACACCGTTAAAGCACGAAAACATGCAAAATTCAATTTGATTTACTGTGTACCTTACGTTTCAGCAAAATCTTAAGATAACTTAAAATTTATGTTACGTTTTTAAATTCAAGTCATGGCCTCTTAAATTTTATCGTTGTTTTTTTTTTTTTGTTTTTTATATTTTGTTTTATGCTTTTTACATTCTTACATGCATATATATATAATTATTCAGCTATGTTCTTTTTATTTACATATATGCTATTTTCATGAATTACGTCAGTATTTTTTTAAATGTTATTTAGTCATAATTGTATATCTTTACGAAATTACCTATATTTTAACGGGATTATTTCATTCAGTCATTAACACGATGTTTTGAATTTTGAGACTAATCTATAATTTATTTCATTATGATGAGTTAGTTGGAGGTAAAACGCAATTAGTAGCTTTTCATAGTTTGTTATTATTAGTATATAACATTATACTGCCTTGTTTATAATTGTTTTGTCGAGTAACAAAATTTATTTAAAAGTCGTATTAATTTTTTATCGTGTTCTAAATTTTCTTTAACTCTTCCTCTCTACTAACTTAATATTATTTCTTAAATTTAAAGCTTTCTTACTTAGTATAATTCATTGTAGCAATAATCTCTAAGTGGTCATGTTTTATTGGTACATTGGGAAGTATTTTATCGATTTAAGGGGTTTCAATTATCTATCTACCCTCTTCAGACATATGAATTATAACTTTAAATTTCTACATAGTTTTCATTTATTGATCTTTTTTTTATGTCTTGCTCTATATAATGGGTTTGTTATTGCTCTAAAAAGATTTTCCCTTGTCACACCTTACTGTTAAATTGAATTCTGACGATCGTTTGGTTTATGTTGTCTTTGTCTATTCTTTACACAAAGACGTTTTATAAAATGTAAACGTAATGTTTACATTTTATAAAACATCACATGTGTTGACTTTAAACTATTGATCGATACCATAGCTTCTATAAATGAGTCAATTTCTCCTCTAATATTAAGTAATAGATAATTTATCAATCCTTGCTCTAAATATGTGCAAAAATAAAACAGCCCTCTATTGTTTAATTAAAGAATATTTTTTATTGGTATTAGGGATTTAAAAATAGGAAACATCTAACAAAAAAAAAATCTCACGGTAATTACCTGTTTTGCTTTTAATTTACATTGGTTTTTTTTCATTCAATGTATTTTCTAGAGATTATCTGAAAAGAATTATTTTCAATTAAAAAAAAATCGAAAACAGAAAAGATTTAAATATTAGTTTTCTATAAGTAGTTGAGGCGTATTTTAGTGATATATTTTCCATAGGTATATTTCAAGTGTGAATAAGTTAAAATTGCGAAATGGGAAACCACGATCTTAAATTATATTTCTACAAAATTTTTGTCTGATGAGCCGTTGAATCCGATTTTCTGGAGTAGTAGTAGGCTACATAAAATACCAGGAATACAACAGGTTCAGGTAATGATCTGTGAAGACTAAAGTGGTTGCTCGGAACAAGTTAATAACCACGGGGAGGAAATGTTCTATGGCGACTCCCACGCTGGGTAAGTCTATGCGTGAATCCTGTCATTCATTCAGATCTCCTTGTCGCCCACTTGTACTAAACACTATTAAACCTTCAATTTGTTAAAACGTCCTTGCCCATCCTTTACTCTGCTGAGTAATGAACAATATATTTATTTGTGATTAGTCTTTTTCTTTCTTATTACTTTTTTAATTGGTTAGTAATTTAATTTTATATTCAAATTAGTAATCGTTATAATAGTAATAAGTTGGTCGACATGTTATTTCTGTAGGATTATTTTTGTAGGAAAATTGAAGAATACACGTATATAATATATATATATATACACACACACACACACACACACACACACTAGTATATATTCTATAAATATAAAGAAAAAATGTTTGTTTGTCTTTAATGCAGATCTATAGTTTTATTCCAATCGTGATGAAATTTTGCATGTTAACAGTTCCAAACAAGAGGAAAATTTTTATGAACGTTTCATTTTGAAAAACTATCTTCAACCCTTTTTTTCTCCCTTAAGCAAACTTTTAACGCAAGTTTTGCGGTTTTTCTTGAATATCTCGAAAACGGTAAGGCAATTGAAAAGTGGAAGTGATTTTTTGAAAGCCCATAAAATTTTCTACAAAAGCAATTTTCCCGGCTCCGATAGCTTTCTTAGTTTCGAAGTTATTAACAATAAAATAGAAAATTGGTGCGCAACTGTTTTGTTCTTTACTCCGTTATGAATGAAACTATTTCACATGCTATCTTGCTATCTCCTTCTCACCCTTTTTCCAACTCATTGTCGATCTCCTCCGTTCAGTGTTAGGCTAAAAAAAAACCGCAAGCTGTATTTCAAGCAGCGTCTAGAGGTACCGAACTGAAGATCAAACGAACGTCAAAGAATTCAAGCTACGCGTGCGAAGCCGCGGGCGCTAATATATATAAATGTAAATAAAAAAAAACAAACCACCAAAGTTATGTTATATTAAATAGACTCTTTAGGAATCAAAAGGTCGCCCGTTTGATTTCTGTGTATATTATTTTTCATTTTTGGTAAATAGTAGTTTCATGTTTGATGGAACGGTATCGTAGATCTTAAAGGCCTTGGTCATTCTAACGTATTTTTAAGCATTTTCCCCTCATTATAACATTTTTTCCTCGTATTTCAATTTCTATCATTACTGCATTACTTTGTTTAACAACCATAGATAATATCGGAACGATCTTTTTTTTTTAGATGTATTTTAAATTTTGTTTATTGCACATTATTAGTGAATTTATTATTATTTTTTAAACATTGGTTTTTAATCGGTTTTTAGAAACTTATTAATAATATTTTACAGATATTCTGGCTAAAATAAAAAATAATCTAAATTTTAATTATTCATTTCACAGATAAATTAATTAAATTTTAACGTTGTATAAATGCGGTGGGGTTTTTCTTTTATAAATAATTTTTCAGTTACATATCACAATTACATAACTAGGTAAAACGTTTAAAGTGTTAAGTGAAACAATAGTTTACTTAAATGTATAATAAATTAATTAATAATTTTAAAATTTACGTTTGTGTATTTAAAAATATGCATGCACGTTTCTTAACTACCATATCTTTTTCATTTTATCCCCTCTTTTTTGCGTGTAATTTGTATACTTAATTACATGGGCGTGCGGGCGCACGCCCATAAGATTCTCCAAGGTCATCAAATATAAAAGAACTAAATTAATTACAGTAAAGTTCTTAACCAACTAAATGAGCCATTAGTGCTTAGTAGCAATTATTGTACTATAGAAAAGTAAAAAGGTTACAAAAAGATGCGTTTAAGACTAAAAAAAAAAAGTACTTATACTTTGAAATAAGTCCATTTTTGCACACCTTCACACTAATGGACTATTTATTTTATCTTTAATAAATTTTGTTACAGTGTTTTTCATTTTACCTAAATTGTATTTAAAAGCATTTTTTCTTCTTGTAATTTTTATTTTATTTTATTTTGTATAACAGTTTATATTAAATATTTTCACTTTGTTTTTCATAATTTGAGATAATTTAAATGTACGCTTTGAAAACGTAATATTTTTATGATTTCTAAAATTTTTGTGATTTCTTCCTTCCCTATATTAGATTTCTTTCCTTTATTAGAACGTTTAGGAAGATTTAATTTTTATTTGTTTTCAATTAAAAATTTATCGATAAATACAGGATGAACAATAAAATATGATTTGATATTTTTATAAATAATAATTATAATTTGATATAAAATTTCCACAAAACTACAATTTATGAGTTTTTCATTATGTTTTATTTATAATTTACTAGTTATGAAGTAGTAGGAGATATAAATATAGCTTCCTTTCATGTTATCGGGATTTATTAATTATTAACAGCTAATATTAATCATACGAGTCGTACAACACTGAGTTCAACGCTGATCTCCATGGCTGAGTAAGTAACGACTCTGCATTTCGTGCTGAGGTCCCGGGTTCGAATCCTGGTCAGGCATGGCATCTTTCATACGCTACATTTTCCAGTTGGCTAATGACCGTAGCTGTTGATGCCCGCTCTTTCATAAAAAAAATAACTGATTAACTGAGGAAGGCATAAAGTTTCTATAATTAATGAATTTATGTTTCCAAATATACTATGCAATACTTGAAACAGAATGGTGAAGATTACTTATAACATAACCAGGAAACAACAGACAGAAAAAAAAACATTGAAACATCAAATTACATTGAAGAATGAGTTTTTAAAAATATAATAAAAATTGATTTTATTTATTATTTTTTAATTGTATTTGGAGTAGAAAAAGATTGCAAACTAGTTATTTTTACTCAGACAGGGACTGAGTAAAAATAATAATAGTTATTATCCTTCAGGATATTTTATAAATATGTTTATAGTCATCAGTTGGGGCTTGCTGGAGGCTGGTAACACCTGTTCGCAGCCTCCAGTACACACTACACAAATAATAGAAACAAATTATTTCATTGAATGAAAAAAATTTCGACAAAAATATTTACTGTTGAGAAATTATAAAAGTAGCGCCGTGGTTTACTAAAAAAAACTGAAGTACACGATTATCTGGGGTTGCCTACCGTTCGAGAGGAGATACGGCGATTCGGTAAAAGGTACAAAATGAGAATGAACAAACATGTGAAATGACTCGCGGTTAAACCGACTGCATATATTGGAGCTGTAAGTTCTCCAAAATTTAAGGTGAATCGGCTATCCTAGAAGGTTTTGCATCGTCAAAAATTCTTCATTTGGGTTCGCTACTTACTTTTGTTGTCACTGATTTGTTTCACTGTCTGTTTGTTTGATTAGTTATATTCTTTATGTGATTTTTTATGTTTTCTTTGCTTTTTATGTTCTGAACATTATCAATATTACTTGGACTCATGTTTCTATATACTTATTTTGTTTAGTATATATTTATATATATTGTATAAAATATCTATACTTATGCTTACATATACCTTACTCAGGGATTTCAATGGAAATCCCTCTGGAAATTCTTCTCTGCTTGTCATTATTTTCGTATTCTAACTTACTTATGGTTCCAATAAATTGGAATCGATTATAAATTAAACACTATGGTAAAAAAAAATATTTCCGCTTAAAACAAAAACTACATTTTTACTTTCTGTTTTGGAGTAATGCCTTAATTTCTCTCCTCGTTTGTTGAGATTGATTAAACTTATGTAAAAACTGACCTCAGCATTATACCAGTAACCCCAAAATTATTTCGATAATTAATTTTATCAAAAGTAATCAATTACCAGATATGATTATTATGTTGTAAAAATAATAATTTATTTAGCATTTGTATTGTATTAAAAAATGCTAAAAAAAAAAACACTTTTCCAATTAACTTAAATATTTTACTAATATTCAGTTGATTATCTAACTATTCTTGTTAGATATTGTTCCAATATTTTTTGTAAAGCATATTATAATTTTGAAAGCAGAGATAAATTTGTCTTTTACGCTATTAAGTACTACTTACAAACCTAATTGTTATGCTGTCAAATTCAGTATGCTTCTTTACAGAATCTTAAAAGGGCTTAATATATAAAGATGTGTCTATTTGTACTTCGGAACCCAAAGTTTATAATTATATAAAAATGTATAAATTACGGTTGTATTTCAGATAATTACTGTAGACTGTAGTAGTTAAAAGGCCCGCAGCTTTGTAAGTTTTTAGTCATGAACTAGTTGTTTATCAGTACATTACTAAGAGTTCGTCGACCTTCGGTGTATTATTCGTGAAGTAATAATGTGATAAAATTCATTTCTAGTATGTAAAAGTTCTAAATATTGGAATACACGTGACACCGTTATTTCTGTGCATAATATATATATATGTGTGTGTGGTTTTTTTGCTTGTTTATAGATCAGTACGTTCTTAAAAAACATTAAATTTTAAGTGCGATAAATATAACGATTTCATTTTTCGAAATATTCTTTAACATGTACCATGTAACATGTATGTTATTAATAAAAGATTACTGTATTGAGAGTTGAAAACTTTCAGAAAAATGAAAGTTCAATTATATTACTTCTGAAAAATAAAAACTGGTAGAAATAATATTGGCTTTTCAAAGAATTTAAAAAATGTTTTTGAAAAAATTCGCATTACAATATCGGAAATAAAATTACAGTGACAAATTTATGTAAATATTACTCGTATTTAAACCATCTTTTCTATCCGTATTTAATTTACAATTGGTTTCAATTTACCGAAACAATAAGTAAATTTGAATGCCAGAAAAGAATAACATGTAGAGAGAGGTTTCTATTGAAATCCCTCATTGAACTTAGATATACATGCACATATCTTGTTATACTGTATACATAATAATGTAATAAACGTAAATAAGTACATAAAAAGACGAGTCCAAAGAACATTGATCAAATTTCCATACAGAAAAGCAAAGAAAACACCAAAATGTAATGTCTTATCAATCATACAAAGAATAACTAATCAGATAAAGAAACGGTGAAACAAATCAAGAACCGAAAAAAGTAAGTGGCGAAACGAAATGAAGAATATTGACGATGCACAACATTCTAGGAAGCTGATTCATCTCCAATCTTGGAGAACTTACAGTTCTAATATATGCAGTCACGTTAGCCGCCAACGTCCTCAGTGTTATCCAGGTGGTTAACCGCGAACCAGTTCACGTGTTTGTTCAGTCTCATTTTATATTTTGTACCGAATCGTCGTATCTCCTCTCGAACGGTAGGCATTCCCAGATAATCGTGTATTTCAATGTTTTTCCCAAACCACGGCGCTTCTGTTATATTTCTGAATAGTTTGTTCTCCAATCGCTGCACGACTTCGATGTTACTATCACTTGTCGTGTCCTACATTTGGATTCCGCTAGGTCCAAACTGGTTTCAGGACCGCTGAGTACAGAAATTGCTTGTTAGATATTGATAGTTGAACCTGCAAGTTCGAGGAGATGATGTTTCATCTATAAGTCCTTTACTCTCTGATATGACTCCTCCAACTCAGACAGCTATCCATATGAAGCCCTACATATCGCACGCTGTTACTGTGCGAGATTAAAATCTCATTAATTTGAACTCGCGGGCAGTTACCCCTTCTCATCGCAAACATAACATGCGAGACTTAGCCGGATTAACGTTTATCTTCCATCTAGCTAGTCACTCGTTAATTAGATCTCTTAATTAGATTATTTTCTAGTGTAGCAGAAGCTACGATAGGGTAAGCATTCACAGCTAGGATTGCCGTGTCATCCGCAAACGATGCAACTATGATGTCATCTACTCAACTATGAAGTCGGGAGGTCCGCGGTGAGAACCGAGTATAAAATCGGCCCCAGAACTTAGCCCTGAGGAGCACCCGACCCAGAATCAAATAATATAGACAAATCTTGATTGATTTTCACCTAGGAAAACGTCCATCCAGATAGCTACGTAGGATCAAATAATCCGGTTGAGGAAGGCTCTTTTTCATTTTTTAGAATAGGCTAGGAGGCTAGACTTATTCAAAGGCCTGCTGGACATAAAAAAAGTAGCCGACCAATACATCTTCTCTTCTAGGCACTTTGCTGATAACTTTGACAATTCCTGTGTAGTTTTTCGATTGTTAAGTGACCATGTCTGAAGTCAAACGGTATTTAAATCATTTTTTTGCAATTTTATTATTTAGGCTGGATAGATAGCCTAAAACAGAATTTATAAATACCCAACCTTTTTAAATAGCATTTATTAGATTACCTCACTTAAAACTTTTATTTTTTTATTTCAATAATAATAATATCATAATATAATTATTTAATAAGGAAAGGTAGTAAAATTATTTTACTACTTCTGGAAGAAGTAGTAGTAGTACTAGTAGTACAATAATAATCTTTTTTTTAAGCCGCTACAACAGCCATTTATTTATAGTCGTTGATGAGAAATAAATTTAATTTTTGTATTACGTGAAAAATGCTAAACTTGACCGGGATTCATATACAGAACCTATCCATATGAAAGGTAAAGACGCTAACACTCCGTTAATTCTTGGCGGAGAGAAATTATTTTTACTTATTTTATTTTATATTAATTTAATTTAATTTTTTAATTTTATGTATTCGTATGCCTACGAAATAATACACTGACAGCATAAAATTTTTACTATCAAATTTAAATACTAATTTTATTTCATCGTACACAATTAAAATATATATATTTTGACGCTTTAATTCGATTTTTTTTTTTTAATGGAAAGATATAAAATAAAAAACACAAATTTCATTTTATTCTTGTTACTGAAACAGTTGTTGGATCTTTTATTTGTTTATTTTTTAAAGTATTTTAAGTATTGGACATATTTGTTATATATAGTATAGTGCATTTTATCCTACATCCTGTCTTGTTTTATAAGTACAAGATTTCCTTAGGGATTTAAAAGACCGGCAAAGTGTCAAGTCAAAAGTCCAAAACTACCTTCCTTAGTTTCCTCCTACCTTTGTCACCCTGGGAATCTGGTATAAAGATCTCGTGTTATTTGAACGAAAGTGCAAAAAAACGTATTGGTACGCGCGCGCACTCAGACTAAGAGAGGAATGTACGGAACGTACGTTTATAAGTTTGCACAAGGGATAATTCCCATTTGTTCCAGAATTAATATCATTATATGATAAAACTGTATTTTAGGATCTAATGTGGTATTTATTTATTTATTAAATACTTAATTTTTAACCCTAACTAAACCTTAGATTATTGTATGAGCTTCATATTAATTGATCGGATGTAAGACGTATCCAATCTTATATAAGATATATATGACTTGGATACGTCAGATAGTTTGCGAATAATTACAATATAATTAGTATTACTGAAAACTAAGTTTGAAATAACTTTCTCATGTTTATGTTTCAACTTTTTACATGTTATTGTTTTATTTTAAACATACATAACTTTGCTTAGTTCGTGTGTTAATTTGGTGGTTGGCCACGCTTACTTTGTTTTAAAACGTCGTTGTTTTAGTAACCGGTCAATGTATTATTCATGGAATTCGTCTGAACAAACAGATGTACAGAACCTATTCGTAGTACTTTAATTAAATACAAGAAATTTACGTTAGGAGTTCATCATTTACCTAATCTTTCTTTTTTTGTTTTTTACGTTTAATTCTTACTTTGTTTAAAAAAAAAAATTTAGAATGTTTTTTTTTATTACTTTCAAGTAATAATAAATATAAATAAAAGTCTAATTAAAATTCATATATTAATCGTACTTGTATGAAATATTTTATACAACTTTATCTTCATATGTAGATATAAATTTTATAAAAATAAATACACATAATTTATTATAAATTAAAATAAACTGATTACATTATATGTTATATAATGACTCCTTTATGATGAACGTAAAGGAATTTTAGAAGTTGGTCATATTTTAGCGTTGCTTCTTATTCTCTTGATTTATTTTTGATATAATGGATAGTACTATTACTTATGTATGTGATCGAATTGTATTTTATTACCTATTAACTTATTACATTAAACACAGCTAGTACTTTTGAAACCGAATTGATTATATCCAAAGTCTTTCAAGGTCCTGTTCTTTTTGTTCTTGTTTAATATTTAAGGGAGATCTACTTTAGTTTTTTAATCGTTTGATTCCTTCCCATTTTTAAAATAATGAGTCTGGATTATACATTATCTCATTATCTACTTAAAATAGTGTTTTTTTTAACCCAGTATTGAGTTGGTATTACGCAAAAAAGACATTATAGTAAGTTATAGGTAAGGTATTTAAATAAAGCAGTAAATAAATGTCATAAACACTACTAAAGGTCGATCGACTCAAGTCGACTGTCAACTTTTAACAAGACGACAAAGAATACTGAACGAAATCAGAATCATGATTATAAGATACCCGAGTGAAAAATCATTTTAATCTAATTCATTCATAATAACGTGTCTTAATTATTGACAGGAAAATAGATAAGCCAGCCTCCGTGGCGCGATGGTAGCGTCTCGGCCATTCATCCGGAGGTCCCGGGTTCGAATCCCGGTCAGGCATGGCATTTTCACACATGCTACAAATCATTCACTTCATTCTCTGAAGCAATACCTAATGGTAGACAGGAGGTTAAAAAAAAATAAATAACTGAATGAAAAGAACAACAATTTTAAATGGATTATAAACCCTGAAAAATGTTGTTATATTTATTAAAAAAACTTAAAACAAGATTTTAAAAAATAAAATTTTTTTTTATAAAAATTTTTGCTGCAGTGGATCCCGTAGAACAGATAATAAAAATAATTATTTATGCCAAAAAAGATCTCAGTTTAAAATGTTTTAAATCATCTCATCTCAGTTTTTATCAATTGAAAGTTTTTGTTTATTTATGATCAATCAACTAAAAAAATTACTCTTTCTTAAAATAACAGCTGAACAACTGTTTAAATCTAAGAAATATATATATATATATGTCTAAGAGAATTTGTTTTTAAATTCTATTGATTTAATTTTTGTTGATTCACATATTCCTACAAAAATATCCTTAAAAATAAAAATTGTATTTTCCCCATTCGGTAATAATTGTTTAATATTGTTTTCTATAGAAGTTTAAAACTATATTTTGAGATGGTAAATGGAATTTAAAAAATTCTATTAACAGGTTAGTCCGTTTAAAAAAAGATGTTCTAAGGAAAAGCATAGCAGATATTTGAATAGTTAGATATAAATACTAAATATTTAATTTAATTCGGTTCGGCTAATCTTGCGTGATGCCCTTACTACAGATAGACACGAATCAAAATAATTTGCTTCAGTTCTGTGGAATAAGGAATTATATCCCTTAATTTCAGAGCATTATACAAATAAAATATGTAAATTTTCCTGAATTCTTTCAACAGATAAATAGTTAGTTAAGAAAATATTTTACTTTATTGTAACCCTTTATTACTAAACTTTTCTTTTTCTTTATTTCCATTCATTTCTATTGTTCTTACGGTTGTAAAAATTTGCATCATTTATACATGAAACTTTTGTAATTTTTTTTTTTTTTTGTAATTTATCTGTTAAATATTAAGGCAGATGCATTATTTTATAATTCCTGAATTTGTTTTTGGATTATTCTTGTCAAAACTCGACTTCGTGTACAGTTTTATTCTCAACGAAAAAGGTAGAGAATTAGTTTTATCAACATAATTATTAAAACAAAATTTACATATACAGTACCAGCACATGCAAATTAATCTAACATAGGGAATTTTTTGTTTATTTTTATGTTGTAGATGCACTGCTTGACCATACCCGTTCTTTAAGTTGTCTATGTAATGTAAGGTTATTGTTCTTTGGTTATTTAGCAATTTTCTTGTTATAAATAGTGTTTTGTGAAATTTATTTCATTTTTTATTACAAAATCATACTTTCGTATTTTTGTTTTGGGTGTCTTAATTATATAATAATAGACATAACTCCGAGAAAGCATTCAGAGATTGTTTCTCTTTCTGAGCATACCAGTATGACAAAATGGCAAATAGCTTCCGAGTGTGATGTTGGACTAGGAAAAGTAAATGCTAGTTTAAACAATTTAGTTTAAACAGAAAAAGTAAACTTGATACAAAATTATCTGCTTTGGACTTAAATCGAGAATTAGCAACCAATGGAATAGATTTATACGTGACGATTTTTAGACGCTAACTTCTTGCAGTTGGACGGAAAATTTGTCGATCCGCTAAAAAGCAGTTTTTAACTCCAGAAACGTGCAAAAAAGATACTTGTAGGTGAAAGAACATTTTTAACTAGACCAAAAAAGACTGGAAAGATGTTGTTTTTCGACAAATCACATTTTTATGTTCAGGGAAAAAGGGTTCCATAATCAGAAAAGCATCGAATGAAAATACATCACCGGCTCATATCCAGCAATCAATTAAACACCTTCAGAAAAAAGGATCTGGGGTTGTTTTACATTTTAATGCCCTTCTTCATTTCTTCCAGTAGATTGTTGAAAAATAATAGATATATCAAGATTTTTAATGAAAGGGTTATGACACAACTTCAAAACAAATTCACACACGGCAGCGGAGTGTTCTAACAAAATATTGCGCCATGCCATACTTCCAAAAATAGTGGAAACATTTTCTGAAGAACGAAACATTACAGTGCTCACGTGGCCAGACAAATCCCATGACTTAAAGACAATTGTAAATTTTTGAGCAATGGTCAAAAATGTCTCTGAGAAATGAATTGTATGACAAAAATTGACCTCATTAAATCAATAATATTAGTATGGTTTCGTGATGAAGAAATAAAAAAAATGTTTAATACTTTTCTTAAATCGATGCCAAATTGTGTGCGAGGAATGATTAAGAATAAAAGAAGGACGTATAATTACTAGATATTCACAAATTGTACAGGTAGGTTTTTTTCTAAAGTTATTTTTTATTAAAAAACATTGTGTTCAGATTAATTTGCACGCTGTTATAAATATATGGTCTTAATTAAAATTAACTACTATTTGAAAATGATGTTATTAATGTTTGATATCCACTAAAAACCGTAAAAGCATATTCAATACATTATTTTAAAAACGTAGCATAACCTACAGTAAGTAGTCTGTGCAATTAGGCATGTAAGTGATTTTTTCTGTATATGAACAAAACAATATTCTTTACGTATATAATATGAATTTACATATTCAAAATATTTAATTCATAAGTAAAATATAATTCTGCATATTATGATCAGAAAAAGAAGCACAGAATCTTTTCTATTCTTTACTTAAATAAATTCAGACGGATGTTAAAGTGAAAAGAGTTCAACAGTCTTAATAGTAATTTACAATTAATTAAAAATGGAAAGAGTTGTTCATTAATCTAATTAATATCATTACTTTTCATGGCTCTTAATGTACTTGATCTACTCGTAACTGCAGCATATAATAATAACAGAAGTAATATAGAGCTTCATTAAATGGGATCCACCAACTAAATGAGAAAATGCGATTATAAAAGTACAGAAAAAAAACCATCACCTTTTTGTCTGCTTCATTTTTTGTATACAGTTCTTTTCATAATGCAACTTCCATAACCGTTTTAAAAATTCAGAACTTTTGCAATAAATATAAAAGTTTCTACAAAGACGTAGAAACCCGTTCATGGTTCTGCTCACTGAAAAAAAAAAACGAATAGTTTTTTTTACTCATAATTTCCAGGTATTTCCTCTTTTCCCGTATTCAATTTTTTTTTCTTGTTTTTTATATTTCCATAGTATTTATTGGAATACGGTTCTTTATTTGACTTTAAAAACGTACCCTCGGTAAAAATTGAATACTATTTTAAATTAAATTTTTTTTAAAAAGAATTTTTATTAAAAGATGAAAATTAATCCGCCTAGGTTTACGCATATTACATTTGCAATGAGGAGTGTAGCTGCCTGCAAGTTCACCTTAATGGCGTTTTAAGCTGAACTTGCTACCAGTTTGCAATACTTAGAAGTGCATCTGGATCGCCATTTGATGTGGAGGAGTCAAGTCAGGGAGAAAAGGACACAGCTTAACATTACGTTCAGTGAGATGTACCGGTTGCTAGGCAGAGTAGCAAGGGTAACAAGCGACTGCTGTACTCAGCCGTCCTGAAACTGATTTGGACCTACGAACTCTAATTACGTTGTACAACAGGTGAGAATAACATCGAATTCGTACAGCGATTTCATAATAGAATATTGAAAACAGAAGCGCCGTGGTTTACGAAAAACAGTGAAATAAATTATTATCTGATTGTCCTCTGTTTGAGAAGAGATTAACGGTAATTCGACATAATATACAAAAGGAGAATAAACAAACATGTGATCTGGTTCTCGGTTAACCTCCTGGATAACAGCGAGGACGTTAGGCGCCTAAAGCGATATATTAGATCTGTAAGTTCTCTGAGACCTGAGTTGGATCAGCTACCCTCGAGTGTTTACACCGTCAAAATTCTTCATTTCCTTTTTTCGCCTATTTTTGTTGATTCTTTGATTTGTTTCATTTTGTTTTATTAATTTGTTTATAACATTTTGTTTATTTTTATAATCTTGTGATTTGCATTGGATTATAAAGGTATTTATCATATTGCTACGTAACGGTAATTTTATGAATTGCAATGTATTTCCTCCTTTTTCACAGTTTTGTTTACAAAAGTTACCTGACTTTATATAAATTAAATTTGTACTAATTATTCTTTAATTTTTTATTAGGTTTAATTAAAAGTAGATTGAAATGATTTAATTAAACTAGAATTATTTGTTCAATATTTTATTAAAAAAATTAGAATATGTATGTTGCGTGTGCGCGTGTTTTTTCATTTATATATATATTTCTTTAAATTAAAAGTATTAAACATTTTTTTTCTGGATTAGGAATTAATATAAGAATATATTACAACATGGCATAAATTATATTTTTAAACTCAAATACGAATTACTGTATATTTTAATTATATTTATTTTGATTTTCTTTCAATTTTATTTTAGGTAAGTGTGTATATTTTTTATGTTAAGGTAAAAAAAAAAATTTCGTATGAATTATTTTTCTTTACAAACTAGTATATTTCAGCTTTAATTTTTTTAATTTATCTCTGCCTCAAAAATTAATTTAAAACAAAATTAATTTTAAACGGGTTTTTTATTAAATGCTTTAATTTTAATTACCAGTAACTGTGTTTTTTTTTTGTTTTTTATATATATATTAATTAGAATTCTTTATACGATTTTTTTATGTCGATAAAGTAATTAAGTATGGTGAAATATTTTTACTATCTAATTATTGAAATTATTTCTCGTATATTTGGTATTTAATGACAATAACACGTCACCGTACTTGGTATGGGAATTTTTCATTAAGTAGAATTTACAAAAGTAATTAAATTTACAGAAGACTGAAATAGTGAATGTAGAATTTACTTTGCTAAAAATAGTACTAATTCAAGCGTTAATGCGATGTTGATTATTATTTATGTTAACATTTGGTGAAGAGTTGTTTTGTACGGTACCCGTTCACTTGACACAGCTGCAGTGCGGTTTTGTTTAGCTGAAGAATATTCCTTCTATGTTATTTGACCCTCGGGCTCTTTCTCTTCTGATTTCATATGAGTTAAAATAAATAGTATTCTAACATCTCTCTATTATGTACGTATAAATTAATATCTATTAAAAGGTGAATTTGCTTTTCATATCAAGGTGAAACTTTTGAATTTATTAATGCAAAAAAGATTTATTTCTTGTATTATACCATTTATATTTAAGTAGAGAAAAGATTGCACTTAGAGGAAATTTAAAAATTATACATATATTTCACATCATCATCAACAATCCAAGGCGTAGGCAAATCTTTCCAGTTTCCTTATAAAATGGCATAATTTTTTCATCTATTTCTTTCGGGGTGTAATACGTCTCTTTTTCCATTAGTTTTTGCAACAAAGCTTTTTGAAGTACTTTAGGTATATTCATTATTTGTTCTTGCCACCTAGTTTAAAAACCATCTAATCTAATTGTTGGATGTTTAAACGTGTACATCCGCTCAAATAATTACGTAATTAATCCTATCCTTCCTTAAGCCTTTTTAACGTATTACAAAAATCACTTTTTTTTTTAATCTTAGTTTTCGTCAATTTTAACGCATAAGTATATTATTTAAATCGCTGAAGCCTTATGGATTTAAAGCAACATAAGAGCACTTAAAATATTTTACACGATTTAACTTTACCTTCTTTCCAACTTCTCTGATGTGAATTTTATGATAATTCCTAAAAGTACCGACGTATTTGCTTTGAAATAAATTTTAAATTATATCTGTATCGTTTCGGTATTTATTGTTTATGATGGTATATGAAAATAGATGCTAGCTAAAGGGTTTTTTCATTTAAATAACGTTTTACATGTCATAGGAAACATTTATGGAAAAACGAAAAGTTTTGTTTTTGAGTCTTATGACTGACTTATTCTTAATAGTTACTATTTATTTTACTATGCTAAATCGTAGAATATTGTATTCATCATAAACCTGTTGAAATGTAAAATCTACATCGGTACGCAAAAGGAAATTTAATTTATAGTTGGTACCTGAATCAATTCCAATGAATAATTTTCATTCCCATTTCCTAAGGATTTCCTAAAATTCGCTTTTTTTGCCGAAGTGTTAATCTACAACCGATTCTAATTTACCGAAAGCATAAGTAAATTTGAATAAAAAAATGTCATTCAGAGAGGGGATTTCGATTGAAATCCCACAAGATACTGTATATGTATTTATATCTTATACAGTATACATAAATATGTAATAAACATTAATAAATAAAATCCTAGGGTAGCTGATTCACCTCAAATCTCGAAGAACTTGCAGATCTAATGTATATAGTCACTCTAGGAGACTAACGTCTTATAATTCAAGAGGTTAACCGCGAGCCATTTCCCCTGTGTTCCCCGAGTCTCATTTTGTACCGATCGCCATATCTCCTCTCCAACGTTTGGCAATCCCAGATAACCGTATATTTCAGTGTTTTTCGGAAACCACTACATTACTGTTATATCTCTCAATATTTTGGTGTTGCATTTTGTGTTCTGAACTTTGTGATTGTATGATTTGTAATTGTAAAAGAAATGATAAGAGAAAACAAAACATTTTTTGCAAGGAGTAAATTTAGAAAGAGAAAAGGAAAATTAAAGGCGACCTGCAAATGGAATGACCTCATTCAAATGATCCTCGCCTTTAAAAATACATTTTTTACAATTCTTATATTAAAAACGGTTTCACCTCGTTTTGGTGATGTAAATAAGTTAAATTTAAAAAAAAACCTTCGTTTAGATTATATTACTTTATCATTTTATTAAAATTACTGAAATTAATTACTAACTTAATATGTTCAATAAACGACAATAACTATATAAAAGTAACAACAGGATATCAAATATAGGCCACTCTGATACCGATTTTTATTTTAATGTCAGGAGAAATAAAAGAGCCTGTAATTGACTTTATTTAACAATTAATATCAGCATGTATAAGTGTCCTTCATTTTTTTAACAATTTGTTGTTTCAGTCGTCACTAAGTGAATTAAACTAACATAGTTTATCAGTGATTTTAATTTCGTTTCAATTAAGTGAAAGTGTGCTTTGATCTATGTAACATATAGGCCGTGACATGAGCCTTGGACTCACTAACTGGGAATATAATAATAAAAAAATAATTAAACTGTGGTTTTTTTGAGCTGCCTATTATTGTATAAGTAAATGCATTCACTTTACGTTTAATTTGTGCAAGTTATTAATTAATTAATGCAAATTATGAGGTAATACAAATTAATTAAACTGTTCTGAAATTAAAAGAAGGTCTACTGAATAATCTAATGTGTCCGTTGAGTGAGCTTAACGTTTTTTTCCTCGTTCGCTTTATAGGTGTGACTGTGTTCGCGCGCGCGCGCGCGCGTGTGTGTATTATTTCAATCTTTCAGAATAAAATACCATGAAAATGCATATTGTTCCACTAGAATTTTTCTTTTTTCAACAGATTAAGTTGAAAAGAATAAAAAAAGGACCTCCCTCAAGTTAAATTTTCCGCGTTGTTAGTCCCCAAGAGAAACAAAAGACCCTATACATTTATACTTTCATTACATTTACAAATATGATTATTAAATTTACCAAACGTAAAATTTTGTATGTATTGAATTATTTCATTATTTCTATATCATGTAATTGTGATTACGATTTTAGTCCGTTTTTATTTTTTACTCATTTTAATTTTATGTATAACACTACTTTTAGTATTAGTATATGTATATATATTAGTGTGTATATATTATGAATTTTATATATATATATATATATATATATATATATATATATATGTTACTAGTTTACGAGGATCACTGTCAAGGTTTATTTTTTATTTTTTTGTTTGAAATCGTTTTTACGGTCTGAGTTGTAGCGTTCTCGGATAAAACATTAATGTGGAACAGTGTTGTACGAAGCAAAAAAATAAAAAAGAATGAAAGTAAAACTTGCCGTTGTCGACATAGGTTTGGTACAGTACCAGCAATGTTCAAAACGATAGCAAGTGCGCCGACGATGTGGTTCAGTAATTGTTAAAAACTATTCTGCCGTGTAATTTTAGACAACAGCCTCAACAAATTACAATCAACAGTGGAATATTACTGCCTTATTTATTTATTTACTTATCCACCTTTAAAAATTTACTTTCTTATAAAATATTTTAATTTTATATATTTTACTATTTTTTTAGAAAATACTTTTAAATCTTTTTGAATATTTTTAATTTTTTTTTATCGAATTACAACATCCTTTTGGCAGATTTTTTTCATTCGTTATATAATATTTAAATATACGGAATAATCATACTGGGTTATCATTTAATTTATTAGCCTGTTTCATTTATTTTATTTATTTCAAATTCGAGCTAAATCATGTAAGAAATTGAGTAAAAATATTTAATGGGAAAAATTTTTAAAAATGAAAAATTTTTTCAAATGAAAAGTACGAGAAAACATATTTTTCTAAGAAAAAATATTCCACAATGTTTTAGTGTCTTCATAAACCTGTTTTAGCGACTACAATCTGAAAGGAATATTAATTAAAATCAATTTTTTTTTTATTAGAATAGATGATTGGGTTATACAATGATTAGCGAGTAAAAAATTGAGTTTTATTAACAGAGTTTATAAAAACTTAAATTATTAAGCTGAAAAAATAAGCGAATATAGGTAAATGTAAAGCATCCACCGGGTTAGTCTAGTGGTGAACGCGTCTTCCCAAATCAACTAATTTGGAAGTCGAGAGTTCTAGCGTTCAAGTCCTAGTAAAGTCAGTTATTTTTACACGGATTTGAATACTAGATCGTGGGTACCGGTGTTCTTTGGTGGTTGGGTTTTAATTAACCACACATCTCAGGAATGGTCGATCTGAGACTGTACAAGACTACACTTCATTGACACTCATCTATAGCATCCTCATTCATCCTCCGAAGTATTATCTGAAAGGTAATTACCGGAGGCTAAACAGGAAAAAGAAAGGAAAGGTAAATGGAAAGCAAAATACGACAAATAAGTAAAATAGTAATAGCATCAAAACAACAGTAAATCGGTAGCAACAGTGGAAACAATAAATTGTTACAGAAACAGATAAATGCACGAAATAAAAACATACCAGAAAAAAAACATGAAAATAAAGTATCTTCAACAACCATAACTAAAGTCCAGCACATGAACCCTTTTCAATCATCTAATGTCATCATTCATCTCCATTATCTAGCAGGTTCAAAGCGAGGAGATTTACTCGTCTATTTAGCCTAACCATGTGTTTAGAACTAAAACGGTCAATCTCATCCCGAACATGCGGGATTCCCAAGTATTCATTTATTACAGAACCTCTGATGAACCGAGGGGGTTGGGTCCTTCCTCAATATTCTGTGACCTATGGATTACTTTAATATTTCTATCATTAGTCGTCCTCCAGAGCCGAATCCCATACGTTTCATAACGGTTTCAAGAACGTCTTACACAGAAGGACGTTGTTAAAAAGAGACAACTGTGAACCCCCTATCAATTAGCCAACACATACGTTTGACTTTCTGTTCAAGCTGTTTCTTCTCTAGCACACGACCTCTCCACGTCATACGTAGATCTAGGTATAAGCCAAGATATTTCACACTAGTTGTATGAAGAATTTCAACGTTATTTTTTATTTATATCTGTGTTTAATTTTTCATTCGTTCGTTTATCTACCTGTGCATGAGGATTTTCTATTTGATAAAAAACAACGCATGAGAACTGAATGTGTTGGACACATGTGATAGATTGGGAACCCAGTGATGACATAATGAGTGTACAATGTTTACTTCTCACTCTCTCACTCTCTCTCTCTCTCTCTTTCTGTTTAGCCTTCGGAACCACCGTAAGGTATTTCTTCAGAGGATGAATGACGTTGATATGTATGAATGTAAATGAAGTGTAGTCTTGTATAGTCTCAGGTCTACCAATCCTGAGATGTGTGTTTTATTGAAACCCAACCACAAAAGAACACCCATATCCACGTTCTAGTAATCAAATGCGTATAAAAGTCTTTACTAAAAAGTATCTTAACTAGGATTTGAGCGACTGTTAATTTTTTTCTACAGCAAAAACTAAATTTAATCTTTTCTTTATATGTAGTATTCACGTTGAGGTTAAATTTTTACGATAAAATGTTAATTTTAAAAACATTCTGTAACTCGTTTTATGTTTCTATGGCTTAGATTTTCATATATTCATTTCCGTTAAAAATTTATTGGCAGAAACGTTTTAAATATTTATTCAAATATTTCTTTGGGAATTATTTTATTGAAAATATTTGTTTATTTAATAATACTATGCCATTTTTCAGATAGATCTGGCAAATATTTTTGTGGTAATCATTATTTTTAATGCAAAATTAATGTTCATCATACAAAATTAACAATAATTTAATACCAGCCCTCAGGTACTGCTGGAATGAATAATAAATAATTCAAAAAAGATTTCTTTATTACATATGAAAAGTTGTTGTTTTATTAATTATCACTGACCTTAATTATGCGGTAAAATTTTAAGTTATTTATAAAGGAATGTGAAAATCGAAGGAAATATTTTTTAAATAACTGAAAACCAGACGAATTGTAATCGCTTTGCCAGTTCAAACTGTTCAGTGCAAAATTACATTTTATATAAATTAAATATAAAATTTTATTACGTAAATTTTTTTTTTTTTAATTTTCTGTGGCTTCTTATTCTATGAGGAGGGTACACCTCGGTCTTACGTAATGGTGAAAGGGTTGATGGAATTGTGTCAATGTGTTATTAAGGTGAAAACACTCCAAAGTAGCTTAAAAATCCATTATGATGAAGACAACATTCTCTTCAGAAATATACAGTAGTTTAGTGATTATTTTTTTTCTTACAAAAAATAAAATTTTTCGCACTGAATAAAGAAGTATATCACTTTTTCATAGATAACAAGCTTTGATTAACAAATTGGAACGTGGTTTGAACATCCCGATCCAGCTGTAATGTTTTTCATTTTTTACAAATAAATATTACTTCAATCATAATTGTGACGTAAAAGTATTTAAGATTTAAAAATTAAAGTGTTGTGAAAAAGGGAAGCGGGTACTGGTAGAATGATAAACACAAAGTTCCTTTATAAAATATTTAAAAGTGTTATTTATCGTACAAAACTGAGAGTATTTTTCCCTACTTTGAAAAATATAACAAAATAAATAAAATTATAATTATTAATTAAATAATGGAATGAAAATATGTATGGCGTGTAAACTAATTTTTTTTAATTGAATTATTTTTTAATACGTGTTATTGATTGTATTTCATTATAACAGATGGTGGTAGACTATACAATGTCATTCTTTTTTCGTTATATTTAAATTCGTGACCTATTTATTTCTTTCCTTTTATAAATATTTCTTTTTTATTATAACGCAGAAGCATAACAGAAGCCTTCTATATTAAAACAGAATTATTTTATTTTATTTTTATTTATTTACATAGACCGGGAATAAAATAGTCTTTAAGTCAAACCATTCTTATTTCATTCAATAATATGCCGTATTACCTTTTTTAATATTGTTAATGGACGAATAAAAATGAAGTTGATAAGCTAAATAGAAAAAGTTAGATTTGTTTCGTATTTTGTATATTATATGTAAATTTTGAATTAAAAATGTATTATATATACTCGTATAAATTATTCCATAGTTCAATGTTAAATATAAATTTCGATTACTGAAGAATATTTATTTATTTACTACAAATATACATTTGCATATTCACTATTATTTATCGTAATATGATGAATGAATATTATAGGGTAAATTTATTTATTATTATTATTATTTCGTTGTTTATTTGTGATTATGCGTGCGTGCGCTTTCCATTTTATTAATATAATGTATTTTAACAGACAATGCTGACGACAGAAAATGACGCAATATTTGCTGTTCCATCCACTTTTGTTCACTTTAATAAATTTACCGCTTTTATTTATGCATATGAAGACATATGATATCCTAGACCCCGATATCAGTTCATTGAATTTGTAAAGTGCCCTTTTTACCTTTTCACGTATTCATTTTCTTTCTGTTTTATCTTTTTGAAAAAATAGTTTATTTTCATTTTAATTAAAAGTAAATTTTATATAAAATCAGTTCTATTTAATTTTACTGAATGAACTTAACTCTTTTAATTGGGAAAATAATCATAAAAATAATTGTTATTTGGTTATTAATATACATTTGAAACAATACTGTTCTATGTAAATTAAAAAACATGTCTAATATCGTTTGGTTCATTGCGTTTTTTTTTTTTAAATTATTTTAAATAGCTTAGTTATATATACTGTTACTGGCTAAACTAATGTTTTAATTAAAATATAAAATTAAAAGCCATTTCAATTAATAATCAGTCATCAATAGTAGACGCAAAGGAAAATGTACAAGTAAATTCATTCAAAAATAAAAGTGTGGTTGAGTAAATATAATCCAATGAATTGAGTAAAATAATCCAATGAAAAAAATTTTCTATATATATAAAAAGAACAATGTTTGTGTGTTCGTTTGTCTTTTTTTATAGATCTACAGTTTTATTTTATTCCGATCGTGTTGAAACTTTTCACACTAATAGTGCCAAACAAGAGGAAAATTGATATTTACATTTCATTTTGAAAAGCAGTTTTAAAAAACAGTAGAAATCTTTCAAACGTAATGAAAATTTTCCAAAAATCCACATTGCATACTGTCTTAACAATAAATAATAATTACGAGTAGATTTTTGTATTATTTATATATTTTATTGAATAGATAAATATTTTTTTGTTAATTTTATGTTGGTCGAACTGATCAAACATAAACGGAGCATAATTCATAGGTTAATTATTTTGGGTACTTTTAAAAATTTTCAAACTTTGATTTCCGCTGATTTTTGTATATATTAGGCTGCTTATTGTTTTTGATCTTGAGAAAGTCCCGGATACTTACTTAAGCCTGTTGTTTTGGGACTATACTGGAAGCCAACCAATGTACTTTGTTTATAAAACAAGCTTGATATGTTCCTGAATAGCCAGATCAAATTTGCTGCTAATTAAAATCTAACAAACGAGTAAAAGCTGACACAAATCAAAAATAGATATAATGTTAAAATAGGGGCGGCCTATAAATAGAAGACCACAGTTCGAATCGCCATTACTTCTAGCGGAAGTGCATTTTATGTTTAACATAAAATGTAACTTTTAACAAATAGCAGAGGTTTTATATTGCAAAATTCCAAAAGGTTTTTTTTTTTACTGATAGCCACCTGCAGTTTGCTCAAGAGTGGCTCGCAAAGTTGTTTGAGGACCCACAGTTGGAACCGACTGTGGTGTGGACTGATGAAGCCAAATTTCATTTTTGTCCTGCAGCGTAAACAGACTTAATTGTGTTTACTGGCGGTACGTCAAATCCAAATATGGTTGTAGAGTACGATGATAAAAGTCTCGGCATCATTATCTGGGGAGGTGCTACGTACTAAGGAGTCATTGGCTCTTTCTTCTTTGAAAATGGCATCAACAGCGACAATTACCTGGAGCTCATTAAGGATACTGTTACCCTCTTTGATCAGACCTCTCTGTTTACCCTCTTTTGGGACCTCTTTGATCAGTTGTGGTGGCAGAATGGAGTTGTGGTGGATCAGCAGAATGGAGCTCCTCCTCATTTTGCTACAGCAGTAAATCGGAATCGGTTGAACCAGGCATTACCTGGACGTTGGATCGGACGTCTCGGGACAATTGAATGGTCAGCCCGCTCTCCTGACCTCATCCCACTATATTTTTTCCTGTTGGGCTATTTAAAGGACAAGATTTATTCCCGTAACATCAACTCCCTACAGGACCTGGAATTAGTACTGTTCCTCATCAACTGTGTGCAAAATCACTTGAAAATATATCTTTGCGATTACAGGCCTATATTGACGCTAATGGCATGCAATTTGATGATACATTGGAAAACAGATTTTAAAGAATATTTGTGTTACAAAATATGCCATCTGTTTTCTTTTCATACCTACATTGCTAGAAGTTACGGCACGTTAAAGTATGGTCTACTACTTATGAGCCATCCAATATAGCAGGTCCGTCCTGTACGGGTTCCGGTACTGTACGGGATCCTCTACGTACAGGAAGGCAATTTATAATATCTTACGCTGTCTCGACAAATACTAATAGTGCAGTAGAATTCACGCTTACTTTTGGTATTTGGCCTTTTGCACTCTTTATTACAAAACAGGTTACAATTAATTTATTGGTTCGTATTATTTTTCCCGGTCTTACGACAATGACGCATGAAAAGCATCCAACACTGGATATGAATTTATTAGACATCCAGTCTTTATATTAAGGGTCAACGTGGTATTTCTAAGGCTAAATATCTCCTGGTTTATGCACCAGTCACCAGTATATTCAGTCCAGTGGTTTCTCATAACAAATTGTCTAAAAATATTTCATTACGTTTTATTTATATATTAATCTTAGCAAAATTGTATTTCTCTGATATTTTTTACATGTAAAAATCGTGAAACTGATGTATTTGTAAATTCTATATATTGTAAAAGCTAATCTGAGTAAGATTAAATTTAATCAAGATTATATTTAGCGTACTTTAGTCATTTATGACTAAATACCAATAAATTATTAGTTAACTGTATAAAAATACAAGTTTTCGTATCTACTTACCTATTCAATTTTTGGTTGTTTTTTCCTGTGAGGAAAACTGAATAAAACTCATTTGCATATGGATTCATTTTCCAAATTGTTTTTCATTCTGTTATATTTATTCCTTTTTCTCTTTTTAGTTCTATAAATAAATATATGCACACAGATGGAGCCTACCTTGTTTTTTATTCCTTTTTATACATTTATTTATTCAATAAAAAATAGGTTATATGTTGTTATTAAAAAAAAGTTAATAAATACAATTGCATAAATAAAATACAAAATTCTGAGTATGACAAGGTATCGCAGAAATTTATTCAGCTGTTAAATTCAGATGTTATTAATGTTCACCAGTTCAATCACACATTCAGCGAATACAGATCAATGATTTGACTGAAATTTAATTTAATTTCATTCGAATTGAATGATTTAAGAAAGAGTTCTTAGCTGATTTTTACATAATTCTATAGCAATGTATGTTCTAACAAATCCTCTAGATTTATTTGTTGTTGATCGTTGATAAGTACTATTTGAAATTCTTTATGCAATTTTTATTTTTCATTTTAAATTATATTTAGGGTAGATGAAGAATTTAATCGATTTTATTCTAGAATGGATTCTTGGTCAATGAAGTGTTAAAACAAGAATAAAAATTGCCTTTATAAGCTTCTTTTCTTTTGTTTTATAATGAAAAATAATAGCTTAGAATATATTTTCTAAAAGATGATTTATCAAAGTGCACTTTTTTAAATTTTATTATTTTTGTAAATATTTGAAGTTAGCCAAATATTATAAAGTCGTGATAAAGTAAGAGAGGTATTTTTTATTGCATAATAAAAAAATGATTTAACAAAAAACCAACTAAAAAAACTTATAAATTTTATTTTAAAATTCCGAAAAACTTTTTTAATTTTTTATATCTATCCCTTACTGTTTTATGTGATTTTCTTTTTAATGAGATAGAAATGTATATATAACAAGCTCATTGTTGTTTATAAAAGTACAACAGTTAATTTTTACGACTTTAAAACCATAAGCGAAATCACAACATTTTGTTGCAGGCGAGGTAATAATAATTGTCATAGGATTAATGTAGCCTATTACGAAAAAAACTTTTCGTTATTTTTCCAGAAAAAAGGAAAATATTTTAAGATAAATATCCAGCAACAAAAACCTTGAATTTATATATTACGGCTTAGAAACTGCTATGTAATTTATTACTTCAATTATACGATCTAGTTTATTTTATAGAATTGTTAAAAATTCAAAATAATAGATTTTGTGTCTTTTTCCTTCGTTCTGAAGTTAATAAAATTAATTTAATACCTAAAATAGTTTAAAACATTACAGCCAGTTATAACAATGATATTCAGAATCATTAAAACGTGATTTATTTCTTTTACTCTTTTTTTAACTTTAAAAGTATTATTTTTTCAATTGTACATATTCTTAATCACATACATTAATAAACAAATCAATCAGATTATTAAAATAACTATAAAATAATTAAAAGAAAATGTACGTAATAATTTTGTAAATCATATTTTGGTTACATAAATAATTTCAGTGTATTTTTTAAAATTATGAGTTATGTTTTTGTGTAAATCAGGAAGTAAAAGTTGCGTAATTAATTCCCGAAGAAATTAATTTATGTTTAATAAATTTCTTCACTTGTCACCTCCCCGCTCCTTGTCTTTAATATACATGTGTCAGCCATGTACATCTGAATCTTCAATTTGTATATTCCTTATAGGAATTACGTCTTCAATCTGTCTTGCTAGTAGGACATCTCTGCGGTTTTTCTTTTGATTGGAAGCTATTGTAAAATCTTACGCTACCACCTCACATCGTTTAATCAATTCACGTATTCGACCACATTAATTAACTGTAATTTCCTTTTCCTTGACAAATTACTTCATCTTGCTCGTAATCTATCGGAATCATTAGTAAATTCCCCTAGCGATAAATTTATTTGATGTCGATATCTATGTTTTATCTTTTTCGGCCTTCTATGATGCTTCTGAGCTGTTAACCACTATTTAAAACTTTATGATTACATTTATATTTTATCTCGTATTTATTATTTTATTACTTCTTCAACTTTAGTGAAGATCACTCTCAAAATGTTGATATCAACATTTTAGTTAACTGTGTTTTTTGAGTGTAAGTGTATATACACTCAGTTTTCCCTTCTCAACCCAGATTTTTATTATGGAATATTCTACATTCAAGTATTTTCCGTTCTTTATACCGATTACTATTGCAGCTTCTGAATATACTTCTTGTAATCTCCTTATATTAGAGCACTGGTTGTCTTTGTCTTCAACCATCTATAAAGATTGGCAATGAATGTTTTTTTCAAAGTTAAAAAGTCCTCCCATTTCAATCGTAATATCCATACCCCCCCACTATATGCAACTTTTTATACAATTACTACCGTGTAGTTGGATCCATGGCTTCACAACTGATAATTTTTCTTAAGTTTCCGCTTAGACCTTCTCACTGACCTGATTTTTCTTTTTTATCATCGTCTCATACAGAAAAAATATCAGTAGATAATATACTTACTGTAAAACCTTTTTGTTTCATATTTATCAATTATTTCATCCTCCTTAGCCTTTTTCAACTTTTTTTAATGCAATTTTTATTTTTATTTTAATTAAATTTTTTAATATAAAAATGATAACATCTTAATACTGACAACATTTGTATTTTATCGTTTATTCTTTTTTTCAATTACAGGCTTCATAGTATAATGTTATAAGTCCGCTAACCCGGTTGTAATCAAACTTTAGTTGTAGCGAGTTAATCAGAACTAGTTGTTACATGATATAATCAGAAGTAAAAAAAATTGAAAACCAGAACCCGAATTTTTAGTTTATAGCTTACAACCAACAAGCCATAATTAATATTAATTATATTTTTATCTTTTATTTTAATTATCTCGCTAATTGTCTTGTATCTCTTACATTATTTCCTGCTCACTGATTCTACAGAATTATCTTGTCAAATTTTTATTTATGAAGGAAATAATGTATTTTTATATGGTATACTACTTTAGTGATATAGGTGTAAAATTCTATTGATTACAGATTTATGATTTGATCTTAGTGTAATAACTTGTATAGTTAACTTAAACACACACACACACACACACACACACATACACACACACACATACCCACAGAGAGAGAGAGAGAGAGAGAGAGAGAGAGAGAGTGATAAAAGATAAAAAATGAGTGTTTTAATAGTTTTAATTCAACGTGAGGTAAAGCAATATCATAACTACATATTGCAAGGTATTGCTTAGGAAGGCAACAGCTGTTAATGACATAAAGACAATAGAAATAGTCGTTTATTTAGGTCGTACAATATGGGTGCTCCTGAGCTATAGCGCGTGCGCGCTCTCTTAAACCAGCATGCATGAATATAACTAATTATGCAAACTCAAGTTTCACAACTACTACTTCGCGTAACCTTTTGTATTATATTATACTATGAAAAAAATGTCTAACAGTTATGACAATATATAACTAAACGTACTTCAAAAATTAATTCCTAGCAGGAGGCTGCACAGTAAATTCTATAAAGTGAAAGCTAAAGAATTTACATCCTTTCTTTTTACTTGTAATACTTTTATTGGATAATGGAAATTAATAGAATAATAATATTATTATCTACTACAATAGGTTTCATCACCTTTCATTTTTATGAATAACAACAACACGTCTTCTGAAGTGTTGAAATCATAACCCGTGTTCAGGTACAGTCTTTTGACAATTGTTATTACAAAAGCTTCCCGTTATTTAATAAACTATATTTAAAAATATTTACTAAAAATTTAACAACAAAAAAAAAAGAAAATTGAAAATTTCACTTTTTAATATTATGATTTAAAACGCCGTTGGATAATTTTCGTGTAATAAGAGTGATGAAATGATTAAATCCTATTAATTGAAGGATTTTTTTATGAGAGTGGGCATAAAAAGCTATGGTCATTAGCCCGGTAGAAATTGTTATAGTATGAAAAGATGCCATGCCTGACCAGGATTCGAACCCGGGACATCCGCACAAAATGCCGAGACGCTATCTACTCAGCCACGTTATTAATTTATATAATTGCTATTAATTGTTTTATTAAGTTGTTAATTTAAATATTATTATATATTTTTAATTCTTTATTTACATATTATTATTATTATTATTATAGAAAATAAATGGAATTAATATTATCAGCAATGAAGTAATTCTTTTCGTATAAAAAACGATACAACTAAATTAATTATACAATAATGTAAAATACTAAATATGATGCGAAGTATGCGTAATTATTGAAAATTTACAGTTGGTATAATGCCAGAGTATATCCAACAATGGAAATAGTATTACAGACAAATGTGGTCTTTACAACTCATTAATCAGCTTCTAAACTGTAATTCTGAATAGAACTACCTAATTTTACAGAAATATATACAAGCATAAAAGAAACAATGTTCATGTAATTGGCGTATAAAAGTTTTGGTATTAGAAAAAAACACATGTTATTGCTCCTTTTTTTCTGGTTAAATTTGTTTACAATCGATATTTAAACAAATTTATCAAAGATTTAATGAAATAATTTAGTATAAAATTTATGAAAAGAATTTTATTTTATTCCTAGTTAACAAATATTTTTTTTTAAATCAAATACTTTCAATACTTTTAGCTTTTTTTTGCCGCGGTGTTTAATTTGCAATCCAATTTACCGGAAGCATAAGTAAATTTGGATACCAAATTGACGTGCAGAGAGGGTTTATATTGAAATCCCTTATAGAACTGCAAATGTAGTCCAAATAACATCAAGTTAAGAACGTAAAAATCAAAGAAAACGCCAAAAAATAATCTTATCAATCACACAAAGAATAACTAATCAAATAAAGAAACAGTGAAACAAATCAAAGAACCAACAAAAGTAAGTGGCGAAACAAAGTGAAGAATTTTGACGATACACAACACTCTAGGATAGCTCATGATTATCTGAGATTTGAGATTCACCTCAAATCTCGGAGAACTTACAAATCTAATAAATGCAGTCGTTTAGGCGCCTAACATCCTCGCTGTTATCCAGGAAGTTAACCGCGAGGCAGTTCACAGATTTTTTCAAATAAATTTTGTATCATGTACCGAATTGCCGTATCTCATCTCGAACAGTTGGCAATTCCAGATAATCTTGTATTTCAGTTATTTTTTTTGCAAACTTGATATATTTCTTAATAGTTTTTTTAGGAATCGCTGTACGACTTCAATGTTACTCTCGCTTTTCGTATCCCGTAGTAAAATTCCGCAAGTCCAAATCGGTTTCAGAACTGCTGAGTACAGCAATTGCTTGTTAGATGATAGTTGCGACCTCTTGTCTAGCAACCAGTACATCTACCTGATCTTAAAGTTAAGCTGCGTCCTTTTCTCCCTAAAATGACTCCCCACGTTAGAAGCACTTTTTTGTGATATCAGCTTTTATTGTAAATCGGAGTTTATTTTTTAATACTAGATTTTTATAATGTATGTTATAAATTCAGAGTACTTTCTTGCGAAACATCAAGAAAAGTAACTGACATTTTTTGGTTAAAAAAATGTTTATTAACTATTACAACATTCCAACAGTATTCGCGCACTATTAGTAGTAATAGCTATTTTACTCCATTTTCTTTTTACATAATTTTTTTCATATTATTATCAATACATTGAATATTTTTTTTGTTTCTGTGAACGATTTTTTTTTTCATAAGGTAATGTTTTTAGATTGCCTTATCCATTTTTTTTTTTTAAATTAAAAAGAAAAATTTTTAAACAAATTTATGTATTGTTTTAAAAATTAAAAGAAAAAATTGGTTCTGTTATTTGATATTTAATGGTTTTACAACCAGCTTTCCAGCTACTGCCGGCGGCTCATATAAATGTGTGTGTGGTTGTACAGGCAAATGTAATTAGTACTACCGGCTTGCGTAGGTCTGACATAGCTGCAGACGTAGTGAAATGGAAGTGTAAATGTACCGGCAAACATGTATTCTGGGACAGATTCAGGTCGACCACTCCTGAGTCGTGTGGTTGATTGAAACCGAACCACCAAAGAACACCGGTGTCCACAGCCTAGCATTCAAATCCACATATAAGCAACTGTCTGTACAAGGACTCTAACCTAGAACTCTCGACTTCAAAAATCTGCTGATTTAATTCTTCTAAATTTTATTTATTGAAATCTATGCCTAATTAAGGTTGTTTGTATTGTAGTTGCTTTAATTTACCGCCGACTTCAGATTATGAAATTTGTTTTTTCTTTTAACATTTGCAGAAATAAATAAAAGGGTTATGTTTACAAAAAGGCCAATAATATATTTATGAATAGCTATATTATTTGACTTTACTTCGAGTTTTTGTTGAAGATTTATTTATTTTAAATGTGTGACGCGTATAGACAATTCATAATAGGAAAGATGATTATTAATATATAATTAAGCTTTAATAATACTTTTAATATTTTAATACGAGTACATTAATCAGTAATAATATTAATAGTATTTTAAATTTGCTGATGCGTTTGAAAATTAATAAAGTTCATGTTTAGTTCATGGTGATGCTAAAATATTTGTACAGGCATTTAATTCTACAATAACTTTTGTGATAATGCGTGCAATTTTGTTTCATTATTTTGGTTTACAGCTGACTAGGTAGTATAGAGTTTAACTGAACTTATCTCACCGGGAAAAGTCAATACATCGACACCTAATTAAATTTTAATGCTACTGTTTCCAGAATTCTGTTTCCTAACCATCATTTGTGGTTAAGTTCTAATTAGCAACACATCACATTGGTAGATTCTAGAATGTAATACAATTACGATCAAGTGAGTAATATATAATTATTGGTCATTATTAAAATTAAATTAAAGCATAGGAAATGTTCCGTTTTTGTTTAATTTTTACATTCACCTTTATCTACGTAGAAAACATCCAAATTTTAATGCTTAGATTACTACCCTTTTTTAATTTCAAAACCGTTCTACTCTTTTACGGTAGGACAACTAAACTAGTTTCTGATCCCTTGATAAAAAAAACAACAATAATTAGCATAAAACAAAGGTTTGTATTCTATTCCCGGTTTGGACTAGTTATTTTTTTCCTTTTAGTCCATCTCATTCACATGTTATGCATTTTAAGACATTTGTATATCTTACGTCATCAAAATTAATAATAAAAATTGAATATATTACCGTTAAGTTTTGCAATTTGATAGTTTACAAAGTTATATAACGATCGCTATAATTAAACTTTTTTCAAATAATATTTCCTTTTATTGCAGTAAATCTTTTATTATTTAAATATTTTTCTAGATTTTCCTTTATCGTTAATAAAGTATCAAGATTTTAAATTAAAAATTTAAATCCAAAAAGTTTTGTGTTAAGATTCTAGGAGGACGACGATTTTCTATCTAAAAAAATTAGCTTCTCAAGATGACATGTTAAATGTAGTAAGCTGAACGTTAATCTATAATTACTTAAGTAAAAATAAATAGGACATATGAAAGCCCATTTAATAAATTATTACATTTTTTGTTTGTTCTACAACCAGTATATTTACAATAAATTATTTAAATGAAAACTTGTTTAAAGTACATTTTCTGCAACGAAATATGATTTACCTTGATACGAAAATTCTATTTTTATTTGTTCATTTTTTTTCAATTCGTACAGCTAATTAAAACTTTTTCTCCATTAACATTATTTTTTTATCCATTATTCCTGTTTTTTAATTAAAAACTTTACATTCTAATCTCTACACTTTTCGAGAGAAAATTTTCAGTTATAATTATTTTTATTTGGCAGTAATTTTTTCAGTTAATTACTGAATAAACAAATAATAATAAGTAAAAATTTATCATATTCCTTTATAATCATACTTCATTACTGGAATCAGATTTTTCATTCCAAATAATTAAACATTAAAATTTTATTTTGCAACAAGATTCATTAAAATTATGGGCAAAACTCTTCTTTTAGTTAACTACTTTTAAATATTTGTTTTCTTCAGTCATTTGGCTGGTTTGATGCAGCTCTCCAAGATTCCCTATCTAGTGCCAGTCGTTTCATTTCGGTATACTCCCTACATTCTGGATCTCTAACAATTTGTTTTACATATTCCAAACGTTACCTGTCTACACAATCGTTCCAATCTGCCTGATATCAAAGCAACTATTTCAGGATGTCTTATATCCGCAATCATAAAATTTGCGCACCATCGTAGGAATGCAAACACAATCCGATCAAATTTTTAATCCGGGTCTGTTTATTTTACAATATAATTCTTACTCAAAAACATAAATGGATTCATTGGAAATATACACATGAATTCACTTATACTCATGAAACTTTTACATGATTATTTATGAAACATAATGCGAAATAGTATTCTTGAATTTCCCATTGTTAATAAACTTTTTACAACGCCTACCAACAACCTGAACTTTCCACGTTTATATCAGAATAAAAATATTTTCCTGATGCAATACTTTTTAGAACTCCAGTAAGAATTAAATGAAGTTTGATCGGTCTTGAAATTTGTGCGAACTCGATTATCTCCTGAATTAAACTTCCTCTTAACGTATATTTTCGAAAATTAACTTTCCAAACTACCAGAACAATTCCGAAGTGTCATGAATTTTACCGGCTTATTATTGAATAAGTGGAGTAAGTTATGAAGTGTCGTGAATTTTACCAATTTATTGGAAAATCGTTTATTATAAATCGTTCTACCATCCGGTTTATTAACACATGTATCTTTATTTTGAACTGAATACGATTATTATGATGAAATGTGTCAACTCGTGCAATAGGTTTAAATATTATCGTAACTATGTAATATTTAACACATTTGTCAAAAAAAATTAACATATTTTTTTTCTTTTTTTTAATCTTCTCATTCTCCTGAATCTGCAATTAACAGTAATGTTATTATTAAATTATTGCATTATGTTTGGATTGGTGAGATATTTATTCTTTAAAAATACATAAATCCTACTTACATTATTTTCATTTAAGTTTTCTGTTTTAGTGTTAATAAAAGTAACACAGTTTTCCTTGGATCTTTTATTATTATCATTATTATCTATTTATTTATAATTTTGTGTCGTTTGTTTGTTATTGATTCCAAACTCCAATTTTTTAGTGGTGTCTTTTTTAACTCGTGGATTGTATAAATAAAAAACAAATCTTTACAGGAAGAGAAGAGATTATTTTTAAATATTTCTATTGAGGTATTAAAATTTAGATTTATTTTTAATGACAACAAATTTTGACGTCACCTATTTTACACACCATTAATAAACTACATTAAATGAACAGCAAGCTGAACAGAACATCATAACTTTTTATAACCGGTTATTATATTTAAAAAAAAAATATTGAATAATGAATCATTTATTATCGATTATAAAGAGACTTAAATAACTATTCTGTTAATTAATGACGATAGAATAGGGCAATTGTTAGTAAATCAGTTCATCTGAAAGGCTGTTCGACGAGAAATCCCGTAGTATAGCCACGGTGCGGAGGTGAAAAAATAATTGGCCAGAAAGTCCATTTGCATGTGAATGGTGTTTTAACGGGACAGCCCAATCAAGAGGCGGTGGTAAACTTGCTACCGGGGTACTCACCACGCCTACTCGAAGCCCTGCGGCTCCTTTCAAGATATCTTTCTCTGGCATTCTCTCTCTCTCATTCTATTGCTACTTTTGCCGTCCGACGGTAGAATCCGTTTTTTGTTCTTACTATCAGTAGTGATTAGGCTCTTTGTTATATAATTTAACACTCAATAAAGGTCAGAAAAAACTATACTCGCACGTACACGCTACACTAATTCATGGGAAAATTAATTCTTTGAATAATCATTTTATGTTTTATCTCAATACTGTAGTAATATAAGTTCATCATACGTGCTTCATTTAATTCTTTTTTTTTTTCAACTTTCCTGGCTGCAAGAAGGAAAGTATGGTAATCAATAAAAAAATAGGGTATGGATTTTTATTTTTTATTTCTCGACGTTTCGTCATGAAACGTCTTTTTTGGGGTCCCAGGGTCATCCTGGGACCCCAAAAAAGAGGAGATAATACGTACGTGCGTATGTGTGTTGGCGGGTTTGAATCTTAATAATATTTGACTGAATTAACCGATTTTGATGAAAGTTTGTTCAGCGACTCGTTTGTACGCGGTAAATTGTTGGTAAAAGTTTAGGATCAATGTCTCTAGGAGGTAGCTAAACAGTTTCTTTGGAGTCAGTTTTCTTCAACATTTTTAAAGCTTAACTGCACTTAAGTTCAGTAGTTGCGACATGTTTATCTTGCCACTTAAAAAAAAAATTGCCCCCACATTCTCTCCTTCCCCAAAAATCGTAAAAAGATATCTTTTTATTTATTGCATACTGTAACTAATTTTTTCTTTATGTCTTCCTAAGCATAGTAGTAGTGTAACTGGCAAAAAAAACAAATATTTTGGGGTTATATTCGTGGTGAGAAAGCCGACCGTATTTTAAAAATATCAATTTTTTGAACTCTTCAAAACTTTTTTGCATTTATTTAGATTTCTAATATTATTAAAAATTTAAACAGTAAACTTTTAGTAATAATATTACAATAAAATTTCATCATGATTCATCCTTTTCATGATATACCTTTTTATTGGTTGTACATTTTAGAATGGATTTTTTTTTAGTTTCTTCCATTTAACATTGTAAAGAAATAAATTCAAAAAATTCTTTTAATTTTGTAGCTGGGGGAGCAGAAAAAATAAAAAAATAAAAATTTAATTTTTTTTTAATGCGTTATTTTTTAACAATATAAGAATAAATAATCAATACCAGGGAAGTATAATAATTTTGTTGTAAACTTTTATTTTATTTTACAGAATCTGCCATTCTTTTGAGCTTACAGTGTTTTTGTTACAAAGATTATCTTCTACTCTGATATATTTTAAAACTAGTTTTGTGTATTTTAAAAGTACAATAATTTACGTTTATCTGTGACCGACCTGTAAAAGAAAACTTAATTAAACAAACTTAGTTTTCCCTCTTATAATTAATACCTTATAATTTATGCTCTTATAATTAATCCTTAAAATTCTATAAATTAACACTAAGTTTTAGACTTACCCTAAATTAAGAAAGTTACATTACGATTTTAAATTAATTTAAATTTAAAAACTTCTATTTATATTAGTATGATTTAATTTTCTCAAATAAATTAATACAAACATATCGAAACGCTATACATTGATTATTAAAAACTAGGCTTCGATTTTTATCTAATAAAAATTATTGCCGTCAAAAATTGATAATATTTTGGCAATAAAGTAAAGCAGAGTACGATTCCTTTTTTATACCCTTACTTTACAGGAAGAAAGATGAAGCCCAGTTTAAGAATCACGTACCTCATTAGTACAGCGTCGTAAAAAAAATTTATAAAAGGCCTATATTAACTGTATTTTTTCTTTTCTGAATTTATTCATGTGCAATATGTTACGTAAA
The DNA here is from genome assembly GCF_047948215.1 of Lycorma delicatula. Taxonomy (NCBI): domain Eukaryota; kingdom Metazoa; phylum Arthropoda; class Insecta; order Hemiptera; family Fulgoridae; genus Lycorma; species Lycorma delicatula. The sequence continues at coordinate 156,216,432 of NC_134457.1, read as the reverse complement.
CTTTATTTCGAAACTTTACAGTTGTTAGCAAAGGAGAGTTTATTCGATTTTATTCACTTTTTAAGTGAATTAAACTTTGGTGTAACAAGTTTATTATCCATTAAAAAAAAATTGTCTGATTATGTCAACAGATTTTCAGTTTTTCCAATGAAAAGGTTATCTCTTTACCAAAATATATTTCAAACGCTTAGTTTTCCGAACAGTAATAAATTATTTTAGTAGTTGAAAATCTCTAAATTTACCTACTTGAAAAACAGTATTCTGTTTTTCTTTATTAATCTTTATAAAACAATTTTTTTTATAAAGAATTTATAAAGAATTTTTTTTAAATAGGGATGGTGGTAAAAATCTTAGTTAATTTATTTTTTTTTTATAGTTGTTTAATATAATTTGATTGTATCATTAAGTTAGTATTATGTGATAAGAAATTTTAACTTTGAACATTTCTTTTTTATTCAAAATATGTATTTACTGTATCACTTCTGTTTTATAAAAAAAATTATTTACAATTGATAGATAATTTATAGTAAATATTTATATTTATGTTACTTTTATGTTTCAGGTAATATTTTTAAAAGCCAACATTCTTACATTTAAGGTAACAATTTTTATTATTTATTTTTTTATAATTAGACGATTCAAAACTTTATTAACTAATAAATAACTTAATTTTTATAAGGGATGATAAAAATAACTAAGGAGATCGCTGTCCAACGACAGTATACCAACGGGAATTACAGTTAATTAGTGCGAATAGACAAATGAAAATACAATTCAGTAAGAACACGGTTTATCTACTCTGCCGTTTCAGTCTTTGTATAGAGTTGGTTAGTAGGTGTTCTAATAGGTACAGATCGATAATTATCGGTTGGGTATTTTATTATATAATTTTACCTTAAATCAGAATATATACAGTAAAACTTTTCGTCAGAATCTGTACAGTACACATCCGGATAAAAGCTGGTTTTTGGTTTTTTTTTAACCTCCGGGACCAACGTTAGGTATTGCTTCAGAGGATGAGATGAATGATCTGTAGCGTGTGAAAATGCCATGCCTGGGATTTGAACCCGGGACCTCCGGATGAAAAACCAAGACGCTACCACTTGCGCCACGGCGGCCGGAAAGAAAGCTTGTTATTTGAGTTACATCTTAATAACCAATTAATGTGGTTTTATTTCATTTCATGCAGAACGAAAAACTGATTTTTGTATCATATAGTTGAATGCCCGGATTCGCCGGGTTTATTCCTCATCTCTATCCCAAATGTTGCTATGAATTCATAAAATTGTCTTATTAAAGGAGAATATTTTATTTGAATGTATTTTTTTTTCTTTTTTTGTAACTCAGAGGGTTTGATACATTTGGAATGTTAAAAAAGAAATCAAATCGTACTTAATATAACAAAGATAAAATCAATCGGTCCAGTAGTTTTCAAATTTCTCCCTTCCTTTCTGGTTGCCCTTCTAGCATTTTTGGAAAATTCTAAAACTGATCCGGGATCAGTATAGAACTACTTTCTGAGTTTAATAAAAGTCAGTCTAGCGATTTATACGTCATGTAAAACAAAGAGATTTTCTTTTGTATTAATATAACTTATACCTTTTTTTTGTATTGTTCTTGAGTGGTTTGTTGTATTTAAAAAAAAATCTTACGATTTACGATAAGTTATGCATTAATAATATCCTATTTTTTTCACTTATTTTTCCATAAGTGCAATCTCAACGCTTCTAAACTAATGAAAGAATAATAATGCTCAGCTCTATTTAATGCCATAGATTACATATTCCGATTTCATCTGGGGTTTTAAGTTTTTAATTTCAATTTTTTTATTTTTGATGATCGGTTTCAATTGGTCAATCATTAAAATAAAAATGTCAAGTTCTCACAATGATGATCAGAAATTCTTGTTTTAGTTTGCACTTAAACTGTATATTTTAACGTAACTGTTATGGGTATCGCAATTTCAATTAATAATGGGGTAAAAAAATTGTATTGACAAAGTAGAGTAATGAATTTGCATTAAAATTTGGGCATTAAAACGGTTTAAAACCTCTTCTGGGTGTTAAGAAAAACTACTGTCACTTCACGTAAAAGTAATATAAAATTCAGAGACGTTGTCTGAAGTTTGCTAGGAAGTACTATAAAAGAACTAAATTACTCTCTAATAGAATATCCACATTTCCGGTAGTTTTGAGATTCTTTTATCTTTCGTAACATTTATTCATGCTTTTTAATAAAAAATATGAGATTAATTTATATGTTTTAATAGTTTTTTAAAAGATAAAGCTTAAAGCAAAATAAAATTTCCATCTCTTTTGATAGCCAAAGTAATTTATTTATTATTATTTTTTTTAATAGCTGCTGAATTAAATTGAAAGATTTAAAAATTTTAAACAGCTGATAAAAATGTGATCTCTTTTTTTTATTTATTCTGTTAAGTAATATATTATTTATTATGTTAAGTAATTCTGTTAAGTAATATACATAAACGTTGAAATTGCACTACCATGAAAACAAATGAAAAAGGGATTTTTTTTTTTGCAAAATTGACATAATTTCCTCTAACAAATAACGAACAAAGTTTAGCACTGTATAAAACTGTTCTTTTTTTTTATTAAGTGGTTTTTAAGATATCTTTTTCAAAGACAAGCCTTACGTATACACAATAAAATCGTGGAATGTGCTGATACTTTTTTTATGTCCTGTATTAGGCATTTTCCCACGGATATATCCTTGGTTTTATTTAAATATGTATCCACGAGTCTAATTAATACATTAAGAATATATATTTTTTTTTATTAAGTACATATTTGTTTACATAATAAAAACATATTACTTCCATTTTATTTAAATATGTATTCTATTTCAATCTTTTTGTTAGGAAAAAATATATGGGAATCTGTTGTTCTGTTTCATTAAAATGCAACTTTTTATAATACAAATTAATGTTATTAAAAATTATTAATGTAATTTATAATTTTAATACAGGGAAAAGTCAGAACAGCTCGTGATAAATTTATAATTAAATTTAGTTTTAAGCAATAAGTTTTAAAATAACATTGATTTTGACTGTATGTCAGTGTTAAGTCTTCTCTTAAAGAAAAGTAAACTTCGTCACGAGTGTTATTTAGTTAACTTCATTATTTAAGTTGTATTTCAAGAAGAACGTATATTCAAAGATTCTGTTGGTTTGTAGCTCGTTAGGTCAGGTGGTATGAGAGCGTTTAGAATACACTCGTAGTACACACTCGAATCTGTTTGTCATCCCAATAACAACAGATATATAGAGTGGTAGCTAGCTACGAGATAGTTTAGTAGTTTCAAGCCCCTTGTGTGTACTTTCAGTAACAGTTAAACTAAACTACTACACATCACGGGTATTATGTACGTACATTAATAGAATGAAGTAAATCCCATCGCGTCTCTTTAGTTTACGTTCACATCAAAAGCTCTTTTCTCATTCCGCTACTACTTAATTTTTAACGCGCTATTATTTATTCTCTAATGTCTGCTTAGCGTCACCGAATTGTATTTTTGTTATAAGTTAACAATTATCTAACGTTAATCTAATTTTTTTAGTGCTCTCCTGTTAATTATAAAACGTTTTTTTATAAATGCGTTGACCGTTCAGGTTACTGGTCAACGACTATCCACTATTTCACATATATTATTTGCCCAAGGTTAAATTAAATAAAACATTCACACAGTTTAAAGAAGAGGTAGCTATTAAAATTCCACTGTACTTTTTCTGTTAAAATAACATTATAACACCACTAGGACGTCTACAGTCTAGTATTTCAATTAATACGAAATGTTGGAGAGTAATAAATTACTTATAAACTTTTTCTAGCTTCTAGTATTTTTTTTTATGCATTAAGACATAATTTTTTCCTTAAAAGCGTATTGTATGATTGCATGTTTTTTTGGATAATTGACGGCCGCCATTAAGACTTTTGGGTCTCTATATTCGATCTTCCGGATCATGCTGTCGTCTTTGAAAAATGATTACTTCCGCTAAATACCAAATAAATGGTGCTTCGCTGTACCTCTTTTCTCTTGTTCTATCATTTTACTCTTTCTCCCTACACGTGTGTTGTGAGGAAGTGCATTTTAATGTTTTTCGTCCATTCTTACATTTAAGGCGGGTATACAGGGCATACAGAAGGCTAAACTGAATTATTCCATGCTGCGCTAAGCTTCTGTCAGTTTGGTTTTAAGTACATTACTAAGGTACCTATTTTCCTACCCGAGTTCACACTTATCTGTTTTATTCTAGTGAACTTTATATATATGTTGTTTTATAAAAGGAAGCGTCGTCCATGTAGCTTGATCGCTGGTTTTAACTTTCATAAGCATGGCATGGATATTGATTTTTTCATTAAAATGTTCCATTATTAATATAAAAATATTAATTAAAATATAAAATCCAAATGAAGTAAATAACCAAAATAAAAGTGAAACAAAATGGAAATTAAATCTCAGTACTTTTGTAATTATGATTAACAAATCATCACTGCATCTGTTCAGAAAGCGGCCTACAAGTGTCGCGCTATACCGTATAACTTAATTATAGCAATTTGAAGTTTGATAATAACAGTAAAAAACTTAGATGGTTTATTTCATTACTTAAACATTTTGTTTTAAAAACTGAAGAAAACCTTTTTTTCAAACTAATTTGATGCGATGCATATGTAAAAAAATAAGCTTTCCTAATTGTACTCGCCTAATTTTGACGCTTTACGACCAATAATGTTCTAGTTACTAGTCATTTTTTGAATTGGTGTTTAATTCAGAAGTGGTGGTTAAAAAAAATAGAATTTATCGTTATATTAGCTTTTCTTCCCCGCAGCACTTATGCATTAATTGCTAAAAAGAAAATGTTTTTATCCACAACCTCAACCTTGTCGTAATAGTGGTTTTTCCCATTAACTTGAATTTTAACCCCCGGCGATTTAGCGCAGCCCTTGATCGGGTAAAATTTTTATATTTTACTCTAGAGTATTTACATTTTTGACAAAGCGTATTATGGGTTTACCCCTCTTATGCGTTATGCCGTTCCAGTGGCATTTTTGCTATGCTGTATAGGTTATCATTACTTCTAAGAATAATGCTTTCTAAGTTTGAGGATTGGGAGACATATTTTTTAAACGATCACGCTATTCTCTGATATTCTCGCGGTATTGCAAACGTCGCATAATTTGGACGGAAGGGGCCTCAGAATGCTGAGTATCTTTCCTTTTAATATCAATCAATAATCAAAAAGCTTCAACCTCTTCTTAGAGGTTGTTTAGGGGCATGTGAATAATATTCGAGAGAATGACGATGAATTTAAATTGTATCTCCATTACCATCTGTTATAGCTCACGCCGAGCACTGACTTTGCCATTTTCATCTCCAGTAGCGAACCATTTTCACATGAGAATGCTTTGTAAAATAGAATTACATCTACGTGTAAATAACCAGCCCTTCCATTTTTATCATTTCAACCATAATGTGTAAAACGTTGCACAACAATTTAACTCTTATAAAATAACCAACGTCAACCTTATAAAATAACCTACCTTAAAAAGTCGTTACTATAGAAGTTGTTGATTATTGAAAAATCTATTTTCAAAAATTTTAACAATAAATAATAGTAGAACAGTTAGAAATAGAAAAATAATAATATAGGGAAAATAATTATGTTGGATAAAGGGCGTTGGAAAATTAATAATTTTGGAAATTTTGCATTGGAACTTTTAACCACGTATCCAATCATCTATTTTATAACGAAATTTTTTTTAATTTGATAATCTTTAAAGATTTAAGTCTACAAGCAGACATTTGATTTCAATTTTATTGTTATTAATAAATGAATAAAATTCCTGAAGAGAGATTGGAACCCCTAACTTTTAGTTTGGTGGTTTAACACTTCATTTTCTTCCTGGACGAATGAATTTAACATTTGCACTTGAAGATGACGTTATTTTGAGTCGTGTTTAAATTCTTTTGACAAATTGACAGACGGTAAAGTTGTCACCCAAATCTTGCTTAGCTCTTCTAGTTTTTTAGATTAGTCACTAATAAGTACTTCAAAGAAAGTTAAATTTTTGAAATTAATTAGAAAATGTTTTTTCTCCGACCAGCTTTCTAGCTACGGGTGGTGTGGGCGCGCGCGTGTGTTCGTATTAACAACTGCAATCACCGCAAGCGGCTTGTCAGGCCTGACGTAACTGCAGAGGTAGAGCAGTGCGAGTGTAATTGTACCGGTAAACATGTAGTTTTGAACACTCAGTTCGACTACTCCTGAGACGTATCGTTAATTGAAACCCAACCATCTAAAACACCATTATCCACAGTCTAGCTTTCAAAATCCATATACAACTGACTTTACGGGGGCTTGAACCTTAAAACTCTCGACTTCAAAATCATCTGATATCATATAGTACAGTTAATATAATAAAATTAAATATTTAAGGGCTTAAAATTAATTATTTAATAATTAAACTATATTAATATTTAATAAAATGAACGCAGTGATGCGTAGTCTTAATTTTGATTTTTTTTAATTAAAAAAAATTTCCAATGAAATATTTTCATAATGCTTAGCTTGGTAGAAATATTAATAAATTCTTCGTTTTTTTCATTAAAATTTAATCTATTCTTTCATTCTGTTTGCATTAAATTTTCATCTTTATAATTGACAATATGTATTCAGCAAACAAAAATGTAGAAATATTTTACACTATCTAAACTCCTGTGAAATAATATTATACTCGTATGCCTCACGATATGATTGTTTAAGTTTTGAATCATGATTTTTGTGTGCTCTCTAAATATTCTAAAACTAAATCTCTTTTTTACGTAAGTAGAATAATGTACTGTAATAATCAGCTGTTTATTCCTGTGAAATTTAACAGTGGATGTCCCGCTGAGTGATTTGGTTAACAGAACAATGTTGGTATAAGTGAAAATAAACTGTATGACTAGTCGTTGGAAATTTATTGTCACACGCAGTTTATTATTGTTTCTTAAAACAACTTCGGAAAATTGTTTTTACGTACAAAATGTTTTATATTTAAAATTAATCATTTACCAATTTCATGCACGGTTAGAGAATATAAGACTTTGTTTCCAAAGAAGTGCATGAAATATCATTATTTTTAAACTTCACGGTCTTTTTCTTAATTATAGTGAAATTTTATTTTAGTTATCATCAGTAATGTACTTCAAAAACTTAAGATTATAAAAAGATGCGTAAGCAGGATGATTACTTCAATAATTTTTTTCTCGTCAGTAATTTTTTTTTTTTAGAATTCACAAGGTATTTATGTAGAATACCATTTGAAAGTATTTGATTTTGTTGATATTATTATTAATTTTTAAACATACTCGTATTTCAGAATAAAACATGACGGAATTAATGAAGCTTCTGAATTGATCTTATTTTTCATTGATTTATATACCTTTTCTTTTCCTGTTTAGCCTCCGGTAACTACCGTTTAGATAATTCTTCAGAGGATGAATTAGGATGATATGTATGAGTGTAAATGAAGTGTAGTCTTGTACATTCTCAGTTCGACCATTCCAGAGATGTGTGGTTAATTGAACCCAACCATAAAGAACACTGGTATCCACGATCTAGTATTCAAATCCATGTAAAAATAACTGGCTTTACTAAGACTTAAACGCTGTAACTCTCGACTCTCCAAATCAGCTGATTTGGGAAGACGCGTTAACCACTAGACCAACCCGGTGGGTCTGATTTATATACCTGTCTCCTTTTCTCTTAACTATAATATTATATTATGGAACTGGGTTTACAGTTCCTATTTTTTATATAGTTACAGTTCTTTCATAATGGTATTAATTATGACACTGAATTAGCAAGGGATTTAATTATGTTAGTTTGTCTTAAAATAAATGGGGAAACAATACTACCCTGTTATGTTTTTCAGTTAGAATTTTTTTTAAATACATTATATTTAGATTACTTAAATTTTAATTATGCATGCTGTTTCTTAAATCAGATAGAAAAGGAAATAAGTGTTACGTGTTCAACGGAAGGGGAACTGAAATCCGGGCAAAACTTTTCGCTAGCAGTAACTCGACAATAAAGCGTTTTCGGCCGTATGTTTGTATGAACTTCATTTTAAGCTCTAGAATCAGTTCCCAAACTATGTCCCATTCCTCCTGAATCATTCTGTTTACGTTCATGTTTTTGGGTGTACTCGTGCGCGCGTGTATAGAGATCTCCTAAGTCAAATCTTTTATTTAATATCAGAATGTATAAGATTCGATATTAATTATTCGTAATACTCTACGATAAATCTTTGATGAGATTATGTAAATAGCTATTTACGTCCAAGTTTGATAAATCATACAGGAATATTCTACTGATGAAAAATGGGAATGCTCTTACAGTTTTTGCCTGGAAGAATCAAAATATTTTTTGGGAAAAGTGTTGCCTGAACAGCATCACAAAATATAATAGTCGTGTAATGAAAAAATATAATATTATTTTTATAATATACGAGTATAAAAAATAGTAATTACATGAAGTATTAGTATTGCTACTATGTGAAGATACGTAAATAAATAAAATTGGTAAAAAATATGATAATGTTTTAGTTTATTTTATTTCATACCAAGATGAACTTATTTGAATTTCACCTGTACAAAGAAATTTCAATTGAATGAATTCGTTAAAATGTTTTTTTTCTATATACTGAGAAATTGGAATAGTTAAAAATTGTTCTAGCAAAATAACACCCTGGAATGTAGAACTGTTAAGTCAACCTTATTATATGAGAATGATCTGTTCCACACATACATATTTGTTTACTAATCCCCATGTGTATATAAAAAAATTCGTGTTCGCTAACTATTATTCGATAATCGTAACTACACGTCAAACTTTACGTACGTTATAACAATATTAATTTGTTTACCCGAATACCAGATATTTGGCTAAACAATTACATGTGTAATTGAAGGCATAGAAATTGTGCAATGTGTAATTGAAGGCATGTAATTGGAGGCATAGAAATGGCGAACATTAGAAAATTTATAGACTATTTATCTAAAATAGTTAATATTTTAGATAATTTTGTAGTTACTATTTTAATAATATAGTTTATAATATCTAATATTTATCTAACTATGTTACACAAATATTTGACGATTAGCCGAACATTCGTGATTCATGGATGGTGCCGGAATTACAATTTGTCAAAATTATTATCCTAGTGTAAAGATATAGCTGTGCATTTGTTCAGTTGCTCGGAGTGCACGGGTGAGTTATGTTTTTCCAATCGTCATAACCAGTCATATATGCAATACAACCCCTCCTCCATCGAACCAACGTGCGTAAGAACTGTGTTGAGATAACTGATATATTGTATACAGTACGAAGAAATGTAAGAGTTGAGAATTTACCACCTCTTAACTGTAAATTTTGTTTTTTTTTTAATTGTACTAATTTTTCAAGAAAAAAAATGATAAAAATATTCTTCTTTGTTTTAGTAGTTTTAAATTCACGTATTTTTAAAAATATAAATTAATTTCTTGTTTTTTTTTTTTGGTCGTTAATTACTGCATATTTATAGATTGATACAATTATTAACTTTTTTCAAAATTTATTTTTTTGTTATAAATTTTAGTGATATAGTTTTGAATTTCGTCTATTTTCTTTCTTTTTTTTTTAATTTAAAGCGTCATCTTGATGAGAATTTAATTTTTGAAAGATACAACAGGAATGAGGTGGGGAAAGAATTCTTAATTTTATCCATAAAAGATTAAAGTGTAACGGGAATGTTCACAGTAATACTCACTTTCTTTTATTGTGGATTTTCAACTGCTTAAGAGCATTATAGGTTATATAATATAAATAACATTTAAAAATTTAGCCTTTTAATAAAATTTCTTATTTATTATCTCTTGCTTAGAATAGTAAATTATTAAAACATAATATGGAGTTGAATTCCTCCTCTTCTCTTGAGAAAAATGATTTTATCGATTTCTATAATTGGGTGCAGGTAGTAAAAATTTAATACTACCTAATATTCCTAATAAAAGAAATTTCATCCACGCTAGCATAATTCTTCACAAATCCTGAAGGTACGGTAAGTTGAACAGCATCCAACTCCCGGTCGAAGCCGCGTACTCTAATAATGTACTGTGTAAACCCAAAGATCAGTAAAGCCATACTTTGCGGCCAGCTTTATAAGGACACTAGGATTTAAAAGGCTTAGATAGCAACAAACCTAACGCCTTTAACTTCTCCATTGAGTAACCCTTACTTATAGGCATCAATTATATGACAAATTTTATAGACCTGAGACTTAAACGTATTAAAGGAAATTCTAACTAGCAAACATTAAATTCCAATATTAATTTACATCATTAAAAAACAATCGATTAAATTTTTTTTATTATTTAACCACTAATGTAGAGATAAGATTAAGAATGGAAAGAAAATTTATCGTCAGAATTATTCAAATGTCAGACAAAATGTTATATGCGTTTTATCGATCTGCTGATGTAGCAACATTTTTAAATCCAATTTCGCATTACATATAAATGACTGTGTTGTCAGGTAAGAGGATTTACCTTTGTTACTATTGTTTTATTGTTATTATAAAAGTGTGACAACCTGAATAGATGTTACTAAATGGAATATTGAAAGTATTTCTTATTTTCTTTACTATTTGCGATATATGTTTTTTGTTTTCAGGTTATATGATATATTTTGTAAACAAGATAAAAAACATTCAATTTGTTTTTCTACCTAGCTTTTCATTTTATTATGATAACATTATAGTTTTTTTCTATCGTTAAAAATTGTTATTGCTTTTTAAAATTAGTATATTAAATTTAACCCGATTATTTTTTCTTACGTTCTTACATTATTTCTGTTTGCTAATTGAGGTATAAAAAATCTACAACGAATAATGGAGAAGTTCGTTAAAACTGAATTTAATTAGTAAATCCGGGTAAGTCAGATTTACTAAGAAAATTTATAAAATAAAAGTTTTCCCTTTGCTTTCATCACAAGCCAAACATATTGTTGCACGAAGTGATACTAAGCCCACTGTATAGTATGTGATATTCAGCCTTCCAACTGACACTTTCACTCTGTATATCGGAGCACAGAAATCGGTAATTTATTGAACCTATTACTCTCAAAGAACCTTTTGACTAGTGCCTCTTGTATTTCAGCTGTTTTACGTATGTCAATTTAACAATAAGAAAAACTAGGATAAATAATATAAAGCAAAAAAAATTAATTTACTGTATTTCGACGAGAAATAATGTTTTAATAGTAGGAAATATTGAGTATATTCAGTAGAACGTATTATTTTTTAAGAAATTCACATTTGTCGCTGTCCAACAAACTTTTAATATAAATGATTCTAAAACCGATTTGAACGTATAACATAGAGCTATGTGGTACGACGAGCAAAAGTAAATTAAGATTATACAACATTTCCAGAATAACTTTACGAATTCCATTACAGAGGCAACGTAGTTCGCACCGAACGAAGAAATACACGACTATCTTGAATTGCCTTATGTTCGCGAATAGTTCAAACGGTTCGGTTCAAATAATACGCAGTGTTTAGATAATCATGTAAACTTTCTAACAGTTAATATTTTAGTCCGGCTCCTGGAGTGGGGACCCGGGGACGTAGGTATAACCTACTAAGGTGGATCCTACTCTGGGGGTTTGAGGCGGCGCAAAGTGAGATCCGGCCGGCGGCCCGAGACGTGGAGGCTCGTTAGAGTAAAGGACACTCCCCTGGGCTGTAATACTTAACTACAGGATCCGGCGCGGGGAAGAAGGGGAAAAAAGGCTTTTAGTCAACAGCGAAGATGTCCGGCGACTAAAACGCCTACATATGCCGGATTGGGAAAATCTGAGTGACTCTTAAGCTGGTTCAATATCTCATATGTGATCAGCATCTTTCTATATCTTGATGAGAACCCCTTTCCATTTAGCTTCATGAGTTTGTTAAAAATGAACCGATTGTAAAAAAAGAATTTAAGCAAAATAAAAAGATTAATTAATTTCATTAATTATTATGTCTGAAAAGTTGTCACCATGAGTAAAGCAGATCATTTGTGTGTAAAATCACGTTGTATTTCGGTTTATATTATCTTTAAAAGTTTAGAAGAAGAAAAAACGGGTTTTATTCCACTGTTTTTATTTTAATCAAATATTTAAATTTCAATAATTCTTTTTATTTTTCGAGTTAAGGAGAGATATTTCGAAAAATTGTTAAATGTTTTATTGTTAACTTTATTCTTTCTTACCTTGAGTAGATGTTTTGTGTGTATATATATATATCTTGCACTGTTTCTCAACACAAAGGAATATATTTATTTAAAATTTTACATTATGTATACCAATCTCTTTTATTTTATTTTATTTTTATACACCTTAACGTTCTGTATACAGAATTAACTTCACTTACTCATCTCTGAATATTATCTGCATTATTTTGATGGGGTTAAGATGATAATGATGGAAAACCATTCCACTCCTCACTTTCCCTTGTGAATGTCATAATGTACCTTTATATCATATTAGCGAAAAATGTATATAAATTTTTTTAGATAATCATTTATCAACCTAAAAAAAATTTGTAATAATTATCTTTCTTTCATCGTATTAAATCATCCTTAAAATATCTTATAGTCATAATAATATTCTGATTAGAGAATTAGATAGAAATTTAATTATTATTCACTTGATTTCATCGTTAAGTTGCTGAACTTTGTCTTCTATTACTTTAGTGTTAGTTAAATGGACGTATACCATAATACAGTTCGTACTCTCTTTTGTCTATCCCATGAGTATTGTGTTAACTAAAGTCCTAAAGTAAATATCTAATTTAATTTTAACTAACTGTCTCCTCTAGTTGATTCAGTAGGATAAAGTTAATGATAATCCATGTTTAGGTTAGTATATTTTAGTAAATGATTGAAAGCATTTAAAAGTCTTTGAAATCAATTACTAAGAAGTAGATGCATAATTAATATCTTCATGTGTGGTCGACTATTATCTTGAACAATTATACACCCATTCCATAACTAAATTCTCCTTTATTCAACGACTGCACAAAAGGTTTAACCATATTTCCCTATCTTTGATTGTTATTAAGAGTAAAAAGAATGATAACGATTATAAACATTTTTTTTTGTTATTGAATCCATATTAGCTTATTTAATATGATAAAAACGTGAATAATAAAGTAAATCTTACGCGAAGTCACCATGATAGATTAGAAATATTGGGTGATACCAGAAGTAAAAAGTAAAACATACTAGCTCCAATTTTGAACGCAGAATTTTATTAAAAATCATTACACATATATTTTTCTATTTAATAGAATGGAAACTTACTTCAAAAATTTCATAAAAATTGGATAATATACTTCACCATAACTGCGATACAAACACATACGGACTGACTACTAAAGGTTGATAGCTTTAACTTCTTTCGGTTAATTTTTTTTTCGTATCATAATTAGATTATTTACAATCTTTTCCAAGAAGGAACCTAAGTAAACAGAATTAAAAAGTGCTTTATGAAGGATTTCCAATGAATCTCCTCAATCAAACATATATAAGACTTGTTCAATGTAATTTGTTCAATGTAATATAAATATAAGGCAATATGATATAAGTATAAGATAATATATAAATGCATAAGGCAATAGTTCATTTGTATAAATGCACTTGTACAGATTCACTTCATAAAAGGTAAAAAAGTTTGTAAAACGCAAACAAAAAATCAAATAATATTAAAGGACAAAGGAAAAGAAAAACTAAACAGTAAAACAATTTGCTTATGAAAGGAATTTAGAACCTTCATCAGGCATAGAGAAAGTGCTCATCGCTTAAGAGATGTCCTAGCCCAAAGAGTAACTCAGCCTCCTCCAGATCCAGCACGTGAATGAGTCACCGGACATCCTCACTGTACCTAGGAAATTCAGCGTTAGATAGTTTGCATGATTACCTAGCTGTTGTTTGTAATGTGATCCGACGTGTGACGACCCGTGACGTTTAATTCGGTTTTTTGTTAGTTTGTTAATATATTTTCAAAATAATGTGATTTTTTTTATATACAAGTCTAAAAATGCAAAAGATTTTTATTTCTTCATATTTATGTTTTTTAAAGAATTTAATTAATTTTCCCAATTATAAACTCTTTTTTTTCTTTCACCCTGTGCAACATTCTGTGTAACCCTGTGTAACATGTAATGATTAACTTTACACAAATTCCCTACACGTTCATTTTAAATACTCATATGTAACGTATGTTTTTTGTATTATGTAGCTGTATAATAACATGGCTTTTCTTGTAAATTTGATTCTAATTTAATTATTGTTCTCATTATTTAAAAATGTTTAGCTCTGAACATACTCTTTTTTTTTTAAAACAAAGTAAGAAAAAAGTCAAGTAGCTGGTTTAAATTTAATTACAGATGATCCTTTCGAGTTCTGGCTGTATTTGTAGTCAGACGTTATCTTCCCATTTGTATAGTTATCAGTAATTGGTCCTATAATTACTACTCTACTCCGTTCTAGTTTAGTAATTATGTTTATTATTGAATTTATATGATTATTTAACAAGGGTAAAAACTTGTTTACTAATTGGCAGTCTGTAATATTGAGGTGTGTTTATATGTATTGTTATTCTATTTAGAATTTGTAAATAATTGCAGTACCGAAAAAACTAGTTATATTTTGTTGAACTATTTTCTCGTCTTCTTCCATCGCCGCCTCTTTGTTTTTTTCATCCGGTTTCTTGTTTTAATACACTTCTATTCATTCTCAGCAGCCTTATAATTTTTGTTTCCTTTTCCTTTTTCTCACCTTGTTTCTCTTTCTTCTTTTTTTTTGTTAACTAATTTTCACTTACATAGTGTTATTACATATATTAATAATAATAGTGATAATAATAATAATTTTATTATTAAACATCATTAATCCTGCATTATTTTATAGATTTATAGTGTGAAAAAATTATAATTTTATATATTATACTTTCTCCTCCTTTCTTTTTAATACATTTAGGCTGATTTAACTTGTTTTATATAATCATTATATAATTTTTTTATATTTTAAACAAATTTATAACTCATTAAATTTTCCGCAAATGTTAAATCACTACGTATAAAACTTACTTTTTTTCAAAATAAATTAATTCATTGAAAATACTATTTACATTTTTCCATCAAAAGAAATGACCGAGAAATATTATTTCACTTTGTCAAGTACTCGTTTCTACATTACTTAAACTAAATCCTAAACCCAAAAAAGTAACCTTATAAAACCATTAAAAAGAATGAATTGACCCTGATACAAAAGGTACTAAAAAAAATTATTATACTTAAATAAAATTTAATTATCCATCACTGGACAATTAAGTGAATTAAAAAAAAATCAAATAAGAAAAAGAAAAATATCACAAACAACAATATTATGTCGAGATGTAACACAATTACAATAACGATAAAAAGTTAAAACTCAGAAAAAAGAGACCCACATAAATAAATTAAAGAAATAAAATATATTACACTTACATAAGGGCACTGCCTAATTATACCACCTATGAAACGAATATTCAGAATTATCCCAATAAAATTAATAATAATTATTAAAAAGATAATACTACCTAAATGGAATGTTAAAAACAAAGTGGTTTTTATTATTATTTTTTTTTTCTTTTTTTATTACAATATGTGTAATATATTGTATAATTTAATCAATCCAGATTATTTTAACTTGCATTTGAATCATCAATCTCAATTATTCAAGCATACGTATTTTCAACACTAGTAACACTACATTCTTGAAAAATACCATATGAAACAAAATAACAATTTATTAAAAAAAAAGCAATTAAAGAAAAAAATGTCTGTTTTTCATACTTCAGCACAATTTATTGTTTTTGTTTTTTTATGATTAGTTGTACTGGATTTACGTAGTTTAAGTAATATAGAAACGAGTACTTGATAATGAGAAATAGTATTTATCGATAATGTTTTTGATAGAAAAATGTAAATAAATCCTCGCCCGATTGTTTTATTGAGTTTAAAATTATTTCTTTAATTTTTTTTCATAAAAAAAAATTTATTCATATTAGTTTCCAAACGTTAAATATTCTAGAAAACACGGAAATATTCAAACTAAAATTAAAAAGACAGGATAATTAATGAAGAAATAAACACTTAATCCGTGAAATGCTGTCACGGCATTTAAAAATCTAAAATTGTTAAAGTAAAGAATTTAAATAATTAGTTACAAGAAATTATAAAACCGTTAGACCGGGAGTGACAAAATAGTAGAAGCCGTGACAGTTTTGATGGGAAGTGGGAGGAGCTTATTCGATGATCCCATCTCAGGAAGAATCAATTCTAATATTAGTTTTCAGAACGGAGATACTTCAAAACGCGTCAAGTACGGTTGTTATAGTGACACTACTAAGAAAGACAGAAACTAACACTCAAATCAATTATAATAATCCTAGAGAAAATATGAAATATTGTGAGAAAAAGATAGCCTTTGTACATAATTGTAAATATAAAATATATATACGAATCTCGTACATACGCAGAAGTTTGCATTCAAATTACTCATAATTATTAATTACTCATATAGAAATAAAATGAGGAAAACATTTGGAACCTTTAAAGAATTACGGTTAACTCTATGTCGTAGCAAAAAATATATTTTTAGTGTTTCATTATCAAAAGGTTATTTGAGAGGTACTGTAGACTCCTTTAAAATGATGGTCTATTTAGAACACCCTATCGTTTTAATTTAAAATTTCTGAGTTGCCTTCTGGGAGTTTTATAATGGTAGTCTCATACTGACAAAATAGATCGTTTCGAGGCATTTACTACCTGTACAGCAAATTTTAATTTTTAATGTTTCTGTATTCAAAGGTTAAAAGTTATTATAGGGTTGGTATACTTTATTAACACTATATATATATCGTATTAACACTTTATATATATATATCGTATTAACACTATATATATCGTATGTTGTAAAATGAAATAATTTTTTTCTTTGTCATAAAGGGATTTAATGTACAATTAAATAATATATTTATAATTTGTAACGAGTTTTAAATTACTCCATTTGTTTACAATTAGATTTGTTTATAATTATGCAAATTCCTTGACAGAATTCCATAAAGATAATTAGAGTTGGTCATCTACATGTTAAATGACGGATAAATGTACTGGTTTAAACTCATTATCATTGAGACAATGGTTGTTAAATTTAACAGGTAACAGTAAAGCCTTTATTAATTACAATTTGTAAGGATGTAAATTTCTATTGACCTCATTAGGCAATATAAATTATACTTTGCATAAGTTTTTTAACAGTTTTTTTTTCTTCAATTTATTAGGTTTTATATAATTGTAAATCAGCATTTAATGTTACCAATTTATTTTTTATTATTATCATTCTTTTATTTTTATAATTAATGTATGATAATTTCATCAAACTACGGCAGTTTAATTCAAGTGGAGTTAACGTTGTAAATTATTCATACCCATTAAACTGTTGCAATTTTACTTGCAAGATTTTATTTCTATTATAATTCCGGTAAAATACATGTGTTTAAAACTTGTTTTAAATATTCAAATGACAAAGTTCTGTATTAATAATTATTTTTATACTCTGAGATTTTTAAAATATACTTAAGGTTTTCATCGTCAAAAGATTGCGTCTCTAAAATTTTCAGAATTGCTGATGTACTTCAAAACGAAAATCTTGTAATTTCATACTTTCATTGCATAATTACATATATTAAACAAAATTCTGCTTCGCTATAATTGAGTATTTTTTTTTTTGTTTGATGTATCAAAATTTAGTTTTTAAAACGAGACTTTTAAAAAGTATACTTTTTAAAGGTAAACATACAAATTTAATGAATATTAAATCAGAATTTTTCCTCTTTTTAATCATTTCATTAAATATTAAATTTTAATATTGTTTAAAAAGTTTTTTCGTATTCTAAAGAAAAAGAAATGAACATCAGAAAACCTTTTTATTGATTTTGTTTCATGATATATTTAAATAGTATTTTTTATTATTACATTATCTTTTACTTTTTTTGCTGTTTCTTGAAAAATTAATAATTTTTATTATAATTATAATACTGTTAATCATAACAGGAATAAATTTTAAAGCTGGTCTAAATTAAGCCTTTGATTGAAGACTACGTAAATTCAACGTGAATCTTTCTTTGTTGGTTATCCACGTGTGAAATTAAGGTACTAATTAGATAAAAGAGAAGACATCTTAAATATGATTTTCAGCCTCCACTCTTTCATTATCAAATATTCTTTAGAAATTTCTCACATGAAATACTTTGATAACTACTTTTCTTTCTGTAATTCTATATAAATTATATATTTTTAAACATTTAAAATTAATAATTAAATTAATTTTGTAACAGTAATAATGCTTAAAATATTTGCAATGCATAAACTATTAGATTCTTTCCATTTTGAGGGTAATATGCAGTAAGTGAAAAATAGATTTACGTCAATGGTGATAGTGTAGAATTACAAAAATATATTTAGAATAATATTTTAATAAATATATTTATTTAATCAATCAACCAAGTAGATAATCATCAGTGTTACCAAACAAATCTAATACAGTAAAACGTCCTTTATAATAGAATTAATATTAGTTGTAAAAATCACAAATATATAATTCCATATCTTGTAAACATCATCAAACCAAAGGTTTTAAAATTATTCAAAAATGTTGTAAAAGAACCCAACCGAAAGTAAATCCATGAATTATTATGAAAGGAGTCCTAATTTATGCTGTTGTCTACTGTATTAAATTTATCTGTTCTGAAATATAAATTAAATATTATAAAGCAAGATTACAAAAACAGTTATATCCTTTATTTTATTAAATAATGTTTCGATACGAGAACTAGGGACGTAAATAAACAAATTTTTTACAAAGCAACGTCAGAATAAAACAAATGAAGTAAACAAGAAAAATAATTAGAATAATAATAAAACTCCGAACTCTAGTGTAAATTAAAAATCAAACTCCATGTTGGAGTTTTTAGAAATCGCACTCAAAAAAGCATACAGGTCTTGATTTTTTGAGTTTTTAAAATATTTTAAACAACAAATTTTATTTAAGAAGATTACTTAATAATAGAAATAATAAAGAAAAGCAAGCTTGCTTTAATGAGATACATAATGCGATTTACAGCCGACTTGAAGAAAAACGAGTTCTCATTTCGATCCCAACGTTTTTTTGTTTTTTTTCTAAATAAATTTTTATTAAATGCATCAATCTTGGCAATATTTTATTTTGTACAGGCAGTTTTCTGGATGTCTCGTAATATGTCTTCTCCCAGACTCAAATGGGAGAAAACATAAGTGAAAGGCATCTTAAATAAAAAATTACAAGATGTGCATTTCCTTTTTTTTTATAGTTTCAAAGTTTATTTACAATCAATTATAATAAACCTTTAGTAGATTGGATCACATCCTAAATCACATGATAAGGAGTTCGCAAACTCAAAAATTACACAAAGAACTTTTTTGGCAAACAGCACATACACTGATTAATTATGAACAACATATAATACCTTAGAACAAGAGAAAAGAAAATAGAAAATATAAATAGCAAGAAAAATGATGAAACAATGAAATGAAAAGAAAAAAATATACAATAAATTTGAAAATAAAAATCTGAGATGATGTGCAACACAGGTGAAGTTATATTTAAGAAGTTCGTTAAGGTCCATTGACGATTTCTAGAAAAATATTTTTTCGTTATCTGTAGTTAGTATTAGATTGTTTTAATATAATGATATACACTGTGAATATCTTTCTAATATTGAATTTATTTTCGAGCAAAAAGTTTAGAAAATCAGTTGAATAACCTAAGGGACAAAGTATTACAAATTACTGAATTCCAGAGAACATTAGATTTATTTCAGTAGTAGTATCTTTACATCATTTTTTTCTTAATTTTATAAAAATACTGATTTTTCCTTTTTTTGTTGCAAACAGTTTTATTTCATATGGGAACGTTGTTTTGTAGATCTATCTGTATTTAAACAAAAATAAAATTAAAAAATGTAAAATAAAATGTATAAAATGCCATGAGACGTGTTGGCCAGTGAGACGGAATATGTCTTGGCGATCTTCCCCCAGTGGGTGTCTTGTTGTGACTTATGTGGACGACGGGCTCTTGCTGGTCAAAGGATACTCGCGAAGGGAGGTCGAGTTTTGGCCTCATGCATGCAGGTGCTTGAGCTGTGGGCTCATCAACATAAGTGCAGCCTGGAGAAGACCACGATGATGGTCCTCAAAGGCCGTTTGGCAGAGTCGGTGAGTTCGAGTATCTATTTCAGGCCATCAAATAAAGTACATTCAGGTTCAGAAGTACCTCGGGGTGTATCTTGATGAGAAATTTCAGTTCAAGAGGCGCTTTCAATACTTCCCAGAGAAGGGTTGTAGTGTCTTTTTTGGATAAATACGACGTGTGGTCATCCGGATTGGGGTCTCGGTTTTAGAACCCTAAGCATTCTCTACAAGGGCGTGAGCGAAGCAATTATGTTGTATGCTGCCCCAGTTTGGGTGGATAGGATGAAATTCCGTAGTTACAGAGATATATTATTGGGAGCCCAACAACTATTACTGTAGACGGTAGTTTCACAGGTTAGTAGATTACCGGTTAGTTTCACAGGAGGCGGTTTTGGTGATTACCAGAGTAAAACCGATTGATATTCTAGCACTTGAGAGACAGGAACGGTATGTTGCTAGGAAGTTGAGTGATTTGACTTCGGAAAAGATTCGGGAAATCGAGCAACATAGTTGTGATACATGGCAGACTATATGGGATGATACTATTGATGGACAATATATGCACGATCTCTTCCCAGACATTAGAAGCTTGCGGGGGGGCCTCATGGGTTTCCCCTAACAAGTGCGTAACTCAGTTTCTTACCGGTCACAGGGCCTTCAGGGGTAGATTGGCTGGGTTCGGCCTGGTGGATTCGAGTCTGTGCCCGCATTGTGAAGTGGAGGACGATGCCTTCCATGTGTTGTATGAGTGCGCCAAATACGATCTGCAGCGCACCGCAATAATTTGTCGACTGAATACCCTCGGAGCAACGCTTGACATAAGTCTAAACTGGAAAGACCGGGCTGAATAGTCAGTGGTTGCAGAATTTCTGCATTATTTGACTATGCATCGGATTGCGGAGGAAATCTAAAATGCTGCTTGGTCTTGTTCCTGCGTACTTTGTTTTGTCACGATTTCTTGTTAGTGTTGTTTTTTTTGTGTTATATTGGTTTTGGTTGTTTTTTTGTTATTAACTTTATTTTTGTGTTTTTGTTGCAATGTTTTTCGGCGTTTGTGTCACATGTGAAATCATTTTACGTTTCGGATAGGTATGTGATTCAGTTCCTTCGAAGATTATAGTTTTCAGTCTTGCTTGAGACTAAACATGTTTAGAGATGTGTTTTGTTATTTTTAGCAATAGTTACACCGATGGAAATGTTTCTCGTGGCATTCACATCGGTGGCATCCGCTGGGCCGAGGCTACTGAGAGATTCATATGCCGAGGTTTAAAAGATGACCTCCGGTAAAGCCGGAGGGTAAAGCCGGAGAGGGTGTCTTCTCCTAAGGGATCAGGATGCCCGTCAAAAAAAGCTCAAAAAATTCATCTTTTGTACTCTGTTTTAATTATTTATTTATTAAATTTATTTTATTTTTACAATTATTGAACCACAAACTCAATTTATTTCATATATTTGTTGAATTATATTAATGTTCAGCGTTTAGTATTTTATAATAAAAATATTATTTAGCAAATACAGTAGTTAGTTATTTGATGTCCACTCTATTTAAAAGTAAAATTTGAAAATGTTTTTTATTTATCTAATTTTTTTTTAATCTAAAATAATTCGATTATTGTAAATTTTAAAATTGGCATATGTCTTTATTCCTCTAAACAATGACCAAGACAAATCCTTTCTTTTGTAATTTCCCTACAAATCAAGTAAAAAAAGAACTTTGTGATACTGGTAGTGACGATGTTGGATGACAGGTAATGTAATAAATAACGGATGAATATGCTAAACCTGTAAAAAGGAGTTTTTATTAACGTTTTTTCTCATCATTTTCAGACTTATACTTTTTTTTACTAGTGTTGTCTTTCTCAGGTTATGTTATGTATCAAGTTGAAGACTTTTTTCTTGTCATTCTACACATTATAAATATGATAGTCATAGGAATTCATTTATTCCACAACTTTTGTGCAATCTTGTGTTTAATTTTCTCTCCTTTTATAATCGTACGCAGAATTTTTATAAAGAAAGAAAATAGCTTATGCATCTCAGAAATTAGATTTTTATATTCGCGTTAAAAAAGTAACAAAACGGAGACTGAAATAGGATCGTTTCCTTTACATATTACGACGATTACTTGCATTATATGATACTTTACCGTAACTACGTAAATTGTGACTTATTTTCAAATAAATATTTTAGCATTTTTAAAACATGTATTATATTGTCGCGTGTTCGCACTTCGACAAGGATATTGAGAGACTAATAAACATAAAAACCTCTTACAAAAAAACATATAATAAAAATAATAATGATGCAATATAATAACATACAAAAATATTAATTCAAATAAAACAAGAAAATTGATTAAATTATAAGTATTACAATACGATCTCATTTACTTTATTAATGACTTTAATAATACTTTATAAAAGAAAAAACTTTACAATGATTGATAGAAAGTAATATTGCATTAACATCAAGACAACAACAATAGAAAAATTCATAGCGTCCACTTTCTGCAAATATTATTACTTTTACTGTTTACGACATAACTACCCTGCAAGTTATGAATGAATAGAATACTTAGTTATATATAAATAGAATAGAATGTCCCTTTCACTGTTTTTACAAATGACTCCCCGAACAACATTCATATTCTATCACGGTCTACACTGGAACATTGATGATGTTCTCTTCACTCGATGTTACTATACGCTTACTGATATCGCTTGTTTTAGTAACATTTTTAGCACTGAACACTGCCTCGCCGAGCTACTGACGACTGTTATCGCTTGTTATCCCGACTGCGCCGAACTACACAGGGCCCGCTGGTCCCTGGCAGTATTTATATCCTGTGGCCTGCAGGACCAGTACCCGACGTTTCTCTTTAATTGCTAAAGCGCAATAACTTTCATTGTCCGCGCCTTTGCGTTTTTCTATAAGATCTTAATCCGGTCCGGTAAATCTTCTGGTCGAACAATAGCTTTTGGAGGTGTCATTGTCTGTATAACAAAGAACAAATTATATTAAATGACATTAATATATATTATAATATAATTATTACATTATATTAATTATATTATATTATATTAAATTATATTATATTAAATACCTGTTACTATAAGAAAGAATCCCTTTTAGTTCTTTCTAGATTTTTCTTTTCATTATTATTTTCTCTATTCTTCTTCTTCTTAATTGAAAGAAATCCGTTGTAATGGTCCTACTGAATATTTTAAGAAAAATAATTTCACAAAATGGTTACAAATATTAAAAAATATATTTGTATAAGAAACAGGCTACTTTAAATTGTATTTCGTTTTAATAAAACAAGTAAATAAAGATTTTCCCCCATCTATTTTTGTAAAATTAGAATTTCTGTATTAATGTTTTTATTACTTGTTTTGAGTATTGTTTAGATTATAAATATTGAAAAAGCTATAATACTGAATGAGAAATATGCATACCGTAACAAATGCTGATTGCGGAGGCAAACGCTAATGAGGCATAATGTTGTTTTATATCGAGTTTTCATGTTTGAAAATAAATTTAATTATTAAGTCAGATTCATAATTTTAATATCAGCTAGTACTTTCAACATTTTTAGTAACAATAATTATTTATTATTCAGTTAAAGTTTAAAACAAATTGTTATAAAACCTTTGGGGTAATGAAGTAATTTTTCATAACAGTTTCAGTTATTTATCTAACTATATAAAATATCTTAGATATCTGTTCTATCTTTTCAATTACTTTTTTTATTTATGTGTTGAGTTTTTATACTTTTAACAGGATTATCAACATTAGGCCTACGGTTGGCGGTTATAGAAATCTTAGACCGTACAAGAGACGTATATCACAGCAAAAATTACATAAAAGCATTGTAATTTTTTATCTAATATTGTGTAATTAGATTTAACACTTGGATCTTAACAGTATAAAAACTTTCCAAACATATTTTTGAAAATATTGTAAATTATGTAAATTTAGGACGATGAATTGACGACTAGGAATAAAAGGTACTCCTCTTCTAAAAATCAACATAAATTCATATCGTTCTAAATGAAATGTTTTTACATATATTATCTAAAAATTTAACATGAATTTCGATTTTAAGTTTATTTAGTTTTATCTAGTTTCAATTTTAAGATGGACGTCTGGTTTCAAGGCATGGGTCCAGGTTGGAAAATCATATTAATCATTTCGCTTTGAATCTGCGAGGACATTAGGTGATTAAAAGCCTCCACGTGCTTGATCTTGTTGATGGCCCCTTATGATGATCCGGTTTGGTGTTCCGTTTATTGTTTCTTGGCTGTTTCAAAGTTACTGTTTCGTTTACTGTTCTATTTAAAGTTTTTATTTATTTTGTTGTTTTAATTTTAATGTTGACTGGACATTCGAACTGACATTCAAGAATACTTTCAAATTTTATATTATTTATGTTATACTATTGTTTGTTTTTATTTTATACTATTGTTTTTTTATTACTTGAGGATTATCATTGGGTGCCCTCTTTCAAGTGATGGTCAGTCAAATGACTTGCTTATAGCTTCATTGTAAAAGCTGATTAAAAGAAAAATAAAAAAATTCAGTAAAAAAAAAGGAAAAAAAGTTTATCCGATAACAATTTCTGCATTCCCAGTGTTTTTGTACTTTTATACGAAAAAAAAAGATAAGTTGTACCGAAAATTGTTAAACAGTTTTTTGTCTCTTATGTTTATAATGAAATGCGGTTAATATTTTATATTCGTAATACGATATTTATTAATATTTTTGTAATATGATAAATGTTGCTTGTTTGCAATATTGCTGCTGTTAACTACACCGGAAATAAAAACAAACGTATGTTTATAAATAATACTAGAGTATATTATCATTAATTAGATATTCTGAAGTATGAATTATTTTCTATTGATCAATCGAGAAAAACTTAATAGTATTAGCGATTTGATATGTTTTTTATCAATAGCGCAACCGTAATAGAGTTTCAACAGTAGATTTATTGGCTTAAAGGTAAGTGAATTGGTAAGACATCTATAAACCGTTCACCAATCAGTAAAATCAAGTTGTTTCTTAGAATTTGGCTATAATATAAACCACTTGGTCTCAATGTAAGTCTCCTCGATTAAATTTATTTTCAATTAAGGTAATTTTTAATTAAAACTAATATTATATTGGTTATTGCATTAATATTACTTCGGTTTATCACGATTGTGATAAACCAATGTAATATTGATGTACGTGATCGTTCAGTTTGATAGTATTACATGAGATGGTTATTTGTTTTTTGGAAATATTTATTTTGTTTAAATTATTCTCTGCAAAAACTATTGGGGAAAAATATATTTGCTGCTTGCTTTTAAATGCTATTAACGAAATTATTTAGGTATAATTTGATTATAGTTCATGACTTCCTACAAAATGCGGTATGCTAATTTTTCTTTATTTATATTATTTTTTATTTATTCTATTTGTCCAAGTCTGGTATGACTGCTATGAATACAAAGCAGAAGAGGTATAAATCAGATCAGAATTGCTTTCCTGCACTACAAAGTAAAGCTGGCGCTTCATACAGTTGAATACAATCTACATTTAAGTAAGCTTTAACGTATCGATATGCAGTAATATATTCGACTCTGTGAATATGGCAACAAATATCATGTATTTTTTTTTATTTACCCTAGTTAGTTTAACATGAGATATTTATTATGGTTAAGATTAGCAATGGCATTTTCAAGAGTGACTAGTGTGCCATGTCAGTTCACTTATATCCGTTATCCTACCTAATATATTTCAATTTTAGTTGCATTAGAATTTTTCAATTGGTTCAAAATGTATGTCAAATATTAAATTAATGTTAAATCCCTACTTTATTACTCAATTAAATGTTTCGTTTATACAGTTATATTAACAATGGGAATTATCGAAGAATTTAACGAACTGGGAATTAAAGTTAATTCAACAAAAGATTTTCCTCATTAAAATCCTGTAATCCTGCGATTACTCAATACCCTATCAAACATTGTCATAATAATTTAATAACGCTGTATTATAATAAAAAATATCCACAAAACGTTATGTTAAATATTAGAGAAAAATATATTAATGCGTATATGTTGTCTTAAAAAAAAAACCATTTCTTGAAAACAGTATTATAACCAATAACGCGCATGATTTATTTTAGAGTACTATACAATATTTGTTGTTAAGTAAGTAAATTTTCCTATTATTATTCATATTTTTGATTACGGTTCTCGATAATAAAACTATCCAGGTACACGCACCTCCTGTCAACGAGGTCAGTTCTCAACTCTGCGGACGATAGTATTTTTGGAATATGGTGAAGATAATAAGACTACATAGTTATTAACTTTTTATCACGCAGCCCATTTTCACGTTCCCCATTTTTTGTTATTTTTTTAAAAAAAGTAGAGATTTAATCTGAAAATAACGTGTTTATTACTTTGCATAGAAGAAAAAAGATCGAAAATGGTCTGAAAATATTACTTGTGAACTATCCCTTGTTTTTAAGGAGCCTTTTATATCCTTAGTACCGTAAAACCTTTAAATAGTGTGACGCCTGGCGAGATAGCCTTTCACACCATTTAAACCACCTTCAAATTAATTGAATTTCTTTTTAAATAAAATTGTTAAATATGAAAAGATATTTGCCTAAAATGGAATATTAATTTATTAAGATAAGATTTAAAAGTCTGTATGTTATCTTTATAGCATTTTCTTTATTTATTTTTTTTAATTATTTTAAAATCTTTTAAACATTTAGTGCATCATTGTTTTAACAGTTTAAGCCATATGACATATTTTCATTTTTTTTTCTTTTACATTAATTTTTATTTTATAAAATATAATTTTATAATTATTTTTATATATTTTTATAAAATATAGTAAACTTTTTTTTTTTTTTTTAATCGATTTAAAAGTTTGAAAATCGTTACTAGAATGTACCATGTGATTGATGATGTCTCTCAAAATTCTCTTTCATATCAATAACGAGCTTTTCAGGTTGATTCTTCGTTGTTAAATCCAGGATTTAACTAACTACACTCTTGTTATAAATCGACATTAATCAAGTTGAAAATATTTTAACATCATCTTTTTATAGTATAAGATGAAGGTGTTTATTTATTTATCGTTTAACAATCTGTTTAGCTAGCTATAAATTTGCAAAAGTATTAGGCTTTAATAAATAATTATAGTAGATTAAACTACACGTTAAAAATTCAATAGTTATAGTATTTTCATTTCAAACATATTAATTGTAATTATTCCAAATTACTTTATTATTATTTTCCTGTTTCAGCCTGTGTTGTTTTGGTAGTTAAAAGTAAATTTATAACTTCTGTATATTCAAATATTTCTTGTTTGGTAAAACATCGATTTTACACACACACACACATATATATATATATATATATATATATATATACACACACACACATCCAGAGCCGGCAGGAACTGGAAAACTGGTTAGAAAAATATATATATGTACTTTATTATATGTTTTAATTATTCGATTTTTCGTGTTTTTTCTACGTTAACATCGATAAGTTTTGGATTATTATATGTCCTTGAATGTTACTTGAAAATTAAAAAAGAAAAACTATTTGGGAAAACTAAGGATAAAAAGGCTCTAGTTTACGCTCTTTAGCAATCACTTTTACACTGTTTCTCCGCATTTCGTTTTTTATTCCTATGAAAACGCTAGTTTCTCGCCTTTGTATATTTTTTGCAAACTACTTTTTTCACAACGCTCACTGCCTCATTTAGGTTATACCATAACAAAAAACAAAAATACAAATAACAAAATATTAAATTAAACTAGTGTTAGTAAGTTATTGTTATTTTGTACCTTATAAAAGTTAAAACCTTTAGCAGGATTCGACAATTTTTTTAAGTCTGTTTTATTTTATCTTTACAGGCTAAGTTTACGAAGTGAAAAAACTAGCTAATTTTTTCATCAAAAACATGCCCTACCAAACATAATGATGTACATTTCTTATACTCTACATAACTTATTATGTAGGTAATATACCCCTATGTATCGACAAACAAAAGTTATTATTAACTTAGGTGTACAATAAATTTTTGTAAGCCGTAATTATATACGTTTTTCTTTTAGAAGAATAACTATTTAAAATAATTCCATCGATGAAAGTTATTGTTGAAATGAAACGTGATAGCTGGTTTGATTTACCAGAAGTTATTGATAAATATAAGCGTGCTGTTTACATTATATAGTTTAACAAATTTCTTAATTACGCTTAATTTATAGCATAGACAGAAAGCATGCCGTAAAATCTCGTTTCATTTTCCCTTTTTTATTATTATTATTTGATGTTGTGTTTTTATTATTCAGTATATATGATATTATTATGTTGTAAATTTACCTGACAAAGTTAATTTTAAAATTTTGTGGTAAAACTCCACGATGAGGAAAATTACCTTAGAGTTTATAAATACAGGTACAACGTAAACGATGACCGAGTCGAGTTGTAGATCATGTGAGGGGAAAGAAATATAAGAGTATAGACGAACGAACTAACGTTGAGGTTGTACAATCGCTTTGTGCTATGCTTCACTCGCGGAATTAACAGAATTATCGAGAGGAACGTAGTGATTATCATAATAAGATATAATTTGGATGAAAGCTGAGGAACGAAGCGTTTAATTGCTGGCATAAATCACAAGGTGACTACAACGTAACAGAACGTGAAGGAAGACTTCATCTCTTTCTACTTCACCCGACTCTACCAACCGACCTACCTGCCTTTCTTTCTATAAACGGGTGGAACTATGTTATACTAGGCTGCTGCAGTACATTCTCTCGATTCAAATTTAGCCTTAACGGTCGCTTATAATTAAACTTCTTTATTACTTTTAGCATAAATTCACTTTATATTTCTTTCTTTCCTTTCTTTAATTACTATCATCCAAAATATTTTCACCTAAATATAATTATTATGATAATATGTCTTTATTTTAAGAGATTCTTTGTAGGGCTAAGATCGATCTTGAAGATAAAAGACAAAATTTTTCGTTGTTAAATTTTTTATAATTCTGTTTTATATCTTATTCACGTAATTGGTTTATATAAAAACTGAAACAAAGTTGTTATACTTTCCAGGCATTGATTATTTATTCTTATATATGGAATAATTATACACGAAAAGAGCTCAAAAATGTTTTAGATTTTTTTTGTATATTAAATGTTAGAAAAAATGTTCTTGCCATCATGTTTTCTTTTGTTATACATCCCTAATCTTTATTTATATTTAATAAAAATTCATAATAAAACTCCCTTGTCTGTAGTTCACTACTCGCTTATAAATAATAATCATAAAAATATAACAATAAATTTTCACTAATTTTAATCTACGCCACAGAAATTTTCACGACGGTAATAACGAGCTTTTTGCTTTTAAAGTATAAATTCTTCTATTTTATTTCTTTTCTAGTTTTTTCAAAATTATTTTTTGTGATGACACATATCTCCCATTTCTTAATATTGATACAAACATACTCTAAACCGTTAGAAAATAACTATTGACAGGTGCAACGTGTATTTATACTCATTTACAAACATCAGTTGGTTTAAATGAACCCCACTTCCCTTTCTTTTTTTCATTATTTAATTAACAGTAGTTATGTAGGCTACTACTTTCAACTCTTTCCGACTGAAGTCTTCACCAATTGAGTTAAACGCACCTGTTCGATAAGCAGTATGGTTAATTGAAAATTTTATTTCTACTTTCTCTTTAATGGTATGGAAAGTATTGTAATTATTTTATATTGATTTTTTTTTTCTATTTATGGAATCCCTCAACAAATTTACAATTTTTCAAAAAGATCATTAAATAAGTATACTTATAAAGGATATTATTTTAATATCTAAAATTATTAAAACCAGTTTTTTTCGAAGAAATTATTTCTTTACTATCATATCGCAAAACTATCAGAATTTAAGTTTCAGAATATAATATTTAATGATTATTCATAATATTAATCAGTTATTAATGGAAAATTAATTATTTTATTTACATTTAATATGAATCTAATATATAGTCGTAAATGCGAAAGTTGTCTGTTTGTTTGCAACAACATCATGCAAGAACCAACTCACCGACTGCTTTCAAATTTTCAGGATACATTTGTGTTATCTCAGGAAAGGTTTTAACCTATAAATTGAGACCCTAAACCCTTGGGGATAAAGTTGTAAATTAAAGATATTCATTAAAAACAATTAATCCTTTTACCTCATTATTATATTTCCATAACCATGACAACAGTAATATAAGAAGTAAAAGAATTAATTTATTTTTCTTTAATAAATATCTGAAAATATATAATATTCTCTCAGCCATGAGGATAATGAACGTATCGAGGGTAAAGTTCCCTGATTGGATGTTCGGGCGAGCCAAACAAGCCTTTCGATTCATTTTTGGTTTTGGTCCGTTCCTTACCTCGAAGATTTTTTATTCTAAATTATCAAAGATCTGCAACAATATTCTACTTGCTTAAAAACTAAAAAAAAAATTATAGAAATACTAATTAAATTTTAAATTGTTATTTATCCATATTATTCTCACAAACATGAGGATAACGAACGGTGCAGGGGTCTAGGGGACGAAGCCTTCTAGGTAGACGGGAATGGCGACCGAAGCAAGCTTTGCAGGAGCCCAAAGCGCCAGTCCCCCTGGTAACGCGAGAATGGCGAGCGAAGCGAACTCTGCGACCTTGGAGTAGGCCCCGAGGAGTCCCTGAGTTGGCTCCGAGATTCGCCTGAGCTGACCTTTGCCCGTAGGGTCCAGGTTCTGGCTAGACGGGCCGGCTAGTTTTATATAATATTTGAAAATATCAATCCATATGTGAACCAACAACTATTATTTATTTAACTAGGTAATAAAAATTGGATGTGGACACCCACATGACTTCCTTTCTACCTATTAAATATACACATTTTTAAAAAATGAAAAGTTTATGAAATTTATTTCATTAGTAACTTCGGATATTTTTTTAAACTTTATTGAATTATTATTTATTGTACATTTTTTTTAGAATCAAAGATTAATAATTATTAAAAAATCAATATATTTAATTTTAAAAAAATTAAAAAAAGGAGACGAAGTCGGATTCGAATCGATGTGCCTTTCCCTTGTAAGATCTAAATACTTAATTAAAATTTTATTTGACTATAACTCTGGAACCAATGAAAATAAGTACCACTTATATCTTGTTGAAAAGCTCTCAATCAGGGCTTATTACTGCAGTTAAGAAACAGTCCAAAATCCAAATCCAAATTTTGAATTTATGGACACTTTTGGTCCAGTCGATTGTAATCATATGGGGAGGTGCACAACTCTATGCTACAACAGTCCTAAATCCAAAATTTCAACATCCTACGGGTAATAGTTTTTTTTATTTACGCGAGATACATACGTACGTACAGACGTTACGTTAAAACTAGTCAAAATGGATTCAGAGATGGTCAAGAAGGATATTTTCGTTGAAATCTGAAAACCGAAATTTTTCATCATCACAATACCTTTACTATGTACAAGGAAGTAAAAATGGATTGGTAAGCACGATATATAACGTGTATACATTTTTTTTTCTTATATATTTTGTGTTCTCTCCTTTTTAGATGTTTGTGGTTTTAAAGAATATTCATAGACTACGCTTTTTCTTTACCTTTTTATATTCTGCAAAATAATCATGTAAATCACAGGTATTATTTGTTATGTAATAACAATTATTGAGTCGAATTTTCATAATGTTTTAAAAATTTTAATTTCATCCTGTAGAAGAATTTTATCGTTGAGTATTGAACTTTTTGAGCAAAATGCATAATATATATATATTGTACCTAATAAATAAATTTATACAAATTATCGATTCTTTTTGTATATGCAAAAAGGAAGATGTATAGATTTGGTTACATTCACCTTCTGTCGCCTGTCGTTATCGTTACGTAACCAGGATTTAGTCAAGCCGAGTTAGCTGTATAGGTTTTCTATTTTGTTTTTTCTTTTACATCTGGCAAAGTTAAGCCAAATACTGTTACTTGGTAGTAAGTAGTATGTTCTAAAAATATATGCGTAACCGATGCTATGAATTATAAAAATCAAACCAGATTTATTTTTTAAACAAAAATTGATTTGTTATTCTGCGTATTTTTAATTAATTGATTGAGATTTCTGTTAAACTTTTTCTTTAAAAAACAGTACATCCATAAACAATAGATTTTATTTGGATAGATAAGATATACTGTTCTAAAATAAATCTACAACAAGTCTAGCATAAACAATCTTGAATAATACAAATGTAAACCTTTGTAAATTTAAATTTTGTGTTTTTTGAAATACTATTTTAATTTCTTTAATATATTTTTTTTAATATTCCCTCAACAATAACAAAAATTCGTATTACAAAAAGCTATGAACCATATTCAATATAATTTTGGGCTGGTCTTTTGTCATTTGTAAAATAAAATAGTTGTGTTAAAGGGGTCTAACCCCATTTTACTCCTTTCAAAAACGCATAATTATGAAACTACTCATTGTAAACAACTAGTTTGCCAAGTTCCAGCTTTTTGTCACATCGGTATATAATAGAAAACTCCCCAAGGTGTATACAGAGGCACCATTTATCCTTATGTAATAGCATAAACATGTAATCTTTTAATATAAATGAATGAATTGAGGTAAAAAATATCTCGACAGTTTATAATATTAATTTTAGGGTTAAACTAGAATTTCCACAAACGGTAAGGGTTATTAGTTACCGTCCTTCCGAATGCATGGAATATTGTAATGAGCAAACTGAAGACATTTACACAGTTATATGGCTGATGTAAATAATTACTGACAGTAAATGGTTTCTATCGGAATATATAACTTATGTGTGCTAATTGCTAATAGTGCGGTTGTGCCTACTGAATTGCCTTTCACTATAATGCATGTTATTGTAAATTTTTAAATAATATAAATTTTTCCGGTGAAAATATTTTTATTAATTTTATTTAAAACTAGCCGGTCAGGATTCTTATCACTCGCCTTCACATCTAGGCAGGGAGCAAAGTTCTCTGTACCCCCGCTGTGTTTGTTATCCTCATGACTAAAAATAATACTGATAAAATTTCCCAACGAAATTATTTGAAAGGCACTGTTGTAGGCTTTTATATTGTTTAGAAACGTTTTAGGTTGATCTCAATTTAATTTAAGTTGGTCACCATTCAACAGTGCTTCAAGTCCTTCAATAGTTCTTGAATTGGTGGTAAATGAGTCTTTCCTCAACATATGCAACATATGCCTTTTGGTCCCCCTTTCCATTTCCGAGCATAGCAATACGAAACTTTCTGATATGGTGCCAGTATATCCATTTTCGGCGTACCTAATCTGTACATTATAGCTAAATCCACTTATGTGACCATGGTAGATCTACAATGACAGCAGTATGAACTCGTGAGGAACTTAATCGTGTTGCAAATTTACTGCATCTCTAATCTGTGCATAGCACTCTCAGTCAACAGATAACCGAGAATTACGCACTTCAGCTGTTTCCGAGGACTTTCATTTTTTAGCAAACTTTGAATAATAAGAAAGGTTACTTCTCTTCCTTGAAGGCATATTTTTTTAACTTTTGACAATCCAATATTGACAGTCAAAATACATAATAAAACCCCATAAAAGTTCGCTTAATATGCTAATTTAAGCTAATTAAATTAATAAATTTTATAATAATCTTAAAATTATAAATATTTAAAATTTTTCAAATCTAAACTCTGAGATCTTTTTCTTTTTCTGTGGAAATAGAAATATAATGAACTAAAAGGATTAATTTTTTTTTTTTTAATGAATACATTTAATATTTTAACTACCCTTGGGATTATAATGATAATTTAAATTGGAAATAATGATCAAGCCTCTAAGGTATAAATCTGCAAAGTTTTACTCAAATCTGTCAGTAGTTTTTGTGTAATGCGCGCACAGGAACGACTCTAGTTATCATTTTATTATATGTATAGATTAATTGTGTTCTAATTTTACATTTTACTACTGTTCTATTACATGTGTCACTTCCATAAAAACGTGAGTAACATATTGTATTGTGGTATATAATTATACTTAATTAATATAACTGTTAGGGTATTATTTGTTAATGACGTATGCAGAAAAATGAGTTTCATTGTCTAATAATATTCCCAATATGTTATTTTATATAACTGATAACGAATGCTGTAGAGATTGTTATAATAGTTCAATAGATTTTAGATATTATATGAGTATCATTTGTCGGTAAATTTAATATTATTTATTAAATCCTCGTTAACGAGTTGTGTATTTGACAATATAATATTACTATTAATATACGATTGTCGAATAGTATTTTAACTATTTTTGAATTACTTCCACGACACTATAACGTATTTTACTTTATTTTAAGTAAGCCTACTAATTTTTTTTATTAGATATGATAGTACTGTAAATAATCTTTTAAATCTCCTCTATTTAATTGTCTATAGTTATTTTATTGCAATATTAATGTTGTAAAATTAATATTAGGTGATTAATATGTAATTTTATTGATGTAGTTTATACTGGGTATTATAACTGTCTTTAACGAAATAGCTTATTCTAAGTTTTTTTTAATGAAAATTTTGATCTTTATTTTAAAAATAATCGTTTCTTGCCCTTAAAAAATATTATATTTTCAAGAGTAGGTTTCAAGTATTATTATAAATAGGAATATTGTGCTTTAAATTAAGACTCTTAGCTTAAAAAGCTTTTTATTATACTTAAATTATAAAATTAGCTAGAAAGAACATGTACTACAATGTATGGAAATGAGATTCGTTTGAAAGATAATTGGCAAACAAAACGGAGTTATGTAAGGGAATGTAGAAATAAGGACTCTCCTATTGAACGTATATTGAGAGAGAAAGATTAACATGGTTTGGACGTGGTAGAAGTAAAAATATAAAAGAAAAGTAATGGCAATTTTTAACTGAAAAGTAAATGATAAGAGGAGGACAAGTGAAAATTTACGGAAAAACTAGATAAATTAACCAGGATATTATAAATAGGGATGTAAAGATAAAAAGGAATACGGTAGTGAAGTGGTGGGAGAATAGAAAGAGATATAGTACAGTATGATCCATAGCTCGATACCGGATTATAAATAAGAGTAAGAAAAACACGAAATTGTTTTAATTATAGGATTTCCTTTTTAACTTGCATTCCTTTCTTCATGGAATGCAAGTTATTCCTTTTTTTATAAATAATATATGCCCTGTATATTTTTGCGTAGTCATATTTGAATTAATACAGAATGTAGCTGATTTTTTTTTATAGGATCATGAGTAACATATAATAAATTAAAATATGTATTTTTTTTAATGTAAGTTTACCAATATTTTAAAGGTTAAAATATAATTTATTTTATAACTTGATTTTTTTAAAAAATGATTATAAATATTAAATTAAATAGGTACGAAATGTTTCATCTGAGTTATTTTTTTACCCCTTTTCCCAGCTATTTTCATACAAGATTATGTCAGTATTTTTATTTTCCTGGTAACATAGTTCTAAAGCTATGCTGCAAGAAGGAAAGTTTGGTAATCAGACAAGAAGTAGATTATGGGGTTTTTTTGCATTTCTCAACGTTTCATGATCCACGGACCTCAAAAAACAAAAAGGTGGGAGGTAATGTTCGTACGTACGTATGTACGTGTGTTGGAGTGATTGAAGCTTAAAAACATTTGACTGGCTTAACCAACTTTGATGAAATTTGGCACAGACTGGATTATATGAAGCAAAATGTTGGTAAAAGTTTGGGGTCAATATCTCTAGGGGATGGGGTAGATAGTTTCTTTGGGGTCAATTTTCTCAGAATTTTGCTAACATAACCTTACTTTATGTTAAGTTCAGTACTTGTGTCCATGCTTATCTTTCCATTTAAAAAAAAATTGCTCCCAAACACTTCCCTTCCCCAGTAATCGAAAAAAGTTGTCGTTTTATTTTTTAACCGAATTTTTTTACGTCCTCTTAAGCTCAGTAATAGTGCAAGCGGCAGAAAAGAACTTTAGGGAGAGTATTGTGAATGGGAAGAAGATCAAAGTTTAAAAATATCGATTTTTTTTTAAATTTATTAACATTTTTTTAGTTTGTTTTCATGTATCACTATTTTTCCATTTTATAAAAATTAATAACCAATGCTAGTGAAGTATAACAACTTTATAATTTATAAATACTAAAGATATTATAATAATAAATAATTTATAAATCTGCTTAGTTATTTAAAAAAAAAGATTATTTTCCTAGATGATTTGAAAATCTGTTCTTTGACTTTTAACGGATTTGTGTAATTTATTTACACTCATGAAGCTTATAATCACAATTAGGTTCTATTATTTTAATTTTCAAAATATTCCTCCCTAATTATAAATTTAATGAATTCTTAATAGAGACCAAATAAGTATGCTATTTACTTATTTGTGATAAACATTTTCATCCTTAATTTTTCCCGTTATTTATACGAATATAACTTTTTTAGTTATTTCCCATCATCCATTTGTATGCATTTAGCCTATCATTACATTTTATAGGCGAGTTTAATTACTTTATTAAAATATGAAATTAATTAAAATCTAATTTATATTATCTCATTTACCAATGAATAATTATTATTAAACACTACTCGTGAACGTAAATTCTAATTAAAATTTAGGCTAATGAAAAATTAACATAATCTTATATAAATATGGCTGTAACTATATATGTTATTGATTATTATTATTCACAGAATAATTTATACGAATTTATCGTACAAATTTTGTTTTATATAATCTACATATATCTAGTCTGAGAGAGTATGTTTTCCGAAGATTAAAAGATCTTTATGATACTATTTTTAAGCCTTTATCTGGAACCCTGTAAATGAGTCATCCAGAAGAGTTTTTTTATTTTTTAGATAGGAAAAATCAAGCAACAAAACTTAATATGTATCTTTTAAAAAAACTTGATGGGTGATTTTTTTTTATATTATAAAATTCGTGTTCTTGAAATTATGATTTAGATGTCATAAAAAATATTTTGAACAATATTTTATTATCATTCTCCTTCCCCTGATCACGTGACAGAATAGGTTGTATCTTACCCGTTCATCCGAAAAGACCTAGGTTCGAATTTGGTTCTAGTATATTCTTAAAAAAATCCATACCATATTCCATGCCTAAACTTCGTGCTATTGTGGTATATTATAAAAAAATCTCAGTTTATTTAATTTTTGTTTGAAGTGCTTTGTTTGAAGTTTTTGTTTTGTTTAAATATAGAATTTAAAATTCTTTCAAGAACTCATTATATAACATTAAATATATTAAAAAATGTTTCAGTGTAAAAGTAGTTTGCTGATACAAATTTTTTTAAATTATTTTTAAACAACACAGAAGAATAAAGAAAAAATGATGATGCATTACGTAAGTTTGGAAAATGAAATATTTCGCTTTTTTATATTTCATAAATGTACGATAAGAATATTAAAAGAAAAAAGAATGAAAGTTGAGATTGTACGACTACACGTGAATCTGGGATTTGCCGTAGAAAATTAATTCGGTACGGAATATTATTTGATAGAGGAGGGGATGAGTTAGAACACCTTGGTTGCTTTAGAGAAATGTAAAATGTTATTTCGTGCAAGTAGCTTTGCGACACGTATAATGTGTGTTCAGCCGTTAATTACGAAAATTGCTTTATTATTATTAAATCTGTTAATATAAAGTCATATAGAGATTCAATCGCATCGTATTTATCTAATTACATTTATTTACGCATATTTTGTTTATACACGCATTCTCGTGCGCATTCCGGTTCTGCAAAGTATATTTTATCTAACTTTCATCATTTTTCATCTTAAAAAATATTATTGAATTGAGTTAATTGAATATACTTTAATTAACTTCCACTCGAAAGTAATCAAGATATTTACAAAGTCTATCATTTCATTTTTTTAATAACATTTAAAATATTACGAAATACTTAAATTGAAAATTAAATGTAAAATCCATACCTTCACGAACTGAAGCTCTAAAAAAAATTCAATATAAAAATACTCGTACAAAAAAGGTATTAAATATAACTCTAGTTTAAAATTAGAGTTTGCCTGGGTCATTATTAATACTTCAAAAGACGGGTTGAAGCTTCATAAATTTTTTTTTTAATTGAAAAGTTAATTCATTCGATACATTTCAAATTTCAGCTATTCAAAGCCAAACATAAGTTCATTGAATTCACTATCTAAAATTGATTACTTAGCTTTTGAGCTATTTATAATTTGACACAGGTTGAATTACCGATAAAAATACATGTGAAGATTATATTTAAAAAAATTAATAACAGGTAAACATATTGTACCAGTTTGGAAAAATCACAATACCAATAGCTAAAAAAAATATGTCAAGAGTCGAAAAATGTTTTACTTGTTTAATTATTAAAAAAAAAAACAACTGTTAATTCTTTTTGTGTTTTTAATAAATTGATGTTGAAATAAGAAGTTATTATTGTTTTTTATCACAGTTCATTTATTTACAATCGGTTCAATGAAGGGACTGTAAGTAAATAAAATTAAAATAAGCGATTGTTGAGTTTTTTTCCAGTGAATTCTGTCAATAAAACATTCTATAAGGTATTAGTTCAAATGTGATACTAATATAAGACAATAGTTCATTGACATAAATGCACTTGCATTCATAAAAAGTACAAAAGTCGTAAAACATAAACAAAAAATCAATTTTTATTACAAGACAAGGAAAATAAAAACAAAACAGTAATATAATTTGCTTATGAAAGGAATGCAGGCTCTTCATCATGCATAGAGTAAATGCTCATCAGTTAAGATATGTCGTCGCAGCCCCGGAGTCATTCAGCTTATCCCAGGACCAGTACGTGAAGTCGTTTGAGTCGCCGGACATCCTCGCTGTTGTCTAGGAGATTCAGCGCTAGTTGGTTCACATGATTACCTAGCCGTTTGTAATGTGAACCGAATCGATTGATTTCCTCGTAGACATAAGCTGATTCCAGATAGTTATGAATTTCTTCGTTCCGTACAAACAACGGTGCCTCTGCAATAATTCTCTCCAACTTTGGAAGCGTTGTATAACCCCAATGTTGCTCTTGCCCATCGTACCCCATAATTGTGTACCATATATAAAAATAGGTTTCAGAATGACCTTGAATATTAAAAGTTATAACAGGTTAGTGATGGCAAAGTGCTGTTTCTGAAATAAAGAGAGAACAAAGATCTATTTATATATTTTTGAGATGCTTAAGTCTAATTTAAGTTTGATACCAAATCAAACGTCATTACAAACCGGGTTTTCTATTAATGTGAAATATAACTTTCATATTAATAATTGTATAAGGATGATTTCTGCTCTTTTTATAAAAAAATCGATAAATATGTTTTGTTATTTAGTATCTAATACATTTTTTTATATAAATAAAATAGCGTATATTAAAATAGTTGTAAAAAAAGAAAAAATTAATTTTATAAAGTTGGAATTGATTCATAGAGAGTGTTTAGGGTTCTATTGAAAGAAGGGTTGTGATTTTATTTTTATTTATTTATTTTTTTATATAGTAAGTTGTTCAAAAGAATTGATAATTTATGCAATGGTTCCAGAAGAATAGCCGAAGT
The DNA here is from genome assembly GCF_047948215.1 of Lycorma delicatula. Lineage (NCBI taxonomy): Eukaryota > Metazoa > Arthropoda > Insecta > Hemiptera > Fulgoridae > Lycorma > Lycorma delicatula. The sequence goes on along the minus strand of NC_134457.1, from coordinate 156,176,377 downwards.
CCAGAATAAAAACACAAAAATGAAACTTATTCTGAAAAAGAAGGAAGTAAATAACCATGAGTTGAATGAAAGAGTGGACTCTTAAGCGGTGCTTAGAGTTTATGTTACCAGGTCTTGCAAACTCTAGTAAAATTTTGGGACCTGAAGAAGTGAAAGGAACGTTTCAGTAGTTACCTTAATATTCAGGAATGAATTGAATCAACGACTATTTTTTATTTACATTTTAAAAATTGTAGCAAAATATTTTTCGGTAAATACAATTTTACTTAAGCACGTTTCTTTTTTACTGTAGTGGACTATATTTTCAATATGTGTTCATATGATATATTTTTTAATTTACTCTTTTGTTATTTCTTAATGAATTTATCGCTATATTTAGTGAAAATATAACATTATTTTAATTTTAGTATTTTTCCATATAATTTTTCTAATTTTGAACACTAAACTATTTTAATTTGTCGAGTAATTTGATCGTTGGTTACTTTCGTGATCGTTGTTTCAATGGAATGGAATGCAAAGTTGGCAGGAGTCTATTACTCCCTACTTTATCGCAGAACCTGGACAGAGTCCCTTGCTGCTGGATCTTTCTAATCGGGCTTGTTTTTAAAAGGGTTATTTTTTAATCTCGGATCTAATTTTTCAAGTTTTGTCTATTATTATTTTAGTGAATTTAAGACGGATTTAATTGCATTCCAATCCGTTGTTAAACCAGCGTTATCGAACCCATTTCATGGGCCGACCGCGGAAGGCTAGGCTTATAAAGCCTGTCCTCCCGACGTAATTCCCCTTCAGACCGTCCACTGAAGTCCTTTCGGTGCTAACTCTTTAATAGGCTAGCAGGAATACGCCACAACGGGGCACTAGCTATAAGGAGGGAGCAATGTGTCCCCTTTTCCGGAGGAGTCGCAATTGCTGGGTTATTTTATCTTACTGTAAGTTTAACTTACAGATGGTGATACCTATTCGCGATCGCGGTTTTGGGGCGGCGATTTTCTGGAAAGAAGTAAACAGTAATTATTCTCTCCACGTAATTATTAACCTTCAGACACGCGTGTGTCTGAGAAGGGGTTGGGGGGACCGCGTGGCCGCAGTGAAGAAACCATTTGTTTTTGTGGTGGCTGTTGGCATCTGCAACAAAAGAAGCAGAACACACACACGAGAGAAAAAAAAAAAAAAAAAAATTTATTTTTACTTTCCTTTCGACTGGCAGGATGAGACGGCACGACGCGTCGTTCCACATCCACGTTTCTCCCGTTTCTGAAACAAGAGAAACAGAACAAAACACACGCGAGAAAAAAAAAATTTTTTTTTTTTAGACCGCGTTTTTGTTTTGTGCGCGACTTACCGTATTTGAAGTCTTCAAACTATATAACTCGCGAAAAAAAAAAAAAAAAAAAAAACTATTCACTCGCGACCCCGGAAACGCGTCTGACGCACTATTCCGTTTATGGCTCATGCGATATGGAGGCCCCTAAGCCTGGTTTGTCGATTTTCGGCTACCGCACCGCACCATCACGGTGGTTCGTCCAGTACGGCGTGAGGCCGCTTCCTTACAACTGTCGGAGTTGGGTCCTCTCGGCAGATGTCCCGAAGATGACTGTGTTCGGACACAGCCGCTCTCCCGAACAGTCTGCGCGCCTGCGCCACCCGACCTCGGACACGGATTGAAATCTCGCATCAGATCGGAGAGTGGCGTTCCTGACGAACCACGGAGCTCCAAAGATCTTCCGCAACGCGATGTTTTGGACGGCCTCGATCTTCTTTTGAAGCGAGGAGCTCAACACTACCCCCCATGCGGGTAAGCATATGTTAGAATCGGCAGTACGTACAGCCGAAAAATGAGGAGCTTAGTTGCCAGTGGGTACGGGCTGGCACTGTTCAGCACTGGGTATAGCGAGGCTCTGGCGGCCTTAGCCCTCCGGGTCGCATAATTTACATGTTCGCCGAAGGTAAGCCGCCTGTCCAACACCACCCCCAGGTACTTAACTGTTTTCTCAAAAGGGATTTTCTCCCCTGAGATTTCCAGCTCTCTGGTCGGATTTCGTGTCTTGCATGTGAACATCACGGCCACCGATTTTTCACCGTTGACCCTGATTCTCCACATGTCGAGCCACGGTTCCACTAAGTCCAGCTGCCTTTGGAGCCTCCGGACCGCGTAATCCACATTTGCGGATTCGTAGAAATATGCCGTGTCGTCTGCGTAAAGGGCCGTTTTGACCCCTTCCGACAGCGGCATATCGTTCACGTACAAAGTGTACAAGAACGGGGAAAGTACTGCTCCTTGGGGAACCCCAGCGGCTATTTCTCTGGTGGAGGAAATCGTTTCCCCTACGCGCACGACAAAATGTCGGTCTAGCAGATATGACCGCATCAGTCTGACATAGCAGTAGGGGATCGCCGATCGCGCTAGCTTATAAAGCAGCCCGCTATGCCAAACTTTGTCAAAGGCCTTGGCCACATCCAGAAAAACGGCTGCAGTCACCCGTTTCCTGTTCAGGCCTCCGACAAGGTCGTCTATTATTTTTACCAGTTGGAGGGTGGTTGAGTGACCCTCCCTGAACCCAAATTGCTCGGGCCGCACTTCTCCCTCCATGTATCGCCTCAGTTTTTCGAGAAAAATCCTCTCGAACAACTTAGACAATACCGGTAACAGGGAGATTGGCCTATAATTCCGTGGGAAAAGTAAACTTTTCCCCGGTTTGGGTAAACATACGACTTTGGCCGTTTTCCAACAATTCGGGAAATATCCAACGTACAAAATGGACGTGAATATCACCGAAATTGCTGTAATCACGGAGGCCGGTATGTTCCGGAATGCACGGGCGCTAATCCCGTCGACACCCGGGGCCTTGTCGGGGCTTGTGGCCTTAATGGCTGCGGAAACTTCCGCTTCAGTGACTTGGTCAATCTCTAGAGGGGCGTCCTCCACCTGTGAGAAATAATCTACAAGAAAGGATTCCACCTCGGTTGTGTGCTCGTCGTTCGGGGCGGGAGGGGGGTTTGGAGTGAACTGCTCCTCCAAGGTATCGGCGAATACCTCGGCCCCCTCCGCCTCCGAGTATGCAAGAAAACCTCGCTGCCCCACAACCGGATGGCGAGGCTTCTTCCCTTCTCGCAGTCTCCTGTTCAACCTGAACACCGAGGAGATGTCGTCAGAGACCGAGGCGAGGTATTCGTTCCACGAATCCTCTCGATGGCTTGTCAGCAGTTGTTTTACCCTGTCCGTTTGATTATAAAAGGCCCGCTTATCAGCGGGGGACAGGGTGATTCGATATCTCCTCCTCAGTCGTCGTTTCTCCGTTATGGCTTCGGAGATATGAGGAGGGAGGTCGTTTCGAACAACTGCTCGAGTTTTGGCCGATGTTTGTTTCAAGAAAACTGAAATCATTAAATCCTTTTTTAATGTTTATACATTGTTCTGTAAAAGAATAGAAAGGTACTACAAAATAACCCGTTTTCTTCTTTTGATCAACAAAATTTAAACAATTTTTTTGAAGCAATAATTCTTGTAGTGCAATTCTTCGTCACTAATATAAAAATACTTCCGCTAATTGAATGCATGATTTTCTTTTGTTAATTACATACGTATGAGAATCGAAATTGAATGTCCTTTCTTGTGTTTCTTTTTTTACAATAACATTCTTCATTAAATCCACATATTGCTGTGGTGTTTTACTAATAAACTTAATCCGTGTACTTCCCAAAAATATATTTTTTTGTTTTCATCTATTCTAGTTTTTTTTGTTTTTTTTATATGATTAATTTATTATTTAAGCTTCGAAGTTTGTGCTTGTGAATATGAAATGGAGATTTTTAGCGTATGAAAAAATGCCGTGCTGACCGAAATTCAAACCCGGGACCTCCGGATGAAAGGCCGAGACGCTACCACTCCGCCACGGAGATCGGCTATTTGATCTACTGATCTATTTTTAAACGTGTGAGCTATTGACCAGCCAAATCCATCCTTTATATGTTTTGAACCCATTAATCCGAATTCATATTCTTGCTAATTATATAATAACAACGATCTCGGTTCTTCATCAGCTGTTTTGGAATTCGATCCCAGACAACAATGCATCTTTTTCATCGATCATATCATTTGCATCATCTTCCTCATTATTTTACGTTCAGAAAAATGTCCGAAATCTTAATAATTTTTCTTTTAATAATTGTAATAATAACAATATTTATAAAAGATAAAACTGTAATGTATTTTCATATATTTTAATGGTAAAGATACATAATGTTTTACATTTATTAAAGAATGTTAAAATGTATCTTGACAGATTAGATTTCTGAACCTATTTTTTTTTTCTAATTTATAAAAGTCCTTCAACGTAAAATTGAAAGGACCAGGATATAATTAATGAACAAATAAACACTCAGTCCGATATAATAATTAAAAATCTAAAATTTTTAAAATGGAGAATCAAAAGATTGTATAACCGTTCGAGCGGGAGGAACAAAGCAGAAAGAGGCCATGAAAATAGGAACGGAAAGTGGGAGGAGCTTAACATCCCTATTTATTCGACGATCCCATTTCAGGAAGACTTGATGCTAAAAGTAGTTTTGAGAAGAAACTACTCTGAAAGGCGCCTACTACAAATGTTAGAGTGATGATAGGAAGGGCAGAAAATAACACTTAAATAAAAATAAAAAAATTTTTTTATATCATAAATATCTGTGTTGTCTTGATTTTTTTTTTAATTCAATGAAATTCAATTTCAAATTTCAATAAAACATATGTTTATAAAAATATACATCAGTATACACCTTCACTCCCAACATACGATTAAATCAAACAAATGGATTAACTAAACTGGAGTAATTATTTGTCTTTCAAACGACGTACTTATGCATTTCCATACATTTTCCGTTGTTAAATTTCTACATTCCTATAATCACGGTAATATTTCGCCTCGTAGCCAAATACTCCGATAAAATAACTAACTTTTTTTTTATTATTGATGATACTGTTTTGTTTTTTTTTCTACTGTACTTTTTTGTTTTTATGTTACTATTCTGTTTTTCTTTTCCTTTGTCTTGTAATATTATTTGCTTTTTGTTTTTTGTTAAGAGTTTTACGGACTTTTTTCTTACAAAAATGTTTAATTAAATCAGTATATAAATAAAAACCACTTAAAAGATTATGTATATATTTTTTTCTTTCTTTAGGTTAAGCAAATTTATGTTGTTTTACCTGTTAAATGTTAATAATTCATAAATTTCGCTTTGTTTTTAAGGGAAACTTGATTTTATTTGTTCGTTTATAAACAGTTTTGTTTTAACGTTTCTGAAAAAAAAAATATATATATATTCGTAATACTACATTATACTAGAAAGTGAGTAACGGTGTACTTTGGTGATTGGGATTCAATTAAACAAATTTCAGGAATGGTCGGCCTGAGTCTGTAAAAGACCACCTCATTTACATGTCATACATATCATTCTCATCTCATTAGGCCTGGGGGGAGTTGCTTATTGTTCAGTAGTTGAACACATTCAGTGTACACATTAGGAAATATATATATATATATACACATATTAAAACTCTTATATTCGGTAATAATAATAATAAAACAAATTAAAATAATTTTTTTATAATTTTCCTTTCTGCTAGTTTCAAAACCGAAATTTGGGATGTGTTCTGAAGTGCATAATCGTGTTTGTAAACTTGTATTCAAACCGTTAACAAAATTATACAATATTAAACAAATTATAATTTAAAGTTATTTTTTAATTTGTTTATATAACTTTCGTTGAAATTTATATAATATAAATTATAAATAAAAATTGTTCATTCAAAAGAGATTATTCAATATAATAATCATAAAAATTCAAAACGAGGCATAAAAAGTATAAATAATTGAGTCTATGCGCAACACTAGGTTCGGCCTTGTTCTTTTGATAGATGAATGAGCTGAAACAGCTGATAAACTGGTCATTGCTGAGTGCTGAACTGTCCAGCCCTATTTCTACCTGAGGTGATATTGTTAGATGTTGACATGCGGATGGGTTAAACCGCGACATTAAAGCCGCAGACAGCATTTCATTATTTCTGGCGGTTTTTCATTTTGTCAGAAAATAGGAACTGGACAACATCGCACGTAATGTCTAGTAAAGTTATTACATCCATTCCAACAACACCAACTAATTTGTCACGCCTTGTACGTTGTTGGTTCCGAGCCTTTGTCCATTTATATAGGTTGTACGTAAACATATATCTTGCTTCGTATTTTTTTTTCTTTTGTGCTGATTATTCTAAAACAAACTACTATATTAAAAAATGTAACATAAATAATACATTATAGTTCAGTATTCGTATGGTAATAATATTACTACGGCAACATAATTTCTTTATTATTTTTTCTAGAATTAGTATTATTTTAATACTAATCTAATTTTATAAAAATCTGATGTGGACACCACATGACTTCCTTGTACGTCGTCTATTAAATTACATATTCACATTTTGGTTGCACTTCATTTAAACTTATTTCATTTGAAAGTGAGATACGATCCACTAATTCTTTAATAAAAGTTGACAGTTACGCAATTGCTAAAATATTAGTTTTTATTAACATTAAATATTTATACAATTATCAATTCAAGAATCTTACCTGAAATATTAGTTTAGAGTAAAAGTTCCTTGATTACTCTTAAAATAAATTGTTTACCAAATAATTCAATAATAAAAACTAATTATTCTACACTGTAAGGTCAAAACTAGTATTTGTAACCAGTGTACAGGGGTTTACTAAACGGAATAGTTTAATTGTTATTAAGTTTTATTTATACGATACACCAGAAATCTTGTGCATATTAGGCACAAGTGAAAAAAAATTTTCAGCAATCACTTTAAATTGAATACAATACAAAAATGTATTTTATTTTTCTGACAAATAATTAAATAAAATTATTTTTTTTAAATAAATCTACAATTTTTATAAGAAAATCCAAAAATAATACGATTCTAAATCATAATTTTCAATTAATATTAAATAATCAGATGTTTCACCAAATTTATTACTTATACACATAGGTAATGCCTATTATATTATAATTACACATTTTTAAAACACATAAAATTTTATTTCACTAATGTTTTTTAATTTTTTTTTTTTTTATTATTGAATTAATATTTATTGTAAAAATTACAGTCACGGGTTAATAGTTATTAAATTAATATATTTAAATTTAAAAATAATTTTTTTAATTTAATTTTTTACTTTTAAAATTATCTCATAAAATTTAAAAAAAGTTTTTTACGAATAAAAGCTACCTTAAACAGTTATTGATATAAATGGTAAATAAAATAATGCTTAAAAACACTTTGCAAAATGTTTACTTCTTCTTTTTCCTGTTTAGTCTCCGGTAACTACCGTTTAGATAATTCTTCAGAGGATGAATGAGGATGATATGTATGAGTGTAAATGAAGTGTTAGTCTTGTACATTCTCAGTTCGACCATTCCTGAGATGTGTGGTTAAGTGAAACCCAACCACCAAAGAACACCGGTATCCACGATCTAGTATTCAAATCCATGTAAAAATATCTGGCTTTACTAGGACTTGAACGCTGTAACTTTCGACTTCCAAATCAGCTGATTTGGGAAGACGCGTTAACCACTAGACCAACAAGTGGGTTTACAAAATGTTTACTAAACATTTTAAACTATACGGCTGTTTCGATTTTTAAACTGTCATCATCAGTAGACTCTGGTGATGCAATAAAATAAATAAATAAATGAAAAAAAAAAAAATATTAAGTTACAATTGACAAATGAATAATAATCACTACAGCATAAACTTGTATTTTGCTAAAATTTATAGAATTCAGAATAAAATATACAAATATTTTTTTTAAAGATTGTATACAAATATATTTTTTTAATTTGTATTTATTTCATTTATTAAACAGAATTCTAATACATTGTTTCCATTACTATGTAAACATTAATTATAATTAGATTATATTGTAATCGTTATACACCGCCTTCATATCATAACCGTTATCCCTTCACGCTTGTATTAATTGTTCTTTAATGTTGCAAAAACCACATTTAAATCCTTTTAAAGGTGTATTAAGTTCTAACCGGATTTGAATACCATTCCAACAATATGTTTGGTTCATTAGAGTAAAATTAATGGAACTGTCTCAGAAATTTCAACGTGAAACTGTTAATTGCCAGCCTTATTGTTGTTATTGCCACCAACTTAAGGCAGGATACATCATAAATTGACGACTAGCATTTTGTTTAGTGCTTTAAACAAAATATTATTATATTACTGGTATTAATAATCTAAGAAAATTATATCGTATTTTAAATGTTAAATGTGGAACAAATTTCACACCTTATTATAACAATTACATTACAGATCTATATATAAATCAATAAAAAATTTAAACGTTGTGAGTATTAAATTTAAGAATGTTATTGCACGGAACTTAAGATTATTTCATTGTGCAATATAAAACTCAATTCCGGGATGATCTGAAACTTCATGCGATAAATTGTTCTAAGTATTGTAAGAAACACTTTGTACGTGAATGTAATGTACAATAACTGAGTTTTCTTTCGATTTTTACGTTTCCTTAATATTTGTATAGCAATGGAGATATATAATAGTATGTATTGAAAATATCTTGTTTCACATGAAAAACTTTTCATTATTATTTTATACATTTGTGTTGTGTTTTATTTATTTCATAATCAAAAACAATAAAATATTATTTATCTTTACAGATCTGGTAAAGTATTTTTTTAAGGATATTTTCATTTTACTTTTATTTTATTTATTTATCTTTTTTTTCTGATAGTTGTATTTTATTACATTGAATTGTATAATTATTAGCATGTTACGGTTATCTAACTGTTAAAATAAACTCTTTTCAAAATGTAACACTTTATTCAAGATTATTCTTTTAAAAAAATGCTCATAATCCGTTCTATAAACATACAAATATAGTTGATAAAGTGATGGGAAAGAAAAATACGTTATGTAATATATGCTATCGTAGGTGAATTTTAATTACCTAGGCTTATATTTGTTGATTTGTCCTGTAGTTGACTTTCGGGGATGATATTCTTAATTTTCATAAACATATTCACCACACTTTATGTTTCCCTATGGAGAAGAATGGATTAATCGGTTACATTTCCTCATTTCAATACTACTTACTCCTATATTTTTATTATGATGTATGTATTTCTTATACACGCAATTATCTGCCAAAAAAAGGATTAAACTCCATTATTCCAAATTATTCCATTAAGCAAATAATTGGTTACGAATATTGTAATATGGCCTGTTCCTTTCCCACTTATGAAACTTATGTTATCATAATGTGGTGTTCTGCCTTTTGACAGCTCCCTGACACTACTGCTGCTTCGACCAGTTTCTGTCCCTTGCTTTTCTTTTCGTCTCATCATAACCTTCGCTACTCTTTATACCATTTATTAACTTTAGCCTCTTCCTTTCCCTACTTTTTTCAACTTCAATGGAGCCTTTAAGAACTGTATTTATTATTCCTTTTCCTCAATTATATCCCTGAACCAGTTCCCTTTCCTCCTTCTTCTGATAGTAGCTAATATTGTTCTATCTTTATTTATTCTTCTTAATAAAGAGTGTCTCAAAATGATTTGACATTCTATTTCTTTTTTTTTTTTTAATAAAACATTTTTTATGTGATAATTGATATTATTTTTGCTTTATTAGAAAGTAGTGACATAGAAGTTGTATGTGATATAAAACATCTGATAAATGAGCACCCCGGCCTTGGCTGCACGTGTTCACTCTTTTGACAAAATTTTCCAAAATATGTTGACATAATTGCCGGGCAATTTTGGCAGTGTTGTATCAAATTTCTTCTTGAGGTCCTCAGTTACTTGCGGTTTATCGATGTATACTTTATCCATCAAGATAATGCCAAATAAAAAAGTCCAACGGTGTCAAGTCACATGATCTTGGCTGCCAATTCACATCACCTCGGTGCGAGATAACTTAACAATTACATTTTACTTGCAATAACTGCATTGCTTCACTGGAAGCGCGGCATGTTTCACAGTCTTTTTGAAATGTTCACTTGTCTTTTACATTCACAAAATTAATTTTATGCCATAAAAAGTTTGAAATCATATCACGGTGTGGAACTCCATTGATGGTAACGGCATTTGCATTCTCATTTTCGAAGAAGAAAAGTCCAATCAATCCCCAAGCCCAAAATCCGCACCGAACAGTGTACCGTCGAGGATGCAATCTTCAATATTTTTATTCAATCTTTCTTCAATCTTTTTTAAATTTTCTGATCCCTAAATTCGACAATTTTTTTTTATTGACAAAGCCAGTAAGAAGCAAATTTGCCTCATCGCTAAACATATTTTTTTCGAAAACTCGTTTTATCGTTAGTTTTACAATTTTTACGTTTTGTTCAAGTTTGTACTTTTCTATAATTTAACTTCAGTTTTTACTGATAACAGCGTATAAAAATCTCTACTCTGGTTTTACCGGGAAAAAAATGACGTCCAATTTAAAATATCAGTTAATTTTGGGACAACCTATTTTTTACTTCTACGTTACTTTCTCTGTCCACCTACTTTATCTTCTTCATCCTCCTGACCCACATCTCAAAAGCCTCGACCTTAACTTTTTCCTTTGAAAAACGTAAGTTACATAGTTATAACATATAAATTACACCTTATGTATTTAATAAATGTGATGTTTGCAACGGAATGAAAGTAATTCTGTTATGAATAAAAATGTAATATGGCTAGATATGTTATAATACATTTCACAAAATAATCCGAGTAGAGTAGCAGACTGTAACCATTTTATTAAATTAATTTTATTAGGTTACTGGTTTCATTTATTATTCTATTTTAATAATTTAATATTTTTAATATTTTTGTTTCTTTATAATAAGATTTTTTATAAAATGTAATATAGTTAAAAACAATTTAAAATATTAAAAATATAGAGGTACCGTATTTACCATTTCAGTAATTGAAATAAAACATGACTGATTTTGTATTTCAATGCTGAAATGGTAGACATAAACTTCTGTAGTTTGTAATACTTCTAATTACCCTTTATACAACAACATTCTAAAGAAGCAAAGATCTCTGCTTAAACGAAAATAATAATTAGAAGTAATAAATGAAAACCTAAACAATTTTATTAAAATATTTTGTATTGTGTAAATAAAAGAAAAGAAAAATATCGTTTATATACCGTTTTAATAAATTCAATTTATAGTCGTGATCTAAATAATTAATTTTTTTTATAAAGCTGAAACAGAGATTATATTAAAAAAAATTATAATTACAACCGAGATAAAAGTTGAAAAAAAAAAAAATATATATATATATGCATGCGTGTTTTAATTTTAATTGACTTAAGTACATCTGAAATATTAACTGTTTTATATAATAACTAAATTACAATATTTACCGGCGTATACGCTAATAATTTTGATGCTGAATACGTACTACTGTAGAAATAGTAAAATAGTTTCCGTAAATTATTATAAATGGAAATTCAAGACCATAAATTAATGTTTTTGTTACTGTATAATCCTGAAATTTTGGAAACTGTGTTTCCTACCGTGCAATAAGAAATGAGGCAGTTTAAGTTGAGTTTATGCTTTTGCCTACAAATTATCTTCACTGAATCTTCTATTGTGATGGTTTGTAATACCTTCATATTTTATCAGATTAAAATAATATAAACGGAAAGCGTAACAATATTTTAGATTAGTCTAAATACTTATTTTAAATTATAATAAATATAATTTATTTTACATTTAATTTAAAAGCATGTTATTTCATAATTTTTAGTTAATTAGTAGTTATGTTAACTAATTTTGTTTTCATTATTAAGAAACATGCATATATATTTCATACTACATTCACCTAATTTTTGTATATATATATATATATGTATGATTTTTCTTCTAATTCCAATTTTATTTATTCATAATTTAACCACTTTACCTTCTCCTGTATAAGCATGAACGAAATTATAATTTTTTCGTTGTAATTGGTTTTTTACTACGAGTATTACATAGTACTAATAGGTTAATTGAAACAAGGTGATGCATATAAACAATTTAAGTAAAACTGAAAGACACGCATTGCTGTTTAACTGGCGTGTCAGGGTCATTGGCGTGGGAGCGGATGATAATCCCGCCTTTCTACCCGGGGAGAAATTGTATACACCCTATTATTAGTGCATTACTGTGTATCATTTTCAAAACGGTTTAACATTTTAATGGAACAGTTAATAATATTTTTCTCTCAATTTTTTTTCTGTAATGTTTCTTTGTTCCAATTTGATTAAATTGAACACTATAAAATAAATTTATAAATAAATTAAGCGGAAGATAAATTATGGATGATGTTACATCTAACAAATTATTATAGTGTACGTGTAAGTAAACCGCATCTGTTGTTTTTTAACTACAGTTCTAAAAGACATTATACCGTAATAAATATATTACTATTAATATCATATCGCTCATATACAACTTGAAGTTGATCAATTGTTGTTTGCATACACACCAGGAGACTTAGACATTGTAAAGCATTTGGTGGACAGTCCATCTTTCTTATGACTGGTTTAAAGAATGGATCAGTATGCGCGTTACTAATAGAATAAGCATTGCCATTAATAACTTAACGACTATATTACAACTGCTGGTCAATTTCATTTTATTTGTGCTCTATATTATTCGTATAACAATTTACAGAGTTAATGAAAAGAGTGTTGTAATCAACATACGATTCTTTCAATTTTTTGTTAATTTCTCAAGTTTAAAAACTCTTTTCATAATAAGCATACTTTCTTACACTTTAATTAACCTTCTGTATTTTATAGATTAAAAAAACACAGGTTAACTATATTTATATGCATCTTGTTTTGGATTTTATGATCATATTAGATCACTTAAGTCAATTTATATCAGTTTTCCTTCTGACTTTCTTCACTGGCTTGGTCTTCTGTATTTGCCAATATTTTTTTACGTTATCGGATAAGATCTTTCTTAGTTCGTCCGAAACCCTTATATTTCCGGTTGTTTTGTCTGTAGAAGAATATATTTTTTTTTAGAATTTCGTTGATTTTTGGTTTATTATTTGCGTCTTCAATTTTTAGTCCAATCTCTTCTAAGTCTTCTTTTATTTCTGTTAACTATTTCCCACCGTTTTTCAAGTTCAGGTCCTCTGATTATTAGTTGTTTTAGTTACCTATTTTCTGACATTCTCATGATGTGGAAAAAGTAGGATAACCTTCGTTTTTTCATTAGACCAATAATTGGTTTTATAATAGTTTTGTAAACGGTTTCGATGGTTGCGATTCGCCACACTCCATTTTTTTTCTAAATCTTTAACTTACGTATGTACTGACTATTCTTCGTTCTGTTTTGATCATTTGATCACTTTTATTTTCGTTTTTAATTTGGAATAATGTTTCGCAAGCGTAAAGTGCTTCTGGTAAAATTATTGTTCCACAATGTCGCAATTTGTGTTTGTTGACGAATAATTTTTATTATAATAAAAATGTATTTAATGTATGACTTATATGTATTTATTATATTAAAATACATTAAAACTAGGTACTAATATAAAAACCTCACTAAATGTTTTAAACACAGAATTTAAAAAAAAAGTGCAGAAGTAATCGGGGAAAATGGGCAAAGAAGCTAACAAAACCAGAGCTAGAAAAATGGAACTAGCTTTTGAATGAACAAAGGATGTGTGCAATAAAAAGAAATCAATAAAAAAAAAAATTAGATATTCCATTACAGTTATATCGGAGTGCCTACATGCAGTCGAATGTTTATTTTTAACGAGGAAAGGAGAAAAAGAGGAATTTGAAAAGAAAGAAAGGATAATTCTTGTGGAAGTCCTTGGGTCCTAAAAAAGAAGAAGATGGATATAGAAAGAGAAGTAAAAAAAAATTATTTGGAAAATGGAAAACTCGGATACAATTAGAAACGAAGAATAATGTTTTATGACATTTAATCTCAGATAAACTGAAAAAATATTTGAACATTTCAACTCTAATCCTAAAACAGGCAAAAAATATGTATAAGAAATTAAAAAATATACAGAATGTAAATGTGCATTAAAAAAAAGATATTATGGAAAGGAAAACTTTTAGAGGAAAGATTAAGAAATTTAAGGGTTTCTAGGAGGTAGAAAAGAAAAACTATCAAAAATACCAGGTCAGAAGAAAGAAGAAATAATTCAACGAAATAATACTGATGGAAGAGAAAAGAGAAGAAGAAGATATCGCAAAGTTATTTTTAACTTTTAAATTTTAACGAATGGCTAGCTAAACGGAAGATGAAGGTTAACCCGGCTAAATTGACGTATGTTATGTGTGCGATGAGGAGGGATGATTGCCCGCTAGTTCAACTTAATGGCGTTTTCATCCTGTATACAGTGTGCGATACCTAGGACTGCATCTGCATTGACCTATAGGATTCATGTCAGGGAGAAAAGGACGCAGCTTAACATTAAGTTCAGGGAGATGTACTGTAGATAGGGGGTCGCAACTATCATTACCTGACAAGTAATTGTTCTCAGCGGTCCTGAAATCGATTTTGACCTACGGAATCCAACTATGGGGCATAACAAGTATTAGTAACATCGAAGTCGTACAGCGATTTCAGAACAAACTATTGAGAAATACAAGAATCTCGTATAACAGAATCGCAGTGGTTTGAGTAAAATATTGAAATTCATGATTATCTAGGATTGCCAATCGTTCGAGAGGAGATACGGCGATTCAGTATAAATACAGAATGAGACTGAAAAAAACATGGGTACTGGCTGGCGGGTAACCTCCTGGATAACAGCGAGGACTTAAGACGCCTAAAGCGACTGCATATATTAGAAGTTCTCCGAGATTTGAGGTGAATCATCTACCCTAGAGTATTTTGTATCGTCAAAAGTCTTCATCGTTTCTGTTGGTTAGTTACTTTTGTTTGTTGATTATTTTTTCTTGGTGTGATCGGTCAGACTATTTTTTGGTGTTTTCTTTGCTTTTTATGTTCTGAACTTTATCAATAACTATAGCTTGATGACTATAACTCATGAACCTTCAGCTTGGACTGATCTTTGTATGTATTTGTTTATGGTTATTATATATTTATGTATTTTGCTTAAGATATTTATACATGTACACTTCTTTAAGGGATTTCATTGGAAACTCTTCTCTGCATGTCATTTTTTTTATTCAAATTTACTTATGGTTCCGGTAAATTGGAACCGATTGTAAATTAAACACTGCGGCAAAAAATAAATACACGGAAATAACAAGAAATCTTACTTTATAATGATAATATTTTAATAGTTTTTTTTTTTATGTATGAAATATGAATCCTTAAGGTTTTCTATTCCAAACATCATGTCGTATTATGCTATATATCTTACCTTAAGAAATTGAATAGACAAAACTAGTTATAGACCTATAATAATAAAGAAAATATACCGTAACTGATTGAAAGATGTTACTTATGTTTTTCTCTCTTTCTTATTATAACATCATATTTATCAGTTTACAATGACATCCATCAACTTAGTTTCATCTTTGTAATACGATGTTTGTTAGTATTTCAAGGTTACTTTTATAACATGTTTTTTTTTTTAAATTAATTTTTGAAAAAGAAGAAATTATAGAATTACACACAACTTAAGATATTTTTATTTCCGGTGTTTAAAGTATCAACTCAGTAATTTGCCTAACAGTATGTTATATACCGGCAAATATTAAAGCTTTTGAAATAGATAACTATTCAGAATATTTGTTAATTAGCTAAAACATTTGAGAGAACTTTACTATGTTGTGCTATCATCTAGGTAATATTCGTGCGTGGATGTTGTACACGCACGTTTATTAAGTAATTAATAATACTGTAACTATGTTAAAACAATACTTAAGTTTTAATCATATAAAGTTAATACTATTAATAGGATTATGTTTGTATATAATTCTGTTAAAATAATCAGTGTTTAATGATTTCTATCTCTTTGAACAAATATACCTACTCTCTCTTGTGATCTGTATTAAATATCAATTTTCAACAATAATTTCATTTCACTATCGAATAGTATATATATATATATATTGTAATTAGTTTTAAAGTTAATTTTCTGTTTTTAATAGCTTATTGAAAAGTCTTATTGAAAACAAATTACTCACCAGAGAATTAATTACTAAATATTTTTTAATTATTTTCTTTAAATATAAAGATATAAAAGTTGAACGTAAATTTTTTTCCATTTGCGATGTGAATGAATCACAGAGACCTACGATATTCATAGATTTCATGATTTCAGATGTCCTAAATAATTTTTGTTTCCTTATTTCATCCTTGTAAAGAAAGCAGTGTATAGTAATTATAAGACCCCCAATCTATGTTTCATTCGCTGAATTTATCTAGTTTTTTTTCATTTCAAACACCAATTTGTATCTCTCTCACTGAAATGCTGTAAAATCCAAATTTATATTTCATTTTTTTTTAATTACAATTGAACAGAATTTAAGATAGAATTAATCTTTTTATGGAAAATAGATTGAAAAGATAAAATTCGTGGAAAAAAAATTTTTTACCAGTGTAGTTAAATATTGCTGTTTTTAGGTGTAGCAGTCAACCTCTTAAATATTAGATTCTATCACGAGTTGATATAACTGAAGAAGATTCTGTTTAAAAAGAGGATTATATTCAGGTTAGCACAGGAAAAAATTTCTTGGGCAAAAGAATTTTTGTTGTATCAAAATGTAGAGTTAATTTGTTTTTTATTGTTAATTTTATTAGATGGCGCTTCATGGAATCGTAAAGACAAAAAATAGACGCTTTTTTAATTTGATGGTTTTTAAATCAAATATCATTTCAGTGCGTAATTTGGCTGATAAAACGGAGAAAAAAGAAATCCGTGGTAAATTCTCTTGAAAAATGCGGTCATTAGTTTAGGTAAATAGAAATAATTTAGTAATAGAAGGAAGTAACATATTGTAAAACAAAGAAAATTTATTTTAGATAAATAGTTATTTAATTTTAAAAAATAAGGCTTGATTTTCTACTTATAACAAGACCTCATTGTTTTGACTATAAAAGTTACAGGTGTATTTAAAATCACGTGTACAAACGTTTGGCTTTTTTTAATAGACTCTCAAAGTGACATTTTTGAGAAACAGTAAACGGATTTAGAAATGTTATAATTTATAATTACCTTATGGAACTAACATAATGTCATATAAAAAAAGACCTGGTGCTATGTTAAGAATACGAAAAAAAGTTATACTTTCCTATAATTTATTTATTATTTAGGTATTTCCCCCACTTGTTAATCTGTAAGTTAAAAAGATTAGCCTTTTACTATTTTTTTTTTCGACACTGAATATTTTGCAATTTGCAAGTTGTATTTTATTTTATTAATATATTTTTTTTAATTTTATTATTTCTATTTTATGATTCGTGGCCTGCGAGTTTTGTAATCACAAAAATAGTAATAAATTCGTTTTGAAATAATTTAGCGGAAATTAACCCAAGAAAATAGAAATTTTTTCTAGAAGAGTTTGAAAGTTGTTATGTAAGAGAGAATAACTCTTTTGAAGTATAACGATCCTTTAGTACCATTCTGTTAATTGCTATTAACAAGAAATTTTATACTGTTCATTAGTCAACCATAGATTGATCTATATATATTTTTTTTACCCCGATTTCTTATTCTCTGCTGATTCATGACTTCTTTTATTATTTCCTTAAGTAAAAGTGTTTTCACTTTTTTCTTATTCTTTCATGTAGGTTTTTATATATATATATATATATATGTATATATATATATATATATGTATATATATATATATATATATATATATATATATATATATGTTTTCCCTACTTTCCCGACTACTGCTGAGTTGTGTTGCTGCATTGCATCGTAGCACCCTGATATCTGAAACTGTGAGGCCTTCCTTAATCCAACGCATTTTCACTTTCGTTTCTTTCTTTACCTTGAGCAATTTAATTCTTATGTAACTGCAAACAATTGGATACATTTTACGGATTTCAACTTCCGTTCCATTTACTGAGTACAGGCCTAATATGTAAAAGTATCTATCTGCTAGTGTTAACTTGCAATATTTATATATATTTTACTAAAAGAAAAAAAACAAGGTCATTGAATTATTATTTTTTTCTTTTTCGTGAACGTGCAGAAAATAATTTGTATTGTAACAGTGATTTTTAACAATTTTACAGCTGAAATATTTGAAGTTTACAAGCAAGCTTACAGATTGCTTGTTTAGTGTAGTTGAATTTTTTATTTTTATTTGTATACATATTTATGAATACATATTGTATGTATCCTGAAATATAATAAATTAAATTAACAAAAAATATATATATATATTTCTACGGTTGTATTGTAACGGTTGAATTACGCATCAGGAACCTGTATTATAATGAGGGTCATTATGAAACAAATTTTCATTATAATACAGGTGTTCAACCAATCCAAAGCCTACACTTTTCAACTACTGACCAATGAGAAGCGGGTATTATTTAATGTACAGGCTGTTTTTTTTTATTTTTATTTTAATCCAATTTAGTTGTTAACAAACACAGGTTAATTTGAAAGTATAGTGATAAGTAACTAAGCTTCTATATTACCCTTTTTATACTTTTGTTAATTATAACGGATTCTGAGGAGGAAATGTGTTTAATGCCGATCGATATTAAAGAAAAGGCAGAACTAATAAGCTATTGTCACAGAAATGTATTGTTTAATGTTTAATGTTTTTTTTTCTTTTTTAAATTAAAAAATATTCCGTATTTATCATTGATTTAAATCAATAAACCCAATACTTTCTGAGCCGTAGAAAAAATACGGTATGCAACTCTCTATAATGGCCATTAATGCACTCTTGCGAAGTTAACTTATTTCGCACTTGTGCATTAATGGTTATCATTTTAGGCTTGTTCCATTATGTACTATTACTTAATAAAATAATTTTTGTATGATTCCTGTCATACTGGACGGCACAAAATTAAAATTTACCCAATAATTGAATTTCGAATTCAAACTGCTATTTCCGTTCAAACTGTTTCCATATGAATACATATCCATATGATATGCGTGATAATCTGCTTCATATATGTTTTAGCTTGAGTTTATTTATTTGAAAGCCTGTTTTAAATTCCTTCTTTTAGTTTTTTTACCGTTTTTAATATTATGGTGTTTGCATTATCTTTCAAAACATTCCAGAAGAAAACTTCTGTTATCTTAAGGTCTATTAAACGAAGTGGCCCTTCAATGTAGCACCGTCGTTCAATTACTTTGTCGAAAAAAAAATCTTATTAACGTAATTAAGCACCGTGGCAACAAAGTATTATAAAATATCATTATTGTATTATTTAAATTTTTCAAAACTATCGAAATCCGTCGTAAAAAAAATAAGTAGACAGCTTTTTTATTAGTAAATAATATATTTCAGTGATAAATTGTAATAAGTGAGAATAAAAATTGGAAACTACATCAATAGTACAAACAAAGCACCACTTCAGGTTTTACATTTCAGTGAATTTGAATTGACATTGGGTCACCTTCTTTATTGGATATAAGGACACTTTAAAGTTTGTATAGCGTTTTTTTTTGTTTTTTTTTTAAGTTTAAAATTTAAAAAAAATGTATTTGGACTGACGGTTTAAATCAGCTAGATTAGTTTGCACTTTACAAGTAATAATAACTTAAATTTTTAGAATGTAAGGATTTAATTTTTTTTTTTACATATTCAGCTGAAATCTAATTTTTTAAAGAGCAATTAATTAATTAATAACCGTCTCTTGTAAATGAAAATTCTAATAATTTTTAATATTTCTTCTTTTCAAAACAGGCTTTCTATTTATTATGTATATTAACTACCATAACCGTAGTGGTTGTAGGTAATCCCGATAAGAGTCACAGTTCATTCCTAAAAGTGGTTTGCCTGTTTAAGAATAGCAAGTATCAAAAGCCAGGTTTACAAGAGAAAGAAAATAAGGTGTTATTTTCACTAAACTGAAAATACAGAGTTAAATCCACTCAACTGTAAGTGATTCAATCCTAGACGTGTTATTTCATTCTAGTAGTGTCTCATACCTCAGGTATTTCACATATATTAAAATCGTGTCAAGTAACAAAATAATATACCAGATTACGTTGTTAAATAATACAATAAGTACATTCAAATCAGTAGGGAACAATTTGTAATTAATTACTATTTTATCGAACAACAAATTGTTATTTATTAAAGAATAAAAAGTTTATAAATACTATTAGTAAGTAATTTAATTATGTACTAATTAATTTTCACATATAGTTGTTTCATTATAAACAGGATTAGTTTAGAAATCTGTCATTTTTAAATCATTTTATGTAATTCTGATATTTTTATTACGCTGCTTGGAAATATATAATTATAAAACGACTACTGTTTGCTTTTGCGTGAGGTTAATGATGTTGCTAAATTTGTGTTTTATTGAAGAATATATAACTGACTTTACTACTTCAGATAACGTGAATTATTTTTGTGCGTGTCAGATTTCAGCGTATATCGATCGTTTTATTATATAAAGTGTTCGTATACTTACAAATCAATAGTTTTGTTTTTAATAAAAACTTATTTTAATCAGTAATTAATTGTTTGAACCATAGATTTATTTATAATTATGTCATCCGTTCCGCGCGTGCGTATTCAATTCATTTTATAGTTGTTGTTAACAGAAGATTTTAGTTTATTTCCATCGTATTTTCAATTTTTGTTGATACCTGTATGTATATTAAATTAGAAAAGACATGATTAACAATGTCAGTACCTGAAAATTTATTACACGTCAAAAGATATGTGACTGTACTGAGATGAAACAATTATATTTTATACTGGACTGTACTAGAGAATCACTGGCACATAGCGAGGAATCCGTTCGGTTCTAAACACCACCATCTAGTCCATATTTCATACGGTCTATCAGGCAAGCCCGAATCACACTATCACTCCCTCTCTCTTTCTCGCTCTCTCTCTCTCCCCCGGTCTTTCTCACCTTTGCTCGCTACACTTCTAACTCTTATATATATATATATATATATATATATATATATATATATATATATATATACATCTTTCTCTGTCCCACCCTCTTTCTGTTGTAAGCTCGAGATAAATAATCCTCTAGTAATGGCCGAAGATTAAGCTAGCTAGGAATTCATGACTATGACGGCCTCAGCTCTAGATATTATTTTGAAATCCAGTACAGTCCACATTATATTATAATGATCGCCTTGAACTTCTGTCAAGGTATTATCTTTCTAAGTGCATGTATTAGTCAATTGTGGGTGACGTAGCAGTGTGGTAATTTAAATTCTATCTCGATGACGAATCGTTTAGTGTTGAGGATGAAAATTATATCCTTTTGCCTTCAGCATACAAAAATCTTACTCAAAATTCATGTATAGTTTCTAGTTGTCATTCTTGTTCGATTACTTCTGCACTATTCTTTTATTTCACATTTATATTCTCTTAAATCTCCATAGAATAAATTACTTCATAACAAAACAGATTATTTATAAAAATCTTATGTAAATAAAATTAATCAAATTTAATAAAAGCAAAACGCCAGAAAATTAGGGAAATTTTGAAGTACTCAACGTTAGTATCTTGCACTGACAAAAACATAGGGAAAAATTAAGTTTAGAGAAATCACGTTATGAAAAACTTAAAAATTAATTAAGGAACGATGTAGTGTTTCAATTATACATATAATTTACATTTTGATGATACTATCACCAAAACAATGTATTAGATTATTTGTATTTTAAGCAATATATGTCAAATAACTCTTTTATTTATAATATCTGGATAATATTTAGAAACCTCTACGAGATCATTCTTCGCGTTGAACGATGAAAATACGCATCAAAAGGTTTTATTTGATCTCAAAGGAAAATATGCATACCGATAGGAATGTGAAAACATCCATTATGTAAATACAAATAAAATTTAAAAAAGTATGTTTGAAAAAATATTTTTTTTTCCTTTTTAACTCATATATAAAAATTCATCACCATATCTCTTCTACTGGAACGAAATGAGGCATATTTTTTCAAATCGATTCAAAAGTAAAGTGTACGTAGTGAACCTGGTATTCCAGGTATATATTCTATTTTCTAATAGTAAAATTCAGTTTTCGTTTTCTTCTGTAACTGTATAGGATACATGAAACGTCAATGAAAATTTGAATATCCATACATGTAGAATGTTTAAAAATAATTTAAAGAAGGAAATTTTTTTTCATTTCATTGGATATTAAAATTTTTAAATATCTTGTTTTATACAGTTATTTAGTTTTCCTAATAATTTTATTGAACAGCTTCATCTTTCGAAACATCAAAGAAATTTATACATTTAAAATAATAAAATTAATTTTTTTACCATACGGATTTATTTAACTGACCACACATGTAGATATAAAGATTCTTGGATTGAAGTAATTAAATATCTGTAGTTATAGACACTAATGAATGATAGTCTTTGATAAAATTTAATATTCATCATATTTGCTTAAGATTTTTATAAATATACAACATATAATTTTACAACCGAATAAATAAAAACAAAAAATCTGTCTGAAGGAGTGATGAAATATGTTTGTTTTCATTTTTTTCGTTCAGACCCAAACAAATGTATGAATTTAATCAACCAAGAAGTAACTTTTGAAGACGTTATTTTGATTAAAGACACAATAAATTATTACTATTCACATCACATCATAACATAATTCACATCCAGCTGATTTTTATGCTTATTACTCAAAAATTATTTATATTTTCATTTGTACATTTATTCATAACATCACCAGCTGATGATGCGAGAAGTTCGCGAAAGTACCTTTGGAGGTTCAATAAATCAATTCTTAAACTGTATTTTGCTTTTTATTTAAATTTATAATATTATATTAATCAACACAGTAGTTAATTTGTTCATAAAGTATTTGGATTTTCAAAAACTTTCATATATATATATATATATATCATCTTTATGCAGATTTACGTTTAGTTTTAATACATCTTGTTTTAAGATTAATTCTCGGTAATAAATAAATCTGTTATTAAAAATATATATATATATATATAGCTGACTACTAACGTATTTTATGCTTGGTGTTTTGAGTGAAATTACGAAATATGTCAGAGGAAAAATGCTGTAAGATTAGTTAAAGAAGATTATAATATAGTATTTCCTTGGAGAGTTGAATATATTTGTCATCACATTACCGTGAATAATAAATAAGACATAAAAATTCCAGTTGAATAAAATTCATTATTTTCCTACATGTAAGAGCGAAATAAAAGACTGTAGTAAATATATTGCATCTGCATAGAACAAAAAGGATCATACCTTTCCCCGGGGATATAAAATATCGACAGTAGAAAAATGAAGGTTGTAACTCTCCTTTCGTAATAAAAAGAGACTTGAATGATGTGCATGCAAGTATAATAATACTTTTTTTCTCTATATTAATAAACATATTTATTAAATAAGTATATTCTATTTTATTAAAATGAAGTATATAATGAGTATTCTTAAAATCATTAAGTATTACAAAATTTATAAAGGAAACTCTTTATGTTAATATTTCCCGTGAAAAATTAGTATGCTTTTAGTCAAAACCATCTTAATAATGGAAGGAATCATCAGAAAGAAAGTTTCTTAAAATTTACCAGTTTAACAAAGAAAGGCATTGAAAAATTTTGTTTCAAATGATTTAAAACACATGAGTGCTTTACGTACAAGGGAACTGTATTCATGTAATATAATTTAATTTGTCCTCCCTTATAGCCATTATTTTTCATATGTATGTATTTTCCCCTGCGATTCATATTCTGCAGCTCTAAAAGTACTCGCATATCCACAGTACGTTTTAAGAACCAACGCCATTAAGGATAATCACAACTACGTGAACTTGTCTAACTTTGTCAGTAACCACATCTAGATTAGATTTAGATTTCAGTATTGCGCAATAAGTCCGGCATATTTCAGGCTAAAAGGCTTTTTATGCACTCGTATCTACTATCTTCGCATCTACTATATTTTGTTATCCTATCTGTCTGTCTTAAGTTAAGACAAAGAACATGGCTTATCTAATCAGAATATTTCTTTGGTGATTAATTACTTTTCAAATTTTTTTTTTGTAATAAATTATATGTCCGTTAGGATTATCGTGATTAATTTTAGCGTTATTCTCTGCCATTCCACGCATTGTCAATCGAATACTGAGAACGACCATTCTCAAAATTACTTTTAGTAATGTCTGAGCTAAAAGTAGCTTTGAAAATGGAGGTTCCAAAACGTATCAATTACGAATGTTAGAGTGACAGAAAATAACTCCCAAATCAATCTCAGATTATATTTCAATCAGTTTCGTAGATTAGAAAGCATGAGTAAATTTCATCACAATAATCAAGTTATAAAGGAGTTTCCCTTGAAATACCTGAATTAAGTACATTCTACAGATCAACAGTAAATCAAAGGTAGCATAAGCATTGATGAAGTCCAACCAGTAATGAACAAGAAATCATAATGTCCAGTACTACGAATAAAACCAAAATGTAAAATGAATAACAGTAACATAGAAACAAATAGCGTTAGAAATATAAATTCTTTGATGATGCACAACTTAAGAAAGAGACCTCGTTCTGAGAGTCACTATTAGGATCCAATACATGTACCCACTTTAATCGCCTTACATCTTTCCAATTGTCTAAGAGGTTATTTAGAAAGGCAGCCGAACAACGACATCTCCTTCAAGCAGTTTGTGACAACAGAATATGTGCTTCATAACTTCTTGTAATGATTTATATACAGTATATTTATTCCCATTCCGTTCATAAATGTATTTTTTCTGATTACACTATTGGCATAACCTTCATATTGCATCTTTCAGAAACTGACATTATAGATTAAAATAACATTACATATATATATATATATATATATATATATATATATATATATATATATATATATACATAAGATAATTGTGATGTCAGAAAATTGATCTACTACTGGCATTTGTTTTAAAACACAACACAAGCAAAATACGTTTTTTGAAAAGTTAATACAATAATTTCGGATGAAGAGGTTGGCAACTCTACCTATTTTTGTTGTTTTATATCAACTGATATAATTTTCCATTTCTTTTTTTTTTTTTTTTTTTGTGAACAGTCAGTTATTTTTGGTTATCTGTGTTTTTATTAAGAAGAAATGGTTTTGAACACAGAAGAAATTATTTTTATTGTAGAAAATTATTTAACGACTAAATCTTTTGTTTTACCCCTAGAAGCTTTTCAATTGCAATTCCTGGGTAACAGTGTATCAAACCAATTTTCAATTCATCGTTTGGTAAAAAAATAGAAGAGGAACTGGTTCTGTTTGCAGAGACATAGCCGGAGACGCTCAATACTTAATGACGAAACATTGGAAGATGTTAGGGTAGCGTTTGAAAATTGCCTAACAAATCATTACGAAAACTTTTGCAACAAAAAGGAATATTTTTGTATAGTTTCTTTAAAGCTACCCGGCTTTTTAACTTAAAACAATACCGAATTCATGTATCTTATAAATTACACCCGGTTGATTATGCTGCTAGGCTCCACTACTGTCAATGAGTTTAATCGGGTGAGAATTAAGGTATTGGATAATACGTATATTTTTTACAGATTGGTTCATTTGAGCGGTTACGTTAATAGTCAGAATGATCGCTAATGAAGTTCCAACAATCCTCACATCATCGATTCACGACCTCTACACCCACAGAAAATTGGTGTGTGGTGTGCAATTTCTAGACGAAGAATAATTGGCCCCATATTTTTTGAAAACACTCTTAATGCAGACCTTTACCAAACAAATTGTAACACAATTTATTATTACAAATTTAGAATGAAATGAGTTAGATTCGTGGTTTAAACAAGATGGGTCCACATGTCACACGGTAAGAGCAACAATGGAGCTTTTGAGAAATTTCTTTGATTAAAGAATAATAGCGATTGGCGTATGGCCAGCTAGGTTACTTGATCTTTCTCCTGCAGATTTTTTTCTCTGGGAATATCTAAAAGGCTGTGTATTCAAAAATAATGCACAGAACATTGGAAACTGAAACCTAACATAAATCAAGAATTACGAGAAATTAGGGACGACACTTCGAAAGGTTGCACGGAATATGAAAAAGAGGGTGATGAAAATGGTGGACACTTTGATCATTTAATATAAAAAATGTTATGTGAATATTGTTTTTCTCGGGTAAATGTAATATTTGTAACTAATCGCAATAAATGTAGCACACTGTTGATTGTTAAATTGGGTTGCTATTTTTGGATTGCTTTAAAACAAATATTCTGTATATAAAAATGATATATTATGTTTCATTAGCTAAGTATGATCTCAATTATCATCAATTGTTATTCTCAGATTCAACTGGCAAATTGGATACACAAATTTGCCAGTTTCTAATCAATAAAAATAGCGTGTGAATGGAAATACTTTTTTTGTATAATTATATTTTTTTGAAAAACGTTAAAAATGCTATATACTGGATATAGGTATTGTAATTGAATCGATTATAATTTAAAATATATATGTTCTGATAAGTTTTTTTGTAAAATAACCGCTAGCTTTATATGTGTTTTAAGTTTTGAACAGGGTCTAATTTAAAATTTAGTTAAGTTTTAAAAGATAACTAACTGAAGTAAAATTCAGTAGTAATTTCAATAATACATAACGTTGTGTTATGTATCTATTTTATTCCTTTATATATATATATTGGTTGAAAGAAGTATTATGAAAAATCAGGTATTATCTTTAAATAAAACGAAATTAATCAATTATAATTATTTTATTCATCCAGACTGTATTGAATAGTATCGATTTTCATATCACATTAATTTAATTAATTTCTCCAATTACCTATATATTTTAATCATTGCATTTGTAGATTATTATATACGTGTATAAATGCGTAGTTTGTACATTTGATGCAGTTTATACGTGTAAATAACGTTTGCTGTATATAAAACTGATTACATATTCGAATTGCGAAATTTCAGCACTTCATTCGGTTAGTAAATTTTAATCCCTTGTACGGTTTACGTTTCCATCTCTCTTCTCTTAAAGCTTCGGTTTTGCTTGCAAACGTTGCATATTGAAATATTTATCGCCTTGAAATGAAGCAACTCCTAATATTCTTCAAGGTTATTAATGGTATATTACTCAAGGTTTCCTCTTTATTTGCATCATCCTTATTTATTATTATGGTTATTATTTATATAATATGCTTTGTTTTTTCAGTTAATACTATTATTATGACTTAGTTCTGTAAAGTAACTATAGAAATTAATATCTTCTTCTTGATGTAGACTTTATATAACCTTGAGGGAAAAATTTATGAAATATTTTTACATTTATTATTATTTAAATGAATTTTTTGTTTAGTAATAAGAATAGTAACAATAATTATAATGATGTGTATGGCTTAATAATTTAAAGGAAAAATTCATGACATTCTTTTTTATATTTCATTGCGTAATATTATAACGTGAATATTATATATAACACTATTATTTTTTTATATTTAACTTAAACACTGATCTGTTCTTGTCAGCAATATTCTGAATATGTTGTTTAAATTGCTAAATGAATTTAATTATGTAATATACTACAGGAAGTTTTATTATTTTTATATTTACTTCCGGTAGATGGATAATTTTCCAGAGTTTCCCTTAGGTATTAATAAAATTACAAGAAATATGTTTTTAAATATCAAGCTGAAATATTAAGCTAAAATGTCTTCACTCAAAGAAACCAGTGTTCGATCTAAAGGGCAAGGCTAAATAGAATTTCCTTCTCCAATTAATTAGAGGTGTGATTTAATAGATTTAGTATTCCTGTTGTTATATTTGTAATTTCTTTTTAAATATATATATATATATATATATATATGTGTGTGTGTGTGTGTGTGTGTGTGTGTGTGTGTGTGTGTGTGTGTGTGTGTGTGTGTGTGTGTGGTGTGTGTGAGTGTGAGTGTGAGTGTGTATACTTTTTTATTGTATTGCAACATGATATTAAATTTAATAATGGCGTTCAGTAACCTTTCTCTTAGTTAAAATGCCTTTTCGTGGTTGAATTAACGATTTTATGTAAATTATTTGATTTAAAAAATTAAATGCTTGTGATCCTGCGATAAATATAGAATCACATTATTATTTGTTTTGAAACCTAGCTTATTTTTTTCATGTTAAAATTATATATATATATATATATATATATATATATATATATATATAAAATAATGAATAATTTTGTTTTATAGTGTATCTGATCATTTAGAAACCGTTAAATATCAAATGAGAATAGAAATTAGGTCGTACGGCTATTTTTAAATGTAATTAAAGCCCAGAAAGGTTAGGCACCTAAAATTGACGGTAGCATTGATGTATGAAATCGAGCCAGGAAGTTGTGCTCTCAATATTGTAAAAAGAATAAGTCAAAGACATCGGTGAATCTGTGTCGAAAGAAAAGTGTCAGACTTACCTAGAACTGCGATAAAAAGAAATACACGACTACTCGAAAAGGAGGAGGCGGCACTGGCCTCCTGTCGCTCCGTGACACTCTGTTAATGTCGTTCAATTCATCGGACTAGTAAATGCTATGGTTCATTGTTCATAACTCCGACTGCATGTTCTCGTGACTTGAGATGTCAATCAATTGCCCATCCTTCATAAGATCTAACGGAATCATTGTGAATAATCCTGACAGATCAAAATTTAATTCTTGGGAAGATATTTAAAGGAAAAAGAAAATGATTTAAGAAGATATAATTGTCTCTTCGTGTTGTAAAAATATAAATATAATATTGGTTTCTTTTATATTACAAATAAAATAAAAACTTTATACTTTCTTTGGTAACTATTAATTTTGTATTAATCTAAAAACAAATCGCATGCTTTTCATTATGTTCAAAATCAAATTAGGTATTTTGTAATTTACACGTTATTTCAAAATAACTGTGTTTCTATTTTTAACGATAGTATATTTATTTAATAATATTTAGTTTTTCAATACTATTCATTTAGAAATTTCTCAATTTTTTTAGTATTTTTTATATTCATATATATTTTAATAATGCATATGGATTAAATAATAACGTATTTATTTTAAACGGTTTTTTTTCAGTAGATTGCTCAATATAGTTAAATAGTATGACATCATCATGTTTTGTTAAGAAATTATATATAAATATGTATTTTAATTTAAATATAAAATAGAAATAATTAATTAATTTTTATAATACCACTACATTATCCCGTTATAAATCTCTTTCCAGTTAAATTAATTAAAACAGTTTCCTTTTACTACTGAAATAATATAGTTTATTTAATAAATTGCTTTTTAAAGACAACAGATATAATTGTACATTGCAAGTTTTTAGACTATAAATTATTCTTATCTTACTTAATTTAATTAGAAATGTGAAAACAAGTCGATTTGTTGTTTAATCAATTGTAAATTATTGATGGTTTACAATAAAAAATTTACTTTATTTACCTGATCTTTTTTTCATAATACTTCCTGGGTTGAAGTTATGAGGTT
Source organism: Lycorma delicatula (assembly GCF_047948215.1). Taxonomy (NCBI): domain Eukaryota; kingdom Metazoa; phylum Arthropoda; class Insecta; order Hemiptera; family Fulgoridae; genus Lycorma; species Lycorma delicatula. The sequence goes on along the minus strand of NC_134457.1, from coordinate 156,146,691 downwards.
TAAAAAAAAATTAATTAAATGGTGCATATACATATTAAAATAAAAAGACTAGGTCATTGTATCGGAAATGAATGGAGAAAACTATATTTATTTTCAATTTGTCTGTAACAGACATGTAATTGCGGTAGACAATTGCATGCAGATATTAACGATTTTTAATCTGTAGGTGTACAATTACCTTTTATTTATATATATTTGAAATAGAAATGAAAAAAGTGTGTCAAATGTATTCAATTTGCATCAACATGTAAAATCTTTAGACCATTTTATCAAGCTTTCTTCAATCTGTCTAATTAACTTAGTTGTATCATGAATTTTAATTATAATTCGAACTGATCGTATAATTATTAATTGTATTTATATATATATATATATATATATATATATATATAAATACATTTATAAAATGTATATATATATATATATATATATACATATATATATATTATATATTATTATTATATATTATATAATATATATATATATATATATTATATATTATATATTATATATATTATATATATATATATATATATATATATACAGATATTGAAGTTGTTAGAGGAGAGATTTGAAATCCCGTTAAACGAAATAATAGCGAGAGAGTACCAATGAAATCGTTATAGTTGTATTTTATGGAAATATATTTTTTTTTTAATTACAGTACATTTGAACGAATACAATTTCTTTTTAATTTCTATTGATCATATAAAAAAAGCTGAAAACAAATTTTTAATATTTTCTTGACACTGGTTATTTATTCTTATATAGTAGGAAGAAAATGATTCGTGCAGAAAGTTACCTAAGATTCCTTTTTAATGGCAGGGGGTAATTTATGATGAAGTTTTATTGTAAAATTTAAATAAACCAAAAGAGTTTTAAAAATTCGGTATTTTTTTTCTGCTCTCCCATCTCAAAAATCATCTTCCAAGAAATTTTTATTTTTACACTTTTACTATGTGTAAACGGAACTAAAAAATTCCGTTAAAAAATGTACAACCAATAAAAACTTATTTTTTTTTTTATGGAAGTGAATTATGATGGGATTTTATTATAATATTATTACTCAAAAAATTTTGGAAAATCTATTTTTATTTATATTTAAAAATCTATTTTTACACTTTGATCGGCTTTCCAACGCCAACATTGCCGTAAAAGTTTTTTTTTTTTTTGCTACTTCCAATACTATTAAGCCTAGGAGGACATTAAAAAAAAATTCGGTTAAAGAATATGCAATAAATAAAAAAATATCTTATTACGATTTTTGGGAAAGGTGGAATTTTGGGGTAAATTTTTTTTTAAATGGCAAGGTAAGTATGTATGTATGTACTAAGCTTAATGTAAAGTAGGGTTATGTTTGCAAAATTTTGAGTAAATTAATCCAAAAAAACTTTACCAAACTTCCTGGAGATATTGATTCCAAACTTTTACCAACAAATTGTCTCATATACACGAGTCTCTGTACAAAATTTCATCAAAATAGGTTTATCTATTCAAAAGTTAATTTCAAACACGCCAACTTACGTATGTACGTTTCCCCACTTTCTTTTCGTTTTTTGGGGTTCCTGGATCATGAAACGTCGAGAAGTGCAAAAAATCCATACCACATTTTTTGACTGATTACCATACTTTCCTTCTTGCAGCATAGCTCCAGAGCTATGACATCAGGAAAGTAAAAAGATTATGTTTGTATTTTTTTCTGTTTGCATTAATATATTATTTTATTACGCCGTGAATACTTTGAAATTAATAAATCAATTTTTAATTTTTTTTATTAATCTTTTTTCTTTGAATTTTTTTTTTCGGATTTCAAGGAATGGATATATATATATATATCCGAGTTTTAAATCGTAACTTAAAAAATTGTACATCTAAATTTACGAATAATTTATAATTTTATAAACACATTCTCTTTTTTTGTTAAAAAAAAATTTTACAGAGTTTTGTTTAATAGAACTTATAATAAACGTTCCTTTTAAACCTCTGTCAGATCACTGAATCAAATCATTAAACCACAAATTGTATAAAAATCTTTTTCTAAGAAGAATCAGTTTCATTGAAGTAGAAAATAACCGACATTCTTTGGTAACCTATAGCCTAAATTATTATTAAATATAATCCTTTTTTTAAGTTTTAAATTTATTATATTCTTATCTTTGTATCGCTTCTAATATTATAAATCAATATTTTCTATAGCCTAAATTATTATTAAATATAATCCTTTTTTTAAGTTTTAAATTTATTATATTCTTATCTTTGTATCGCTTCTAATATTATAAATCAATATTTTCTTAATAATTAGATAATTATTTATTTAACCTTGAACCTTTTTTTTTAATTCAGTACACTATACACTTGTATTTAGCTAGTTTTGGTAATTTATGATTTCTATTTTGCAAAAATATAACTTAGATGTTATATGACTTTTTATAACATTTACTACGTAATAAAACAAATCAAGTCTTTCGTAATACTGCTACGTAATATCACATTCATACATTATATAAAATAAGGTATACTTATAAAAGATCTTAGATATTTTATTTTTTTCTTGTCGTGTAAAAATAAATTTTTTTTTTTTCATAATTCTGTAATTCATTTTTTTTTATAAATTTCTGGTATATTATTATTATTAAAAACAATATTTTTACGTGTTTTTATACTGTTTATTTTTAATTGACATAAATTACGTTACATGAAAATAATAAAAAGTTGAATTTTCATGGAAAAAGTAAATAGTATATAATGATTTTATAGTTTTATTTATCATGATTTCTCCGTTCCTGTAAAGTTGTTTTATAACGAATGTTAAGTGCATTTTTTATTGCTTCTATCCGTTTCTTTCATGGTTTTTTGTACTGGCCAATATTTTATTAGACTAGTCTACCTACTAAATTATTACTAGTTAGTTTATAAAGGTGATGACAATGTTCTGCTGAAAACAGTACGGTTTAGTGGTCACGTCACTTGTATTTTATGGTAAGATTTCGTTAAAAGAAAAAAAACATGAATGGACTCAGTTAGAGATGTAGTACTAGTTCTTAACTAAAATAAAAGGAAAGTTTATGCACGTTATGATTCACACACACACACAAAATTTATCACAGCTTTTTCAAACTAGAAGCATTCTAATAAAGTTAATATCAAATGATTTCCTACAAAGTGGCGTCTGGCTGGATGTGTAACAAAAAACAAACTATGGAGCAATATATACCTTATTTCCAAGCTGCAATACTAATTATTTAAGATTCATCGATCGTGCTATCAAATAAAAGCTGATTATATATATATCAGCTTTTATTAACAGTTATATTTTTTATTTTATGATGATATTGTCATATTTATAATTTTATTAATAAAACGATAGAATTTATTGACCAACCCCTACTCAGTCAGCGCACGCGCGCGCACGTGTGTGTGTATGTGTAGGCAAATGTAACTACCGCTACCGGTTTGCCAAGCTCGACATAGTTGTAGACGCAGTTCAATGTAAGTGTAACCATGTAGTCTGGAACAGACTCAGGGCGATCACTCTTGAGATGTGTAGTTAATTGAATCTCAACCACCAAAGAACACCAGTATCCACAGTCTAACATTCAAATCCATATAAAACTAAATCACGACTCGAACATTAAAATTGAAACTGACTTATTAAGAAGAATCTTTATTTACATCATAAGCTATATTGGGTTGTCGGCTTCCGTGGCGAGAGTGATAGCGTCTCGGCCTTTCATTCGAATCCCGGTCAGGAATGGCATTTTCACACACGCTACAAATCATCATCTCATCCTCTGAAGCAATACCTAAAGTAGTCCCACAAGTTAAAAAAAATAAAAAAGCTATATTGGCTTAATTTATTATACGTACAGGTTATTTACAAACTTTCTCTTAACAAACTAGATTTACAAGCTTTTATTCCAAAATATATTGAATTTAGATATTTTAGAGCTCAAAGAGAGTTATACCTGTACGTCTCCGAGATCTTATTTGAAGTAGCTTCATTTAGTCTGGAAATCCATGTAGCTGCATTCCTTAATTTTGAAATAGCATTAACTGCTATTACCTATTACTAGGACATTACAATAATTGGTGATTTGACGGCGTATTTTTTTTTTTTTTGTATCAAATTATATTTACTATCGGCTTCGTAGATTAAAAACATAACTAAATGCCATGACAATAATCAAGTTGTAAAGGAGTTTCCCTTGAAACACCTCAATTAAATACATTCTAGACATCAGTAGTAAATCATAGATATCGTAAGCATTGATTAAGTCCAGCCAGTAATGAACTAGAAATATAATAATATCCAGTATTACGAATAAAATCATAACGTAAAAAGAAAACTAGTAACATAGGAACAAATAACATTAGAAGCATAAATGATCAAAAACAAAACCATAAATACTTTGATGTTGCACAACTTAAGAAGAAAGGCCTCGTTCTGAGTATCATCACTATGTCCAATACATACATCCGCTCTAATCGCTTTACATCTCCCCAATTTTCTAAGAGGTTAACAGATACATAGTTTACGTGGTCGTTAAGTATTATTTTGTACTTGAAAATCGGCTTTCTCTCGAACACATGTTAATCCTAGGTATTCGTGAATTTCGTTTTTCCGTACGAACCATTGCGCCTGTGTAATGCACCTCACAAATTTATTCTGGTTACGCTGAATAATCTCTATATTGTTAGTACTTGCCGTTCCCCAGAGTTGTATTCCGTACATCCAGACCGGTTTTAGAATCACTTCGAACAAAAGTAACGTGTTAGATAGGGATAGTTGCGATTTCCTGCCCAAAAACCAGTATAGCTTCTTAAATTTGATATTAGCTGTTTCCTTTATTCTTAGTGTGAACCGTCCATTTTAGATGACGATCTTGATGACTACCTAAATACCGAATACTTTCACTCGCGGGATGTAATGGATTCCAGGACAGTCACCTCTTCTCATCATGAATATCATGCGAGTCAATTTCGCTTGATTAAAAAAGGAAAAATTTCGGCGTACATTAAAAATCAAAATCCGAAAGCGTTCAAATTTAACTGGAACGGCTAGAAAGTTCTTGATTATCGATACAGTAAAATTTTTAATAGATGCGCTACCCTGACGTACGTTGTAGAATTGAAATTAGTGTCTTTAAAGATAATTTTAATCGGCTACTGTTTGCGTAAAGTCTAGCAGAAATGCAGAGCCTGCAGTATCAGGTGTATGGAATAGAAAATCTCTTCCTTTACCGTCGTGTTATATCCTACTAGGAATTATTATGCCTTTACCGTTACCGAATAATATTAATGATTAAATACTTTGTACGAAGAAAAATTACTATTATTGAATTCAATCGTTTTATTTTATTTATTATTCTCTTATTGTAAAAAGTCATTTATTTTTTGTTACAGGTAACTATTTAAGCATTCTTCTTCAATTAGTCAATCACTACTATGTAAGTAATCAAAACATTTTGGTATAAAATTAACTTAGTTTTAAGATAAAAGTGAGTAGTTTAAATTTTGAGATTATATTGATTTGTGTAAGATTTAACATACTTATGAGAACAAACAAATAGAATAACGCAATAGACATTTCATTTTCATATTGCATACCAGTTTGATAACTACATTTCCCAGATTGCAGTTATCATTAGATTTTCAGTTTGAATGCTGTATCTTATTACACAATGCTTTGCTTTTCTTTTCCTATCTTCTATTTCTATCAAGACTTTTATGTAAGAATGTAGTTATTTGGAAAATTGAAATGTAATTTTCAAATTTCATTTCGGGTAAATGTAAATTCTGTTTCTTTTCTGTATAAAACAAGCAGGTTTTCTTTTTTATTTATTCTTATTTTCTTTAGTTTATATTTTATGTTAATAAAATTATTAATTCGCGATTATTTGTTTTATATACAAAGTTTTGAAGTTTTTTATTCTTAAATGCAAGTTGTTATTACATCATCTATTAATTGCGTTTTATTTTCCTTGATTGATTACCATTTTGCGCTTATGTTGTTTCTTATTATTTTGTGACGTAAATACTAAACTACGTTTTAAATTTTATCTTATAATTTCTTATTGTATGTAAATGGGTTTTAAACTAGCAAATATGACCATAGAAATTATATTAATTAAAATTTATGCACGAAAAGTATACTTTCTATTTGTAAAAAATTTTAATTATCTGAAGTTTAAATATAAAAAAGTACTGTATCCAAAAAAATAAATAAATAAATAAAAAATGTTATCTTATTTCGTATAGAATTTATATTAATTAAATATATTTAAAAATGAAGACAAAAAGCTGTTATTATCCACAAATTGAATTACGATGAAAATATATGTCAATAGAGGTAAGGATAAATGTTAGTGAACCATTTTGCATGTTCACCTACAAGTATCATTCTTAGGCAAAAGTTCACGTTTATAAACATACATCTTCATTGAGTGTTGTTTTTAGCCCACAACTTTTACAGTCACCATTACCTGTAAAACTCCAAGCCGACTTGTCTCTATGATTCATTCACAGTAAGTGAAAAGTTTCGTATGTAAACTTATTTGTGGTAGCACTAAGTAAAATAGTGTGTGTGTGTGTGTGTGTGTGTGTGTGTGTGTGCGTGTCTTTTCTATTTCTACTTTACATGTTTCGAAGGAAATGGAAGTGTTACATTTAATTTATTAAAAAAAGATAAGTAAATATCTGAAGTAATGAACCAGGAAAACTATGTCAAAAAATTTATTTCATATTCAAATAAAATCATAATTATTATCAAATAACAACTTTCTTAACACCATATAAATCCTAAATCCTCCGAACGTACTGAATACAACTACAGAGTATAAATCAAGTAACATTGTAATACTTTAGTAATTCATATAAAAATTACATTGAATCATAAAATTACCCTGATCTATATTCAACACCGTTATACACTCCTAACTGAAAAATAAATCTATATATCGAAATATATAAATTTATTCTTATTTTATATATTGAATGTTCGTCGTTTTTAAGAGACGAACATTCTTACAAGTCACGAAAAAATTACACACCTCTTTAATAAAAAGCTATAAACCTTTTGACAACGTAAAACATACACGAAACTGTAAAGATTACGTCCCACCAACTAATTATTTGAACAGTTATGCAATCACAATTTTTTAATATATTGAAATTATAGGTATACGAACGGATAACTTTTCATTATAATATTAAATACACTTATTCATTGTCCTACAAACATATTATACATAAACTACAATATAAAAAATAATAATCTTTATCCAAGTATATATTTGAAATGCGGTATATTTTTTTTTTGAGTAGAACAATATTTTTTAATATAAGCCGTCTCAACGTAACTTGTGACAACCTACCTGCGCTGGAAGAGCTGGCTGCCCGCCTCTATCGTCAATCTAAATCAGTTGTAATTTATCGCTTGCTCCAGTTAACTTTATATATTCTTATAAAAATAACGTATACCATCCTTATTTTGTTATTTCGATGAAGAAAACTTATTTTTTAAGATAAAATATTTTTTAATAATTTTGGATTAGCCGATTGATATGAGGTAAACATTGTTTTGTTTGTCTAATTTACTTGATTACAATAACATTAATTATTTTTGTAGATAATGGTGATTAAATTTTTCACTTTAATATTTCGATTGACAAATGAGGCGGATTGTCGAACGTTCCAGCCAATTTAGGATACATCTACTTTTACTGATTTAAAACCACATTAATATAAAAGTAGACAACACGCACATTTTAAAGTAGATCAACACGCCGGTTTTAATGATATATTCAATTGATAAATTTGTATTTTATAAATCATTTTTATGGGTAATGATTAGATAAAACTTGCAAAAGAGAGTAGTAATCGAGTAATGAAAAAAAAATTTCTTGTAAGTAATTCAGATATTATAGCTTTACAAGTTGAATTTCGAAAACTTAATAAAGAAGTTTGACGGGATTATTTTTACAAATTATCATATAACTTGAATTTTCCATTAGTAGTCATTAATTTATATCGTTTACTGAATATTTGAATCTTACGAATTCGACTGTAAGATCAATTATTAGAATATTCCAATCACGGCAGGGTTAATTTTACTTAATTTTTACATTACTATTTTTCAACCTAATATTACGTAATTACGTTTGTAATAATTTTCACGATCAAAGTATCTATTAAAATAAGAAAATTAATACAATTTCATATTCTATAAAAAAAAAATCAGTGGTGTATCGCCAACGGTCCTAATTTTAATTTTTAAACCAAAGGTATCAAGAATTCATGCGGCTGGACGCCTCCACTGCTTTTGTATAAAATATGTTCGTATCTTTAGAATTGTCATTCGCTTTTACAAGATTTAATATGTTCGTTTCCAGATATCGTATTACCCACTGTTTGCCGCCCCATGTAATCACATTTTTACTTCACACTAGAAGGACCTTGACGTTGTTATACTGTACAATAATAACCATGAGGGCTGCCAGCTCTTTGTTTCGTCCCTTTTGTTGTGTACGTTTTTCCACAACACAGTCGTGGTAAATATTTTACAGTTTACTATGACTGTCACAGTATTTCTTTATTTTATCTATTGAGTATCATATATCGTTATTGTATTTTCTTTCCTTTCTTAAAGAATAGTTTTTCTTAGGTTACACGGTTTATTAGCATTATAAATTTGCAAACCAGTTTATTTTCTCTTCTAATACTAAGTAAGTACGAATTCTCAATAATAATGATCCATTTATTTGCATTGCTTTCATGCTTCATCGATTTAGTCTACGGTCTAGTGGCTTTATTCCTTTTAGACGTCTTCAGCCGTTTTTCCACTCGATTGTACGATGATTTAAGTTGTTTCCATAGAAATCAATTTTGTAATATCAGTTATTAATTTTTTTTTTTAATAAAAAAATCTGTGTATCTTTATCAGCAGTTCCTGATTCCTCAACTACCTTTCTTTTATTTTTACCGTTAGATGTGACGTAATAATATTTGGTTTATTTAAACGGTATAATTATAATAGTAGAAAAATTTAGATCAAATTTTGTACAATAGATTCTTAGTTTCATTTATGTAGTATTAGTCATAATTTTGTTTATCATAATTTTCCTTAACAGATATTCTTTTTATCATTCTCTTAGAATTTTTTCCAAGAGTGTAAGGAAAAATCTGTTAAGTAGTAAAATTAATAAAAATTTACTAAATACATTACGTTTCGATCATACATTTCTGAAAATTAGATTTACATCATATCAAGTTGTTTGAGAGAAAATTATTAAACAAAAGTTAATTTTTTTTAATAACTCCAACTTAAGAATTTGTTTTTGTTTATCTTATGTAAGTATATGATAATAAGCTTTAGTATTTCATTATTTGATTTGATATTTATAAAAATTTTGTTTTCTTTTTACCACTAAATTTCTGTCATATCAAAATATTTGATAAATACAAGAATGATGCAAAGCTTATTAAATACTGATCTTCGTGGCGGAGTGATAGCGTCTCGGCCTTTCATCCGGAGGTCCCGGGTACAAATTCCGGTCAAGCATGGCATTTTTCATACGTTACAAAATTACGCTTCCATATTCCACGCAAAAGCTTCTAGTTTATTGTGGTGATATCATTAAGCAAAAAAAAAAAATTAAGTAAAAAAAAAACAAAAAAACTGTATATAACAGGGTAGGATCAAAAAGTAGTAGGACTGAATTAATTAAATTTTTTTTATTGAACTAATCGGTACAAATCCTTAGTATTCCTCGAAATAGCACTCTTTTGCTTCGACACAATGCGTATAACGCGATTCCCACTGCGCGTACGCCTTCTGGAACTCGCTTTCCGGGATCCCCTTCAGAGATGCCGTCACGGCCCCTGGACGTCTTCTACGGAGCTGTATCGGTTTCCCTTGAGGTCCCGCTTAATTCGAGAAAGAAAAAAAAAGCCGAGGAAGAAGTCCGGCGGTGCCAGATTTGCACTGTAGGGGGTGAGGCAACGTGGTTTGTGCTTGGCCAGAAACTTCCTCAGTAGCAGCGCCGTGGTGGAAGCTTCCAAGAATCGGCGATGTCTTCTGGCCGCACGCGGAGGACGCGTTTGCGCAACCTGTTAAGCACGTTTATGTAAAAACTGGCATTCACAGTCTGTCCAGGGGGTACGAACTTTGGGCGCCTTCAAGGCCACATTTTCATCAATTCTTGAAGTTGACGGGCGACCGGCGCGCTGGTCGTCTTCCACAAGCTCCCGCCCCTCCCGGAACAGCTTATGCCACTCGAACACTGTTGAGCGGCTCATGGGAGCATCCATTTAGGAGTCCTTAATCATTCCGAGGGTCTCCGTCGCGTTTTTCCCGAGTTTGACGCAGAATTTGATGGCGTGGCGCTGCTCGAGAGTTTTATCCATCTCGGATCGCGACGACACCTCTTAACAGAGGTTCACGGGAATCAACATGCTTATTCTCCGCTTGCCCGCAGGCGACTGGAAAAAATATCGGTCACTTCGGAAGGCTCCACACTACCACGCTCAGGTGGTTCGGCCTCTCTCCACCGCTCCGTTCGCGCTATAGAAATTCAGTCCTACTACTTTTTGATCCTTCCCTGTAATTCATATCTACTACGCTGTATTTTTAAACATAATACAACTTCCTTAAAGTTTCTCCATAGAGGTCACATTATTTTTTGCTTTATAATAAACAAACTAAAATAAATTTGACTTGATCAAATTAGTTTTTTTAATTTCTAAATTTCATTAGTAGTATAAAAATTTTCTTTTTTCTTCAAATCTTTTACTTTGATATTAAATGAATGTAATATTTTTTTATATAAGTTGGCCAATTCAATTAACAGATATGGATATATACTGTGTATAGTTTTATAACTTACCAAAATTTACATAACAAAAATGTATTATTGTTGTAACGGTAAGACAACGTTTACTGGTATTTTTTTATTTTTTTTATTTATAGAAGTATCCTGCATTATTACAGAAATCATTCGGTAGTTTTATTTAATGTGCATGTTTCTGAAAATTTTTAGTTTTTCATCATGATATTAAATGTTACAGATGTTATAGATTTCTAACGATTTTTATTAGATTTTCAAATGATTGGGTGTATAAGTTACAAAACTATGTTGTTTTTGGAATATAAAACTAGGATTTAATTAACTTTTATATGATTTTATTTAAAAATTCATATTTTTATTTTACAGAAGAAACATAAATGGTAACAAACAAAAGTTTATTAAACACTAAAAAAAAAGTTTGTGTTTTTATTAAACACAAACATTTTTAAAGTACAAACTTTTATTTCATTAATAACTTATGATTTTTTTATTGTTATTATAGAATTATTATTTATTGCATTTTTTTTGGAATTTGGGCTTTTTTTGGGCACTTTTGGTCCAATCTATTGCAATCAAAAGATGAGGTGGACAACTAGGTGTTACAACAGTTATAAATCAAACATTCTACGGCTAATCGTTTTTGAGTTATGCGAGATACATACGTACGTGCAGACCTCATGCCGAAACTAGTCTTACTGGCATAAGTGGTAGCGTCTCGGCCTTTCATCCGGAGGTCAAAATGGATTCAGGGATGGTCAAGATGGATATTTCCGTTGAAATCTGAAAACCGAATTTTTTTGCGATCACAATACTTCCTTCACTTCGTACAAGGAAGTAAAACTAAAATATAAATTTTTACAATTTTATTTTAATCGTGTGAAAGTATATCTTTATAGGTTTTCTATACCGTTGACCGCATTCAAGAGATATAGTGTTTTAATTAATCTTTTCTCTCATTTCTTAATTGGTTTTACAAAGTAATACATTTTTTTTATGAACGGTTGAATTGAATTGCAGAATGTAGTTATAGCTCTGACTCATATGGTAGAGGAAGGTAAAATATATTATAATCTGTGATCCTAGAAATCCGTAGAAAATGTTTCAATGGTTTGTATTTTCGTATAAATAAAAGTTTTAATTAAATAATTAATTTTACCGTTGTAAAATGAATTAGTTAATTTAAAAAAATTATTTTATGTTGAAATATATATGTACTTTCTTTACATATATGTTTATAAATAAAACTAATATTTGTCATGTTCTGAATAATAATTATTCATCCAAAAATATACATATCTGGAGGGAATTTGCTCGTAAAAAGAGTTATTTTTCTAATGTAAAATGAGTTTATTTTTAAAAAAAAATAGTTGTCTTTTCATATGCAATGTTTTTTTTTTTTTTTTTTTTTAATATAGATTAAAAGATTAATTAATAACATGAGATAAATTTTAATTATAATTAATTAATTTGCTTAACTTTATTACAAATTTATTATTTTTTTAACTTGTGCAAACCTAGTGGATTCCGATGATTCACAAAAATATAAAAAAATATAAAATTTTTTTTTGTGCAGAAAATTACTTAATTGAAGGGCCCAGTTGTATAATAGTTACCGAGCTTTCATATGGTATGTGGCCTGAGAAACCACTCTCATACTGCATTTTCTCTTTCTTAGAAATCGGTTTACCCGAATTCTTGAATACTGGATAAAGAAGTTCAGCTATGTAGCCTTTTCAATATCTTTTTTCAACGTCATTACTTTTCTGCTATTTTAATACAGTCTTACTCTAAATTGATGCTTATTCAGTGTGTATATCTACGTTGAAATATTTAGACAAACACTAAAATAATGGTTGAAAGTTGATTTTGTATGCGTATAAGTGTGACATCTATTTGGTTTGTATCCGAGAAATGGTTTAATCCATAATTATGAAAAATGTGGTTACTTATATACAAATTGATTAATTCTTTTTAGGTTGAAAGAGAATACTAATCATGATTAGTTGAAAAAATATATAGGGAATGCAGTAATAAAAATAAGGTTGAACTCACGAAAAAATTTACTCTTACACATTTTTCTTGAAAAAAAAAAATATTACTGAAAATATATGAACAGTTTCTAACAAAAAAATAACTGTATGTTTGTAAAGTGCTGTTTAATTAAAGTATAATCGTACAGGATTTAATAAAAAAAAGGTACTTTATTTCTAAAAATTGAAGCTTTATTCATATTTATAATATTTTACTGTTTCAGCCAATCAAATTTTTGCAATATATTTTTCTCTAAATGATGTATTTATTAAGGTGGAGATAGTTTCAAATTTTATTACATTGGTAGGTAGATTATATTACAATCCATAAAAATAGAAGTTGGGTACAGTATAATCCACTTCTTTAATGCTTCACACTTATTAAAATGAAAAATCCACCAAACCTCCAAAACAAAGTTAGTGAAATTTTGTGTGTGTGTGTTGCGGAGAGAGAGAAAAAGAGAGTGAGAGAGATATTACTTGATTAATAACTGGTTTGTTTAATAAAACTGCTGAGATCGAAGTTTCCCTTTATCGAATTATCTACTGAAGTACATTAAATTAAACAACGTGATAACAGTAATAGTTTACATTTACACAATATCTCTACTTGCATACATTACAAAAACAATAATTATTTATCATTGTTTAATTATTTTATTTAAAAATTTTAAATAATAATATTTTTATTTACTTCTGAAAAAACCAATCAATATATTTTATTATTAAGGTTAATAACAATAATAAGTAATATTAAATAAAAAACAAATTCTATGCTGCTTACTACAACAATAATAAAATAACAAACTATGATTTTGTTGGTAAAATACTTTGTCAAAACATAAACAAAAATAATTATTCAAAATAATAATATACAATATACAATAATAATAATAATAATAATAATAATAATTTTAACGATTTTTAATCATATTTTTCAGTCTTTCTCTCTTAATAAAGAAAAAGACATATTTCAATAAGTATTACGCATTTTTGAAGTATGCACTGTTAATTCTCAGGAGATATGAAAAAAACAGACTGTGAATGTGGTTGTCCGTGTATATACACCACACTAATGTACGCGCCGAGCTGTTGTAACTACCGGATGTTTATAAACAAACATCGTTGTTTATCACCAGCTTCAAAATTGCAGTATAAATTCTCGTATTAGATACTGGATATCTTTAATTTTCTTTTAATTGCAGTTCTGTGTTACAGTGCTTTTTTTGGTACGCTTGATTGTGTGTGTATATTCGGTTATTGTATGATTACTGTGCGATTTATTTACTGTGCGATTATTACTGATTATTGGGAGATTTGATAGTGTAATTAGCCTGTATATGTGTGTATTCGAATAGTTTATCGATATGGCTGATAATTCAGGAACATCTTTTAATAAGCACAGAAAAGGGAAAGATTTGCGACGAGGTGAAAAAAAAAAATTAAACGCATTCAATCAACTGCTGGAGAAAAAGTTTGTTAAAAAGGAAGGAGTAAAATTTGCTTCTGAATTAACTGGTGTGTTAGTTAATAGTATTAATACATTACAGACTGAAATAAATAGGAAAGGAAAGGTAGAAACTCCTGTAAAAAACAGAAATCGTGAAAACCCTGTATTAGGAAATGGGAATGAATTTGATAAAAATGTAATAAGATTGACTGTACATAATTTCTTTTTTCGAAATGAAATAACAACCTTAAAAAATAGCTTGTTTTTAAATCCAAAAAATCTGGAGACTACCACAATGACATGAACGGAGATATTTTAGGAAGGGATATTGTCATTATTACCCGAAATTATTTGTTGTAATGGACAATGCTCCGTACCGTAGTGTAAAACTGGAAAATATTCCAAACAGTTCATACAGGAAAGAAGAAATTGCTTTATGACCGCGATCAAAAAAATCCACTTTGGAGAAAACAGTTTAAAAGCAGAACTCCTTGAACATGTAAAACACAATCGTGACAAATTTAATACATTTTTAATCGATGATTTGAAACGAAACGAAAAGTCATGCGGTGTTAAGGTTCCTCGTTATCACTGTAACCTTAATCCAATTGAGTTAGTGTGGAGCCAAGTTAAAGATTATGTTGCCCGAAATAATAATACATATAAAATGAAAGAGGTTAAAATCCTGCTTAAAAAAGGCGTGAACGAGTTATCAACTGACAAGTGGAAAGAGCGCGTGAAACATGCGTAGAGAAAGAAAAATAAATATGGGACTTAAGATAATTTTCTCTATGTTGTGGTCGACGAACTAATAATTAATGTTAGAGATGATTGGTCGTCAACGCCAACTTCTGGGACTGATGAAGAATCGGATATAATAGAGGGAATCCAGTGTTTCGGACTGATGGAGAATACGGTAAGCAATTTTCTTAATGTTTCGAAGTAGTAAGGTTATGTTCAAGTTATATATTATACCTGTTTAATTATTTTTAATAATATGGTAGCTATTGTTGGGGATATTGTTTTAGTAGATTTTATTTTATTAAAAATGTTATGAGAAATTAAAAAGTAATAAGTTTAGTATAAAATTAAGTAAATATAAATTAAATAAATAATTATAGTTAAATACATAATTAAATAGATTATAATAGTAATTAGAATTATAATTAAATAAATTAAGTGTAAAGTGAGTATGAAATTTTATGAGGAATCATAAAAAATTGTAAGTTTAGTATGTATTATTTTTTAGGCACGCTGTTCCACAGCGCTTGTCGTTTGCAGTGTGTTTATATGATCTCCTTCTTAGAATGAACAGAGAGTACATTATAATTAACAGAATTAATTTTATCAGAAAGTAAATTGCAAGTTTATCAATTTTATTTTAATCCGAGTATTTTCTAACAGACATTTTTTTTTTAACTATACTTTTTTCTTATCATGAACTGAAGATAGAAATACTCTCGAAAACGGATTGAGAACTATTGAGAAAACAAACCATGAGAAATGTAAGGTTTACGAAAAACATTGAAATACACGATAATCTGGAATTGTCAACCGTTTCAGAACAGACACGGCGATTCGGTACAAGATACAAAATGAGACCAAGCAAGCGTGTGAATTGGCTCCCGGAACTTCATGGATAACGGTGAGAACATTAGGCACCTACAGTGAGCTGCATATATCATTAGACAGATCTAATGATATATGTACCCTGTAATACCCTGATATACCCTGTAATACCTACAGGATATTACAAGATTTCTGGCGAATAAGCTAGCCTAGTGTTGTGCATCCCACATACATCACCCTTATTCTTTATATAATAGAAAACAAATAGCAATAACAAGAATCACAAAAATAGGAGATTGATCAAACAATTAGAAAAGCAAAAATGAAAAAAAAGCTAAAAATGAATGTTAAAACAAAAACTGAGAGGAAGGGAATGAAGGATTCATTAGTGTACAAAACTCAGAAAGTATAACTACACGAGTTACTATGGCCCAGAACATAGCCGCTTAAGTCTTCTAACGTCCAGAAGATTTTACGGCCAAGTGGTTAACGTGGTTTTTAGCCGAAGTTGATATTTCAAACTTAAACGTTGGATTTCTTCCTTGGCTTACCGTAAACCCAAATATTCATGAATTTTACTGTTTTAGCAAACCATGGCGCCTCAGCCATAACCTCGCTAGTTTATTCTGAAATCTTTATGATTCCAACATTTGTCTTGCATGCGGTGCCCCATAGTTGGATCTATACGTCCATATTATTTTCAAAATTGTTGAGTATGAAAGTAGCTTATTAGACAATTCAAGATAACTCAGACCTTCTGCCCAGCAACCAGTACTTTTCCTCGAACTTCATGTTAAGTTGCTTTCTCTTCTCCCTCACGTGAACCTTTCACTTTAAACGACGATCCAAGTGAAGTCCCAGGTACCTTACACTTTCAGTATGCGGGAATAAAATTCCTTCAAGATGAACACGTGAGCAGTTTCCTCTCACTGCAAATATCGCATGGCTCGACATGAGTAATCCTTATAATCCGAGTTCCAGCCACAACAGCTAGAATAGCCGTGTCTTTCACAACGGTCTCCTCTAAGCTCCTGTTGATGACGTTAACAAATCTGTATGTTTTCTCAATAGTGGCGTGCCTACTACAGAAACCAAATTGGTGATCCGGAATAACGTGACTCTGCTCCAGAATACGCCACATCCCCGAAGTAATAACCTCTTAAATACCTTTCACAAAGTAGCCAACAGTCTTACTTGTCTGTACGTCATAGACAGGTCTACTCGGTTCGGAACCCATGACAGTTTATGAAACTTTCCACTCGGTAGAGAAGTACGTCGTACGGAGGATACCACTAAAGAGGTACGTTATGTACTGGATGGATCTGAAAAGAAGCATAAATAGCATCTTATTACTGATCACGTCAAAGCCAGAGGGCCTTCTGTGTATATTTTAATATATTTTTAAATGTTAAAAAACACGTTCTGTTAAAGATAGTCACAAAAAAAATTTAATCTAATATATATATTATGGGAGGGGGAATTTTTTAGCACCATTCAGTAAGAAATAAGAATAATTAGACTTTCAATGATTAAATTTAAATAATTAAATAATAAATATAATCATTAGAAACTACTACTTACTAATTCGAAAATGAGTTGAATAATCAGGTAGGTTTTTTAGACATATTATTATTTTTAATGTATTCTCTATATTATTATACTCGTATATTATTTTTATTTTGTAAATTTATGCATCATTAATTTGTCTGAACAATTTTCTTATTATTTTATTCACAATTTTATTATGCTAATACTTTAAAGCAATCTTGCTAGCTGTAGGTACTCTACAAAGGTTCCTATATAGTTGTTGATAAACAGACATAATTTATTCATATATATTATTTTTATAAGGCCATTTTTACACTTTATACATTTTTTACACTTGTTTTAAATCGACAGAAATATTGAATATCTTACATAAAATACAACTATTTTTTGTATTATATTAACTTATTAAGTATTAATTTATTAATAAAAAAGAATTAAGATTTTTTGATTTTTTTTTCCAATATTACTTACATATTCAATCTTAAATTATTACAAAATATGTTACTGCCTGGAGATTTGTTGAAAATTTACGTAAAAAGGTAACAAAAGTATATTGTTGTTGAAGTGTATTCTTAGCCGAATTATTAATGACTTGAGATTTCCCTACGCTGTACTATACATATATTGTTTACAGTGAACTTTATGTTGTTAGACTTTCAACGATAGAGTTCAACAGGTCAGGTTGATTGGTTCGGTTATTGCGTTATATATAGTCCATTCATACACACACAAGACAAGTATATAGACCAAGCATTATGTAGCATATTTAGAACAATACCTAAGGTTGGATTAACTGAATCGTTATATTTGACGTCGTGATTCATTTCTTCCTCTTCTTCATCATCAACCTTCTTCGTTTTGTTCTTTTTATTATTTTTTCTTCTTTTCTTGTTTCAAACCGAGCGAACGAACGATCGCACAAAGTCGTTTAGGTTCATAATAATGGTCTGAAAGCACAATATGAGAGTAATCATAACGCCTGCCGCAGCAGAGACAATCTGCTGGTCCGTAATTTTAACCGAGAGAGGAGATATGCCGGTTTGCCTTTACTTTTTTGTATTGTCCGGAAGATGGAGATGTCTCCAAATTACATCTGCAGGAGAGTGAGTGGTGCTACATTAAACTACCTCTCTCTACGTTACAGTTATATTATTACGAATACGTAGCCGCTAGTAGTGAATTACTAACCTCAGGGTCGGCAATAAAAAAACTCAATCCAATTTGTGATCACTTTTTGTTATTTGTTTTTTCTTTCTTTTTTTTTATTACTGAAGGCCCTAAATGTTTACTGAAATTGATATAGGTCGATGGCATTTATATTTTTTGTGGTAGAAAAATTTTATAAACAAAAAATACAGAGTTTCTGTATATACTACACGCGTGCCGACAAAAAAAAAAATAATAAATGTAGGCAGAGAATAGTTCCCTGAAATTTATTTCTTCTCTCCCGGACAAAACATCCGATATATATTTCGTCGTTCTTTTATATTGTATATAGAGGAAAAATACTGTTTTGTTTAAACTTGTTGAATAATTAGTAGATAATTTAATTCATTCATTTTTTAGCTTAGTTTCCTGTAAGTTCACATTTGAGAAATCTATAATACAACATAAACAGTAATATATTTATTTTATACAAAACTATTTGTTTTATTTTTGTTTTTTTTTTACTTGTTTTTCATTTGATTTTTTCTTCTTCTTCTACAAAGGTTTTTTATTTTCACATATTCACTGAATAACTAAATTTTGGTTAATTTTATGTTTATATTATAATACTACATATAAAAAACGAGCTGCTTTCTTGGCGTATATTACCTTTTTCCAACCTAAAAATGTAAGAAGAATAGGCTTTACCGTTATTATTTATATTTTTAAACGATACAAAAAATAAAAATAAATTCATATATTTTATTTTACACTTGGGTGTCCGTTTCGTGTTTATGTTAAATTTTCTCAAATTTAAGGTAAATTGTTACAGGTAGTAGTAATACTACCTATAATTTATATTGTACTAGTTTACATATTTTTCTCGATGTGTTTAAACCATAAAACCGTAAAAAAAATTGAGAATAGTTTATTTTAGTCTCCCAATCACTTTTAAACTAATGTATGGAATTTCATTCGATTATTTATGCCTTTATTAATGATTATTTAGTTTTTGCCTTTCAAAAACTGAAGAAAAATTCCATTCCTTTTTTTGGGATGATTAATTCATCATATTAAAAATCACTTGCCTGACGGGGATTCGAACCGGGACCTCCGGATGGAAGGCCGAGATACTACCACTCCGCCACGGACATCGGCTAGATTTTTTTACTACTTTTTAACCAAACTCAAATTTCTTCTATGTAAATCTGGAAAATATTTTTTTCTTTTTTTTTTAACTTTGACTAAAGTAGTTGTTACTTATAAAAGCTGATAAATCGAAAACTATTTCTTCTAATTCGGCGAAAATAATGAAAAAAGTATTAATTATTAAGTAGTTAATATGACATTTTTTAAAAATCTTTTTGATTATTTCACACATCGATTTATGTTAAAAATTAATCGGAAAATATACTTTTTTTAGCTTGATTTTATATTTTTTTACAGAACAATAAATGAATCATATAGGTAGGTTGTCAGGTATGTGATTCCAGGAAAAAATTGGATCACTTTGCTCCATCTTTTTACCTTTATTGAAACAATTTATAATAATCTTAAAACTCATCGAGAATATTTAAAGAGACTGCTACAAAACCTAGATCATCTATTGTAAAAAAGTAAGACTTTTTTGGAGGAAATAATTCTAAGAAAATTTGATGGTATTATCTTAACAACAAAAAAAACGACATAATTTTATTGGCACTGCTAATTTGTTTGGCCCTGTTACTCTGTTATGGTCTGCGTGATACCATCCAATTTGCTAGTCTAATTACCTGTGTAATTATGTAGTACAACAACATTATATATGAATAAAGCAGAGAAAGATATACGTATAAGTTAAGAGGTCTATTTTATATATATATATATATTACGAATTGTAGAGTCTGTTACAGTTACGAAAGTCTCAGTTCAGAAAATACATTTCTGAAATAATGAACATGTTTATGAAACTACAAGTTTTCCTATATTTAAGTAATGTAAACTGAATTACCGTAAGTTAAACACCTTTTACAAAACAATATCTCTTTTATAAATAAAATACTTCGCTGAACTTATCTTGCTAGTTTAATAAGGTAAAACGAAGGTCTTATTGTAAAGATTGACTTGTTCGTTTTTGTTTTCATGTACTTTAGTAAAAGGTTTTTGTAAGTTTAAATTACTCTATTCATTGATATCGTGTTACTCTCGAGTCTTAATAAATTTTATTGCAAGTTTTATTGATCAATGTAATTTGTTTGTAAACTTATTTAATTAATTAATTGAATATGTAAAATATGAAATTATCAAGAGTCTGTTTAAGCAGGTTTTCCAAAAATTTTAAACTTGTAGCGTTCTTGATGCTTAGCGATCATTGAAATCGAAATAATTCATTTTGTGTGTGTGTGTGTGTGTTTAGCTTTAGGTATAATAATGAACAGGTCTATTGAATCATGTGTTATGTTATTTTATATTAAATAAAACCGACTTATTTCGTGGGGTTTTAATATAAACAATTCAATCCACGAAAAAAAATTTATAAAGATGCTTATTACTTGATAATTGGATAAAACATTTGACAGTTTTTAATTTTAAGAAGATTAACAAAAGTGCTCTCCCATAGCTGTCGAAGATTTTAGCTTAATCGTTATTCAAGATAACAAAAAATCCATTAGGCTCCTAAATAAAAGACAATATGGATTCAAATTAAAAGAATTCTAAATTTTACTTTATCTTGTATGTCTTGAAGATTCTACGTTTTAAACCATTAATTTAATGCTTTTAAATATTAAAAAAAAATTTACTGCTCGTAGTGCTGAGTGCTTTCATTATGATTTTGAAAGATAAAGGGAAAGAACAATCCTGGAGTTTAATTTTGGATGAGATTAAAAATAAATTAAAATGGAATATTTTTTACTTAGATTTTTATTTCAAAATAAAATAGTACTATTTTAATAATAACTAGTCCCGTTCAAAAAAAGCATTTTCTTTAATTTTTTTTTTCTCTTTATACGACTGTCTTTTTGTCTTGCGTCAGGATGTACGATCGGTGATAATCTATATTCATGCAAAAATAGAAAAACTACTTTACTCTAACTTATACATTTTCTGTACTTTTCCATTTTCTGTAACAGGAACAAGAGGTTATATCTAAAGTAAAGACCCGCTTCCTTGTAAAAAAATTTATTCTGAAACCGTTATAAATAATTTTTATTTATTTTATACTACATGCCTTATACTACTTCTCTATGTAATCGTCACATGAATTAAGACATTTATCGTAGCGATACACCAGCCTCATCGTATTCTTCTGCCGCGAGTCCATTTAGCCACTGATTAACAGAATTTTTAACTTCATCGTCACCCGCGAATTGCATACCACTCAAAAATTCTTTAAATCTCTCCAAAAAATTGTAATCAGAAGGAGCTAAGTCCGGACTATATGGTGGGTGGATCGTAAATTTCCCATCAAAATGTTCTCAGTAAATCACTTGACAACATAACGTATTAACAATATAATGTAATAACTCACACTTAATCAAAGATACTACAACGCAACAACTTACAGACAACAATGCAGTGTGTACATTACTAGCGTGGTCATGAACGACCCAGGTTCGCCAAACTTAAGGAGAGTAATTTCCCAGCGGTCTCTACTTTAGAGTTATTCCTCTAGCAGCTATTTATCACAAACTTTCATATTGTTATTTTCGAAGACCCAAATATTAAAATTTTAGTTCAATCGGAACATTTTTTTTTAAATGTTCTACGATGCTAAAACTTTAGTAACTACGGAACAGTGCTATTTCATTGCCTTCCGCCTAACTATCATGTGGAAATTCGCTTTATGCAGCCGTTCTTAATATAGAGACGCTGCACTGAAGCCGTCCTAGCATAATAAACCAGACAGATGCATATGTGAGTTACTTCTTAGTCCGCCTTTATACTTCAATCTGCTCGGCTTGAAATGATATCAGCATTCAAGCTACCACCGTCTTAGCTTTTAGAATCAGCAGAACATATGCAAGTCCCACTGCCATAATTAGAAAACTGTTAGTTACTCTCGTTGGCAAAAATGTAATTAAAATTTAAGAAAATAATGTCATCTTACTGAATTGAAGCAGTACATACTGTTTACCGTGGAAACGGGTACATTAATTTGTTGTCCCAATCCTTTTTTATAGTTGCGGTACATGTAACGAATCCGTGGTTCAGGTAGCGATACTTAGAATTGCTTTCTCTGAGAGTAATGGTTTTCATTGTACTGTTGTAAACATGATTAAGAGGGGGAAGGTGTTATCTGTATGAATGGTGAACTTAGATATTCTTTCATTTCGATGAGCTTAGTATGATAATATGTAATAGTAATTTATATTCATTTCATTGAATAACGGGAAAATTCACTTTTCGTCGTCACCCTGCTTATTATTCTTTAAAAAAAAAAAACGAGTATTCTCCGTATTAGGGAGTGAATGATGTTTCCATCAGTTTAAGGTTGTAATTATAGAAAGGGGCACCACTATATAAAAAATTTAGTTTAATCAATCTGATAATATTACGGCTAATCTTATAATTATGGCTTCCAGGTAATTTTTTCTGACTTTTTTGTTTCATGGAAAAAATAATGATAGTTACTGGTTTATTTTTATATAGTTATTAAAATCTATGAAGATGGTAGAATGACTGAATAAAAAATAAATTAAATTAAAAATATCGCAATAGTTTAGTACTATTTAATTTTGTAACATTGATTAAGTTAACTGAAAATGAATTATTGGCATAGCACGAGGTGACTTCCTTGATGTTAAAATGATGATCATAAAAGTAATAATAAATGATATTTATTATACTGACACAGATTACGAAAAAAAAAAAACAAGATAACAGTGTAGGACGAATGAAGATGGATGACCGGCTGTCTTCTGGTTGGTTCCGGGATTCCTTCATGTTGCTACACGTTTAATGTTGTAATAAGAACAACTTCTTTTTCTTTTGGTTACAATGATGAAAGAAAAATGTAAAAGTTGTGCGTTGGAGAAAGTGTATATTATTGTAAGCGATCTCTGTTAGTTCAGCATTAGCTAGATTCCATTCGGTCTATTAAAATATAATCTTTGCAGACTAATTTAATGTACAATCATAATTATGCCTATTTATTTTGAGCAAAATATATTTCTTATAAATCCCATTTTGCAATTTTTTTACCTTGAAATATATTCTTTATGATTCTTAATAATTAAAAAATAATAAAGTTTAAATATTTTTTGCTTTTATATTTGCAGGTTTGAGTGCTTATATATATATATATATATATATATATATATATATATATATATATATAAAGAGAGAGAGAGAGAGAGAGAGAGAGAGAGAGAGAGAGAGAGTTGAACTTAATGTAAAATGTAAATTGCAATATAATCTTTATTATATATGTGAGACTGGCTTTTAACGAAAGAACTTTGCATTGGAAATTAACTTAATTTTGTTTCATTCTTCGTTTATAGTCGCATCAACGAAAAGAGTCATTAGCGACTTAAATAAAACTTAAGGTCCATTAGTAATTAGGCAATAAATACCAAATATTGGACAACAAATATCAAAACAGGAACATAACCAATAGACTATTTTCACTCGCACACAGTACTCTGTAAGGAATCTCACGCAAGCAAAACCGCTAAATTGTGTTTTTCATCCCCACTACAACAGAAAAACCGCAACAGTCTTTTGATGCAGTTCTTCCGGTTGAGCAAACCCTTTGCATCTGAACTCAGGTTTAATTGACGACGAATAGTCCCGAACGTCGGGTAATAAAGGAGTAAGTGGTTTACGGGCCATTTTAAATTGCACGCCTCACACAGTTCTGTTGAGGAGAGTCAAATAGATGGGCGTGGGTTTGCTTTGTGTGCCCAGTCCACAGCCACATTAGACAAATATTATATTTTGTCTAATTAATAAAGTTGTGTTCACTAAAATTACGTTAAAAATTAAGTTTGCGTCACATTTTATTAAATAAGCTGTACAGTTCTTGTGATGGAATAATTCACAGTTATATAAAAAAAAATTAGAAAAATAACATTTCTACTACTTGTATTACAACCAGTCTTTGTAACATATAAATATTAAAAAATTCAGTTTACTAGTTGAAGTAGAATGAATGCATTTACATTTTGACGATTAGAAATTAAAATTGTCTTATAGTCTGTATAGGGTGCAAATTTATAATCTATATAGGGTGTAATCTATAATCACATTTAATTTTAATAAGTGAAGGATTACTTAATCTTTGAAACCATAGATTCATATTCATACAATTTTTCTTAGATTAGGAAGAAATGGAAATAAAACAAATGTTTTTTCTTTATTTGCTTCATTTGTTTATCTTACTTCATAACAGATGTTTCTAATTAACATTTTCACACTATT
Source organism: Lycorma delicatula (assembly GCF_047948215.1). Taxonomy (NCBI): domain Eukaryota; kingdom Metazoa; phylum Arthropoda; class Insecta; order Hemiptera; family Fulgoridae; genus Lycorma; species Lycorma delicatula. The sequence goes on along the minus strand of NC_134457.1, from coordinate 156,121,705 downwards.
CAATACATAATAATTAATATAATCACCCAAACATTACTGTTATAATTTAATTTATATTTTTTGCTCTTATTTAATTTGACATTATTTTTGGCTACATTTACAGTTTACATTCATATTGTAGCATAACATCAGATTAGATTTTATTTATTTTTTTAAATATTAGGATTAAGTTCAATAAAACATAAAATGAGGAAAGATTAGTGCCTAATGCCATAAAATTAAGCATACGAAAAAACCGACATGAAAAACCAGTATAATGACCTCTTATATGTGAACGTAATTAATAAAAGTACATACTAAGCGTATTACAAATATATGCCTAGCAGAATAATCCTATATTTTGTGTTTGAATGTGTGTGTGTGTTTGTGTGTGTGTGTGTGTGTGTGTGTGTGTATATATATATATATATATATACAAACACACAAAACCACACAGTTTAAAAAAATTATATACAAACATGACAAAGAAAAATTGTATAAATAAAACGAATCTCCGAAATTTTTTTATAAAGTGATCAAAAATATAGTTTTTAAATTTATAATAAACCGTTAAAAGTATATGAAAAAAATCGGGTGGGACTGTCGGGGCGCACGGCTATTGGTTTAATGTGAAACGTACAGACCTTAGATGAGGTTCCTCCAAGCTACAGACCGACCATCTATCTATCTGTAGAGTTAAATGGGAGAGCCACCATCGTATTTTTTTTTTTTTATAAAACTGAAAGTCTCCAATGGAAAAAATTTTAGTTCCTTCATTTGGCCAACTCTACAGATAAATTGGTCGGTCTGTATGTCAGCGAGTCACTTTTAGAGTAATGGATTGAAATCAAAACGAGACATTGACTGCGTACTAAATTTAATTTTAACATAAAACAGACACTAAATGGTACATGATATTTATTTCGACGACAGTTTTGTTCAACATCGGTCTATGATATGAGAAGCAAGAGACAAAAGACATAATAAGCAGCGGTAGAGGTGCTCGCGTCGTCGGCGTCGTTCACTGAGCGCGCCGTGCCAGCTTTGGCTCCCTAAAAGTCTCGCTCGCTCGGCTCGGACATTGGGGTACCTGTGCGTGGCCCGTAACCTCCTCTTTCCAACGATATCCGTAATTTATATTTCCTGCTGGCTTTTGTGTGGTCTGAGGTTGACATATTTAATTTACATGTTTACTTTAATTTTTTACGCATAAATATTATCCAAAATACACTTATTATTACTTAAACCGATCCATCTTGACAAACTTTAAACATAAACACACGAATCACCGCGCTATCACGTCTAAGTCGTGAGCTACACTGAATGGAAATGAGCGAGAGCGCCAGTTTTGGCCGATCTGCTTTGTGCCCTCTCCGCGCCAACCATCTCACCAATGACGCAAACTCAAAGTTTTACTGGTAAGCTGACCATGTAAGTTATAAAATGACACCGCATTTACGTATCTGAGAATAATAGTTAGGGAGTTATAAAGGCAGAACGAAATAGACCTTTTCATTAAGTTATATATTTCTGTTCTGGTAAACGTATGCTTCGGTGTGATTTTAAAGACGTTTAACGTCAAAAGAAAATCCTTACAATTATTTAATTAACATACTTTTATTACAAATATTTCTCTACACCGCTAAAAATTTCTGGAATAAAAATTATAATCATCTTTTTTTTAACAGTATACATTCAAACTGAAATTTTTAATATCTAGTTAAAAATGTTAAATTCTGTTAAAAAAATCAAATTAATAAAAAAGATATCAACTTGTTTTTTTCTTTATCTAAATAATTAACAATTAACAGTTTAATTTTTTGTTAATTTTATAATTTATGTAATTATCACTTATTCATTAAATTTATTCATTTTACATTTAAGTAATATATACTGTAATTTTTATTATGTGTATATATCACAGTGGAATATTGATAAATATTTTCATTTAGAATACATTAATGTTAATTTTATATAAATGTTCACTTTTGATTTTATGAAAACTCAAATTTCTTATGCTTAGCAAAATATATCCGACCTTAATATATTTATAGTTTTTCAGATGGTTGTTGTTATAATAGCGTGTTGTCTTTTTTGTGTCTTCTGCTTTAAAACCGACTTTCATGGGATTCTTAAAAAGGAGGGAAGATTGTACATAAGTTTTGGATGGGAGGGTTGGAGAAGGAGGAGTTAGGGCAAAGGACTCGTTGCACGGATCTAGAACTAAACTCTGGCGGAGAGTTCGTGAGCTTTAATTCGTGACTCTTCTTTACAATCTTCAATCTCTTAATTGCCTTCAACTGTTGGTTTATTAATATCCTATAAACTACGAGTTCAGTTTGTGCGTTCTTAAGTTTCTTCGCTGTACGAATAATAGTGTTATTTAATTTGTAATACTTGAATGAAAATGAAACCTATCAAATTCCATATGAATAAGAAAATTACGTTCGTAATTTATTATCATCGTATTTTTCTCTGAAAAAAAAATCGTATCTTTACTTATAATATATATTTTTCTTCGTTTTCTATTACCGCTAGTGATACTTTTAAACTTAATTTTTTTCACTGTAATTTTATTTTTGTTTGTCTTCCAAATCCTTTTCTTTATTTTTAATTTTATATTTTTATAGGTCAATAAATAAAATTATAATGTGCAACTGTAAGATTTTTAACTTTCTGTTATAATGAATTCACTGTTTATAGGAGAATGTATAAAACACCAATAACAATTAAATTACAATGCACTTATGGAAAAACCTGAAATTGGTTATTGCAGAAAGGAAAGACAATTAACAGTTTTAATCTAATAATTGTAATCCGATACTGGAATTTTAGGTAGTGTATCAACATAATCACAAATATTGTAATTAAAATATTGTTTTTTTTCTTCTTTTTATTTTGAACTAACCTAATGCAATGTAAAAATTTTGTCATTGTTGAGCCTTACTGGAATTTTTACTTATAAACTATAACTGTAATTATGGAAATTTTAACCGATTAATTTTTAATTAAAAATTTATTTTTTATTATGGAATTTTTAATTATAAATATAGAAGGGAAAATATTGTAATCGGTCTTTTTGGACATATACGGTATTCACCGGGTCTTGACGTATTGACCCTAAGGAACCCAAAAAAACCGAATGGAAATTTTCTACATGTTAATGTTCGTATGTACGCGCGCGCGCGCGCGTGTGTGTGTTCGGTGTTGGCCTCTAAATCACCTTATATGTCCAGAACTACTGGACCGATTTTGACCAAATTTGTTCAGATTATTTCTATACATGAGGCATTGATGTCATTAAATTTTCAACTTAAAAGATCAAGGGAGTGAGGCTGTGAAGCAAGGTCACCCTCAGAATCTCGAGATTTCGACTAATTAAGTCCATGTTTTTCTTAAGCACATTTCTTTACAATTAAAAAAATAACAATATTTGCAAAAAAATAGTTTACAAAATTGCTCACCCACCCCAAAAAAGCTGTTGTAGTCGTCGTGTATGTTGTGACGTCATAGGTGAGCGGTGGAGTTAAATACATGAATTATATTTAAAATGTAAAAAATTAACTCTGTATGGCTGGGTCTTGAACTCGATCGCACGGTTGACTCGGTACCTGGGGTATTAAGCCTCGCGGCTACACCAGTATGCCGACCGTATAGCGAAATTTGTTCTATTATGTTGTGAAATTACATTAGTTTAGTTAGTACCAACTGTCGCTGCTAGTACCGTCACACCCACGCGAATTTAATACAGTCATTGCAAGGTCAATTGCAAATACGGTCGTTGTGCGCACGCTTTAGTTAGAATCATTGAATTAAATAAATGAAAAAAAAATTATATTTAAATCAAATGATAAATAGGTTAGGTTTAGATTAAGTTGTGTGTGTAAGCCTTGCATTAGAAACTACCCACAGTTTTTTCTGAGATTTATGCGACTAAAGCCGCATTCCCCGGGAAAGTCCTACAACTGTGTTGTCAGTTTTTTGTAAAAAAAATAAACTTCAAATAAAAAAAATACAATTAACTATTAAAGCATTTTAACTGATGTAGTATATAGATTTATACGTGTTTATAAATTAGTATTATTGTTGGTTTTGAAAAATTTTAAAAAAGATTTTCGTATAGATATGTTCAAACTTGTTACTCTGATGAATTACATTCTACCTTATTTATAAATATGAACATAAACACATTCGCGGCGATTGTTTAATGTATATTAGCCGTAAATATGAAAGCATTAATCGACTAAGTCTTAATGAAAGTTGTCTGAAAATTTACAAATTTAAAAAATATTCGTATTATATGTTGACTGTTTGATGTTTTGAATAATATTTTTCTACGGCTGTATTGCAACGTTTGAATTATGCAGCTGGAACCTGCATCATAATGAGGGTCATTATCAAACAGATTTTCAGTGTTATACAGTGTTCAACCACTGACCTATCAGAAGCGGATATTTTTTAATAAATATATAAGCCGGTTTTTTACTTTGATTTTAATTCGATTTTGTAGTTAGCAAGCAGAGAGGTTAATTTGCAATTACACCGATAGGTAACTAAGTTTTTATATTACATTCGTTATCCTTTTCTTTATTATGTCAGATTCTGAGGAAGAAATATCTTTAACAGCGATCGATATTAAAGAAAGGCAGAACTTATGAATTTCCTGTTGCCACTGAAATGTATTATTTAATGTATTTTTTTGAAAAATTAAAGAAAAATTCCGTAAACAATGTATTCTATCATTGATTTAAATCAATAAATCCAGTACTTTCTCAGCCGTAGAAAAAATACGGTTGTAACTCTTTATAATGGTCAATGATGGATATCGTTATAGGCTCCTTGCATAATTTTCTCTTATTTCAATTATCATAAAAAAATAATAGTATATGTAACAAAAAAAATGTAGATTTTCAGATGGAATTTTTTTTTAAGGTGATATAACTTTGAATCATGTGAATAAAAAAAGAATATATGCATATAACTTAAAACTTTCTAATAACATTTAAATGATAATAAGTTGTTCATGTATTGTGTTCATCATGTATTTGTAATGATTAGATCAGCATTTAATGATCAGAAGAAACAAGAACTAAGTAAATATGGTTGATTTGTATTAACTGATATTCTGATTGTGTGTGTGCGCGTGCGCGTGCGCTTTCTCCACCATTAAACAAACGCATGAACGAAAGTAATGTACTTTTTTTATTGATGCGCTCACAGGCATCTTGGAATTATAAGTGTTAAATCTTCTACCATCAACTGAAGTGTTAGATAGTTCATCGTGAGCCTTATTCCGTTAGAAATGACTATAACAAATGCGTACATAAATCGTAGTTAATAATTTAAAATAAAGAGGTAACAGTTAAAATTTTTTATTTGCGGCTGACCGATTGAAAGAATAACATTTTTGTTGAAGAAGATTGTCTTGGTAGTCTGTGGAATAATATTCGTTAGCCGCTAAGTTCTTTTTGCGATTGTTTGAGTAGATCGTGATCCTTCGTACATTTGAGGTTGAGGTTTAACCTAGCAAGAGGTACTACTAGGACAGACCAGTCGGCGAATAACTTGCAATAGTCTTCATGGCGTGACCATCTGCTCACGATTTTTCCACAATCGTGTCTCTCAACCGAGTATTCTTTTAGTACTTTTACATCGAGTGTACCATCTAGTCATCGGACGTATGCGGTTATAGCTAACTGTGACGTAGATTATAATGAAGTCATCAATTTTACCTAATAATTTATATTCCTATTTTAGTCGTCGTAGAAAATGAATTCATTTTAGCTAATAAAAAGCCTATTACTCAATCGTATTGGATTATTCATAGAAAAAAATTTGCGTTTCAATTGCTACTTTATGATCAAGTAATGCGGTATTCGACCGAGATAGAACAGTATACAGTTATCTATTTTTTTTATAGCATATAAAAAACCTTTCAGTACTATTAATTGCATTAATTTTTCCCATTTTATTTATTAGGTAAATTAATAATATTAAAAGTAAATTTCCAGATTTATATTACAAACTTTTTTATACATCATCACTTTCTTTTCTCCTTATAAATTTTAATCAGCATGATTGATGATTTAAAATATTTTTTGTATTCCATAAAAACTTCCGTATTTCATATACATCTTTCTTTCTTAATTTTTCTTTTTATAATTGTACGAATAACCGTGTTTGTAAGAAAACAAATCATTAATTAACTAATTTTGAAATAATAAATGAATAACAATAAGTAAATAAATAAAATCATAGAATTCCATTATAGTTTATTCATCTCAGTAAAGAAGGCAAACTGTAAACCCGGCTTTATTTCTAACTTACCCTTATTTGCCTATTCATAGGATACTTGTTATTCTTGAAAATACTTGCACCATTTTCGTGCATATTTTTCTTGTTAATTATCCAACAATTAGTTTCATTACAACCGATTTATTTCAAAATATTATATTAAAATTAAGATTTTTTAAATTATTTTAAGTTTTATATTTTTTTTACTGAATACGGTCTATAATATTTAAATGTGATTTTGTAAAATTGATGTTTTTTAATAAAATTTTATATTTGTTTATAGTGCGAATAAATTTGAATATAATTGTTGATATAATTCAATTTAGTTAGCAATATTTTTTTTAACATACTCGTATATCTAAAATTTGGGTTTTATTAATAATTTTAAAAATTCAGTTTTTTTTAGCTAATTTCAGCGTCATAAAAAAGGAAATTAAATATTATTAATAGGTTTTTGTTTAGTTAAACGAGTAATCAAAAAGTTTAAATAAACTTTTTTTTAAGTATTGGTAAGCTTTTACGGTTAAAAAAAAAACAGAACCCTCGGCCTTTTGAACCCTTTCGCCCTTGGTCGTTTCATTTCGTTAAATCAATAGTAGAAATATTTTTTTATGAAGTAAAACTTTTGCTTTTATTAATTTCATGTTATTGTTCTATAAAATTCTCTGAAATAACTTTGAATGAAACAAATATATATTTTTTTTTTTTTGTTACTATACAGTTCTATTTTGTAAATAATACAAGAATTGTTTTGGTTTATCATTTTATTACAGTGATTATCGCCTGTAATTTTATTATTATTATCCCATTCTGTGGTGGTTTAGTAGCATCACTCTACCTTTCTTTCGGAGGTTCCGGGTCTACTACCGGTCAGACATGGCATTTTTCAAGCGCTAACAAATTAATTAACTATTATCGGGTGTCATCCTGTTGTTTTTATTTGATATATAAATAAATTTTAAATGTTACTTCTAATATATTATTCTTAAGAGTGCACACATCCACATTATATGGTTTGCGTTATTGGAGACTGAAAACATTAGATAAACTCGTTCTTCATATTGTGTTATTCATCTTTATTAATTATTAGTAGCGAGTTAGTTGTATCATTTCGGGATTTCCTAGATTTATAAAATAAAACATCGAATTCCTTTTAAGAATGGGATTGTCAGCTACTGTAAAAGGAAAAACAAAGTATATTTTTTGGGAATACGCAATCATATTAATCGTTGGATGATTATACTGAAATATTTCTTGACTTATTTATATCATAATGGTTTAAATTTTGAGACATCTAATATCTTTGATGTTCATTAAAAAAAAAGAAATAATAAAGATTATTTTGTTTTCTTCACCTGTATATCCCTGGGTCAATCTAGACGGCGTTTTCGTTCCGAATTCTGACTAAGTACGGTACCGCAGACACCACTTTGATGGTCACTTGACATGGAAGAACCATGTAAAGAGAAGAGAAAACAGCTAAACATCAGGTATAACAAGCTTTGTTGCTTACTAAGCAAGAATTCACATTTGTCACTGTCCAACAAATATTTAATATACAAGGTCATTCTGAAACCCATTTGGACACATGATATCCAGCTATGGGGTACGACCAGGAAAAGCAACATTGAGGTGACAACGCTTCCAGAATAAGTTGGCGAGAATTATTAAGAGACTCAATGAAGACATTCATAACTATCTGAAATTTCCTTAATTCCGCAAGGAAATCAAGCGATTCGGTTTACATCACAAACAACGGCTAGGCAATCATGTGAACTACGAGTACGTAGCGCTGTGACCGTTGGGACGAGCTGTTAGGTTGGGACGACATCCCTTAAGTGATGAGCATCTTTTCTATGCATAATGATGGTCTAAATTCCTTTCATAAGCAAATTGTGTTACCGTTTCGTTTATCTTTTCCTTTGTACTTTAATATTATTAGATTTTTTGTTTACTGTTTAGGGACTATTGTACGTTTTATGAAATGAATCTGTTCAAGTGCATTTATACAAAAGAACTACTGTCTAATTTATTTATATATTATCTTACATTTATATCAATCATATTTGAATTACTGCCTTATGTATATCTGTTTTATTGAGAGGTTCATTGGAAACTCCTCATCGTAATATATATTGTAATTTTATTTACTTATGGTTCCTTCTTGGAACAGATTGTGAATAAACGGATTGTGATAAAAAAAAATAAAAAACTATATATCACCATATTTTCCTTTAAATCGTCTTTGAGTACAGAAAGATTAAAAAGAACTCGTAAAATATGAAATTTTGCCCAATTAGATGTTTTAATTTCTTCTTTTTTTTCCCGCAGTTTAATTTACAATCGTTTCCAATTTACCGGAACCGTAAGCAAATTTGAAAACCAAAGGAAAAAGTGAAATCCTTTTTTTAAAGGATTTTGTTGTAGCCAACAAGTAATTACTATTGTACATGTATTTATTTTTATAAATAAATATTTGTTAAAAAGTATTTTTACAAAGTTTTTTTTCGTTTTATTAAAACTTCTTTAATAAATTAATATGCTGAAAATAGTCTAAATACGTATCAAGGTATTTGCGTATTTTTAAACTATGGGTATTTCCTAAACATTAAATTAAGCACAGCTGTTTAAAAAATAAAAACCGGTTGTGATTTATTTTAAACAGTTTCTATTATACATAGAATACTAGTGTATACAAACAATATCCACTATCCCTAAATAAAGTTTCAACTAAAATAAAAGGTAGTAAAAATGAAAACAAGCGGATGGAGAATTGAAAATTCTATAAATAAATGAAAACTTAAAAAGTGTAATGAAAAATGTCTTAACGTGCATATCCTGTAATTGAATTCGTAACAAGGAATTCTGCAATGAATCCTTTATCCTTTCTATTACTATCGTACAACATTCTTCTCAGGTAATTTAATATGTAATGCCCGTATATTTCTAAAAACCACCAAGTTTACGTTTACGTTAAAATGATTAAATTAAGATAAAATCTATTTTACTTACGTTTTGTTTTTATTGATTAAGAATACTTGAAGCGGTTTTAATATTTCATTTTCTGTACTTTAGACGTATATTTTTGCAGCACTGTTTAATTAGTAGTCGGTAATAAAAAAAAATAATAAGTGTAGATTCTATAACGTATACGAAACTTTTCCATTTAAATGTATATCTGATATAAATAATTTTACTGATTATTTTTTCCTGGAAATAAAATCGCTTTACAATTATAATATATAAATTTTATTTATTAAACTAACTTTTAAAAAAAGTTACTTTTACTATTATTGCTTTAAGGAACAGTGTGGATGTTATCCTGTGTATTTCTAAATGAAACACATTTTCTCTGCTCCTAAATTCTATCGGTATTCATCTTTCCATTTGGATTGTTTTGCCGTGCTTCTTATGATAAATTAACTTTCTTTACGTGGTACGTGTCTTATTAGACAGTCATGTTTTTCTGTATTCTTCGTTGTCAAACAAACATTTATCCAACTTCTCTTATATGCTCTGATTATTATTACTATTTTTTATCTATCGTTTGTTTATTTTTTCACATCATTTCATACCGACCTAAAATTTTGTGATATGTGTAAGAATTAAACACCACGATATGTTGTGTTCAAATTATCCATAAATTAATGGGTTTTTCTTTTTTTAGCCGAATTACTAAATTTAATCCTTGTGAATTTCAGACGAATGGGAATGGATTAAACTTAATTTTTAAAATATGAAATATTACTCGCGTAATCTTTCCAGTATTTTAAAAATAATGATTATCATTTTTATTTTCCTGGCAGCGTACCTCTAGAGCTATATTTCAAGAAATAAAACATGGTAATTAGTCAAAAAATGGGGTATGACGTTTCATGACCCAGGGACCCTAAAAAACAAGAAGTGGGGGTAATGTTCCTACGAACGTACGTGAGTGTGTTGGTGTGTTTGAAGCTCAATAACGTTTTGACTGCATAAATGGAATTTGATGAAATTTTGTACAGAAATTCGTGTATATGGGGGAATTTTTTACAAAAAGTTGGGGTTAATATATCTAGTGGGTGGATAATTTGGGGGGGGGGTAATTGGGGGGTAGATAATTTTTTGGGGTCAATTTTCTCAAAATTTTTCAAACATAACCCCACTTTACATTAAGTTCAGACCATACATGCATGCTTATTTTATCATTTAAACAAAATTTCCTAAAATTCTACCTTTCCAAAACGTCATAAATAAGCTAAAAATTATAAAAAAATCTCTTTACTTATTGCATATTTTTAACCAATTTTTTATATCTTCGTAGGCGTAGTGGTATAATACACGTAACCCCCAAAAAATACTTTGGTGCAGCATTGGGAATGAGGAAGCCAATCAAAATTTGAAAAAACGGTCTTCTCAATTTAACAAATTTTTTTGGTTTATTTAAATTTTTAATTTTTGTAAAATTTTAAATAATGTATTTTAATAATAATGCTAGCCGGTTCGGGCTCGCTTCACTCGTCCGACCGTCTATCCTGGACTTCCAAGGCTCAGGCAAACGCCGGAGACGACCCACACTCTTCTCGGGGCCTACCCCTTGGCCACAGAGTTCGCTTAGCTCGCTGTTCCCTTCTAGCCAGAGGCATCCGCCTCCTGGTCCTCCGCAGTGATCGTTACCCTCATAGTTGTGACAATAATACTATTAATAACAGTTAACGTATCCGGGCTTTGTAGAATCCTGAAAAAGAAATTAAATTACAAAAGACAGTAGTAGTAACTATGATAACAAAGGTGTGTGTATATGTACACACACCTTTGATGACCGAAAAATTCATAACTTATTTATGTTGCCGTGGTGAAAGAATTAAAATAATGAAGTAAAAGGAATAATCATTTCTTTTTTAATGAATGTCTTTACTCACAACTTCATCCCCAAAGAAGCTGGAGGTTTTGATCTATGACTTAATAAAAGCTTCCCTAGTATAACATGACTGTGTCCTGCAAATTTGAAAGTAATCGGTCGGTTGGTTCTCGAGTGATGCTAGAACAAACAGATAAAAAGACAGACAAACAAACAAACTCTCCGCTTTATATGTAAGATTACAATAAAACTTCATCATAATTCACCCCCATCCCTCGGAAAAAAAATCTTAGGTAACCTTTTATTGGATTACATCTTTCAGTGGAGTTTTTTTTTTTTTTTTTTTTTAGTTTCTTCCATTTAACATAGTAAACGAAGAGAAAAAAACTTCTTGGGAGGTGATTTTGGAGTTGGGGAAGCGGAAAAAAAAAAATACCGATTAAAGTTTTTCATGTTGTATTTAAACTTATCATGATAATTTTCAATAAAATTTTATCATATATTACCCGCACCACAAAAAAGAAATCTAGGTAACTTTTCCTGTATCATTGCATATTCACTATATAACAATAAATAATAATCAATCCCAACTTCAACCTTTTTGTCAGCTTTTTTTTTACTATTTAATTATTTATCGATATCCATTTACTTTAAGGAATTTATTATAGTTAATAGATATAATATCTTTAAAAGTAATTAGATAAACCAGTTTTAAATCAAAAACCTGAACTAGTTTATCTATAAAAAAGATATTTTCCGCTACTGTGCAGTTTTTAAATTATTATATTCACGCATCAAATATTTAATCAATTTATTATGTTTTGTATATATATTTTTTTTATTTAGCTTACGAAAATAACGTGCAATTTTTTTTTTTTTTTTGTTAAATCTTTCTAAGAACAGTTAATCATAAGTAAAATAAAAAATAATTACCAATTGATGAATTTGTTAATAATCAGAAAACCTTTTTTCAAAAATGTCTAAATTTGGCGAGAATTACGAGAAAACTTAAAGAAAGATTATAAGGTAAATAATAAAGAATTATTTAGGTTAATATTTTTTCTCGTTTCGCAATATAATTACGATACGAATTAATCATTCAGTATAATAGTTAACATTTAATAGTATTGTCGTTTAAATTGAATTATTTATAATATATATATATATAAAATTATGTTAAAAGACTTGATATGATATATTTCTTCTAATTTGAATTATTTTGGTTAAAAAAAAAGCCCTTAACAGTTAAATCCTTTTATTTAAAACTTATTTCTGTTTTTATCCCTTTTCTTTCGTAACATCTTTACTAATTTATTTTTCTTCATTTGTATTATATAAAAAAGGACACTCTGTAATGTCTTTTTTCTGTTAATTTTAACTCCATTTTGTTGTTTTATAATTTTAGTTAGAGGTAGAACGTCATCATGTGGGAAATACTTTTAGAAGAAACGACAATATCGGAGACATTTACGTACTTTTTATGCCAACAAAGTTTTGCTTTTGTCCAACGGAATTTATATCGGATAGTTTATATGAGCATTATAATTATCAGACCGTTGCGCATATCATTAATTTATCCCGATGCTGTTGTAAACCTTCCGATAAAGTTTTGTTGAAAGACAAGAAAAATAAAATCGCACAGATGAAATACAACTACTGTATTTAACAAACAAGAATAACACATCTTGAATAAATGATAATCGCAACTTGTATTAAACAGTACATTTCTGTTGAGGAAAATTTAATTTTTACACGGATTTTATGTTGAATTTACCAACATCGAAAATTATTATTTTTTATCTAATTAGACTTCACACGAGTTTAATTGTGAATACGATCTATTTTGATTTAATATAATTTCTCCAAAAACTTTTACATACTTGTAACATTTGTAATATAACAGACTTTTTCCCTTCTACGCTCTAATAGTGCGTATCTAAACTTCAGAATAATAGAGAAAGATATCTTTTGAAAATTTAAATCAAGATTGAATCGATCTTAAAAAGCAATTTTTTACTAATCGCTGCTGAAAATAATTTTGGTTAAAAAAATTTGTCGTTTACAGAAAAATTTACTTTTACATAATATAATATTAAACTGGTTATTATTTGGGGTATTTTTTCTTCTTTCCCTTTTATTTTAAATAATTTTTTATTGCTCTATTTTTGAGGTTTAATTATTCGATGATTATGAAAAAAATCTATAAAAATGAATATACAATGATCTTTCTACGGTTATATATTCTGCTGTCTCATTTTGTATAATTATTAGTCTTCTCTGTTTTACGTTCATTTAAATACGAATTGTTTTCCTCCCCCTTTTTGGATTAGATTTTTATTCAAAGAACGGTTCTGGAATGAGAAAAAAAGAGAAATCTAACTGAATGTTCGCAGGTGTTCTATGTCCTGCTATTGCTGTTCCTGCTCCTCTAATTGCGCAGCCCCTGACGTGGGAACTCTTCCATTCTTCAAACACCTCCTCTCAGTATGCAAATACTTGGTATGCTATCCTATCCGGTGGGTCTGTAAAGGAAGAGGCTCTTTAAAAGCATCGGATGAATGAACTCTATGGGGGGTTTACTAGAAAACAAGAATAATAATGACCATATTATGTTTTAAATCTAAGAAATATGAAACAATTTTTTTTCTTTGGTAATTACTGTGCGCTATTTGTAATAATATTAAGTTTAAAATATTTAAAGTAAAGAATTTAATTATAATCTAGTTCAAGGAAATGATTCCATAATTACATTTAAAAAAAACAATACAATAAAAAACACTATCGTGCGTGTCTAAGGTTAACAGCGACGAGGCTGTTGTTTATACAAGTGGTTCGTTTGTGATATTTGTTGTAGAATTTTTCTGATGAAGAACGTTATCAACCAGCAACATATAAGATTATCTACGAATAGAATATTTAATTCTCAAATATTAAAACCAATAGTATTCAATATAATCTCCCTAATTCGAGGTAATTAATAAAAGAGAAGTTTGGATTTAGTGAATAAAAATTCGAATTTCGAATGTTGTAAATTGCAACACTGGAACTAATAAAGAATACTACTTATTATGTATAATTATTGAAGTTTATTACCAAGAAAGTAGAAAGAAAAAGGGATATTTAATTTAATAATAGAATCGTAAACTGTTTATTTTCCTTTGTTAATTACATTCCACTTTTTTATTATTGTAATAACGAAATCTTGTATATTTAGCCGTGATCATTTAATAGCTATCATAAATTGTATTAACAAAAATGTTAAAAAAATATGTTGCAGTTTTTATAAATTTAAAAAAATCTGCGATTTTATATACCAAGAATCGTTACTTAATGTATTAAAAGAAGCAGAATTAAATAGGAAAAGTACAGCAATAATTAAACAGACACTAATAAACACCAAATCTAAAATTAAATTACGGGGAAAATTGTCAAAAGCACTTCGAAATAGAAACAGCGTATGGTAGGTTGATGGAATCTCCCCAATTCTATTCAACATTGTTTTGAAAAAAGTAATTGGAGAATGGAATGAAGAACTGGTTAAACATCGAATCTTAGAATCTGTATAATTAGGAACGCGAACAAAAAAATTAGCCATTAATCATTTAGGCTTTACAGATGATGTACTTTTCCTAGCTATAAATAATGAAGTAGCGAAATTAAAGTACATCTATTGTCAGAAAACAGCAAAAAATAGATTTAAAAATATCCTAATTATAAATACTACGTATAAGTTTTTTTGGCAAATTTATGGAACGAGGTAAAATACTTAAAAAAACAATTATTTAACTTTTACAAGAACAGAAAAAATAAACACTTAAACACTAAAAGAAGAATAAAAAATACTGGAAACAACGGAAAGAAGAGAAAAAGAAGAAAGGAAATGCAGTGAGATCTAAAAAGGTCTCACTCAGGTCTAAAAAGGTAAATATTATGATTCAAGACTTCTTGAATCGTAATATTTTTATTTAAACGATCATTCTATGCTGAATGTACAGAGGGTGGTGATTTAACATTAGTATGTAAAGTTTGAATTCAACTTTTTATACGTTTCTAAAACTTGATAATTATTAAAGTATCCTGAGTTAGTAAATCATCCTAAAATATTTGTAAAATACTAAGGATTAGAGTTAGATCTGCCTATAATAGCCCAAATCAGCAAGGAATATCAGACGTGGTTGTAGAGTAGATTTTAAGGAATAGCTGATAGTTGTAATATTTTTATTAAAAAATTAAGTACAAATGAATAACTAAATAATATTATTATTAATAGCAATAAAATTAATCTCATAAAAAACTAATTGAAATAATAAAAAATTAACAATTCGAGAGCTTTCGACTTAATGACATCATCAGATGATTTCATCTAAACTAAGTACAGATTAATGTCGTTGGAATAAAAATGTTATGTCCGTTTTTGTTAAAATCTTTAATAAGTTTATATTAAGTCGAAAGCCCTGAATTTTTTTTTATTATTATTATTTTAATAAGCAGATGACTTAATGAAGTCATATCAAATATATAACAAATAATAAATAAATTCATTATTTTTAGATCTAACTAACCTGAAAAATTATAGTTTTTTTTAAATCTCACAGGGACAGTCGTCATCATTACCCCATCCTCAGTGGTGCATAGCTAAAAATTAAATACAAAACATCAGTATTAATGACACTGACTATAATAGGCAGATTAATGACTTAATTATAATAAGCCCTACTTTAAAATTAAGATGAAACACTTAAATTAATAAAAATGAAAATTTAAACTCCACTGGTATAAATATTTTTAAAGTAGTACTATTACTCTGAGCTCGGCAAAGCGGTAGACTTTCTCTCTTTCATCCGGAAGGTTTTGGGTTAGAATCCTGGACAGGGTTGGAATTTTTTCATACGCTAAAAAATTCATATTCAATAAAAAAATTCCGCCAATTAACTGTGCGTTTGCCTTGAATTGCGAGTGGTAAATAAATTAAGTGAACATAAGATTTAACGGGCAAGTAAAAAATCTTAACGGTGTTCAAGAGATTCAGGTCCCGTTTTCTCCAGATTTTTTGGTCCCATGTCCCCTGACATACAAATTAATAAAAATTTAATCATTTTTTTCTTGATTTGAAAAGGTTTCTACAGAGTTAAATTAATATTTACCAGAATCAATATACAAATCCACCGGATTGGTCTAGTGGTTAACGCGTCATCCCAAATCAGCTGATTTGGAAGTCGAGTGTTACAGCGTTCAAGTCCTAGTAAAGCCAGATATTTTTACATGGATTTTAATACTAGATCGTGGATACCGGTGTTCTTTGGTGGTTGGGACTGGTTGGTGTTCTTTGGTCGAACTGAGAATGTACAAGACTACACTTCATTTACACTCATACATATCATCCTCTGAAGATTTATCTAAACGGTAGTTACCGGAGGCTAAACAGGAAAAAGAAAAAAAAAAGAATCAATATACAATAGAAATAGATGGAAGTATGCACTGAGTGTTTATGAAATTGTATGTACTAATCCGGATTTATACAAA
Organism: Lycorma delicatula; assembly: GCF_047948215.1. Lineage (NCBI taxonomy): Eukaryota > Metazoa > Arthropoda > Insecta > Hemiptera > Fulgoridae > Lycorma > Lycorma delicatula. The sequence continues at coordinate 156,105,069 of NC_134457.1, read as the reverse complement.
AATTAGTATTGAGTTACGGTTTCATACTGCTTTCATTTACGGTTTTTGCTTCCCGTCCGTCTGTATATCAGTAGCTGTATCTTTTGAAGACTGTTTAAGGACTACTAATGAAAATGTTGAATAGCACGCCGTGTATTATGGCTAAATATGACGCATGACGAATGCAGTACTGTGTCGTTTCCGGTTGCAACCTACCTCGCAGATAATTATTATTGTAGTAAAGAGTCCTTATCGTTAATTTAAAATAATTGAACATAGTAATGTTATATTTAAGCTCAGCTCTTTAGTTTTTTAGGATTATAAAAAAAAAGAGTAAAAGGACTGATTTTTTTTGTTAAATAATGTAGTATGACGTTAATAATTTCTGATTGAGGACCACGATTGTATAAGGATGTGAATTAAAATTGTGAATTCCAGAGCAGACACCTATGAGTAAAGCAGTACATTTTTCCCTGTAGGAATGGGCCCTGAAGGCGATTATAACTCAGATGCCGACGCGTGCTTCGAACAAAGCGAGAACCACGCACGGACTTCTATAATCGCTTTCTTCTTTTTCACGAGCCATAAAGAAAAAAGAAAAAAAAATCTCTTTTTTAATCTATTGGACTGCCAACCGTCGAGTGATCGGTTTCAATTACGACTGGCAAGTGCTCTATTTAATATACGGTAATGTTTTCATTATGTAGTTTCTCCTAGAAACATCTCCGACGTTCCGGAACACAAACCTTATTTTTTCCCACTCAATTTTCTTACTCTTTATGTATTTACAGTTAAGATAATTTTATTGTACAGAATAACAAAACTGCGAACATCAAATTGAATATTATTTGCAAACTTGTCAGTAACAAGAATAATAATAATTATTTATTATTATTATTCTTTGTAAACTTTAAAAGGAGGTGGACATTTCTAACCCTTTTCAGTTAATATGATGCGTCATTTTTTTTTCTCTATAATGTAGTTAAATCATTATTTAGTGATATTTAGCAAACATTACATTTAAAAGAATAATTTTAAAATTAGAATTATCATAATGCTTACATAAAAAGTAATTTTTATTATTTGAAACCAGCAAATTATTTTATTTGATGCTTCTTTCAGTAATATTCATAATAATTGTTTTTTTTATTTTGAAAATAATTGGTTAAAGAATTATATAAATTAATATTTTAATTAGTTATACAGGATTATCATAAAATAATGGTGCGGTTTTGAACATGGTTTAAATTAAATCAGAATTAATTACAGTTTATGTTTTTTATTTTTCTAATTTGTCGTCTCAAACATTTTTTTACATAATTAATAAATTTCAATATGTGCGCCCTTAGTCGCTCGACAAATGTCCAAACGACACTCAACTTCTCTCCAAACATTAGTTAACATTTTTTCGTTAATGGTTGTCATTGCTTCATTAATCCTGTTTTTTAAGCGGTTTAGGTCGCGAAATTTTTGTGTATAAACAACGATTTTGATTTACCCCCACGAGAAAAAATCCCAAGGTGTCAGGTCTGGACTCCTAGGAGGCCAAAGTATGGGTCCTTGCCGGCTTATCCATCGATCTCCAAATTTTTCGTTTAAAGCGTCCGTGACCGATGCATTGAAGTGCGGGGGAGCACCATCTTGTTGGAAATGAAGTCGATGAATGTTTTCGAATTCATCCGGCTCAGGAAAGCAATAATCGGTTAACATGTCAAGATACGCAACTCCATTCATTGTTTTTTCAGCAAAGAAGAAAGGCCCTATTACACGATTTTTCATCACACCACACCAAATATTAACTTTAGGCGAATCGCGTTTTTTCTCGATAATTGCGTGTGGGTTTTCAGAGCCCCATATTCGTGAATTGTGTCTGTTAACGCATCCATTCACTAGGAATGTAGCTTCGTCTGTAAAACTTATATCGTATAAAAATGATTCGTTTTCAATTATTCTGTCCGACATTTCAACAGTGAAATTGTAACGTTTTACACCATCATCGGGTTTCAATTCCTGCAGTATCTGGATTTTCAGTCTTTTATGTAAAACTATGTGAACTGTTGATTTTGGAATACCTAATTCGACGCTTCGACGGGGGATGGACTTCCCAGGACTTCTAATTGCCGATCGTCTAATTAGTTCAACCGTTTCGTCTGGTACACTTGGTCTGCCGGTTTATTTCTGTTTCTTAACCAATCCGGTTTCTTCGAATCGTTTGAACCGACGTGTTATGTTATTTTTGTGCGGTGGATCTCTTCCGAATTCATGTTGAAACGCACGTTGAACTAAAATTACGGATTTTAATTCGGCCATCAATAAAACACACTTTGCTTTGTCTTCATCCGAGAACATAGTAACTCACTAAACTCACCGCAACAACAATACAAGAACTGAAGTACTGTTGATAAACAATCTTTTGGGTTGGAGGCTTTCAAGGATACCAATACAACATCTAGAAATTTCCCTACAATCTTCCTATGAATTACTGAAACCGCACCATTCTTTTATGATAACCCTGTATTTATTTTTACTTTTTTAACAAAATAGTTTTCATTTTTTTCTGTTGCAGGTAATTAATCGTTCCTTGGTTTAGTTAACTGCTTTTATATTAATGTAAGTAAAAATATTTATGTTTTACATATTTCCGTAAAAAATAAGTACTCGTATTATAAATTACTACGATTCCATCACGTTGAAAACAAAAACCGGTATAAAATTTAATTCTTTGTTAATGGAACCTTAATTCAAGGAAGTTTATTGAATGAGACCAACTAGACACTATTTATTACCGGCATATCTTATCGCAATCTTAGTGAAGGTTTTTATGATTTTCTTTTTATTTAAAAATTATTTGTCCTGATTGAATAACAAATTATTCTTGATCCCAGTCCTTTTAATTTGAATCCGCTAACAAAATTCTATAAATATTCAAATATGGTTTGAAATTTTATATTTAGCTATTTGAAATATCATCACAAAACCGATGATAGGCAATGGCATATCTCCCTCAATAGTTTGGTTCATTCTATCTACCTTTGCATTAGGTTAAATGTTTTCTACTATTTGATAATGTTGGTAAATTTTTTTCTTAAAAATTTAGTAATTCCTGATAATTGATAATATATTTTTGTTGTTCTTCTACGAAGTCGATCAATCTTCCTTATTTAGAAAGAAAAAATTCATACGTTCTGGAACTGATTTTTAATTAAATATTTTTGGAGTGGAAATTTCTCCGTGTAAATTTTAGCATTTGTTTAATAAAGTTTATAAATTTGTTATTGATGACGTCGGTCTAAAGTCACCAGATTAGTTTTGGAAGCGTTTGTAGGAATTCATTACTTTTATTAAAATTTTAATAGAATTATTAATTCTTCATATATTTATAAATTACTTTTAAAGTCGTATATAAACCTATCCAAGAATAAATCTTTCACGTTCAGGTGTTTTTAAATGATTCACGAATTTTTAACTGTTTTCCTAGTTGAAAAATAAGATAACTAAGGTAAACGAAAATGGAAAAAGGTTTATTTTATTACCAGATCCTTCAGAAATTTAAATTTAAATTAATTTTTTTTAAACATTATATTCTCTGAATTAATTTGGATGGTTATACCGTTACTGTTTTTTTTCTGGAATATTTCATTACATTAATACGTGCTGTAATCATTTCTGTAAATAATAATTATTATTATCAACCTCCGTGGCTGAGTAAGTAGCATTTCAGTTTTTCGTGCAGAGGTCCCGAGTTTGAATCCCGGTCAGGCAAGGAATATTTTTATAATTTCCACTGGGCTAATGAATATATCTGTATTTCCACTGTTTATAACAACAACAAAAATTATTATTGTTATAATTATTATTATTCTTTCTCTTTGTATATGTATTGCATCTACGATCGATTGCTGAAATATCAATAAAATGTGATACCAAACGTTCACCACACACCTCGTATTTTTTTTTCAGAAACAGCTATATGAAGCTGTAAATCAGTTATACAGTGCAATATGTGAACCATGTAATCACAGACCGATACGTTACACATTTTATTTGTTTCGTATGTAATAGCGACATCTAGCTAATGTTGGAACAAAATTTTATGTTATGTTATTTTTCATTGATATTTGATGCAAAATACCGCATAACATTCATAGTTACTAACTTAAAAACGTTTATCTTTCATAAAACTGAAGTCTGTATATTGAATGAGAATTTCTACATTTTTTTCATAATTAATTTACTGCAGCGTAATTTTTCGATAAAAATTAATTATAAATTAGTTTTTAAACTAAATTTTGCAGTTAAATACTCATATTGTCATTAATTTCAAATCCTTTTGTAATGTGTTTTAAAATGTTTAATTATGATTTACATCTGAACTAATATAGTTAATATTTTCTAATATAAATCTTTCTCGATAATAATATATGAACTCAGACTATCCTTCAGATTTTTACTTCCTTGTACGAAGTAAAGGAATTATTGTGATCACGAAACATTTCGGTTTTCAGGTTTCAAGGGAAATATCCATTTTGACCATCCCTGATGGTCATTTTGACTAGTCCATTTTGACTAGTTTCGGCATGACGCCGTCTGTACTTACGTATGTATGTATGTGCCTATGTATCTCGCATAACCCAAAAACGATTAGCCGTAGGATGTTGAAATTTTGGATTTAGCACTGGTATAACATCTAGTTGTACACCTTTCTTTTTGATTGCAATCGAAATTAAAATTAAAATTTTAATTGATGAAATATTTGGATCTTAAAGGGAAGGCACATCGGTTCGAATCAGACTTCATTTCCTTTTTTTTACTTTTCTTTTTTTTAATTTAAATATATTGATTTAATAATTTAATAACCCATGATTGTAAAATTATTCAATAATAACGATAAAAAAACAATATGCAAAAAATCAGAAGTTATTGGTGAAATAAAATTTTATGTACTTTTAAAAATGTGTATATGTAATTTAATAGGTATTATTACATATATGTGTATATGGTGAAACATCTGATTATTTAATATTAATGAAAATTATAATTTAGAATTCTATTAGTTTTGGATTTTCTAGTTTAATTTTTGTTTATATTTATTCAATTTTTCTGGAATTTTTGTTTAATTTTATCTACATTAAAGTTAACTACAAAGTAACTGAAAAATAGACCCTCACAAGAACAACATGTGCACTGAGACTTACATGTCCCATCTTTAATAAATTGCGAAAAATCCTTATCTTTTAATTCATTACTCCTCTGATATTGCCGGACAAATTCTCCCTAACTCGGCTTTGATTATCATTTCGTTTATTTGTTTTTTGTTGCCAATCATTTAATCGCTCTTTAGTTTGACATAATTCTTCTGATCTTAATTTGTGTACAAGTTCTCTATTTTCAAATTTTTTCTCTATATTCATCATCCTCTCTTAATTTTTTTATTCTTCCCTTGTTCTTACCATTTTGTTCCCTTTAATAGTCATCTTCTTATCGATTTTTGAGACATATTTCTTCATGTTATCTTTCTTTTTCCTGTGTGATTGTTTCTTTTTTATTTTTGATTCCAATAATTGTATCAAATATTCCAATAATAAAAACTGAATATTTTATACCGTTAGGTCGAAATTAACATTTGTAACCAGTATACAGGAGTTCACTAAACGAAGTAGTTTAATTATTATTAACATTTGTTTATACGACACACCAGAAATCTGAAACTTTTGTTAATCAGCAACTCACGAAGGTACGAATAATACTGAGCTATTAATAGAGTAATCTAGCGACTTTTACTCTAACCTAATATTTCAGGTAAGGTTGTTGAATTAATAATTGTATAAATATTTGATGTTAATAAAAACAAATAATTTAGCAATTGTGTAACTTTCCCCTTTTATTAAAGAATTGGAGGAGCGTATTTCACTTTCAAATAAAATAAGTTTAAATGAAGTGCAGAAAAAATGCGTTTATGTAATTTAATAGACGTACAAGGAAGTCATGTGGTGTCCACATCAGATTTTTATTTATTTATTTAATACGCTGTCTCTTTTAGAAATCACTTTTTGTTGAACTAAACATTTTAGCTTAGGAATTTTATTGGTATTGTTCAATTTCACGCTAACCATTTACACTACATAAAAAATATGTTTTTTTTCAATTTGTTAATTCAGGAAGTAAAACACCTTTCCTAAATTTTTTCCAAAAATTTAGGAATATATTTTTATAGAGCATTTTACATCCAATTTCATTTATTCTTATGAAATAATCTCATTTGAATCAAAATAGAGCTTAATTGATACTTCACAATTCTACTTCAAATATCATGATTATTCAATAATAATTAAACAAAATATATATATATATATATATATATATATATATATATATATATATAGAAAGCATAAAATATAATTTTTTATCTCTTTTATTATTTTATTTTTTATTTATTTTTAAAGTGCCTGTTTCAAATACTGATTGTAATTTATATAGAAAGACAGTTTTTCTTCTTTTTTATTTGTTCATTTATTATTGTTTTTCCTCAAGAGCTGACAATTCCTGACAATCATATGCCCGCAACATCTTTATAGTAGACACAAATCATTTATACAGTTCTCAAAATGCGCCTACCTACCTTGCGACGGGTAAAAACTTTTTTAATCATTTTTTATTCACTTCCAACCTTATATCTTGTCTCACTTTTGTTCTTCTTTATTCAGTTGAACAGATGTGGGTGGTGTATATTTATATACTTTTTTCAGGTATATACTCCTATTTTTCGTTTGTCCTTTATATTTTATTTATTTCTGTTGTAAAAAGAACAATTGATCTTCTTATAGTATACTTATTATAATATATATATATATATATATATATATATATAAGAGTTCTATATACACTGTGGGAAAGAAAAATTACTGTTTTAAATTTGAAAACTCAAGGTTTTAACCGATTAAACAAGTCTAGTTAATCTTACAGTTAACCTTACGTATTATTTGACATACTTTTGAGTTAAATATTTGGTTTTTGTCTAATTTATGAACTATATTTTTTTATATTTTTCTGATGTAAAAGAAAAATCTCAATTCGTTCTTCAATATATTTTTCCTTGGCAAACAACCACTTACCAAAATGTAACAGTCTGTGTGTGTATGTGTGTGTGTGTGTGTTTTCTGTTTCTTAGCCTCTATTTCGTTTAATATCTCAGAAACAGGTTGATATAGAAACTTGAAATTTGGTTGGATAACTTCAATATATAGGGCATTGATTGTAATAAATTCGTCGGGCAAGAAAAACGGAGGTAAAATAAATCTCCATAAAAATGTCGAAAAAGAACATTTTTTTCTTAAATTTTTATTTCGTTATTGATACTAGCAATATTTGAAAAAATCCAATGTTAAAATTTTAAATTGATCGATTCGTATGATTTATAAATCTCTAGTTATCTCGTGAAAATTTCTTGGAGTTGGAGCCTATAGGCATCTCCGTCAATAGATCTTCTTGTTAAAACATTTTTATCGAGATATGATCTCTTGATTTTGTATCTCTCGCTTGATGAGTTTTTTTTTTCAAAAAAAATCATAGAACCAATGCTCTTTACATCTGAGTCATCGAACCAATTTTCAAGTTTCTACGTCAGTTCGATTCTGAGTTATTACGCGAAGTAGAAGCCAATACACACATACATTTTTGTTAGCTTGTTACGTACATGCATCACCAAATCAGGAAGTGCTGTAAATCAGATCTCAAGAACATAATAATGGCTGGGGACAGTATTGAGGAGTCGTTTAACGTTAAAATATAGAAATTTGGACCGGATTTCCATTTTTCAACCTGCCTTCATGATTAGGCAAGCGCTTAATCATCTGCGAAATTCTGATACATTAATTTTTTCCACAGTTTAGTGTAAAATATTAAATTTTTATATATACATTTTTATTTTTTTTATTTACTGATTTAATTAATTGAAACCGTATATTTTCCTTTTTTCTAATAGAAAACAAAATTACATTATTGGCGTTTCTTTTTAAGTTATTAGTTGTTAAGTCATTTATTCCATCAATTATTGATGATTATATGTACTGTATTTTATTACTGTAAAATGTCAAGGACAACTAATAAAAATAAAATTGCTTACCTATAATATTCGACTATAAATGCGCATGGTTACTTATCTACGTTATTTAATTCTTCTTTTCAAATCATCTGTCAAGTTGATTTCATTGTCATAACCAAGGTTATTTATGTAATGCAATCACTATAATTCATTCTTGTAAAGTTAAAAAGCACAAAGTCTTGTCGCTAAATATATTGTATAATATAATAAATAAATCCTCAGTTAGGTTTTATAATTCTGAAGTAGTAATGCTAATGATGTATTTTCATTCGTGTAAAAAAAAATAATACGTGACGTAAATTATGAATAAAATACAAATTTCTTTAACTGCAGTTAATGGTTAGAGTGTATAGTGCAGCTATGATTTTATTAGTGAGAGGAAAAATTTGGATTGACGTTATAAATAATTTCCGTATCTCCACATTATAATCTGTTATTTATGGCAGACAGTTTGTGTGTGTGTGCGCGCGCGCGCGCGTCATTTTTATAATATTATAAACACTTTCGTGGTAAATGGTGATAAAAGTATAATAAATAGAGTTTTATAAACAAGTATTTCTTTTACTTCTTTACTTTACTACTACTTTTACTTCACGTAGATTGATGTTTTTGAAATGTAAAATCCGATATTTCATAGAATAACGGAAATAGATATAACTCAGCTTTAATGATATTTAGTTTATACGGCAATTCGCATTTTTAAATTTGACTTCTTCCATTGGCTTTAAATCTGTTGGTTTTCTTTAATTGATCTAATCTGTCATAAATTGATTGCATAAGAACCGACTTGTACTTGTATTAAGTAGTCTCGACTATTTTGAAAATAAAAAATTGACAGAATCTCACAAGTAATCCAACTCGTAAAGATAGACTGTATCAATAACACCATTAATATATGAAATAATATATTTTTCACTATCTAAGCAACTAATTTCTTTTCATTTTTCATGCCCAGTTACGGTGTTTTGTTTTTTACCAGTAATTTTCCTGTTGTAGGGTATTTTTCAAGTAAGTTCTACTTCAGTCAATAATAGTTATCAAAGGAGCAGCACTCCACAACAGCAGTGAAAGTTCTTCATTATTACGTGGTTGTTACATTATTTTGCTATACGTAGCAGTTATTTTTTTAAACTTTTCTTTTTAATTTAAAATATCACTTGCTCGCCGTCTGTTATTAATTACAGTACATATTTACGTATTCAACTTGCCAAAGAAACACAGATACTAGTTTTTTTTATTTTTAAAAATAACCACTCCTGATTGAAATTATTTGGAAAATGGTTAACAATTGGAGAATATTTGGTTTAAAAACACCCAACTTGGACTTGGATGATGCATAATATTAATTATTAGACAGTTAAGAAAATTCATTTTTTTCGCTCAGGTACGTTTCCTTTGGTGTACGAAAAATGGACCATTCGAAACAAACCCATTTCGATTGTTTATGATGAATTAATTTTAAGTTATTAAACTTCAAACTAGAAAAATTGTTTTATTTCTATTTAATGAAAATTGGTTTAGTCCTTCTGTTATTACAGGAGAGCAAAAATTGCACGTATCACATAAACACATCATTATTATTCCTGGATTAGTCGGGTAAAATGAAGAATTATAACTCTATGTTATACGTTAACCGTTTACATAAGTAATCGGTTTAAAAAGAATTGTTTCTTTTGTTATATATTTATATAATACATAAATAAATAGAGTATTTTTAAAAATTAATTTATATGGTGTTATTTGTTTTAACATTACCTGTTTTAATTAGGTTCATGTAAAATGCAATAGATATCAAATATATTTAATTATATTGTTCATCAGTAATTACTATATATATTGCATTATTATCATTATGACACTATATTTAATAGCTATACATTATCATTATTTTAACGCATTTTTCAATTGTAAATTGTTTATGAAAACAAAAACAAGTATAACTGTAATAAATTGATATTATAATAATAATGATAAAAGAGATAAATTACTTGTATTATTCGTAAAACACTCTAATTTCTATTGTGTATGTACTGAAATTTAATTTGATTGAAAGGCGAAAGAAATTAGCTGCTGGCCATTATTGACCCATTTTTTAACATGATATACGTGCAACACTATGTACTAGTGAATAATTTCTTGGTCACGTTTTACATTGAAGTAAAATATCATTTATTAATATTAAAATAAATGATATTTTTTGTTTGTATATTTGTTTCAGTATGTATATTCTGAAAGGAGAAAATATATCTATAAAAGAGCTTTGTTACTTTACATATACACATTTACAATGTTTCATATTTCTCATTCGTAAATAAAGATAAAATAGCCCTATGAATTTGTCTAATACGTAAAAAATTTACATTTTTATAATTAATAGATTATATTTGTACCACGTAAAGTTGTGAAATCTATCTGTTGATAGCTCAAAATAAATATGTTTGAATAATATATTTTTTCAATTAAAAAATTTTTACGTAATACCCAACTAATATACTATTCTTTAGTTAATTACGTTAAAATTTATTTATAAAGTCAACATTCATAGTTAAATTGGTGAAAAAGAAAGTAAAGAAAATTTCTGTTTATTAATTAAAATTATATTAAATAACAGTTTCTGAGTTGCCATTACTGGACATAGCGATGTGTGACAATACAACGTAGAAACATAAGAAATCACCAAATTTATCCCTCGATTTGTACCCCAAGAACTTTAGTAAAGTTTAATTTCGCAGAGGGCGTATAAAGCAGGGCTAAATATTTCACTAGTCGAAACTCGCTAACGAACCGTTTTCTGACCTATGTTTATATGAATTTTTTTTCGTTTTTGGCTATAGAATCATCACCCGAGAGATGGAAGTTTCTTTGTCTTTCCAAAAAAAAAAGAAAAGATTATAACTAAATAAAAATTAATCTCTTCTCAAAGTAATACTGATGAAAACAGTAACATGTGTAGCACTTAAAAAATATAAATACTATTTTAATAAATAATATGATATAATAATTAAAGAAGTGCATCTTACCAACAATATATGATAATTTATTAATATAACTTTCCTTCATTGTTTTTCTTGTAATGTACGTAGAGAACTTCCACAGATGATTCGTATTCTTCAGAATAAAACATTTATTGAAATAAAAACAAATCAGAATTTTTATTTCAATGAGTGAGAATTTCTAGAGTTTTAAAGTTTTACTTATGATATTAATTAATTTATTACAAAAAAAAACGATCTAAAGAAGCAGAGATCTCTATAAACTTAATCAGATCACAAAAAAAAAGTTAATTGAAAAAAGTTTTAATTAATTTTTAAAAACATAATAAAAACATTAATTTTTATAACAGAAATTACATGAATGGAACATTTATTTTATTATACATTTTTATATTTTTATTTTATGAATTTTATTATTATTTATTACCTACAAACAAAACTTTTATGTATATTTGTATATGTGTTTTTTGTATAATTAATCAGTTTAATTTTGTGGTTTATAAATGTTATATCAGAAGTTTAATTTTATTGGTTAGAGCTGTAATACTTGAAGTTTTCTACCGAAATTACTCATTCTACCATTTATTCTCTAATTATACCACTTTAATCCTCCCATTTCAATATCATTTATTACTTGAAACCATTGTTTAATAATATTTAACCTCATTTTCTGTAGAAAATTTAATTTAATTCGTATTATGTAATCCGTTAATCATAAAAATAATTACGATTTATGATTATAAAATATTATATTTTATTTGAAATTCATAACCCGTAAAGAAAAAGCATTGACTACTTTCCTTAATTTTTTAAAAAATTTTACTTATAACATCATTTTAGAAATTTTACTTCTTATAACATCATCAACATACAAGGCTGATGAAATTATTAACATGGGTGCTAGGTTGAAGTAAATTGACTTGATTTAATCAGTAAGCTTCAAGAGTTTAGTTATAAAATTTAGATTCAATCCGTCAAGTTTAGTATTTATTTGAGTTATTCCCTCCTTGATGACTGTTAACAGATCTAGTAATAGTAGGTGAAATTATTGTTATATTAGACAATCAGAAAGCAAAGCTTAGATTATTATACAACAAAAACAAAGGAAGACTATATTTTTGTTGAAAAATAAACTTTAATTTTATGTAATATTGTACGGCTTTAACCCTAATAAGAACGTAATTTATTTACGTTATACGTTTAGTAAAGATGTTTAATATGTTCATGCGATTTGTCCTTTCTACTTCATATAATCGAAGATATGTATTTTGATTTATTGGTAACGTAAAAATTTCACTACCTTCCATGTAACTATTCAACTTATACAACTGACTTACCTGTTACTCGTAATATTTCAATATCAACTTACGCTAACGATATTATATTCAACATCATTCTATACAAACATATACTTTAAACTTAACAATATCACATGCAAACATTTTTAAATTAGCTTGAAGATTCAGAGGTTGAAGAACAATACGATAAAGTCAGATTATGTCACGTTTACCTTACGTAGAGAGGTGATAACATCATTATTTTTAAATAACCCAACTATTTTCCAATACTCCACTGTTTGCTACCTTGTGCTTCATCTGAACGAATTGTAAACCTAGCAGCATCATATTAAAACAAAGCATGATACCCTGAATAAACACGTGAAGAAAAATATTGATTCATTCATTATAAGTTAATTCCTTTTATTTAAAAAAAATTTACTGTTATAAGTCCCTTTTTAGCCCCCTTTCAATGTATAACGTTCTGATTTTTGATTGTTCTAAAAAACAATTTTAAATCGATCCAAGCTTATAATAAGATTTTCTTTGCAACCAATTTCCCACATTACCTCTCCAATCATATAATACATCACATTCAATTTAAAATTTCTTTTCATTTCTATGAAAGGAACGATAAGAACATTATAATCATATTTCACTTCAAATTACCGGTCTACAAGAATTATTTGATCATATATCTGATAAAGTTTTATTAGAAGCTTGAAAAAATTGATAGAGCGGGAATTTTTTCCTTTAAAAATTAAAAAAAAAATCATTTATTCTCAAATAACGTTTTTACAATGTATTTCAGTTTCTTTTCAAAATTTTCATAATTCAATATTATTGAACGTTCATTCATTTTCTTTCAATTTAATTTTTATTACAACATTTCGTTTTTGTACTTTTTAATACAGTATTAGATTTAAAAATAAAGGTTAAAAATGTATTAATTGTAAGGGCTACCATATCAAGAAATTTTGAGTCAAAATATGCGATTGTAATTAAAAATTCTCATAACATCATATATAATAATCATTACTGATTACGTTTTTTTCATTGTTCTAACATTATAATTTAACAAAAATAATAATTCATTTATAAATAATTTCTACAACTATTATGTGTTAGCCTTCTCTTCTTGTTTATATCACGTTAAAGATAATTAGGACTGGAATCTTTAACTACGACTATTAAGGAAATACAGCTTAAGTCAAATTTAAAAAAAATAAAAACTGCTAATCAGTACTACTGATTGTGGGATTTTTTAAATATAATTTGCTCACAGTTAATTATTTATCATTTATTTATGAAACTTAACAAGAATTTTATTTTACATTAATCAGAATCTATAATTGTAAATTTAACTTAATACCATATCATTATAAATCCACTTATTATGTGAAACACTTATTATACTCATAAGAGTAGCAGAACTTAGGTCTTTTTATTTATTTATTTTTTTTTTTTTGGTGTTTTTTATCATTCGTTTTAAGGTAATCTAAAATGATATTACAAAAATTAAATAGCATTCTAAAAATTTTAATTTTTACGGTTTATCAAAACAATAAGAGCTATGAATCTTTTAGATAACGATATAATTTTGCCTAGACTTAATAGTTTAATGTTCGTTTTAATGACTAATTTTGTCTGAAAAATTTTGCACTGTTCTATTCTTTAAGAACCTGTTATAATTAGATGAAATGTTGAACATGATTGATACTTTTTATTCGTTATTTGTTACATTTTATCGTAATTAATTACTACTTTTAATCATAAAAAAAAACCGTTTTTTCTATAATGATGAAGTACCGTGTGTATGTATTATTTTTTCTTTAACTAATAGTAGTCTGTTAGTAGGCCATATTTAAAAAAAAAGGCTTTATAATGTTAATAATTGAAATTTATTTGCGGTGATAATAAACCTACCGTTGTTATTGAATTTCAATAGTTAGAAAAAGATTTAGTTTTTAGTATACATAAATTACTAAAAATTGTTCTATGAACAGAAAAGGGATATTTTTTTAACAATAGAAAGGAAAAAATTTAATAAATCCAATGATCCAGGACGATTGATGCTTCACCGTTCCACATGAAATATAATAATAAATAGACTAGAAAATACTATACGGTTTTTATAATATGTAGCGCTCGTATATTTTTAATTCGTGCATAACTTTTACGTATAGATAATATACACGTATGACCACAAAACCACAAGAAATCAACTGCTTTAAATTTTCATAACGGGATTTTTCCACATCTGTCATATTCAATGAAGCAAATGCGGATGTTTATTACTGCGTGTTTTATTGCTTTTTTTCTGCTTAAGCTGATTTATTTAAAATATAAAATATCTTAAAAGTAGTGTAAATAAAAAATTAAAAAATATTTGTGATTTATAAAATAAGATAATCTAGTATCTGTTATCAACGGTAGGTGAGCAAGATCAAGCAAATCCAGATGCTATTAAGAAATAAATATAACAAGGAAAAAAGGACATCGTGGTTTTTAATTTATGAATAAATAAAGGAATCAAGGAAATAAATGATAAAGTGTATAAAAACATTTTTAAGAAAAGTAGAATTACATTATATGAAAAATTTCATTGCTTTATAAAAAAAATTAACTCAATTGATAAATTAAAAATTAACTAACTGATTAATTATTTTAATTTTATGACCTTTAATAAAAATTTATTTACATTCTCTTATTAAGAATATATTATGAAACACTAATTACTGGGATCATCATGTTTTTAAAAAAATTACTATTAGTATTTAGTTAAAGACAAATTACATCTCAGTTTTATTTAAGTAAATAGCACCGTTAGAACAGTTATCCTTAATTTATGATAAAACTCTAAACAATTTTTTGAGAAGAATGATTTTTATCGTCTAACAATCAGAGCGGTTATGATTGTCCAAAAATCATTTGTTATTTGTAACAAAACTTTATTTAGTTAATTTCATTCAAAACTAACCGGATTAGATCGGTTTTTGTGTTGGTCTAATCTCAATCTTTGTGGCATATATAATAATTTTTTTAAACCGATTGAGATATATTCAAAAACATTATACAATCGTAAACGTTATATTCGTAAAAACGTTATCAATCATTAAAAATGTCCGAGTGTATAAGTAATATGGTGTAACATTTCCTTCCCTTATTGCAGGAAAGTAGATTATAGTAAAATATTACTTGGAAGTATGATACAAAACAAACTCAATTTTAAATTAAGTTTAAAACAAAGTAACAATACAATAATAAATTTCAGTATAACTATAATAATGTAATAAAATCATACAGAGTAAAAAAATCTACCAGCTGGTTTTTTGTACAAACCTTCTTATAATTATTAATAAAAAGCAAAACTTTTTTCCCCATTTAAAAAAAAATAATTTTGCAAATCATAAATTTAATTGAATTTTAAATAACTGATAATTTAATTAAATGTAATTTTAATTTTTACATTATGTTTATTTAGTTTTTTATAACTTATTAAAACTCTCGTATTTAAAAGTGATCGATATATTATTAAAATAATCTTCGTCTTTAATATGTATTTGAATTTTTACTTAATATTCTTTACAGTTTTAACGAGAGAAAAGAATTAATTTAAATTATAATTTCTTCAGTTTGTTTTTTCTTTATTCTTTATTTCAAATCTGATATTTAAGTTATTTTAAATAGTCATAGAATTGTTTTATTTTCCTCTTGTATAATTTATTCAGTTATGGAATACGGTTCATTTTATAAATTTATGGAAATTTATAATAAAAACAGTTAATATAAACAGTGAATAAAATTGATTAAAACTTAAAAGTAAATATGAATTTATATCTATTCTATCAAATGGCTTTTATAAAAGAAAAGTTAAAATTAATTTTTAAAGTTATGATATTTGAGTAAAAATTTCATATAAACTTAATTTATCTACAAAAATTAATATTGGTAGTTAAAAAAGATTCCTATATTAAAAAACTCGTAAAAATTAAGTTGTAAATTAGTTTTAAAATTACACATTTTTTCAGTAAAATTTTACGTAAGGACACATTTTCAATTTTTCGAATTGTTTTAAACTTTTTTTTTTATCTGGTATTTTACGTAAAATGTGGAAATTTTCTCTAGTTTTATCTTCAACTCATGAATTTGGCAGAGTAATTCTGATTACGGAAAAGTATGATAGTAATGTAGTTCGTTGTTTATATTTTCATTTGATTAATTCAGTAATTATTTAGTAATTTATGTTTCTTAGGAAAAGAGAACTAGCCCAGTACTCGATAACGTTTGTAATTAGGGCGCACCTTCAGTGCTATCTTAAGTTTGTACGGTCAGCAACTGATGACATTTAATTGGTCAAACAAGTTTTCTCAGGTGGATAAACATGTATACATATATATTTTAACTACATACTACAAGGTAAAAAATAATATTACAACTTAAAAAGTAGTATAATTAAAAAATAATCACATTTTATTTTTCTATAATGTTTTAAAATAATCATATTTTTATATTTATGATTTTTTTGTTGTTGACACATTATTATTATAGGCTCTTTTCAACGAACTGAAGAATAATTTGAATTATTGGTAAATTTTAATGTAGTTCAGACAGTTTTAGTAAGATTAGCTGATCTTTTTTTTTTACAAGAAAGCATTACTCTCTTGAATTATGTTATTTATAGTGGTAGAAATATTTTTTTAATCTCTGTTATCCTATCTGAACATTCCGATATTCTTGATGCAATACTTTTAATTTATAAACTAAAAATGAACGTTATTTTTAAATAATAAATTCGTTGAAGGTTTATTTCGAAGATTTTAAGCGCAAAACCCGACAGTTTACTCAATTTTTTTTTTTAAATATTGAGAAGTTCTAAGAAACAATCGAATGAATTTCCTCGAAATCTTTACATTTCCCAATAGATATGTTTTTCAAATTTGCAACAAAAATTTTTCCGTCTTAAGGAACCTATCTCTCTTAAAGTTTCGTTTCAAAAAAAATTGAATTTAAAGTATTTAATTGAACTAGTTTATTACATCTTGAATTACAATTATTATTTTGCTTCATTGCATATTAAATACTTATTTTAATTTAAAATACATTCGAAATGACTTAGAGCAAGTTAGTTGTTGTTCCTTTAGTTTAGTAATGATACTGCAACACAAACTGGAAATTTCAATTAGTCACTTACTCCCTTGAGGGTTCTTAGTTCAGGCAACGAAAACATAGAAACTATATAATACTGTAATAGTTAATATACTTATTACATTTTATAGTTAACAATGCCAGTAGACATTGAAACCCACAGAATTAGTTCTATTTGAAACTTTGCACTCCCTTGTCAAGTAAACAGTAGAATAACAGTGGTACGTGTTTCTTACTCTTGTTAACAACATTATAGTAAATAACGCTCGTTTACATTATAGTGTTAGGCTAACGCGCTTTCCTATCTAAAATAGACTTAGAAATATGATTTAGATTTAACCTTTAAATGTCATTACTTTACTTATTTTTTAAAGCTAAAATAAGCAATATTCTATTTAACTTCAGTTATTTCAAAGAGAGTGAGATAGAGTAATTGAGAGATAAACTAATTGAAGAACATTATACGAAATTGTAATTATAACAGTATTTTAAAATTTTTATTTACTTTTAAATCAATCAACCTTTGCAAATAACTTCATAGTGAACGGGTTATGTAACATATATGTTACGTGCGCGACCTGACATGAGTTACTACAATTCACATCCAAAAATGACTAGCTATCTCTAAAAATAACAAAGCTGATGGCAGACTTACTCGAAAATTTGAGGAATGAAGTGGTTGATTACAGAAGCGTCACCTTTATTATATAAGCGTCGCAAAATACACCATTATTAATGACTATAAAATAAAAAATAGAAATGGTTAGAATCCAAATTAATAATTTTAAATATAAATGTATAAGGTAATATAAATTTAATTAGATTACTAAAAAAAGTAAACATATAAAGAAAAACAACTGAAATACATATTTATATAAATATCATGTACTAAATACCGGCTTACATTATTTATATTTATAAAGTAAATTCTGTATCAGTAATCTATTTTTTTAAAGAATTTTAGTATTTTTTTAAAATGGTTGAAACAAATTTCTGGAATGAACAAAAAGAGATTGGTGTGTGAGTTGAGTTTTAGAAGCTGTGAATTCTAGAATCTTTAAACATGCAAAACGAATTGTTTATTTATTTATTTTATTTTTTATTTTTTTCTTAGATTGAGTTAAAAATAAATGATAAACTGTAATTTGGTGACGGAGTTACCCATCCGTTGTTCACAACGACTCTCTCCCACAACAACTTCCTTGATATTCTCACTAAAGAATTGCCTTCCTTTTTCTAAAGTTCAAGGAACAATCCTGTAAAAGTGTTGTTGAAATCTATCCTGCTGTACAAAAGTTATCATCAGATAAACATAAAAGACAAGTTTTCAAGAAATCTTTCCCGTTTTCACGGGAATTTATTACTTAATTTATTTGTGGGGAATTTTTTTTTTTACTTAACTTTTCACTTTCGTAAGAAGTTTTCATTATTTACGAATTTTTCCAATTACATAATCCAAAAAAGGTTTTTTTTGTACTTTTAAAAATTGATTTTGTATTTTTTCACTTAAAAAAAATAAAATATTTTTTACTTTGGACGTCATGTTTGAAGTATATTTTCTTTGATAAATTTTTTTTATGAAAAAGATATGAAACAGTTAAAAGACTTAATTCAATTTATCCGATTTATACCGATAGGATAAATCGATACCTGATAGGAGTATATCCGATAGGATATACTCTGCTAAATTTCTAGAAGTACTACTGTTAATATCAGTGAACGCGTTTTGTTTATTTATTGATAACAATGACAACAGATAGATGGGTATTTTTTCAGAAGAAGATCCCTGGAGAAATAAAACTTTTAAGATTGGGTCACGGAACAAAAAAAAAGTAAATCGATTTACTTTTCTTTCTATCTATCGTAGTTCATATCATTTATTTGCCTATAGTAGTTAAGTTAGATTATGTTCACTACGTCGACATGTCAGTTATCTTGTCAGATTAATGATAAAAAACTGTTTACAACACTATGGTTTAACAACATATATATATATATATTGCTTTTTAGTATTTTAACTTATACTATAATTATTCTTGTTTGAATTAAGATTTTAAGTACGACTTAATGAAAATTTGAAATGTTTTCAAACTTCACCTTTTTAAGTGAAAGAAATATTTAGGCTAAGTACTTAATTCTCTAAAAGCAATCATCGGGATGTTAGATTAATAATCTATAATCTATAATCTATAAATCAGCAATCTTTAAATATTTTAAACTATGTCGTCTAAGATTAATGTGCATTTTTTAGTTAGAAGATATTATTTAAAACATAAATTATTATTCAGTAGCAGAATATTTACGAACAGATTTTCTTGTGATCTGTTAATCTTATGATTTTAGACTAATCCTCTTTATTTATTTATTTTATTCTTTACACTATAAATTAATAGAAAACTACGCTAAGCAATTATGGAAACAATTTCTAGTTTGATTTATAAAAGCAAAAACCAGAAAAAACTTATAATATATTTATATCTTAACCTAGATGGTCATTTCGAATGCTAAGCAGTCATCATCAGTACTAGATACTAATTAATTAGTACAGAATAAAACGTTAGTGTAAATATCTTCTTTTTTTCCATCATAATTTGTTTATTTACAATCGGTTCGAAGAAGGACCCGTAAGTAAGTAGAGTTACAATAAGCGCTTGATAAGGGATTTCTTCTCAATAAAACATACATTGTTAAATAAGACACTCAAATGTGATTAAAATATGAGACAATATATAATTGCATAACACGATAGTTCATTTGTATTAATTCACTTGTACAGATTCACTTTATAAAATGATTTTTAACTATTTTTCGTACAACTAATTCTTCAATGTCTACCTAGTTGTACGATTCAAACTATTTTATATTAACTATTTTCATTATTGTACCTAAGGAGTACCGTAAGGTAATTGTATAATTTTTCTAAATCTACATCTACAGTTGATAACCTATAAATAATAAACTTACATATATAGAAGTGTTGGTCGAATTTTAAATTAATAAATATTTTCTTTAACATTTATTTTCTAGTAGTCACCGCAAATTAGTTTTATCAAAATGTCAAAATCGAAATATTGGAATTCAATCGATCCTTAAGGCTACTTCGTTAACAATTTCGTAATATCAAAAATGTTTTAATCAGTCGTGATTTGGATAAATAACATTGATTAGTGGTTTAGATTTATTTTTTAAAGTAGATTTAAAATAAAAATGGCGGTTTATATTTTACTTCTTTTTTTCTTAAAATGTATTTGTAATACCTCTGTCTAGAAGATTCAAGGTTGGAATACCGATCATACTTGGAAAAATAATCTTTTACTTGAAAAATTAATTTCTCCTTCTCATCATAAAAAAGGTTTCATTAATTGTAAATCGGTGTGACTTTTAATTACTTAATAGAATAAATTAATAAAATTTAATATATCTCTAATTTTAATTAAATAACAATTTTTTATGGGGCATGGCAAGCAAGACAAATGTTGAAATATACAGCGATTTCAGAACAGACTAGCGAGGTGAATAGCTGAGGCATCGAGGTTTGCTAAAAACAATGAAATTAACGAATATTTGGGTCTACGGTACGTCAAGGAAGAAAATACAACGTTTTAGTTTGAAATATGAACTTCGGTTAAATTACCACCTTAACCACTTGACCATAAACCTTCTAGATAATGGTGAGGATGTCAGAAGACTTTTTAGCCTCAGGGGCCACCCTGGAAGCTTATGTTGCTTCAGAGGATGAGATCGAATATGGCAATTTTGTAGCGTGTGAATATTTCATGTCTGACCGGGATTCGAACTCATCTCTACGGATGAAAGGCCGAGACGCCACGGAAGCAGGCATGTTAGAAGAATTAAGCGGCTTCAAGTTCTGGTTTTTATTTATAGGTTTTTCATCAATCTGCTTTTTTGTGATTCTTGTTATTGTTATTTGTTTTCTGTTACACTTCGTTCTACACTCTACCCTCAAAAGTTCTGTATTGCGCTAGTATGTAATTTTTTAACAATCTCAGTGGGGATTCCTTCTTAATTAGAAGTTATATGATACAATCTACTTAAAGTGCAAACAAAAATATGTAACTGATTGTAAATAAAGATTTGAAACAGAAAAAAAATGTACTCATTTATTTATGCAAGTAAAAATTATGTTTAATTGCATAAACAAATTTTATTTCGTTTACCTTTTAATGGGATTTAAGTAAACGTTGACGCTTGTGTTTTGACTTTAATTTTGTTAATTATGTTAGATTCTGTGGGTATTCATAAAAGAATTAAATTGCACTGAATTTTTTTTATAGTGATTACAATTAAAATCTGACTGTTTCTAAACTATAATTTTATGGATTTTGCTACTGTACTTAACAAAACAAAGTCCTATACGTGACTCGTTTAAATGTAGAGAAATTTGTTAATTCTCATTTTGAAGAGACTGAATTTAATATTTGTACATAATACACTGATTTTGATCTTTATCTCTAACGATAACATCGCTATCACATCTGTTGAATGATTATTTTTTAAAACTACTGTACGATTGCATTTCTGTTATCGGTTTTCCCTTGTAATTTTTTCTCGTTTTTTAAATTATATTTTATATTATTAAGCTTTTTTAATTTTTTTCACACTTATGTTCGCCAACCAATCGCCTGATATTTTTATCTACTCTTTACTTTCTCATAAAAGGTTCTACAATTTTTTAATTGTTCCAGCGAAAACAATTCACTTTTAACACATTCATTAAAATAATTATTCTTCAATTCTGATATTAAGCTATTATTTATGTTTCCTATATTGAAATAGTTTTTTTTTGGTCTGCCTTGTTAGTTAGTATTTACAATCGGTACCTCATAGAGCACCATAAGTAAATTTGAGCATAATAATCACGCGAAGAGATGAAACCTATTTTTCGGTTTAGCTATTTAGCGAAATATAATCATGAAACCGATGAACATCTTCTTACTGTAACTTTCATTTATTTTCTTTTTCTGTTTCATTAGGATACGTTCATGCAATGGTCCTGAGGTTCCTTTTATAGAGATTTATATTTAAAACCTATTTAACTCGATAAACTTAGTGAATGAAGTTACAAAACGAACTGCCTACCATGTTATTTCAACTGGTTATTTGGTAAAAATAAAGATTTCATTACATGTTTTTAAAGTCCAACGCATTAAAAACAATATGACCCTTATTTTTGTAAAAAGTAGTTTTAATGAATTTTATTAGTTTCGTCATTATAATATTTTATATCAGTTTGAAATGATTGAATATTATATTATTTGTAATTAAATCTCGTCCTTCTACTACTTACTATTCTTTTACAAAAATTATTTTTAAAAAATGTTCTGTTTTCTTGCAAAATTAGTTTGTAGTAAAAGAAAATCTACCCTGGACATAAAATAAATAGCTATCGTATTTATATATGTTTGTCGTAATGAATTGGTCGTTAGTGTGGATTTTCTCTAATCAGAAAAAAAACCGTTGTGTACAAAGTTACGTAATATTAAAAAAAAATATGATTATTATAAAAATATATATTTATAAATTAAAAAATAAAAATCCTAACTAGATTAATTAATAATCAGTTTAAGTAAAAAATACATTTATTCTAAAAATGTTCTGTATTTATTATTTTTAATTAATAAATAAAAAAAAAATCTGGCTTTCCTTTTTTTATATATCATTTATCATTTCGCTCTGCTACCGTTCATTTTCGGTATCTTTAATTTTTATAATTGATGCTTTTTTTTACGTTAATAAATTTGTCAATGTTTATGGAATACTGTGGAATGTGTATTGATTTTTCTCTTTAACCATTTGTTTATATACCACCTAATTGTTTTTATATTACATGAGTTCTTTTGTTTTAAATTCATGGAATAATAATTGTATTAAAACAAAAATTAAATCGATTCCATTTAATACAAAATTTCATTAAAAATTTATGTAATAATTCGAACCGCCAAGAATGTAACTAATTATTTAACTATAATTTTCTATATTAATTTTTAGTCTACATCGTTCCTTTTAGGGCAGATTGTTAATGAATAGTTAGTAAAAACGTTCTGTTAAGGTTAGATATCGTAGGTACTCGTTAAATACTCAAGGGAACTCTCAGATATCAGCAGTAGGAAAACTCGTAAAGTAGTTTTCATCAATGTCTAATGGAATCCTAAGCTCCTACTAGAAAGTAAGGTTGTAATAATAAAGACGTAATCAAACATAAATTGAGATTACGTTCATCCGGTTTTTTTTTGGGGTTTTTTTACTTTAAAACTTGTTCTTTTAAAAAATGTACTTATTAAAATTGATTATAATTTAACCATATTGTTATTGATCTTATAGTTTCAATATACAAATAGGTTAAAGGTTGTAACTTTTCAATTTCTACTTCATGACTTCCTGAAAATTAGAAGTATAGTTGTCTGGTTAACTATTTAATATGGTAGCTCTTAACACTATTGTTCTATTTGTTTTAGTAACTAAGTTTTTAGTAATGTATATATAATGTTTTAGTAATTTGAACGAGGATATTAAACTTAGAATAATGTTCGTATCCAATTCAAAGTTAATAGAATACCTATTATGTTCTATTCCAAAGTTGATCAATATGATCATCCACTCGTAACTGGTTTCTAACGAATTAATTATTACGAAAATAATTTTTTTCTTCTAATTTTTACTTACAATTGGTTATATTTTTATAGGAAAATTAAGTAAATAACTTTATACATACTTACATTAAAAAAATCTCCATTGAAATTCCTCAAAATTACACACCAATACTATATAAAACTAAAGAGCGTAGAACATAGTACGTATACAAGGTAGTTTTGAAGAACTGTTATTTGAGTAGTATAGTAGAAAACAATCACGACTATAAAAATAATAGATTGATGAAACACTTAGAAAAGAAAAAATAAATCAAAAAATTAAAAATTAAAATAGAAACAGAGACGAAGGGAATGAAGGATTGATTAATGCACAACTCTATAAAGTTACTAAGGTCCAGAACATTAGCCGCTTAAGTCTTCTAACATGTTGTCCAGAAGTTTTACGGCCAAGTGGTTAACGTGGTTATTTAGCCAAAGTTCATATTTCAAACTGAAATGTTGTACTTCTTCCTTGACGTACCGTAGACCCAAATATTCGTGATTTTCACTGTTTTTAGTTAATCACGGCGCCTCACCTATACACCTCGCTAGTTTGTTCTGAAACTGCTGTATGATTTCAACATTTTTCTTACTTGTCGTGCTCCAAAGTCGGATACCGTACGATATTGGTTTCAAAATTCCTGAGTATAAAAATAGCTTATTAAACAAAGATAACTCTGACCTTCTGCCCAGCAACCAGTTCGTCTCCTTGAAAGTGATGTTAAGTTGCTTTCTCTTCTCTCTCTCGTGAACTTTCCACGTCAAACGACGATCCAGGTGAAGACCCCAGGTATGTTACACTTTCAGTATGCGGAATTAAAGGTGGGCCCATGGGCAGTCTCCTTTCCTCATTGCGAATGTCACATCGCTCGACTTAGCTTGATAAACACTTATCCTCCAAATACTCAGCCACCTGCTGGTTAGATTTAATCTAGATTGTAGTTCAGTGAAGGCCACAGTTGGGTTGTCATCAACAG
This sequence comes from Lycorma delicatula, assembly GCF_047948215.1. Lineage (NCBI taxonomy): Eukaryota > Metazoa > Arthropoda > Insecta > Hemiptera > Fulgoridae > Lycorma > Lycorma delicatula. Next base: position 156,079,944 of record NC_134457.1, on the reverse strand, counting down.
ACAGAATAGCTGTGGCATCGGTAAAAGAAGCGACAGTGACTCCATTCTCAACTGGAATATTCTGTATTAAAAAAAATCATGCTGCTGATGAAAGAATTTAAATCCAAGCCAAAAAACGGTTTATAACTTTTGCGGTTTCATTCACAAATTAATTGCATAGATTGTTTTTACCGAAATGTAGTAGGGAAGCTGGCATTCACAGGTTGTATTTTATACATCTCGAAAAATTTAGTAATCTCACTACGTCTACCAATCTCAGCAAAAACGTTTAATTATGTGACGCAGTTTACAGCAATGGGTGTGTTTTTTGTAGAAATTTGTATAAATGTACACTGATTATAGATATGAAAGTTATAATTATTATTTAATAAAATCAAAAAGATTTTTGTGGTTTTACATTTAATTCGTTGCGTGACTGATCAAAAATTTAAATTTTCAAGCAATGTTGGTAGCTTCATCTCGTTGGAAGGACTGTTTAATTCTTCTTTATCTCTTAAAATAGACGTTATGAACAATTTTGTTAAGATGCATCAAATTTAAGCATATTCATCGCGATAAAAATTATACAAAAAAATAAAATGTTTTTGTATTTTATTTTTTCTTCAAAAACCCAATGATAAATTTTCTTTTCAAAAGTTTATTTTAATCTTAAGAATATTTTACTTAATTTATTATTTTACTCTATTGAACATAAATTTAGCCTAATAACTTATCAAGTTAGAAAAAATTATCTTTCTCTTCAATCGTTATTCATCGTTTAGTTATCTCAAGTTGTTTAGAGATTATCATACTTCTTTATTTTGAAGAGGGGTTTATCAGTCCTTTCTCATTGTGGAAAAATAAAAGGTAAATGAGATTATTAGCTTCTTCTTGTCTTTTTTTATCAACTTATTTTAGGTATAACGGCGTTTTCATAAGATTTAAACAATTCTATTATGTTGATTACACATGAAAAGAACTCTTTAAAATTCAATGGCTGTATATTTTACGAGTTGTACTTTTAGTGAATAGCTTGCATAGTTCTTTTAAATGTTTTTTTTTTTTTTTATAATAGAAATTTCATATTTTGATTTCTGTGTAAAAATTCAATAGAGATATTTTTTTACTATGATGGAATCCTTAAATTTTTCTTTTAAAAATTGTAGTTTTCATTTAATAATAATTATTATCTATAATTAATAATATAATTATTTATTAATTTTGCTTTTAATAATTAATTATCTATAATTTTGCTTAAATACTGTTTATTAAGTACTTGATTCCTTTAAAAAATTTTTTACGGTACAGAGTCATATTTATATATATTTATTTATGTTTATTATATATATTTTTGTATACTGTATGAGATATGTACATATACAGTTCTTTGAGGGATTTCAATGAACACTCATCTCTACTTGTTTTTTTTTCAAATTTACTTATGGTTCCGGTAAATTGGAACCGATTGTAAATTGAACACTGCGACAAATAAGAAGGAAAAAGACTGATAATTAAATTGACATGTACATACAAGAAAAGTGCAATTATAAAATTTTCCGATCGTGGAGCGGTAGCGTCGTCTCTCTATTTTTCATTCAGAGGTTCCGAGTTGGAGCTCTAGTGAGGCACTCAACAAAATTCATTATCATTCATGAACAATGTTATTGGGCTTTATTCTGTTGTTGTTATTTAAGTAAATAAATAAATATAAATGTTAAATAAAATTAAGAATATTGTTGGTAACATGAAGAAATGATTTTTCGAAACATTCTACTTAATGTTAAACGCAGAAATATTAAATGCGTTTTTAATTATATTACGTAAATATATGCATCCATTTATTTATCTCATGTTTTTCCATTTATTTTTATAATAAGAGTACACTATACCGGTAATTAAAATTAAAAAAAAACCAAGATATTCTTTTTATTATCTTTATAAATAAAACATTTTTGCAGGATTATACGAACATTGCCTCAGGTTTGTAATATTTTTATTTTTATAAAATTTTAATTAGCTTTCGTAGTTATCGTAACGAAAGAAATCTATTTAATGAATTATTTTAAAACTGAAATCTTCTTTAATTTCTGTCGTATTGAAGGTCAAATAATCATTTCTGACATTCAACTTTCATACATACATCCATCTATACTTGTTGTGTATTCCGCTTTTTACAAGGACTTTACTTTCAAGTCAGTTCTTAGTTCCTTCTTCAGAATTATAAATAAGCATCATGTATAGAAACATTCCATTCTTTCATTATGTTGTGTACTGTAGTAGATTATTAATTACGCAGTTAGTTATTGGGGTTGTACTGTTCGTATCATTTTTATGTTCTGTATAAATAAAATTTAATTAAGTAATATTAATGAAACAGAAAACATTGTGTAAATTAATTACTAAATAAATTTAATTGGTTATTATTAAACTGCATTAGTTATATTTTTAAAAATTATATATTTTAATTATTTCTGGGAAAAGGATAGTAAAGTTTTTTTTTTCATAGCACAAAACAGTAAAGTAATGAATGATAGTAATTTAACAAACGCTAAAAATACTAATATTCTCCTGGTGCTTTTTTTAAAAATAATTTATAATTTGAAATCCTCGTTCAAAAAAATAAGTGAATAGCAGCGACTGATTGCAGCAGTTGATTTTAAAAAATGAACGAAGTCTCTAAAAACATAGAACTAATTTAAAATTTTAATCATCAACATCATTCGATTACATACTTTTTATTCAGATACATTACATAATAACTTTATTTTAATTAGAATAACTAAATGCGTTTTATTTTAATGATTCTTTTTTCAGTACTTCTAAGAGTATAATAATATTGTATGTACGTTAGATGTGTTCTAGTTAATATTTTATTTTTAGAAAAAAGTAATCTCATTGCACGGCGTATAATATTTAAGCCTATCAACTGAAAATGATTAATTAGTAACAACATCCTGCTTCTTTTATAATTTAAATAGTCCTTGATCTCCCTAGGAATTACAGTGAAAATCGATATTACTAACTGGAGAGAGGCATTAAAATTATCTTCTAATTGGGTTGCTCATTCTTTTCTTTATCCGAGGGTCTGTTGTTTATTTTTCATCAGAGAATAATATTTTTTCCGTCAGAATTTGAAAAGGATTTTATGGACCCTCAAAGGGATATTTTGTAGTCATGGAAATAATAGTTTTACTTGATTATTTACATGTTTTTAGAAAAAAATATCCGTACCTTCAAATTTATTTAAACTATGTAAACATGGAAGAAAACGTACTTCCTTTTTAGAACAGAGTTACAGTTGAAACGTATTGAATATGGAATATAGTAATTTTTAAATAAGACCTTATAGCGCACAACCGGTTTATAAGACTGAATTTTCCGGTTTTCTTCATTGGAACCGCACTGATTTTTTTCTCTGCAAAATGATTAATTAACGTGTCGTTATGCATAAAGTACCCATTCCGATAACGGACAGTAATAATTTGGTGGACAATACAGACAAAATTCTTATACATAAAACCGAATTTATATCAGTAAATTTTAAATGATAAAAGTATTGCTGACTTGTTTTATCACAAATAAATGTTAAATTTAAACTTTTTTGTTATGCTCTTAAGTAACAATCGATTCAGTAGAACAGTTCATCATAAATAAATGTGTTTAAAAGCAAACATTAAATTAAAACCGTAGGTAATTTTTAGCCACCGTGTATGTCAATCTTTGGTGTATAATTTATCTTCACCATAAAGAGTTTAAATTAAGGAAACGTAAAAATATAATTTGTGTGTATATGTATAAGACTCCACTGTAAAAATAGATCATTATCAATCAAACATTAATTGCTGTCGCGTTTTATCAGTGACATTACTTAACAAAACAACTTTCTAGAAAATACCTAAAAGGTCGCTGGAAGCATCGTATTTAAATTTTCATTAGGAAAACAACTGGATGTTTAGAAATTTTCCTTTCTTTAAATATTTTTGTTATTTATCACCATTCTTTATTCTGTTTTATTTTTTTTTAATAAAACTGAATTTAACGCTTTATATTTAAAAAAAAAGAATTTATGAACTTTTAAATACCAGGTTATGAATGTATGAGTAAAACAGGTACTTTTGTTATCTAGCTGCATACAACAAATATTTTTTTTTTATTTCTATTATCATTCGATCTGATCTGTATGATCTTTTTTCATACATTTCTTTGTTCTTCGTAACATGAAGAAAATGTAAATAGAATAGAGAAAGAATCGTGCCCGACATTCTTTCTTTATCTCCCTAAAACATATGCAATTTTTTCCTTCATAATTTTTCTTTTGAGTATCACGAGTTTTGTTTTTTAGTTTCATTTATTAGTTCATGGTTTCCTTTTTTTATCCTTTCCTAATTATAAAAATTTAATTAGAAATCCTTTATTTATTTTTTTATTTATTATCAGATCACTTTATTTATATATCTTTATATTATTACCATCAAATTTATTTCATTCTTCATCTCTTTTGTGAATACCCTATCATTCTTTGAACGATTTGTTTGTAATGTTTATTAATTTTTATTGTACCTGTATCCGATGCAGATAAAAGAGATAATTTTATATCAAAAGAAGGTTCTGTTTTAGTTTATAAATTATAGCGAATATAAGGTGGATTTTACATTTGAAAAAACCTATATTAAAATATATCATCGTTATTTTAAACAGCACCTACGATAATTATCATTCGGTGAAGATGATAAAGCAAATAAAGGTTTTTTACCGCATACGAATTTTTTTATTTTCTATTTAATGTAGAATGTAATTAACAAGTATATTTTAATTATAAACGCGTTATTTGTTAATAAGTCCTGCATAACTTGAAAATATTGCATCGACTGGTAGATTATTCAATACTACGTAATTACGGCGAATATTTTTAAACTCCTCATTGCAATCCCTTTGGTTTAGAGATGTTTTTTATATTAATACATTTTATTATTATTTTTTTATTGTAAAGTTATAGCAACTTTACAATCTGTTCAGTAACCAGAATTGCACAATAAGTGAATAAGATCTATTTGAATCAACATTAAGTAGCCACAGACCTAGTGGTTTGTAACGTAATAATAATAACGAAATAAAGAAATGAAATAGAAAAGCACTCCGTAAGACCGGAATACAAAGTAACATAATTGAAACGACAAACAAATCAAGAATATTTTTTCTCATCAATCTTGAAAAGTCACTGATTGTGTTATCCAATAAACTGACTGTCATAAAATTTGGATCCCAACCCAAACGATTTTGATATCGTAGGCTGGCCAGAGAGATTTCCTGTCGAACGGTTATAATGCATTTTATTAAAAATGAAAACACAAAAAAACAAAACAATTACGAATCAAATGTTAGTATAACAGAAAAGGAAACGCTAAAGAAGGCGAATGGAATCATTTCACATTTTTGTAGGTTTTTTATAATTTAACAAAATTTTCCTTAATAAAGAAAAAAGAAATTAAAAAAAGAGCTAACCATTTATGTACTAAAAAAAATCTATCGTTGTTTACTCTTTTACTTTTTTTATTCAATTCGTTCTTTATATAACATTATTATTTGATGATGACAGGAAAAAAAATGATCCACGTCCTGCAAAAGTTAGGTAGAATATGTGTTATTCCTCTTTTGTTTAGATAAACATAAAGATTTAATACACCATACAGTTTTTTTACTTTTTTTTTTTTTGCTTTGAAAGGAAATAAAATTAATCGTTAATTGTAAAATAAAATTAATAATTTCTATAGAATAATTTTACAAAAAGATTATCTGTACAAAATTTGCTAAGTAAAAACATAAGAGAAAACGAATGTTTGAATAAACTTTGTTTAAAGCAATATTTGTAATTTTTATTTATGGATATTTTTCTGTATGTAAAGCACACATAGCGGTAACTCATAAATCTTTATAATGACACTTTTTGGATCTTAAATTATTTTATAAAAGAACACTTCTGTGCAGATTAACTTTTTTACCGTTAGATTTAGAACTCGTTTCATAACAACGATAACAAATTGAGTAAAATCTTATTTTATTTCCTATTATTTTTTTCTGTTATTATTAAGTAAAAATTATTGGATAATTTTTACTTAAAAAATGAAAATAAATAAAATTATATTTTTTTTACTATTTAACGTAACTCAATTTTAAGCCTGTTTGAAATACTCAAAAATACTTATATGAATATGCAGGGTTCCTCCAGACTTTGAAAGTCAGGGAATTCAGATTTAGTCAGGGAAGGTTTTGAAAGATCAATATAATTCAAAGAATTTGTCGGCTTTCATGGCGAATGGTAGCGTCTCGGCCTTTCATCCGGAGGTCCCAGGTTCGAATCCCAGTCAGACATAATATTTTCACACGCTACGAAAATTTCCATTTCATCTCATCCTAGCATTACGCTACCAAAAAAAGTCAGGAAAAACTTTAAAAAGATTTATTTAAGCAGAAATATTACTAAAATAAAACGAATACTAACATCTGCATTTTCCTCACTGAATAGGCTTCAGTCATAGGAAAAAAACAAAGAAAATTTCGTAGAAACTCTTATTGTAAATTATACGTATATCTGATTTAAGTTTCAAATGTACAATAGTAAAACGTATATTTTAGATTAAGCTTTATTCACGAAATTGAATTCTTCAGTGATTTTTGAACATCAAAAACCAATTTTTTAATTTATAACTTTATTACACTCGAATATAAATTACAATATACTAATTTTAAGAAAATCTATTGCATCCAGTCAAATCTTATTAAATTGGACAATCTTCTAATTAAACCCTATTCTGTGACTTTTTAATAACATTCGGCCGGATTCAACATGTTTCTTCAATATTAAATCCAAGTCTTATTCAAATTAGATAAAAGTCTAGCCAGATCCCACTCAAATGAAATCAATTGGAGTCAATGGAATTTTTTAAGCAGGACTGTATATATCAAATATGTATATAACAATTTGCACAATGAGTAAGTATTCATACTAGTAATATATAATCGTACATATATTATAGGTGTCCGAATACTAGAAATTTTCGAGTCGAGTTGAATATTTTAGAATGAGTTGTGACGAGTATTTAAAAACATTTGTACCGAGAAATATTTTAAGACTCGTGTATTCTCCAACACCAATTATTTTTGTGAATAAGATTAAAATACTTCTACTTTGAAATATATTATCATATTACATTGAGATTAATTTTGTATTGATAATTTTGGAAAATATCACCAGTTTTTGAATTTCCAAGTTGAAAAGTCATCATCTATATCATGGTTGTTTTACAATCAGAAAAAATTTTGCAAATGATCAGTAAAAGTGAGGGAAAATTACTTTCAAACCTTTGGAGAACGCTTATATGTCGTACTAAACTTATATATTGTGCAGGTAATAGAACATTTGTTTAGATCTGCTCTTACGTGTTTCTTCCGAGTGTAGATTTTAAGTTAAGATTAAAATTTAGTTGTAAAAGGTATTTTCTTTACTATTCATTAGCTTTACTAAAAAAATCTCACTTATGAAATTAGATTTCAAGGTTCAAAAAAAAGAAATAAAATAAGCCGACTGTAGATTTTATATCGTTATTATGAAGCGATTATTAAGCTTCAAAGTCGTCGACAAAGATGTACCACAATTATTACGTAATAAAATCTTCCACTGAAGATAATTTGTGTGTGTATAAGCGCGCACATGCGCGTTCGTTGTTTGTTTTTGTACAGAAAAAATTATGCGTTTAGTTAAAAGGAGCTATTTAATCAGTTCGTTGAGTGTAAACTAAGGGGGATTAATTAACTTAGTATGGAAGTAAAATTAAGCGGAAGAGACTGGGCTCGCGTCCTGTGGCTTACCTGTAGTATGCGGATGAGTGAAGAACAGCTCAGGTTGCTTTTACGGTATACAAGAGGGACAAAGCCGACCGGACAGGAGAGGAGAATCAGTTACTGCTGGCTCCGTTCGTAAATTTTGTATGTAGCGCGAGCCATCCTAATTCAGCTTATATCACACATATTTCATGAGTGTTTCAAGTATTTACTTTATGTAGTCCCTTTCTGAAAACAAGAAACATATATTATTTAATACGGAACCTTTATGTAAATAATTTATTTGTTGTAGACATTCATCAGTCCTTCATCTACGTATTTCATTACAGTATTCTACCACAAAAAGCTATTCAACTTTTAATACAGGAGGAATATCTAATTAAAAGTAAATAAAAAGTAAGCTATACTTAAATTTTGCTCTCGTGAGTTACTTATATAATTGTATTCAAAAAGAAGATTTTTTTTTAAATGTTTAATTAAAACTCCTTTTAGAAAAATTTAACCTTTCGTATTTTATAAAAAAATTTAGTTATGTTAAAACGTCTATTATTTATGATCCTTTTATCAAGTTATCTTACGGCAAATAACATGAAAATGAGAAACTTAAATGTCGTTAAAAGGTCTAAGAGGTAGAAAAATGTTTTGGTAAACCATTAAATGTATACGAGTACGAAAATCTAATGATGTCTTTAATTAGCCTTCAAGAGCTGAAATTCCTGCATACTTAAAGATCCCAACATCGACATTTGAAGTTCATTTCTAACGACATTTAACGTAGGATCGATATTCTAACATCGACACTGATAATTTTTGACAACATAATCTACTGTGATAGCTGTAATATGACTGAATTTTACGTAGACAGCGCATATTTTATTTAATGTAAATTTTATAAGCTTAAAACCATGTTGCAAATTTCGCTCGTGCATTGCATCGAAGCACACATTTTCAAACAGTACAAGGATTAACAGAAGCGGTGGATGAAACCAAATGAACAAAAGAATTTACATCCCACTTTTGTACTTTAAATAAAACTATTACCCTCCATTATTTATCGATAACATAGAAATTCTACAGATGTATACAGATAACACACGGATGTAACAAACAGAAGCGTTTAAACCATTATTATCAAAACTTTGTTGGATATTCAACATTTGCTCTGAATAACAAATTACTGAATGTACAAAACAATCCTTAAATCATCTGAACTTACCGCATACAACTTGGGTTACATTATATCACAAAAACATTGAGATACTTCAGAGATTCTAGTCGGAAATAATTCGGATGGGATGGCAGATTCACCACTTCATTCATATTTAACACTGTTATACATAGATATATAAATATTTCCACAATTCACCAATAGCATCATCACATATTAATGAAAAGTAGAAAACGACGAAGACTTAGAAGCCTTTTTTACAATAGTAAAATGCTAAAAAATTAATTATCAGGTTGTAATGACTTATTTTAACATTAACATAATCACAGTCCATTGATATAATTTAGAGGAATAACTTTTGTATGTTAAAAATCAAACTGTTAAGCACATTTAAAATTGTACTGTTCTACAAGCAGAATGTAGATATACTACAATGGTATAGCTATATTTTAGTAATTAGTAGATACTTAAAAATAAATTAATTAATAAAAATAAACTAAGTAATAAATATACTGGATTCAATAGAAACAGCTACAAAACAAATAAAAGAACAAGCAGAAAAGACAGAACTGCAGATTACCTTCGAGAAAACAGAATTCATGATAACTCCCTAAAAAATTCAGATACCTGGGGGAAATAATTGAAGTTAACGTCTCTAAAAAGGAAACTACAAGGTCAGGAATCAATAAAGTGAAATAGCCTTTCAATTAACTAAGAACACCTCCGCTAAAAAGTCATTATTAATGAACGTTAGTTGTTCGTCGGAAAATTTTAAATGCAGCTGAACGTCTGACATTTAACGAGAAACTTCTAATCGATAAACTACAAATAAAAGAAAGAAGAATGAAAAATACTTAGAAAGGTCTTAGGACCCATTAAAGAAAGGAAAAAATACAGAATAATGAATCGTATATGAACGTAGAGAAAATATCGGATGTAATCACAAAAAGAAGAATCACTTTCTACGATCATCTACAAATAATGAACGCTAACAGGCTATTTACGCACTTAAAATTTAAAAACTTCATAATAACTGGATCAGAGAAACCAAAATAACATAAGAAAACATCAGAACGTTTATCACTGAGAAAGAAATTGCAATATATCACAGGTTTCTAGGAAAAACAAAAAAAAAATGGAAGGTGTACACCTTGTCAGAAGAAAGAAAAGAAAATCATCGGGAAAAGAAGGAGATGTGGAAGAAAAATAAATTGAAAAAGTGAATTAGTTGAAATTACGTAGACCAGTATTCTCAACCTTTTTAGCTTCACGACTCCCAAAAAGCAAAAAAAAGATTAATAATGAATATTTCCCCCTCACGCCCACCACCAAATCAAATCTAGTTAAAACTATTTAGCTACGTTGATAGCGACGGGTATGAATATATACACATGTATGAAGTGTACAAGCATGAGTAATTTACAGGTTCCAGCTTGATGTGTGTACGTGCTCCTTGTAATTTGTCTGCTTGCATAATATTCGCTGTAAGTCATGTTCGAACATAAGAAAAATTCAGTTGGCCGATTATATCCCAGAAAATAAGAATGGTTTCTCAAAGAAATGGATACTGAATTTATTTAGTTCTTGCAACTGCTAAGTTACAGGTTGAGATTCGCAACCTTCTAATCGAAATGTCTGCCGATAAAACGTTACAACTACAATTCACATCTGAAGATTTAGATACGTTTTGGCTTGCTCGTCGAAGTGAATATGGACATTTAGTCACAGAAGCGTTAAAAATATTAATCCCTTTCACCACGTCTTACTTCTATAAAAAGAGTTCGTCTATCGTTGCGCTAAAATCTAAATATAGGAATAGTCTTTTATCACTTGATCACACTTTGCGTTTGTGTGTTTCTAACATAGATCCACGTATGGAGAAACTTTAAAATGAAAAACAAACGCAACCACCTCGTTAATTTATTTTCTTTACATGTGCAGTTATAAATTTAAGTAATATAATAAATTATTTATTTTCTCGTAGAATGATGTTAATGTTTACGTGTAAAGTTGAAGGTTAATTTTGCGGCCCCTCTCTTCATATCACCCCCATCTCCAGGTTGAAAACGCCGATGTAAAATATAGTGATTCAAACGAAAATTAAAGAAATAAAGCAATATCAAATGAACAAAAAATAAATAAATACTCTTATAGTATTTTGATTTTTTAGCCTTCCGTTCCCATTTTTCTGTTAAAAAATTAAAATTTGCTATCTACGACAAGATAGAAATGAAACATGAAGTGACAAAAAACTTTTTTTATTTTTGTTTTCTTAAAAAGAGCAGGCTGACTTTCAATATATTTCATTATTTTACACAAAAAAAAAACGAATTAAATAAATAAAAACCAAAACCGGAACCGGAACCGGGTACCTTTGGGATAAAAGACCGATCTGCTAGGGATCAATTTAAAAAGATGACTGAGAAGTACAATGGTTACACACACACATCTATACAGACGACTCTATCTCGGCCGACGGATGTGGCTGTTCAATAATACTCCCTGATAACGAGTTAATATGTAATTTGAGTGCCAGTTCCTCTGCGAGGACTACGTAATTTACTCTACCTTAAAAGTTATTCAGATCCGTAGTGTCGACAGCTTCCTGATTAAATGAATATGAGTGTACTTGAGTGTCTGCTTGAGCTGCAGACGATCTGAACCCATCGTTCAAATAAACCTCAAGAATAAACAAGACACCCTCCCAAGAGTAAACAAGACAGTGGTATTCGTATGGGTCTCCGGCCATTGAGGCATCCTCGGGAACTTAACGATGAGGCTGCCAAGAGAGCGGCAATAAATAGCCTCCGATTAGAATTAACGTGTGAGAGCGACTTCACGAAGACAGTCCGTGTCAAACTACATACTCTGTGGAATAAGTTCTGACTGCGAGTCCTCCCACGGACTTACATGTCATCCGAGAGAATGTCTTTGCGAAACCTTTTATCCCAAACAACAGAAGAGACCAAGTCATCTTAACTCGACTGAGAGTTGGCACACAAAGCTAACCACGCCCACTTATTTAGCTTTCCTCAGCAGAACTGTGAGACCTGCAATGTAAAATGATCCGAAAACCACGTATTCATAGATCCCCTAATGTTCGAGTCTATTCGACGACAATTGAACCTGAGTTCAGATGTGAACCCTTTACTCAACCGGAAGAAATACATCAAAAGACTGTTGTGGTTTCTCTGTGATAGAGGGATGAAGAAGTTAATTTAATTGTTTATGTGAGATCCCTTTGAGAGTACTGTGGACACAGTGAAAATAGTCTAGTGGTAATGTTCCAATAATTATTGCCAATTTCTTATTCATATTCCAGTTTGTTATCCAAGGTTTGGTGTGTGTTTATTGTCTAATTATTTCTGATCATTTAATTTTCTTTAATTCGCTCGTGACTATTATCGTTGATGTAACTATAAACAAATGATGGATGGAAATATTAGTATTCATAATAATACTTTTATTTTAATAATTTATCTAACGTAAAAATGAGATCAGGATTTTATATTCTGTTATCCTCGTATAATATATAAAAAATTGGTTTTTATGAACTGGATTTATAAAATTTTCTTCGGTTGAAATGTTTAATTAATTTTATCTTTTTGCAAGTATTTTATCATCCTGTTATAGTTCAAGTTATGTTGAACCATTTTTTTAATTATTCGTTTTTTTTTTGAAGAGTGAATTTTTTCCTTAATAGTTTAATAGTTATTTTATTTGTGTTTATTGTTAGCCATGCTGGATTTACTTCAGTTTACCATTAATTTTGATGTTTATTATAACGATATCAATTGTTAGAACAGCTTATTTTTACCTAAGATGGTATATTACAATATCGATTTACGTGTGCTAGTGCACTCATTACTCGTATTTACATGACAGATTATGTGTTTACATCAGAAGGTGTTATTTTCATAGATTTGATTGTTTGCATTTCTGTACAAAGAAAACAAGATAAACAGAATAACCTATGGTAATAATTACGGCACGTATAATAGAGGAATTCAGTTCATTAAATTAACATAGAATCGTTCATGTAGTCAACGTTTATTCAATATTATAAATTTTATACCCCTTAGTTTATACATTTGTGATGTAAATACTTATTAAATGGATTAAGTATTTTATAAGAAGAAAGATTTTTTAATTATAAAAACGTAATTTTCTGAGTACATTAATTATTTTGCTTTTTTTTAATTGTTGTAATAAATTTAAAAATACAGAATTTATCAAGGTAATTTATTAACTAAAATGAAGGTTGATTTAGTCTGCTTAAAACTTAACTCAGTTCTTTTTTTTGCAACGTAATCTTTTATAAATCTTCTCAGTTTACAAGATGATGTTATTAAAAAACATAAAAAATATATTAAAGAATTTTTGGCTGTATAATCATCAAAGGTATGTCATCAATTTTAAATGTATTTTAACTTTCACACATTTTTTAATAAAAGTAAATTACATTTTTTTTTTTAATTTTATCTGGACTGTTTTTAATTGGTAATTACAACTTCTTAAAAATATAATATTTATACCGTTGTGTTACGCTAATGAAAAGGGTCGACAGTTTTCCTGAAAGAAAAATCCTTCGCTTTTGTAAAATTAACGTATATAAAACTCTTTGAATTTCCGTATAATCTTGAATGCACGAATGTGAATGAATCTTCGTTCATAATTGAAAAAGAAAACAGTATAAAAAAACTGTGAATTTTAATTAACAAGACTTAAAAAATTATATTTTAAATATCTGCTGTGGTTGGTGTCAGATTGTTAATTTGTTATCAGTAAGTAACAATAAACAGTAAGTGTCACTTAATAACTTAACTGATTATTGTACAAGGTAATCTACTTATAATTCTTGTTAGCCCCCCCCCCCCCATTCCTCCATCGTACGAAGCCTGATGTATTTAGCGTCATCTGCTACCTTGCTGGGCTATCATCTTGCTAGCCACATGATGTCGTAAGCCACAAATTAAAGATTGAATGCCGCCCACCCACCGGCATTACAGCTGCAAATAGAGTTCAGCACGTGCTTGGTAACCCAAGGCAAACATAAACCAAATGTCCCACATTGTCGAGTGTCACGCCGACTCGCCAAGAGGAATAGATAATTCTTGCGGGTGGATCTGTTCAGATTCCTTTGTGAGTCTTGCATATGAAAACCCCTCTCCCAATAGTACAGTAATTCGACTCAAACTGATTCACTTCCACGATATTTGATAGTTCCATCGAGAGGAATCAAATGGCAGGGTCTGACTCCAGCTAATTAACCGCTTTCTCCGGCTTGTGATACAGGTTTGGCTGCCAGAATGAGGCAGAAAGGCTAATAGAAAGTCGTTCAGGTTCGATCCGTCTTGGATCTAAAACTACTGTCTTCATATCTATCCTTGATTCGATGAAAAATCAAATACCAAATAATATTTGGACCTCAAGTCCAAATCAAATGTCAATCACAGCTGACGCAAAGAACGCTATCACGTTTTCTTCAAACGATTGGATGCAAACAACCTCCCACATTTCTAAAGATTTTGTGTTCGTATCGACAGCCGGTCGTACCCTAAATATCGAGTCCCAGGCATCCCAAATATAACCACTTCTAGAAGTCAGAACTGTGAATATACCCGGGAAAGCACGTTTAACATAGCAGATTGACAGCGTGACTTGGATAATAACATATCGGTACATGAGAAATCCTTTTTAATTGCATTCATATGGATACAGTATTATGTTAATTCCAAAGTTTTTCTTTCAAAAGAGGTAATTTAATATTTCCATCTTAAATTAACACTTCTCCATTATTACGTTAGGCTATTTTTTGTATTGACAGAATTGTACATTAATGAGTGATACGGTATCAACCAATTTGAATTATACTTAACCAGGATGAATTTTTCATCGTTTTATTTGCTAAATTTAATTCAAATGTAATAATTTCATTTTAGATATGTAACTAATTAATTTTATTTCTGTTTCAGGTAACTATTCGGCTGCTGTCTTTATTAATTACGTGTTTTATAATTGCTTCACATGTTCCCGTAATTATGTAAGTAATAATTTTTTTTTATGTTCATCTATACCATTTCAAGCTTCAGTAAATATTATAAATTACTTGCTGTTAAAAAAATGAAACAAATAAGAAAATTTGAAATTCTGAAGTTTTTTAAGGAAAAATTATCGTTCAATTTTTAAATAATTTTGTTCAATCTTTATTAAAACTCGATTTTTTAATTAAACTTAAATTAAAAACAAATATTATTGATTTATTAACCCTTAATTTGGCACAGATTTAAAAACACATAAATTAAAAAGAAAAAAAATCAAAATTTCTTTTAACTTTTTGCGGGATGTTTTCTTCAGCCGGTTATTTTAATTTTGCTTTTATCTAATGTACAATGAAACCGAGAAAAATACAAAAACAAATGACCTGCATGTTGATAAAAAATTAATGCAGAGAAACGACATGAAACATTCCTATCAGGAGTCAGCTACGACTTTCTGAAATACGTATTATTACATATATTTTCATTCTACGTTTTACACTACAGCAATGAGATATTAGAAATCATTGACTACAATATATTGAAAAATATCTCCAGATCTTCATTGAAAACGTCGTAATTCTTAGTTTAAAAGATATTCCACTTAAGTTGAAAAATCTAAAACGGAACCACTAGAGAGAAACTTCTTCTACAAAATTGACGGTACATTTGGAAAACATTAAAGCTTTTACATAAAAAATATATACGGGTCCTTACTGAGAATATTTTCCTTTTTTATAGTCTGATAAAAAACTAGATTATATTAGATAATAAAATAATTCGTTTCTAAATTTTAGAACTGTAAGTTTTTTTTATTAAAAATATAGCAGGTGTTAATAAAGCAGATGTTAAAACCAGTCAAACGTTTGAAAAAGATATTTTATCGAACTGTAGGATATTTTTTGACAAACAAAATACAAATTTTTATTATGAAATATTGCCTAGTTGATAAGTAATGAGGAAAATCTTTTAACAAAACAGCTAATTGGAATCAGGTCTAACTCTCAAATTAATCGAATATTTTAAAGAGTCTAATTTTATTTAATGGATAATTGAATGTTTTAAATTATTTATGTTACGAACGAATATTTTGTTATTTATTTTAATGATTTTATATCATTTTTCAACAACCAATTTAATTCTCCCTCCTCTCACCCTCACACTCTCTCTTTCTGTCTCTCTGCGTGTTTGCGTGCGTTCGTGCACGAGCACGCGCGTTGTTTGTTTTTTTTCTATTGTGAAATTTAAGATCCCACAAAGATTAATTTTACCAAAGACAGTAATTCGAAAAATATTTTATAAAGTGATTTTTCGTTTTCAAAATATTCTGGAAATGTAGCAATAAATTTGATTTCGTTCAAATAATTGACGCATGCGGACAATTTGCCGTTATTAGCAGAGGAATAATTACGGTGGAAAATCGCTTTGCTCGTGAGAGTTACCGAAAATAAAAACTCCTTATTAGGGAGATGAGAAGAGCCCTTATACGAGGTCCTTTATAAATACGAACAAATTCATTCCAGAAATATATATTTTTTTCAATAAAAATTAGTGAATTAATATTGTAAATCTTGATCAATTATTTTTATTTTTTATCTCCAAATTAACATTTTTTTCCTTTTTAATTATATTTTTTTATATTTAAAACCTACATTTTATTTATGAATTTTAACTTTTAACGAAAACTCATTTATGAGACCATTAATTATTCTAATTCGTGTAGTAATAAATTTTTCAGATTAAATTTTGTATAACGTATACAGAAAGATAAATTAATTTATGTAGAAATATATAATCTGAATCAACTCTAATGAAGAGTAATTAACGTCCACAGGTTATAATAAAGGTTTAAAAGGGAAATTCCTTATCTTTCATTCCACTCGATAAAACATTGATCTGTTTTGTACGTTCAACCCTCATTTCATTAATGCAGACTGTATTTACTACATATTAATTATTTCTATGACAATGAAAAATTATATAATATATCATTAAGAGATGTGACTTTATCTTTTATAAAATTTTATGCATGATTTAGACACATTTTTTTTTATACACGTACGCTTATTTTTGTTGCGTCAGTTTGTCTACAGCGTTAAAAAAATAAACAGCAATTGATATGAATATTTTCTGTATATGCTAGCCGAGTAGTAAAGTTAACAATGAATCTAAATAAATTTGTGATCTATGCTCAGTTTCAGTGACAAAATAGACGATAAATGCTTACTTTAAAAGATCCTTTTATATTTTTGTTTCTTGTAACCTGTTAAATAACTTATCATAAAACATTCAAATAGGTTTTACCTTTGCAACATTCTCTAATCAGATAAAGTAGAATATTGTAATTAAAGATTGGGAAAATTCTCTTGTTCTTATAACCTTAGATCCTTTTCTAGGTTGAAATTTCTCCATTCAATTTTTAATGATTTAAACTTTTTTCTACATCTTTATTAATTTTTTTTTTTTACTTAAAGGAGCAACATAATTATAGTAATACGAAGAGATTTTTAATTAAAGTAATCTTTGGACATTACGTCCAATTAGACAGTAATAGATTTGTTACAAATTAATTTACTTTCAGGAAAATTCTTAATTTCGTTTCGCCGCTTTTGTTGGTTGTTTGATTTGTTTCGCTGTTTGATTAATTATTCTTTATTTGAGTGATAAGACTATTTTTTAGTATTTTCTTTTTTGAAATTTATCAATTTTCCTTTGACTCATGTTTGTATATACTTATTTGTATTTATCATTTTAAAGAATTATAATTATACAATTATAAAGAATTATTTTCTTTTACATATAATTAGTTTTTATTTTTCTTAAAATCATTTTAGTATTGTATTTAAGTCATAAACCTTTTGGTTTAGGTGCAATTTTTGACGAGTTTTTTTACTAATTTAATTCTTTGACTAGTAGAAGACAAATAAAGTTATCGGTGAAGAGTTTCTTAGTTTGGGTGGAGAACAATCTGAAGATTGAGGCCAATTACAAGCACGAAGGGCGGTAGGTCATGATAGTAATAATGAAAGTTTCCCTTTACCTGTCCCTACGCCCGACCACTGAGACAAGGGGACACGGTCCGTCTGCTACCGTAACGATCCTTTACACCTGCTCGCTGCTGCTGCTGCCTCTTGGCTAAAATACCCTCCTTTCATAAACACTTTTCGCCTCCCCTTTCCTCTTACTGTATTAAAATCCATTCTCTAACATCGCTACTTATGCCAGTTGTTGCTAGTTTTGATAGAAACCATCCCCGATCTCGTTATGTTTATGATTTATTCATAATACTTCCACAAGTTGTAAAGTCTCATCTATAATATATCCTTTCTTTTCATCCCTTCTTATCTTTCACGATTTATTTTATTTATTTATTTTCCCCGTTCGTTTTACTTTTTTTTTTCTACAGGTACCTCAATTTATTGTAAACATTTTCAAAAGCCTTCAGGGCTGATAATAATTGCATAGAATCGTTTTTTGAACATTTTATTTGCTTTCGAATATGAAAACGTTCAGTTTTTGTTTGACAAATTTTAGATGTTACAAAAATAGTTAATTTATTTTTTTTTTAATTTCGATAATTTTTTAATACAAAAAGCCTGATTACAGTGTTGAATTGCTTTATAATTTGTTAGCTACCTCATTAATTGTAAAAAATTTAAATTTTTTAAAAACACATTACATGTAAATGTATCTACTGTAGTATTTATTTTTTTAAATTTAGCTTGTTTTTCTGCAAGAACACAAAATGAGTTTACATTTTAATTAAACTGTATTTTTTATTTCCATTTATCTTTTTCTGTGTTTAAAAAATATTTATTAATTACAAATTTTTCCAACTATATATAAAATTAATTTAGTACAAAAATGAACTGTTTTCCTAAATTATATCATCTAAATTGGTAACTCTGTGTCAGAATTAACGATAAATTTAAAAAAATAAAAATAATAATTTGAAACTTACAAAATATTTATTAATTACAAATTTTTCAAACTATATATAAAATTAATTTAGTACAAAAATGAACTGTTTTCCTAAATTATATCATCTAAATTGGTAACTCTGTGTCAGAATTAACGATAAATTTAAAAAAATAAAAATAATAATTTGAAACTTAATTTTTAATAAAAACAAATTTTTTAATCTATTTTAATAAAAATCTATCTTCATCTTTTGTGTGTCCTATTAACTCATCTTTTGTGTGTCCTATTAACTCAAAAACTACTTAACCGATTCCGCTAGAAATTTCACAATTTATTATTATTTCTCCCGGGAGTGTTTACATATTATTAGTTCCAAATTTTTTAATAATATAATAATTTTTTATCACATAATAACTGTTTTCACTTACATTCACACACATCATCCTCATTCATCCTCTAAAGTAATACCTTATGTTGCTTCCGGAAGCTAAAGAGAAAAAGAAAGAGAACTGTCTAAGGAAGTCGATATTGACATAGACAACAATCGATATAGACAGTGACAATTGATATAGACAATATCTCTCGATATATACAACGACATTAAATTTAGTGAAAAAAGTTTTATGTTATTTACTTATACGTTTTTTTTATGATTTGTATAGTATTGGAGACTGGTGAGGTTTGAACCGTGGTAAACATTCTAGCAATGCCGGGTCCACTAGTTATTCATAAATTTTATCATCCGACATAATTTTTGATTAAATTTTAGAAAGTCCATTAGAGCCGCAAAAATTAATTTTTGATTTTTAATGAATTATAATTTACAAATTGTTAAAATATCATGTAATAAAACTCTTATCAATTTAAAACACGTTTAATATTTTAGGAGGAAACCTGGAAAGGGGCGTAGCACCCTTTTTCCGGTTGTTTCTGAATAAATGGATGTACTGTACTTATACAATAGTTACTGTATTGTACCTTACTTTTCAGGTATAAATTAGCTGATCTGGTCTTCATGGCTGTTCTGCAGTCGTTAATGAATGTATAGTTAATACAATTTTCAGTTAATACAATAACATAATCGTGTGAACAGATTCTAGAAATCGGTATATACTCTGATCATCTTTTTTTTAACGTAATATATATATATTTTATACGGAAATATTAAATCATTTATTGTCCATTAAAGGTAGAATTATCATTAATGATAATGCCATTTAAAAGTGTTAGCCTTGATGTTATTCGATCGTAAAATGGTAAATCACTAAACAGATAGGCTTGGCTTCCGGGATGAGGTAGGTATCTGGGTTCAAGGCTTCCGTTTGATAGAGAAGAACAAACCAGTTCGTGTGGCGGGACTGTTGAACGTTTACATCAATTAAATAAGTCTCTATACAATATTATACAACAACATGCATCGAACAAGCGAAATGTCAGCAGTCGACGACTAACTAGCCGATCTTAAACTAACCAACTAACTCTCTCGTAAATGCAATCCACTTTTTCTGTAGACAAGTTTTTCTCTCATACACCTGCATCTTTTAATGCTTTGGTAAACTGAATGTAAATGTAATAACTCTTATTTTAGTCCTCGTATAGTTTTTAAGATAAATTATCATTAAAAACGCAATAATCTCTCACTGAAAAATTAATTTTTTTTATAAAAAAAATTAATGTTCTTAAATGGTTTACATGTTTAATTATGGTTTAGGTTAAATGGTTTACATTTAATTAAATATTTAAGAATTAAATGAATTTTCTTTTTAAATATTTGAGACGAGAGTAAGGATTTATGTAATAAAATATGGACAGCATGCAAAGAGAAAGGAAGCCCTTCTGATTGTCTTATTACAGAGAAATGTTGAAAATTAGATGAGTTCATAAATTATTTCATAACATTAGAAGAATAAGAAAAGGTAGACATTTTTGGCAGAATCTTATAAAAAGATGAACAAATGATGGGTCAGATATTAAATCATCCGGGTTTACTTGATTTGATTATACATATATATATATGTGTGTGTGTAGAAGATAAAACAGTAAGTTTAAATAGAAGATATAAAATGGATAACAAAGGATCTAGGATATCCTAAATTTTTCTAGTCCACCGCAATGGCTAGTTCAGATCAGAAAGGAATAAAGTAAAGGTAGCATCAAACTAAACGACTGATTTCCAATAAAAAAAAGGAAAAATATTCTTTCTCTCTCTCTCTCACTCTCTCTCTCTCTCTCACTCACTCTCTCTCTCTCTCTCTCTCTCTCTCTCTCTCTCTCTCTCTCTCTCTCTCTCTCTCTCTCTCTCTCTCTCTCTCTCTCTCTCTCTCTGTATGTATGTATGTGTGTGTGTGTCCAAATCCAAACAGACATAAAAGTATTTTATGCTAAATAAATACATATTACTATTATTTACTTTTAATGCTTTTAATAATATTTAGTAATCTGTGCTTGGTTTTGAAACATCTATCTTTTTTTCAAAAACAAATTAGTATATAAAATATTATACAAGAATGAGTTTCAATGTTTTCAATTACACATTGCATAACGTATTTAAATAAAATTATAATTTAAATCTTTATTTTTTCATTTAAAATTAACATTTAAATAGAATAGTTTTGTCTGTTCTGATGTTAGATAATTTTTAAATTATTATGGTTTTTTTATGATAAAAAATAAGCTTGTAATTCATATTGCGGTAAAATATTTTCCTCTTGTGTTGTAATTCAATTTAATTAGTTTAAATTTAAATGTAGAGGCACATCAACAAAATATTCCCTCTTTATCCGAAAATGCTATGCTCTTAAGCAAACTTGCGGTGTATGTTAAGAGTTTAGAACACTTATCCAAACTGGGTCCAACACACGAATGCATTCTATTAAATATTTAAGGACCACTCATTTTAATTTATTCCTTACGTTTTTTTTTTTTTTAATATTTAAACATTTTACCAAAAGTTTCTTTAAAAAATTAAATTATATTCATTGTTATTTTAGTTAACAATGATTTTTTATTTTCAAACATTTGTTTAATAATAATTCATCTATAAAAACGATTTATTCAAGTATTTTCAATGATTCAACATCTTTAAAAATTCCTCTTTAGTTTCTAAATATATTAATCATTTTTTTTTCGAAAAAAAAAATGATAATTCTAATTAATGTTTTGTTTATAAGATGACAGCTGACAATTACAGCTCTTTAAAAACGTACTTGTTTATCTTATGTTTATTTTTGGCGTCGGCTTTTAAATTAAAAACCAACGCTACTTTTTTAACTTTAAAAACCAACCGATTGAAAGTATACACTTTCAAATGCACAACATATACATGCTAAACAATTCTCACCAAAAAAAAAGTACCACTTAATTCATAATGAATTAGGCAACAATTTTCCCCAAACCCTAATTTTTAAATAAAAATTTAAAAAAAATTATATCAAATCCATTATTTTATTAAATTTTACCTGATGAAAGTAATACCTAAATTTGTCACTTCTTATTTACGTCATTTTTTTTTTTGTTCTTTTACAAATTTATTAATTATATAACTATTTTTAGAAAGTTAACATTTATAGTTTTCCTGTTTAATCTTGTATTTGGGTAATGAAAACATGATGTTCGATGATAACGTATCATAATATTCTCGTAAGCGGCAAAACATTTGTGTGTGAATGTTTATGCGTGCCTGGGATGTACATATTTAATATATAATGGTTGCCAATTTTTCCTATCTTTCTGGAAGGTTTCCAAAATTGGTTATCCTTTACTATTTTCTGAAAATCCAGATTTCTTTTTTAACTTAATAAGAATTACTTCATAACTTTAAAGATTTTTTCACTAATTTAAAAAATTATTTGTTTTTTAACTTAGAATTTTTATTTTTCTCATTTTGTTACAGTATCCTCCATTTAAACAATATTGAAAAACATTATATTTGAATAAGCATTAAACGGTATTTTTTCTTGCATTAATTTGTCGGGTAACTTTATCTAATATAGGAAACAGCTTGTGATCAATATAATATAATTCAGTTACAAACGTTTTTCCATAATATAAATGTAAATCAAGCAAGAAAAAGGACTATTGCATTAAAAAAAGTATCTGAAAAACTTGAATTTACTACTTATTTTATTGCTATATAAGCTTTTAATTTTGTGGCAAGTTTCGAGATTTTTTTTTAATTTATTAATTAAAGGTTATGAACAAACTAGTTATTCAAGTTTGACAATCGATTTGTAACATCTTGATTTTAAAGATATATTTAAAAAACAAGTTCTATTTACAATTTGTAAAAATAAATTTAACATGACTTCGTAATTTAATCAAATAAAATAAAAAAATAATGATAATTTAGCACTAATGAAATCAGAGTAAAATTAAAATAAAATTAGTTAGGTAACCGAGCACTTTTTTAATCCATCCTCAACAAAATGACCATAAGGTGTCCGATAAAACGTTTATTGTTTCTTATTCATCCGCTGAAGACACCCTATACAGATGGCAGTTGCGGTGAAAGGCTTCTTTCCTGCGGCTATGGTTGCACGTACGCCTTTCTTTATGAAGTTCATCCGTTCGGAAGGACGTGTCTTGCCTTAAAATTCTCACAAAAAAAAATCGAATCACTTATGAAACAGTTGTTCTCGTGTTAGCTAATAGTTTTTACCACAATCTTTCATCAGATATTACCCACAACGTATTAAATAAAATTACTGCATTGTTAATTAAGTTTTATGATGAAATTTTTTTCTTTTTTCATTTTAGCTAATTTATTTATTATTCAACTAATTAAATTTTTAAATTTTATTCTCAATCTTACTGTTTTGAACAGAAAGCTGTTTAATAATTCCAGTCCAGTATTTGCTTAGTAATATTAGACATCAAATATAAAATTTTAAAAGTCTTGAAAAAATAAATTAACTAAGTAATTTCAATTCTTTGATTTCCATATTAAAAAAAAAATTTTGTTTTATATAGTAAAACAATTATAAATATATTTCAGTTTATCATATAGAATTTCGAATTTTCTGACCTTTTTTTTACAGATTTACATCTTAACAAATACGTTATAATAATCTTAGTATTTTTCTAAAATTCATTATCAGAATGTATTTAGTTGCTCTTATTTATCGAAATCTACGTGAGTAAGTTTTATAACTTCACATTTATATTAAGCCCACCTGGCTGGTCTATTGATTAACTCGAAAATCAACTGTTCAACAGCTGATTTTCGAAATCGAAGGTTCTGAGATTCAAATCCTAGTAAACGTTAGTTACTTTTATGCGGATTTGAATTCAAAACAGTGGCTACCGGTGTACTTTGATGATTGGAATTCAACTAGCCACACGTCTCAGGAATGGTCGCCCTGAATTTGTACAAGACTAGAACTCATGTTCATGTCATATATATCATCATCAACTCATCAGGCTGTTGGGGGGGCGGGGGTTACTTATTGTTCACTACTTGAACAGACTACAACGTACACAGAAAAATGAAATAAAAAATGTATTTATAATAACATGGTGCCAATGAAAGCCGAGTACCAGATTTCAGATAGATTTATTATGTGTTTTTATCTTTATTATGAAAATGATTTATGTCTCTTTTATTTAGCATCTGCTTCATTAAAAACAAAAAATATATTAAAATACTGAATAAGTGCAATAAAAACATTCCCGTACATTTCTAAAAAAAATACTATTTCGTTAAATTATATTGTTAACTATTAACACAGTAATAGATCAGACTTTTATTGTAAGTCGATGCAATAAGAAGAGAAACGTTAAAAAAAGCTATCCTTAGAACATGAAAAAACAAAATTATATCAGTTAATTGGAGTTTTAATAATAATTAAAGATTAGTGTAGAGGTCTCTTTTATTTTTCCCAATGTGTACGTACAATCTATTCAATTTGTGAACAATAAGCAACCTGTCCATCGCCCAATGAGATGATTATGATATGTATGACGTGTAAATAAGGTGTGTAGTCTTGTACAGACACAGCCTGACCAGTCCTCAAAAATGTGGTTAATTGAACTCTGATCACCAAAGTACTCCTGTATCCACTGATTAGTTTTCAAAATTAGTATAAAAGAAACTAACTTTCACTTGATTTGAAAGAAAAAAAATCTGACAAAAAAGAAAATAAATAACTAAGAGGTAAATTAGTTAAGAAAATGTAACAAAGAATAAACTATATATTAAAGAAAAACGTACGTTTAATCCATTTCGTTAATTCTTTATTGGCTTTATATTTTATAACTTGACATTTAAAAAATTTATTTGGTGCAAGGTTCATCGGTTTTGTATTAATATAAATAGACTACAACGGTCAAATTTGAACATATATTAATATTTTATATAACTTCAAATTCCATAAATATTTACTATTTCTTTTCTATGTTTATTAAAATTATCAAAAAATATCATATTATTTTCTGTTTTTTAAATAAAAGTTCAAAGATGGAGAAAAAAGATTATTTTACAATATTAAATTGTTAATTTTCTAAAGAAGACTCTGCATCAAATGATTTGTTCGTAATCAGGATTCTATGAATTTTGATGTTACTGTTTTTCGGTAATTTGTGATTTGTTTGTGCAATAAATTAGTTCCAAAAAGTTATATAAATGATTAACTTAGCAAAAAAAAAAAAAAACGGATTATTTAATTTTCGTAAACTTTAATAATGCGATTTTACACCCAATGACTAACAGAATTTTAGAATCGATTAGGAAAGATGAAGTTCGTTTCGTGGTAATTGACCTGTGTATAATCTTTACAGTTTATAATATGTTAGGTGAACTGACTGTAAATAGTTAATTCGGTTTAGAATTACGTTTAAGATGGGGTTTATAAATTAATTAATTATTAATTATTCAGTAAATAAAGTATTATTATTCCTTTTTAATTGTTAAAAATTATTAACTATAGAATTTTATAAGTGTAAAATTTTTAATACGTTATATTACATTATTGTAGTTTATTTTCTATTGTATATTCCGTTTTAAGTGTTAGATATATTAAAAATAAAAATATTTTACAAAAAAAAAAAAAAAACAAATGAAATAGAAAGTAAAAGAGGCTTAACTATTAATAAATATCTCCGATGTATATGTATTAGTCAAAATAATTTCATAATTATAGTTTGTTGTATAAACTTTAAATTATATATATAATAGTGTTTAACTTAATTCTTAACGAGAAGGTCGCATGCTATAAAATTAAGTTTACTGGCCACCATTTTACTAGTATGATAAATTTTAGCGTTCTAGAAAATTCCTATAATTATTCGACTATACAGATTATAATTAAAATTATTTCTCTACCTAACGCAAGAACGTGATTATGTTATAAATCACTTGTTACACGAAATGCGTTATTTACATATATACTTTTTTTAATAGCTGTAAACTTACGCATATTTATGAGGCATTTTTTATATATTTTCTCGCAGATTTTTTTATTTATTGTTGGAATATTATTTTGTGATCCGTATTCCACAGTTATTAAACTAAAAATTTTATCGAGGGTAAAAAAAAATTTAATAGTTTATTTAATGCTTAGTAGGCCTATTATAAGTGCAATATTTACATAAAATAACTGCATTTACCGTGATTAATAAATTTATTTTTATATTTTAATTTCATATATGTTTATTACATATTAAAAACCGATCAAAATGATTCATAGTAAAAAAAAAAATTATATTTTATATCACATAAAATAACTTTTGCATGTGTCATTCGAATTCTGGATAAAAAGTATAAAAAGTGTAATTTATTTGCATTCTCTTGCGTACCATCGTAAGAAAATCTACCCATGTGATAGTTCCTCTTTCGTTAACCTTAAAATTTATTATCATGAAAAAAATAGAAATATTAACAACAGTTCACCGTCTTATTCCTCAATTGTGCTTGGTTCGATTTCCAAGAGTTTGGCTTTTTATAGTTTTATTTTTTCTTCATTTATAAAAAAGAAAAAATATATATTATTGAATCTTGAGATTAAATATGAAAATAAAACACAAAATTCTTTTGATTCACAATGCTTAATGAATTTCCTTTGATTTCTAAAATGAATTTCCTTTCATTTAGATGGTTTGAACTAATTTTTACACTTTTCTTCATTTTTTTTTTTTGTAAATTTATTGCTTGTTGCTCTCAGCTTTTTAACATATCAAACTTTTTTACCTTTTTATAGTTATTGAAAAAATGTTCTACGATAAATTTATTTTTACTAAAAATAAGTAAACAATTTTATAATAATATACAAGGTACAGGAAAATATGAATTAATAGCCTATTAATTTAAAGGTTATACATACAAATAAAGTGCAAGAAAAAGGATATCTTTTTATAATGAGATTTTAAGACTTATTTTATCGTTTTAATCAGCCACAAAGAAAACTTAATAAAATTGAAGAAATGAAATAAAATATTAGAAATAAACTTGAAGTCAGAATATTTACTATAGGCCCTCACTCCCTTTTGTCATATCTTCCATTTCTCCCCGATACAAAATAAAAGGAAAATGAGAAACATACAATTTAAAAAAATCCTCTGTCGCAGTAATTGCTTCAGAAGAGCGGATTTCCGGTTTTAGTTAATCTTGAAAACGTACCCAAGAACCTAGTTTTTTTGACTGTAACTCCGGTTCTTGTGAACCGATTCGCTTGAAAATGAATAGAATCCTATTTCTACTAAGTTCACTTCATCCTATCAAGTTTTATTAAAGTCGGTTAAAAACTGCACCTAGTGGAACGAAAAAAGTTGAAAATGTATCCAAATACCCCTCTAACTCCGGTTCCTCTTAACTGATTCGCTTGAAGACTAATAGGACTCTATTCCCAATAGGTTTACATCACCCCACAAAGTTTCCTCAAAATCAATGGAGATTTGCGTCCGGTAGAGAAGATGGAAAAATATTATACATTTATACATACAGAGATATGTATATAAAATTGCATAATCGTATTCAGGAGACCCCAAAATATAAAGAAGTGTTGGTCCCCCTCCTCCGACACTCCCTTATAAAATCTGACTGGGTGCAGTAGCGATTTCTACAAATTCTTTGGAAATCCGCTAAAAAAAAAAAATTATTGTATTATCGTTTAAGTATTTAACTTTCTCGGTTGGATATCAAAAAAATATTTCTAGTGGCATATAATTAAAGATACAATTTAATATATATTATCATTTATTTAAATATTACCTATAAAAGTATAAATAAAATTATTTTATATGCTTCATCAGTGCTATATAGAGTTTGTGTAGAACAGTATCAAACCAGTCTCATCTCTTAAAATAATTTATTCATAAGAAAATCAAAGTAAACGAAAAAAAATTGAATATGTACCTTAACAACCGGTGTTTTATGTCTAACTTCAGTACCTCCGAAGCGATGCGCTTGAAAATCAGTATGCTCTATTTCCCAATATCCCACTCCACCAAGTTTTGCCAAATTGGTTAAGATTTATGTCACGTAGACCGAACGAAAAACTCTTATACATACATATATTAATTGTATGTATATAAACATGACTGGGCGCAGTAGTGATTTCCAAACTGTTTGTAAATCCGCTAATAATTCTATTGGACTTAACAAAAAATAATGTTTCAGTTGAAAATAAACTTCAATTTGTTAATTCAAAAAATTAATAATTTATTCCACCCATTTAAAAGTGATTTTTCAATCTACAAACTGGTTTTTATGATTATTATTATCATCATCTGTATTTTTTTTTTTTTTTATTTGTTTGTTATATAATTATATAATTACAGTTTTATGGTCTTGAAAGTTTCGTTTCCGTATGTTTTCTTATTAGTGATAGCTTGATAAATACCGTTGAAATAATTTGTCCTTCCTATCATCCCATACGTTCTCGTTTTGCACGCACTGGATGGATGAGATTGTCGCCTTGTAAGAAGCGTAGCAACCAATCGGAAAAGACGCAATTTAATTTCTTCTTTGATAACCAAATACAATAGAAGTAATACCTTTCTTTTTAAAACTGGCAATAAAATACGAATACAATAAAATTTGTTTTGTGATATTTTCCTCTTAGTATAATGTTACGATATTGAATTACAAATTTTTAATTAATTAAAATAAAAACAGTGAAAAATCCTTGTTAATTAATTTATTGAAAGTTATTTAGTAATGGTGGTTACATATGAATGGTTTTTAAGTCAATAACAGTTTACGTTGACCGAGTTTAAGTTTCCTTATTAGTACATGCATATTTAATCCTTATATGTACCTTGAAGTTGTACTTGATTATCCAGTTTTTAACTTAGCAAAAACATCTCCCACGCACACTATATTTGGCATCTAGTTTTTCGTTAATTTAATTATAATTTTACAAGTTTTTAAAATAATTTAATTAATTTTTTAACGCATCTATTTATATTAATATGGCGTGAAAATTTTAATTGAAAATGTTTTATACATTTTTTTTTTAATTTTAAATTTGTTTAATATTGTACTATTAATTAGCGGTAATGAGATGCGAACAAAAAGCTCATTAAATAACGTTAAAGAATTGGCCTACTCTAACAAATACGATACTTAACGCGTAATTCTTCTCGTACTGCATTAAACACTCAAAAATCTGAAGTAATTTATTACAAGGGCTGAGCAAATTTATTTGTCCAAATAGCCTGTTCTTTATGTAAAATTATACTCGACAAGCATGTATTCTAAGCCTACAGTTATTAAAAGCAATGACAATGTATAGTACATGATATACTTGGACCGAGTAGTAATTTAAGACTGTTTGTTATAAGCCGAAACCCTTCTTCTACAACAAATCATTCTTCTGGGTAAATCGGGAGGAGGTGTATGCAGTTATAATTAACTATTCCTTTACTTATTATCAATCATATTTTTTTTAAATCTATGGAACGCTTATGTAAAAACGTGTAAATTACGTTTCACGTTCCTGTAAGATTTTTTACAAAAGGAAACCTCCTCCTGTAAACCCAGAATAATACTTTTTTTTATGAAGTTCTTTCAGTTTTAATTAGTTGTAGATCTTGTTCCCCTTAAATCATTTGTTAAATTAAATACTTTGCGTGTAAGTAAAAAAACTGTCCGTTACAAAGAAACGGATCCTTCATTTTAAAAATGTAGGCTATTCTGTTTACTTTAGTTTTTATTATTTAATAGTTTTTATTAAAATGAATCACAAGTAAGTGAAATATAAAAAAAAGTTAGTGAAGAAGTAATTTGAAATTATGCTTAAGAAATATCTGAATTTTTTTTAGATATATGTGATTTTTTTTTAATGGTTCGCTAGAAAGTATTTAGGAATATAAACGGCAAACATATATATTTCATACCTGCAGAAGGGCAGATTCTCCGTTTGTAATTTCAAATTCTATTCTTTTTCATTTTCTCTTTTGAAATATTTTAATGGATCGCATTCTCAATGAGAAGTTTTATAAAGTTTTGTAATAATAAAATTAAGCACATAATTTATAATTTGAAAAATTAATTGAATTTTTTTTAGAAAAAATTAATTATATTGTCGGTATGATGAAGTAATAATTGAATTATACTTCTGTTCTAAATTCAGTGTAAAGTAATGAAGAAACTTTATCAATAAGATTATTCTGAAAAACCTTCAGTTGTTTATTGATTATTTTATACTGAATTAGAACAGAAAAAGAAATATACCTGCTTTTAATATGACACTATTGTCGCTAAATATTATTGCAAGTTTAATTGAACGGAAACTATTAGCTATTCCAATTTTATTTTGTTCTGGTACACTCAACTGAATTAGGGTGGTACACTATTATTATTTTTTTATTTAAAACTATAATTTTCTAACAGATCTCGATATGTATAAATTATTTGTATTATTATTTGTTGTAATATACTTCCTGGTCATATATAATTGGCAAGAAATATTAAAAATTGTACTCTGTAAAAGTGTAAAATAGTTTTGGCTACATTAAAAAAATAAAAATATTTAAATACGTAAAAGTAAGGTAAGAATTTTTTTGTATTAAAAAAAATTCTTTAAAAAATTTGAAAAGATTCCAGTTCCATTATACTATTAGGACATTTTGTCTTGTTTTATCTTATTACGGGACTACATTTTACTTATCTGGACAAGTTCTAAAATTGAAATTAATTAATCGCTTTGTTTTATATATTGAAAAATTTTTCAGATTCTTTTCGAAACTTTTTCTAGTTATGTTATGAAACGGTTTGTTAATTTGATTTTAAAAATATTCAAGTACTATGCTTTATAATTTTTTTTTTCAGAAGGTGACTTGTTAGACTTCTTTAAAAATTTCAAGATTTATTCTTTAGCTCCACAAATTCTTTTTTAATATAGTCTTTCTAAGAAATTAAATCTAATTTTGATTATTTTTTTTAGTTTCCGTTTTTATTGGACTACTTTTTTCATAACATATTAAAAATAAATTATTGAAGATTAAAGGAATAGCATTAATTTCTTCTGTTTCTAATAATCTTGGATATTATCAAAAATTTCAAATCTGTTTTCAAATTTCGGAAATCTGTATATTTCACTGTAAATTATAAAAATATCTAAAATTTTTAATTAATATGTCAAATTAAAAAAACAGAACTTAGTAAAACAATAACTTTGAAATTCAAAATGTACATGTAACAAAAATGCATGTGCAACCCCCTCATTTACCCATTTATGCGCTTTCTCTAATTCCTCTCTTGTAACGAAAGATCTCTTTACATTATAAAGAAAAGGAGACAAGTTAACGGTGTTGTGAAGATCCGATGTAACATATAAACTAGTTATATTAACTAGTTATACAAATTCCATTATTCGAAGATATAACCAGCTATACAACTTCTAATATTCGAAGGTGTAACTCAGCTTTTAGCCCAAGGCAGAGATGAACGACAGTTTTTACGCGTATTACAAGTCTATATAATATCAGGAAAACCACAAAAGTATTGGATCCTTGTGTTTGATTTTCTAATAATGAAGAGAAAACATAAAGAGTAACATGGAAATTTTGTTTTCCGATAAATATTTGACGTAGTCTTTGATATTGCATTAAATAGGTTGATTTTTTCAACTTTAAAGCGGAATTGGGTCCTGGGTAAGACAGTAAACTATACCTCCTTACGATCTAGTAAATCCTGTATACTCTGAAATTTCTTTACGAATTACCGTTTTGGATATTGAAAGATGTTGAAATAAGGTAAAATGCCAACAACTGAAATAATTTTCAGTTAACCGGTTCCTTCAACAGTTCAGTTGAAAAAGAAAAGAAATAAACGTCTTGTATTCAAATAATGTATTTAAATAACTTCAAGGAAAATGTATAAAATAAAAGATTCAACTTTAATTTAATACACTCAGAAGATGATATACAGTGAAAGTTTGTTTATTTTCTTCATAACCTGCGTCCCAGTTATGAATAAGAAATATCAATAAATTGGATAACCTATGACCTGATGTTTCTATACCGCAAATACCGGTTTGCTTTTTTAAATTAATCGACTACAGGCTACGTAACATAGTGTACAGTATATTTTATTTTCTCTTTTCTCCAATATTAGTTAAAAGAGATGAACTCACATTTTTAAATATACGTATTTTTTATTTTATTTTTTTATAGTAAATTAATTTAGATTTTTTCTAACTACATATTCTTTTGGAATTTTAATTAACACGGACGACATTCATGATGTTATTCAAAACCCTTTATTTGTATGTGTGTGTGTGTATATATATATATATATATATTATTTGCATAGAATTCCTGTGTATTTGAAACATTAGTTCACGCATTCCATTTAATATTATTTTTTCACTGTTTTCATTGGTTATAATGAGTTTTATTGTCCTTTTCTTGTTTAACGAGAAAAAATAAAATATTTTTATTATCCCATTAATTTGCTTCCAGTGTATTGTTTAAGTTAGTTTTTATCATAGTACAAATATATATATATATTTTTTTTTAAATTTATCATTTATTTGCTACTGAATATTCTATAGCAAATAAATTTATATTCTGGTGAGAGAAAAAATGAAAGATTGTAATTATACATTAAACTTTAATTACGTACTTTATGTAATAAAAATAAATAAATAAAAAATGATCAGAACGTTTTATGCGCGATGACATTCATTTTACAATACTGGACTCAAATTAATTTACTGTGTAACTTCTCTATGTATAATATATATATATATATATATATATATATATATATATATATATATATACATATATAATTTTAGATATATATTTTAAATTAAAATTGTTTTGTTCATAATTGTCGATCGTCAAATATAGAAAAATGATTTATACGTCAATAAGAATGTAACGTCATGTCCGTAAGATATTTACCACTATTATCTACAATAACGATTTTAGTTTAAAATATAATTACACATAGAGAAGTTACACATATCAATTTTGAATTGCATCTTCTATGAAATCCCTGATGATGGAGCGGTGACTCCGAAAGTACTAGGACACATATTGAAAATTGTTGGTAAGTGGAAACTTTAATTTAAATAAATTGTATTAATATCAACGGTGCCAAATGCTTAGGACATTTTTTATAAATTAGTTTTAATCAACATTTGGATAGTTTATGCAAGTGTAAATATTAACCAAAGTTCTCTGTTTTTCATCATTTGCTAATATAACGTTAATAACAATAATTCGTAGAATTTATTTAGCGGGGAAAATTTGTGTATGTTAAAATATATACTTTTATTTCAGTAGTTCATTAATTATTCCTTCATGAGATAAAAAAAGCATAGCATGTTAATAATAACTATATCAATCCAACAAATATACACACTCTCTCTCTCTCTCTGTGTGTGTGTGTGTGTGTGTGTTTGTTTTTTATTTGTGCGTGCGTGCTTGTATGATATATATATATATATATATATATATATATATAGATAGATAGATAAAACCAATATTCTGCTATTCTGAAGTAAAATATGTTTAATTAACTTTTTCCCGCCAAAAAATTTACTCAAACTTATTAATGATGAAATAAGCAAATACGCTCGGTAACTATTCATTCACAAATTATGATCATCGTTCGATTTGATTCTTTTCACATTAAAGATTTAAATTATGTATGTACGTAATAATCCCTCATTAATTTTGTACTAAATGTTCAATTACAACCGAATTCAACGTTAATGCAGTAAGTACCTTTTAACATTAATTCAAAAATTAATATTTATGTAAGTAAATTAAGAAATTATATAATAATATTTGACCGGTGTTAACGAGTAATCTTCAGAACTAATACGATTACACTGTTTACAGTGAAAAGCCTGGATTATATAAAATTTTATTGAAATCGATAACCGGCAGCATTATTTTTTATATAACTTGAATAATACTGAATTTAATTAGTTTATAAAAGATAATAGAAAAACAAAGACTCCAGTCCATTTTTATTTTTAATCGAATAAAAACGGGTAAAAAAGTGTTAATACTCTGAAATGGCCGGACAAAGAAGAAAAGCACCTGGGCGGTCACCCGGAGTCGTAAGTCGGACAGCAGACGGAGTCGCTGATTATGACATAATTCAGAAAGAAGACAATGGGCACGGTAGCCGGCCGGTTCTACCGACCACGAAAAAAACCATCCAGATTGTTTATAGGCCTTCTCGTGAAAGAGGCAATTATGAAATCTAAATGACAATATTGGGGTAATAAATATCGTTGTGTATTATGCGAAACCGGTACGGTCAGTCTAAAAGATGTACGGTCTTTTTCAATTATTACCGATCGGGCTCTGTTCTCTCTCCCGCTCTTCTCCATAGTATTGAGTTATAAAGTACTCGGCCTTTTGTTATGGCTGGCTGATCTTAAGATTTACATAAAAACCAGTCCATCGAAGCGAATCGCCTCGAGCCAAGTATTAGCCACACAAGAAGAGGATCAAAAATTGTTTAATGATTTATAACACGAATTAAAAATATTTAACGGAAAATATTCAATATTATATTCATTCATTATTTATAAAAAAAAAAAATAATAATAAAAATTATTCTTTAACCGATATAAATTCTATAATGAATAAAATTATTTTGCAAATATGTATTTTCAGAGAAGTAGAACAGATAACAATAGTTTTATTTATTCACGTAAAAAACTATAATTTAGAAAATAAAATTCATAATGACCGTTATCAGGATAAAATGAAGGCGGTTTGCTATAGTAAATATAGCACTTATTGATTATACTAATTTATTATTGTTTAATAATATTTTTAAAATATCGAATTTATAAAATATTAACTATTTATTATTCCAGGTTTTATTACTAGATTATTTATATAAAATAATATTTATTGAAAAAGGAAAACGAATGAATAAAATCACAAAAAATATTGCAATAAAAAAGCAAAATGTTTCAAAAAAAGTTGTACATTTCCCTTTCAGGACTGTGTATTTTAGTATAGTACAGTTATTTTTGTTTCCGTGTAATCTATTCCTTTTTTACTTATTTAAATATGTTGGGTCACTTTTTTATCTACAGTTTTTTATCAGTTTGTTTTTTTCTTTTCAGTTTGTGTATCGTTCTCTTTTATGTCTTCGTAAATTTTTTTGTCAAGTATTTTTCTGCTCACTGCCCTTTCTAGCCTCCAGAGTTAGAAGTTTTAACATATTTTTCACAGTTTTTTTTAACTCATTGTTTTCTTTGTTTCTCTACAAAGAAAAATGTGTAGGTACGGTTAGATATTTATATCCAATGTTTTATTTTTAAAATTATAATTTTCTTACGTCAGTGTTCTCAGTTTTTATTTTATACATAAGACGATTTTATATCACGACTTGTGAGGTCTCAAATTAAGGCTTCTTTCTAGTACATTATGCAACGAGCTTGTAATGATAACCATTAATACACGAGTGCAAAGTAAATTATGGCGCGAGCCTTGGCGAGTGTCATAAACTTCGCAAGAGTACATGAATGGCCATTATAGAGAGTTGCATACCGTATATTTTCTACGGCTGAGAAAAATATCGAGATTATTGATTTAAATCAATGATTGAAGACATTCTTTGGAAATGTTTTTTTTAAGTTTTCAAAAAATACATTAAACAATATATTTTGCGGCAATTGGTCAAAAGTTTCCCATTTCTTTAACATTGATCAGCGTTAAACACATTTCTTTCTCAGAATCCGGCATAATTAATAGAATCCGGCATAATTAAGTGTAATATAGAGACTTAGTTACCTATCGGTGTACTTTCAAATTAACATTTGCTTTCTACCTATTAAATCGGATTAAAATCAAAATAAAAAAGCGGCTAATACTTTAAACAATACCCGCTTCTGATAGGTAAGTGGTTGAAAAGAGTTGGCTTTTGATAGGTTGAACACCTGCAACGTAATGAAAATCTGTTGCATAATGACCCTCATTGTGTTACAGATTCCAGCCTCGTAATTCAAACGTTATAATACAGGCGTAGAAAAAAAGTTACAATTAAACCGCTACCGACCTTTAAATTTGGTTTACTAGTAAATTTTTATGGTATTCGATAAATAAAATATCGATATCTTGATGTTTTTTTCTTACAGAAATTATATTACATGTTAATATAGCGTTTGAATAAATTGTTACTCATTATTTTAAGAATATTTTTAATTAAAATTATATAATTTTAGTCTTTTTTTTAAATAAGCATTATTAGTCTACTTTAACCTTTGTTGTACAATTCTCATTTAATTTATAAATGATCTTTTTTTCTTAATAATTCAGGTAAGAAAGTAATTATTATCAGTGCGTACATATAACCACCACTGGAATAATCTGGTAGAAAGGCTTTATAAATAATGAAAGATTTTTGATTATGTTTTTTCATAATCAAGCTGTTACTCAACAGTTTTTCTGCATATAAAAGAAAAGCAAGTAACTAATTTCAAAATTGCAAGGCAAGACTCGTACTCTGTTCAGTGAAAGTTTAGGATACCGGCTATGATGGTTGCATAGAATTAGTTTCATTACTATACTTTATGAACCTCGTGAATAAATCGTTTTAGAATTTATGTAACTAAGTTTTGTTTCAGTTAGATATCATGTCCTCATATAACAAAGGGTAGAATTCCTCTTGTAATGGATTGTTTCCTCAATACATTATTTTAGCAGAAAGTATAATAATAATAAGTTGTTTTATACTATCTATCTTAGATTTTCTTACTGTTTTGGTTATGACACGTATAAAGCATTTGAGATACTAATAATTTTTTTCCAATGAGATTAATTATGTTAATTATATAGATAGCCTCTTTGATAGGGAAAAAAGTGAACGTGTCGCTTTTAGCATCGAATAACACCTAAAAATTTCGATGGGCTTTTGGTGTATTGATATGTTTGACCTTCAGAGAAAAAAGCCATAAGATATTACTTTACTTCCCATTTTTCTTAATAAGCCTGATATGGATGCTTGTTTTTCTTCCTAATGACTACTCGAAGTTGCCTAGTAACTCATTTCAAGTTACGTATACCGTTGTTACACTTATCATACATATTTAATATTTTACGAAGAATATTTACTTGTTATAGTTGTTTTGATTTAATTTTTTTAATATTAAGAAAATATTTACATAGTATTGTTTACTTTTTGCAATAATATTTATTTCATAAACTGTACAAATTTAGTAATGGTTATAACATAATTGTATATCATACTAATAAAACTGACACGATCGTTGTTTGAAAACTAACATTACGGATTTGTTTATTATCCAAATCAAATTAGTTTTAATTTTATTCAGTTATTTAACTGTGTTCTACAGCTGATACAACTATTTCCTCGTCTATAATAGGAAATGCTAAGTATATTTACCGAAAGAGTTGTTTGGACATTAAGGGTAAACAAGATCGGTTCGAAAAGGGATGGTGAGAGAAATAAACAAGAGTAAACGTGAATGAATGAATGAATAATGGTCGTACAGAAGAGTAAAGAAGGTGAAACAAGCTAACAGTTCATGTGGTGGAATATTGTTTTTGTTTATTATCCGTAAACATGAATCCGAAAGTAGTGGGGAAAGACTATGGAAATTAGGTTTAGAACTCTAATGTATTCATCTCCACGACCTTAGGCTACGCTTAATTTAAATTTAAATTGAATATTTCAAAAAGTTAAGACAATACTTTTTTTTAAACCAATTAACATTATTTCATATCTTTGTCTCAATTTAACCGTGACTTTTACTTTTATGTATTTTTTTCTTTTTTTTCATTTCAGTGACAGTGTCGTCTTGTTATAGCCTCAAGTTTTAAAAAGAATTAGTCTTCGTATCTTTTTTCCTTTATCTCAAACGGCTTTTTTTATGCATATAATCAAATATCATCAAAACCTTGTTTGATATTTATAGAATGTTCTGTATAATTATTATTTACTTTCAAGCATCCTTTATGAGTAGTTTTCATGCACATGCGCATGACCGACTCTAATTTGTATGAGTATTACTGATGATGCTTAATGTTTTAGAAATACAGTATGATTATCTGTCCGTATAGAAAATTGTACGTAAATAATGAACAGTATGCATGATACTTAAATTAACCCGGTATAACATATAAGTAGCCTCTTTGATTTTAAATGAACCTATTAAGTAGAATGAAATATTTCAAATTTTTAGAATTTTTTTTTGAAATTTTAAGGATTGAATTACAAAGAGTTAAAAATTACAAAATCTGAATGACAACAGAGCTATTTTCGCATTGGGGTAACTCTGTACAATACTTTGACCTACGAGAGACAGCCTTATTATTAAACTTCCGTTCTGTAGCCATTTTTAATAAAATGCCAATCCATTTAAAAGATTTTCCTACTAATTTATTTAAAACGATTCCAATTCAATTAAACGATTTCCTTTTACAAAATCCATATTAAACTCGTGATGAATTTATAAATAATACTAATTAAAAAAAAAAGAATCCTCTACATCCTTTTTTAACATGTACTCATATCAAATAATTTCAATTAACTCCTTAAAAAATATTATTTTATTTTTTATTGACTTTATTAGCTTCAGATTTTTTTTATTATTAAAAGGCCTTAATTACTTTTCTCTTTCATTTTTTTTTTTTTGTGTTGTGATCATCACTGCGTTTTCCGAAGTTTCTTTTGATCCTTCCAAACAAATGTTAGGACAGTTCACTTTTTATTTGTTCACAGTGTAGCATGAATATCCATTTTTTTGGAAATATGTACCCAATAAACAATTAACTAATCAACCTTTACGTAATATTTCTATATTTTTTCGGAATCTCTAGTTTTTTTTGTTTACACTTGTTATTATGTCATTATTACTTTTCTGATATCATAGCTGATGCTCTACAGCTAAGAAAATATGGTACGACGTTTCATCACCAATGGACACCAAAAAAACAAAACACGTAGGGGGTAATGTTCGTATGTACGTTTGTTGGCATGTTTAAAGCTAATAACCTTTTACTGGATAAATCGATTTTGATTAAATTTGGCACAGTGATTCATGTGTATGGAGCAATTTGTCGATAAATGTTTGGGGTCAATATCTTCAAGGGATGAAGTAGATAGTTTATTGTGCATAAAAAAGGATGGTGCGTAGGTTTTTTTGTTGTATGTGTTCACATTTTTATTTTAGCTGCTATTGGCGCAGAGCGGACCAATGATGGTGCGCCGGGCGGCTGCGCGCAGCGCACGAACGATTTATACTTCTCTAACGGTTCATTGTTCGAACGATTTGATCAGTTTCTCAAAATTTTGTAAACATAACCCCACCTTACATTTAGCCCAGTACATGCGTACATCTTACCATTTAAAAATAATTGCCCCCAAATTCTCTCCGTTCCCAAAAAATCGAATAAAGTTATTTTTTTATTTATTGCATATTTTTTAACCGATTTTTTTGTATTTTTTTCCTAGGCACAGTAATAGAGTGCAAGTAATTCTTTGGGAACAATATTTGTTGGGGGGGGGGGGGAAGCCAATCAAAGTTTAAAAAATCAATTTTTTGAATTTTTAAAGCTTTTTTTTGGTTTATTTAAACTTTTTAATGCTTTTTAATAAAACTATTATATAATTTTCATTGAACAAGCATTTTTAATTACTGTAGAAAGAAATCAAATTTTTCTATTTTAATCAGAATCGATCGGTTTTAGAAATTGAAAAGCTAGATTCAAAAAAAAAATATTCCTTTTGAAATGTACTGCATTCAAAAATCTATAGTCAGACAATCCCCATACCATAAAATTAAATTCCCTTTAACTTTTAAGATCAATAGATTATCGTTTTGACTTTTTTTGGATGCTTAGTCTGTTTAAATTTCTAATTTTTTTGCGATGTCATTGATGTAAAAAAATATAATTAAACAAATTTTAATTAAGATAACAAAGAAAGCGTATGAATATAAGTTTTATTTGGGATCAAAATCCCAATGAAGTAGAAGAAAAAACGATAACATTATAAATAAAGATATCAGTACATCGCTTAATCTACTAGCTGCAGAGGCGTCCCATAGGCACGCCCTCCGGGGGGGTTGCAATGGCGGGCGGCGTCTCGGAATGGGATCATAAGTGTCCAAAATTGAAAAAATATATTTCATATATATATATATAATAATAATAAAACAAATATACACCTGACCACCACGAGACATGTACAAACGAATCGGGATTTTCCGCTAGTGATCGGTACATTCCGGTGCTAAGCTAGAGGGATGGACTCACAGCCAGATAGATACACATACAAATGCTCTTTAGTAAGGTAGAAAACGTGGATAAAAAAATATTATATTTCATTATTTGTAGGGATGTTTGTTTTTTATAGTTGTTCAAATCTGAATTTCAATTTAAATACAACATCGCTACTTTCCAGTTGTAAATATTTTCATTCGTTATAATACAAATATATCAGGAACAGAATATTTTATTTGAATAAATAAATTTGAATTTAGATTATTAAAGTCGTAAATGTAAAATGTAAAGTCGTAAATGTAAAATGTAAAATTTTCCTTACTTCATACTTATGAGATAAGGTAATATGTTTGTGAAATTATATCTGTTGAAGCTGGGAAAAGTATAATTTTTAAATATTCAGTTATAAGAAGAGAAATTAGAAATTATATATTAATATATTTATTATATATTTAGTAAAAATTCATAAAGTATTTCTGTAATATTTTTCATCCTTACTGTTTGTAAAAAATATTATTTATTTTAATTTAAAATAATAAACTGTGTTCTTGGAGTTGTGACAAAGTTACATTAAAAATTTACGTGATCCTACTTTCTGGGGGAATGAAAAGCAATAGTGAACTGGGATGAGTTGCACGCCCACTTGTCACGTTCAGAATCCACTATCTACATGTGAATAAACGGTATTAGTACCAGTACTAGTGGAAATAGTAGTGTTAGTATCAAATAGTGTCATACGCTCAAAGAATTGCTAAGTATCTTTTGTGATCAGACGCACATGTATATCCAGTTATAGTTATGCATCGGTATACTTGCGTATCTATCCACATACTGCAATATGAATATGGCAATCTTAATAACATTTAATACTCTGTTATTTAATAAATTTATTAATACAATTTTAGGATATACTATATGTAAAATATTTTTCAAATAACTATTTTTAGGTTTTATTTTAAATTTAAATTGATAATTTAATTTAACAGCGGTACATTTGAACGATTTACAAAATTATAAATTCTGTTTGTGGAATATTATTTATAATTAATTTAAGCTGATTGTTGGACGAGTGGTTTACGTTATCGTAAACAAATCATTCTTACGTACTTTTGATGCGGTTGTAACAGATTAAAGTCTAATTAATGATAGAATAGTTTTTAATTATATTTATTCATCTACGTTGATAAGAAAAACTGTCGAACTCTATTTTTTACTTTTTATTTATTTTTTTTTTTGCTCAATAACAATTATAATTACAATCTAATTAAACTTATAATCTGTTAAAAGATATTATGATCTAAAAATAAAAAAAAGGTTAGCGAGATTTTGTGTATATAGTAATAATTATACTCGTAAGATAAATTAATATAGAGGTTTTCTTTCCTAGTTTCTTCCAAAAAGTGATATTTGATATAAAGAAAAAACTTTCATGAAAATTATTAATAGTTACATAATTAATTCTTCTGGAGACAGAAACTGCTTTGTTTTAATGTGAAAACTGCTCTAGTTAAAAAAAAAGTCTCTATAGAATCTCCGAAATTATTTTTCAAATTAGATTCTAATAATATTTCTCAGAACGATGATTCACAATCCTTAAAAAAGGCTGCGCTTGGTAAATTTTAAAAGCTCTGTTTAAAACACATATTTTTTGTTAAAATAATAAGTTACTCCATATTAAGTTTACTCCGCTATTAGTTCAGATTTTAATAAAAGTTGTTTGGAGATTGCTTTGAGTACAAAAAATTTTCAGTGTGGAAAATATAAGTTTACAACTTATTTGAAATTACATTAATAAGTTTTTTAACAATATTACGAGTAATTTAGGAAATCGACAAATTTCTGTTAAGCAAGGTTTCGAATGAACTAAAAGTAACTGTCTACTGGATAAGTTCAATACGTAAGAATTTTTTATAAAATAAAAATTATATTTTATTTATGTTAAACTATTTATGTAGTTTATAATTTTAGATATTGATCTGTTGTTTGTTTTTTTTTTTTTTTTTTTGGCTTGTCTCAACTTAACTGGCAAATGGTTTTGTAAAATTCATTCCCGTATTATTTAACACGCAAAACTATCATTCTACTATCGCGTTTTCATTTATTTATATCCAAATAAAGGCGGTGAACAACAGGAATAACGTTCTTCCTCTGATATCTTATTGGAGCTCCCCTGTCGCTGCTGATCGTTAGTTTACATTTCGAAAAACAAAAATGGAACTTAAGCGTTATTGTATACAAACAATATATAACATGTGAAGCGGTACACGAAAGTAAACTTATTTTGAATAAAAATGTAATAAGAATTATTATTTCCATGTTGAATCTGTTATGTGTAATGTTGAATTATAATATTTTATTAAACGCCGTATTATAATCATTTTAACTGTGTGTGCACTTTTGGCATGTCAATGGTGTTTGTGTAGGAATAAAATTTGTGAAGGAAAGTATCGTTATACTTAATTTATTTTTTTAAAAAGGCAGCATTTTTGTTGAAGGAATACAAAAGGATGGTAATGCAGATATTTATTTTGGAAACTGAAATGAAGTTCGTACAGATAAAAAAGACATTTTATTGTTACAACTTTAAAAACGACATTTTTACTGTCGGATGATTTCGTTTCATTCTTTATTTTTTCAAGTTCTCATTTTTAAAGTATTTATACTAGGGTACATTTAAAATTAATTTTTTTTTTAATCATTCTCCTTTTGTTTCAGTGTTTAGATAAGGTTTAGTGTTGTTCATATTGTTAAAATAATTTATCTTATGTGCTTTCTTATGCCATTTTTTTGTTGTAATTCTTCGTTTTTATTTTTTTTTCGTAATTTTTTCCTTTCTTCAAATGAATAAAGTGTTACGCTTCTGTTTTGCGTTGATTTATTCTTTCCGCTGTTTTTTCTTTTCTTTACTTTTCTTCGTCGACTATCATTTTTATTTTTTAAAAAGGAAATATATAACGTTTAACATAAAGCGCTTTAAATGTTGCAAATTAGTAAATTGGTAATTAATTTCAAATAATTTCAGGTAAAAAAATTTGAAAAGATAATTTTACTTTTAAAGAAAGAATTATGGAGA
Source organism: Lycorma delicatula (assembly GCF_047948215.1). Classification (NCBI taxonomy): domain Eukaryota; kingdom Metazoa; phylum Arthropoda; class Insecta; order Hemiptera; family Fulgoridae; genus Lycorma; species Lycorma delicatula. The sequence goes on along the minus strand of NC_134457.1, from coordinate 156,036,263 downwards.
TATAAGCAAGAGATCAAAGAGAAAAAAATTAAAATTTTATCAGTTACTATCAAAAATAATGAGAATCTGAAAAATAATGATAACAATTGCCTGTTTGATCTACTGTTTAATCCGGTAGATCTCAGTGAAGGGTGTGATGGCTACAGGTTTACAAAACTTTAGAAAATAAATAAAACTGTTGAAAGACAATCCATCACCTACTCAAAGTTATTTTATTTCTATTGTTCAAATATAATATTTTATAAATTAAAATTTAATTTAATTTAATTTAGGTAATTTCTTATGAAATCTACCTAAAAATTGATGAAAGTAATTTTAAATTTAAAATAGACTGGCTAATATTAGACTATCGTAGCAAGTAAATTTATAGAAGCGAATTGTTTTGTTAATATTTTTTTCACGATAAATATTTAGAAATTTCTCTATCTTGATACAGTTTATATTTTTTGATAAGGTAACATCTTAAAATATTACTGTTATTTTGGTTTTTATTTTTCGTCATCGCTTAATGGGCGTAGAAGTAATATTTTTAGAATATTTATTTTTAAAAATTGTTTAATTTTGAATTTGCTGAATAGATTACTATACAATTCTTTGTCTACAACTTACAATGGTTACATGACATAATTTACGATATACAGGTACGTGTAAAAAATAAAATTTAACTCGAAAAGGTAGTACTTAGTATTCTTGAAGTTACTTTAGCTGTTTCCGGCGAGAATCCCACTACGACGGGTTTTTGAGAATTCAGCCATCAGAAATCGTATGATTTTTTTTTCTTCAGTCATAATAAATAGTTTATTTTTCTTTTATTTCGATCAATTTTCTTGACATAATTTAGTATAAATTTCAGTCATACGCAGGATTTAAACTTAATCGGAATTTTTTAATTTAAATTGTCTTTGATCATAATTTGTTCGTTATAATTATTTATAAACGAACATATTCCTAAAATTAAAATATCTAAATACGTAATCTTTATGAATATTTTTAATTTAAATATCATCTAATTACTAATTTAAAATGTTTCATTTTTATACATTGGAATTAATAAAAAAAAAATAAGTATGAAAAGTCCAGTTTTAAAACCGTACTTTTATGTTAGTCTAACTTTACTTTTTTTTTTTAGTTACATTAATACGATGGTTGTTTTTTATAGATAAATATAAAGCTTATGTTGGATTAAGAAGAGGAAACAAAATGGTTGTTTCAACCTTAACTGTACAAGTCGTTTTTACAGACACCAGACATATCTTATAGGATTTACAACCCTCTAAAAATGTCTTCCTATTTCAGTATAACTAATCAAAACATCATGGCAGAATGAAGGGGGTAGGAAAATTTACCCTCCGTAAAGCCTGGTCCCAGGAGTCTGCGTCCTTCTTACTGGTGATTAGATTCTGTAGACTCTCCCCTTATTTCTAGTATAGGGTGTTGCTTTGAATGTTGAATCCATCTGTCTAGAGTTAAAACATGAGGGGGCAGACGTCATTTAATAAAAAAATAATAATAATAATAATAGAAAAAACTTTGTAACATTCATTTAATCAAAACTTTCATCTTAAAGAGGATTGTTGGGTTTTTTCTTGTCGGATCATTTTAAAAATGTATAAAAGTAAAGAATGAGCTTATTTAGTTTTCTATTATTTGCGAACATAATATATTTTATTATGTCGATGGTAGAGATTTTAAACCGACTACGGTTTTTACTATATTTAAAGGAATGCGGTTTTCCTGTATAGTTTAGAGATTATGATTAGTTACTAAAATGTTTTTATATAATTTGAAAAGTTTAAAAATATTTTTAATATAGTTTATGGTCTAGTTATACTTATAAATTTAGTTTATTACTTTTCTGTGTAATATTATAAGGAAAATTACGTTTAATATTTTCTTATATCACGAGTTCTTATTAATTAGGAAATTGTATCTTTAAATACCAGAAAACTTTAAATATTTCAGACTTTTAAATAAAATTTATTTAACCGATATATAAATTGAACTGGAATAGTTATATAAATCCTAACATAATAACGTGGTCATCTCTAACGCAGGCCTGTTGTAAAAAAAATTGTTGATACCAACATATAAATACGTAAACATGCATTTGTTGTTAATATAAACAATTTTGTGATTTTTGATTTACACGAACTAAACAACCAAAAATCTACATTCAATATTTGCATTTCTGCGTAAAGTGCAGTAAAATACGGTAAAATGTTCATACGGTAAAATGTTCAATATATCAAGCATAATATATTTATTATTTTATTTTTTATAAATTATGTAAATATATTTTTTGTTTTTTATTAATATAAAAATGTTACTTATTACTGAGTGATCGTATCCCAGTTTTGTATCATCACTAATTCTTTTTAAAAAAATACACCGTATTTTGTTCTGTGTAAGTACTGATTCAGAATTATTTTATCAGATCAACAAAAAAGTAAGAGAAAATTCTCAAACAACTGTTTACATAAAGTAAAAAATGAAATAATTTCTATTGTTTTATTTTCATTCCAGTGGTTAAATATTTTGAATTAAATTTTAGTTTTTGATATAAACTGAGAAAATTTTTAATCTATAATCTCGTCTCATAATTTTTCAAGTACAGTACATACAGGACTACTTTGTAAAGAAAACTTGTTGGACCGGCGAGGGTGGTTTTTTGGTACCTACGACCTCCTATCGCGGTATAATATCTCCCACTGTACTACTAGCAGTGATAAGAGTATTTTAGACATCCCCTATTGCAATTCTGTGTGTAAATAATGCTTTCTAAATTTAATAATAATACTGTGGAACACCTTAATTTAAACTAAAGCATTGTAATTAAAAATGATATGGATACGTTAAAAATAATGCTGATTACCTGAAGGTTAGTTTTTGAAAATTTCCTTTTATATTACTATTATTTCCTTAAAAAGACTGCACGGAGAATATATTAATGTAAGATCGCGCGCGCGCGTGTGTGTAAATTATAGTACTACATACTCGTATATATGTTACCGTTAAAGTGTATAATTTAGTTATTTCATGAAATAATAGGTATTTCACGAATTACCTGACTGAATCTGTTAAAATATCAAATAAATAAACACTATTTCAAACTTAACCTAGTTATTCCATAAAGTAACTTGTTTTATAAATTAACTAATAATAAGTAATTAAAATCTTCAAGAAGTACGTTTACCACATAAAAAAATTATTGGGCACTTCTGCGCAAGAAGACTGTGTTTTCGTGACTTTAACAATTATTTGCATAATTGTTTTGCGCAAGAAATATACAAAACAAATTAAATGAAAAAATTAAAATAGATGTAATTTTTTTTTATTTAACATTAAAATATGGTTTCCGTTTATAAAAAAATAAATTATTACATCTGTAATTTGATGACATAATTAAAAATAACGAGTAGACCCTACACACAAGCATGAAATTTTAATTCACTCATCACTATGAGTCATTGCATAATCGCGTACGAAAAATATACCAATACAAGATCGTAACTGTTCATTTACGCTCAATTTAAGGTCACATGCTCAACTTCAGATACACTACTACAGCATATCTAAATTTCAATGAAATTGATCTAGTAGTTTTGAAGATTTTCGAACCACAAAATTTTATAAATATACACATATATATATAAAGAAGTACATTTTAAGTGAATGGTATTTTCGTACTTCTCTTACCTCAGAACGTAAAGAAAATCTAATTTCACCTTCCAGTTCCACCGTTTGACTTAAAAATAATACAGTACTTTTTTTTAGAAAAGTCGGTAAATTTAGATGTGCTGTAATAGTTTATCTGAAGTTATGTATGTGAAAATTTGATGAAGACTGGTTGATTCGGTCTTCAGTTACGCTCAATTTACGATCGACAACAGACAACATAACTTCAATTTTAGGTTATACTGATTTTGGACTGGTGTATTTTTCGTACGCTCTTTTGCAGAGGGTCACAGTGATGAATGAATTTAAACTTGATGCTTGTGTTTAGGGTCTTCTTGTTACTTTTTAATAATATCATTCTGAGTAATGTTTTTATATCGACGATTATACGGTATCTACCGTCATGTCTAATAGAATATGTACGTTTCATGTAAAATATCGAACCGTGATCACTTGTACAATAAAAAACGAGATCAGGTTTTGGAGCTATCCCCCGCCACAGTTAATTTTTCTACTCCCTGAATTTCAAGAACATCATAACGATGAAGTAACCAGTAACATGGTATTTTCTTGTGCTATTTTAGCATTCTTTACGGTTAGGAATTGCAGCATACGTACTGATTATAAACCAGCCATAATCGGTTCAGCTGTTCGGAAAACAGCGTTCACGTACCGTCTTTAAAACTTTAACGATAGGGCAATCGTAATTCTATAAAATAACTACTTAAATTGTGCAATGCAATAATTTTATACACTTTAATTGATTTAATCAACTAATTCATAGTTATTTTATGAAATGACGGGTTCCACACTTTAACGGTAAACATAAATATAAAACATAATACTTTTTATATCGTTGTACTTTTTTTTAACAAAAATGTGTAATAAAACATTTTTTCAACCGACACTTAAAAATTTTAAATTCATTATTTTTTGTATAGATTATTTTATTAATTTATAGCTTTTTAAACAGAGTCGTTTAAATAGTTTTTCATTATTGATTTAAATACCCGATTGTATCGGCGGTTTTCAATAAAAAAGGAATGATTTGAGTTCTACAGTGTAATTCTAATTATACAAAATCGTATTATTCTTTAAAGATAGAATTTAAATTACGTTATTTAATCGTTATAATAATGGAGATTATTATTTCCCATTAAATATGAAAATGTGTTATTTATTTTAATGTATCTTCTACGTATTATTCAAGAAACTGAGAAAAGAAAATTGATAACTTTTAAATAATGCGTGAAATATGTACGGGTATTTAAAAAATCGTATATAATTTTTATTTTATTGAATGTTTTAGACTTCGTTAAATTTATGAATTATAGCATGCTTTATTTTCTTTTTAATCGGTTTTGTAGTAAAATGAATTAAAAATATTTAAAATTGAAAAAGATCTTTTATCGATAGCTTTATTTTTTTTCTTTTATTGTATTTACTGTTATTAGTTTATTTATATTTTTTTTCTATTTCATTAGGGTTTAACCAAGCCGAGAGTAGAAAATAAGACATCGTCGAGATGGACGGATTACAAGAGGCAGATCTCAGTCTCGTCTGTACCGAGGGAGATGGGTTGTAGTAGGCTTTTTCGTGAGAAGTGGCGGGGGGTGGGGGTTAATACGAACGGAAGCTGGCCCATAGGGTTGTTTGCCCAGAGGAGCTCAGAGGCCTTCTCTCTCTCATCTCATCTCATTCAGACTATTGAAAAGGCGTGGTTCGGACAAAGACTTTTTTTATCCCGTTCCATTTTTCATGGATAATGTCATACTTTAAGCCAGTACCCGATGAATGAAACCCCTTTAAGTCTTCAATAGGGAATCCGAGCTGAGACTCTGAATAGTTAAAAGATTTAGCCTGTGATTACTTTATTCTGTCACATATTCATGATTTATCTTCCAGTTATGGGTTTATTATCTGACATCGTTCTGCACCGGTGGATTCCAATTATCTCTTCTTGCTTACGTTTTATACGTATAAAACATTCAGTCTGTTTTTTTTTTTTATTATTACCTTTTGGTTGTTTTCATTTAGACATATTCATACAAAACCTCTTTTCTATGTTTTATTTCTTAATTCTTTTTTTTTTATCTTATATTCTAACAATCACTTTGTTAGTTACCCGAATAGTCAGTCGCATCCAGATAAAAGTATAATGTAAATCGTACGTATAGATCCAAGTAGTACATATATAACCTAATCGGATTTGTTGCTTCTTAAAACCCTATAATGGGAAAAGTGACTTAACTCTTTTTTTATACATTATTCTTACACGATGTATCCCGTATGAATTTAGTATTATTAAATACGAGACTTAAATTCTAAGAATCAGTCTTTTAGATGTTTTATTCAGTTTATAAAAACATTTATATATTAAATTTTCACAGATGGAATTCTTTTTTTGACTGAAATTTCAAATTTTTATTACTGAATTACTTAATTTTTTTCTTATTCTAAATAGGTACATGTCCGAAAGATTATAACTTAATATTATAAAAAATAAGTTCATTTTCATTGGTTATCGGAAATTCTACATTTTGCTTAAAATTTTTAATTTAACATCATTAGTATTGTGTATATATGACTGCTAATGTAATTTTAAGAATGGGTTCCTTCTGATTTGCTGAGTACAGGAAATGTTTCCCTGACTTTTCTCATCACTAGCACATTTAATTGATATGATGAAATACCACTCTGTTTAGGTGAATGATCTTTAATAAAAATAAAAAAATAAAAATTATTGGAAATGTTTTATTTGATTCCAGAATCGCCTAATCAATTCAGATATTCTGTAATTTTTATTTATTTATACAATAGCATATTAGCATATCCTGCTTCTGCTGTAGAGATAGCTTCTCCGCTTTTCATCCCAAAGGTTCTGGATTCAGATTCTCATCAAGCTTGATTCTCACATAGGTTTATGTACTATGAAAAACTGAAATTTATAAATAAATTACATCTTGTAGAATATTTCATAGATATAATTTTCTTGCCATAATTTAATATAAATATTTACTGATCACAATTTTTTTTGCAATATTTAAATTTTATTTTCTAGGTGAATATGGCGAGCGGATCTAAATCCATATATGAAAGTCTTGAAGGACGGGCCTCCTTAGGATCAGTTATAGTACTGCTACCTAGTCATTGGCCTGATTCCTGTGTACCGACACCAGGTTTAGTTCCACAACCTGCTCAGGGTGAAGTACCAGATTTAAGAATTGGAACGACCCATCCGGTTTATTTTGATACAGTTTGGACTCAACAGTCACGAGGTTGTGGAGAACCTGGAGATTTTATCTATTTGAGTGAAAAATTATTGAGGCAACCTTTAGATTTAGGTAAGTTTAAAACTAAAATTTTTTCACTAATTTTTTTTTGTTTCATCTTTTATGCTTTTTTTCTGGGTTTGGCATGAGGAATTTACAGTAAAAAGTTATTAATCGAAAAAATATTTTAACTGTACAATTTCAAAAATGTAAATATAAAATGAAATAAGCTTTTATTGTAGTTTTTATTTATTTATTTTTAATTGTTATTTCTAAGTTTTACTTTAAACAGAAAATTTTGATTGAATGTTAATTTAATTAAAACAACCACTATTGAATGCAGTCAGTTATACTGTGTACCTTAAATAAACTGTTGTTTTAATTGTCAGTGTTTAGTTAATGATATACGCTAGAGACTATGGTTTTGTTCATGGGTATGTTTGTATATGGAATTTGTATGAACACACAAAACTGCCCACACCTATAAAACAAACATTTATTTATGAATGAAGTATCATTTATGAATAAATAGTAGTTTGTATAACATACTTGCAAACTTTAAACTTAGAATTTAAAAAATTTCTGTTTCTGTGAAAGAATGAACACTTTTTATTCCTCAGAGAGTTGAGGTTTATTTTTTGTCCCAAATAAATGTAAGTAAATGTAACAATTAGAACAGATTGAAAATTTCCCATAGAGAACTGAAAAATGGATCTCTAGAATTAAAATTCCTTAAGTCTAATCTATTTTGTATTAAAAAATTACCTTGAATAATGATAGTTTTATTTGAGTTAAATCAAATATTAAAAAAAAGTAAATCAATCTTAACATCTAAATAAGGATTAGGATTAAAAAGTCCATTTCATTTGAGATTTATTTTTTACATTCCATTTATTTTTTTATTTTGGATGTGTCTTGTTTTTATTTCTCATTCTGAATAAAAAAAAATTATGCAAAAGGATTTATGGAAGCGTGAAATGAGATTTTGAAATAATTAGGCACAATTATACAATTAGGAAACTGATACTATTGAAATTCAACATATGTGGATTTTAATGCATTTAATTAAGTTCAGTGATATGTTTGATTGGAGAAAACTAAGAAATTTAATTAATAACAATTATCTAAATTAATAATTCAATCTTACAGTAAATATATATACTATTTATGAACAAAAACTTATCTCAGTTGACTTCATTTTATCATTATGTAAATTATCTGTGTAGTATCATCAGCTTTCATAATATTAAAGACAACATGTTTCCCTCTGCAAAGGTTGGAAAATTAGCTTAATTACGTTACTTCTGATCAGCCATGTATCTTCCATTACCTGAAGTAATGAAAATAAACAGTATTATTTCAAGTAGCTTTAATGCATGGTAGTTTAATCATTTCAAATTAATTTCAGAAACCCAGATTGACCTTAATACTTATTTTTTAGAGATTGATGAGAAGCAGATTCTGTAAGTTACAGCATGCTATATTATCTTATTATTTTTATTGGTTTTGCCATGAGTGTGATTTTAATATGGCTGATAACTTTTTATGTCAAGTTTTGTGTTTGATTACTCTAGCTAGCATTTCTGTTTATGATTGCAATATCACTTTTAACGTTAAATATAAAGAAGGAATATGATATATTCTTACCTTTTTTAAGAACATATATGTAGCTCCACCATTAATTCCATACTTTTAAAATACCTAGTCTTAAAAATTAATAATATAAATAAAAATAATATAAAAATTAATTATATATATTTTAATATCAAAGTCTTTCCTATAACTGAATGATACTTATCAGCATTATTACAGAAGTCCAACCAGTATAAGTAAAATATTCACCCAGTGAATTTCATTCTATGTCTGCCTATGAATTTGTTAACTGTATTCATTTTTAAATTTGTAATTGTAACATTTTTTTTATTTTTTATCCATTCACATTTAATGTTAGCAACTTTACTAATGTCAAGCAGTAGTAAGTGGACATGAAAGATACATCACCTTATTGTCCAGTGTAGACTGCTAGGAAAGGTTATTTAGAGTTAGATGTAATTAACTTCATTAATTATATATATAATATGAAATTAATTTCTCGTTGATTTTAATTAGAAACAAAAATAATTTTAAGTATTCTCAGAATAATATAAACATCACTTACAATTATAACTAAACCATTCACTAATATTTTAATTACACAGTGTATAATGATAATAACTATATGGATCCAGTTTTTGAATGGAAATTTTTGAATCGTCTTTGAAGTTTTAAATTTATTTAGTTACAAAACATTTACAGTAATTTCTGGTATTTTTAGAAGTACTGGGCACAAGTATTTTTACTAATACACAGTATTTCTAAATAAATATATTAAAAATTATACGAAGTGGCTCAAAAGAAACCGAAAGCGAAGCAAACGAAGGATACATGAACTGTAAGATGATGTTATACAAGTGAACGAAAGACAAAACGTACTTACGTCGGTTCCTCTGTCTCTACGGGTACTGTTGAAAATGTCGACCGCCATCATCCACACACAGTTTGACCCGTTGAATCACGTTCGGTATGAATTGCTGTAACTCGTCACGTTGGATATCTGTGATGGCGTTGCGTAAATTCTGTTACAGTGCGTCAAACTTTTCGTGGAACTTTCGTGGAAGGGTGGTTGTTCTGGTTTACCAGAACAACCACCCTTCAGGTTGCCCTACAAATAAAAATCACAACTGAATAGATCAGATGACCGTGGAGGCCATAGATCCTTCGAGACAGTCCTGTCAGGTGTCAAAACTGAGCGCACTGCTCCCAAGGAAGCGTGTGCTGTCGCGCCGTCCTGCTGGTAATTCGCGAAACGTCGTTGGTCTGGCGTCCATTGCTTTTCAAAGTGCTGGAAAATGTCCGCAAAGCAACGCAATTTCATGGGTCTTTGAAGAAAATGGGTCCAATGATTCTAGTCCCGGACATCGCAAACCACATTCCAATCTTTACATCATTCAGCGGTAGCTCGAGTATTTGCCTTGGGTTTTCGACAGCCAATATTGCGAATTCTGCAAATTAAAGAAGTCAGTGAGGTGGAACCTCACTGACTTCATGAAGTAGAGATTTGTATCGAATAAACCACTTTCGATTTCCTGCAGTAGCCGTGTGTAATACCGTACACTTTGTCATGGCCTGTAGGATTTAACTCTTGTAAGACCATGATCTTGTACGGCTTCAGGTTCAGATCTTTTAGGATGCACTGATATGTTTTTCATTGGCGAATGTCTTCCTTCTGCGCCTCGGTCTTTTTCACAGTTTGGTACTGATGATTTTTATCAAGCAGAAATCCAGTTTGCTCATACTTCTTTATGAGCTCGTGTATAGATGACTTGACGGGTGTTTTGAACTCTAGACGGAATTTTTCTTAAATTCCTTTGATCGATCTGCCCTGTACATAATATTTCTTGGCGATGAATATTCTGGCATCCTTCGTCTGCGGCATATTCGTGCGTATGCACTGCTTTTTTTTTAACCTCCGGGTCCACCGTTAGGCACGCTTCAGAGGATGAGATGAATGATTTGTAGCCTTTGTGAAAATGTCATGCCTGCCAGGGATTCGAACCTGGGACTTCCGGATGAAAGGCCGAGACGCGTATGTGCAGGAAACTGCGTTTCCTGCACAGATACAGGTCGTGTTCACGCTCTGTGATTTTCCCCTTTCACCGTTCAAGGTCAATATGCATCATTTTCGCTGAGTGGCATTCGAAATATTATTGCTTTTTGCTACGTCAAATACACAACGCTTTTCCCCTCTCCCCTGTTGGTTCGGTTTTTCTTGGGCCACTCAGTGTGTTTTTATAGGTTTAGTGCATTTTTATTTGTACTATGAAAACCAACTTTTAAAGATTTATTAAATTATTTTTGCAGGTCGAAGCATAGCAAAGGAATGGGCAAAATACCGGTATGGCGTGTTTGATGAAGTCGGTTTTGCCGGTGATTTAGTTTATCCATCTTGTTATTATAGTGATCTCACTGAAAATATACAAGTTAATGGTTGCTCAGATAAATCAATTCACAACACTGGGTAAGTTATAAATTATAATTGTTATAATATTTCATATAACTTTGTAAATTTTATTTGATAATTAAATAAAACTTTCCACTGTACTGCATACTATAATTTTTAAACAGTTAAAAATTTCTTCACCAGGTGTTTAAAACACACCTCTAATTGGAGCATTATTAGACACTACTTGATTTCTCCTCTGACTGTTATCAGAAGTGACCACACTTCCTCTTAAAGTGCTTGCTCATTAGACGATTGTATTAATGCTCAATTAATAAACCATCCAAACTATTTCTTTAAATAGAGTTAAGATATTGTTACACCATTTCAACAGGGTGTAAATTAGAATAATTTATTATCCATAAATTATTTTAATTTATATCTAAATTTAAAAAGTTTAACTGAACTCTTTTCTACGTTTTTTATAGGATTATGTGAATCCTATTCATTATTTGTTTAATGTTTAGATTTATGGGAATAGATAGGTCAATTTATTATACAAAGTTCTTAGTCATACACTTCAACAAACCAGCAATTTCATATATGTGTTGAGAAGACCTAAGGAAATAAAAAAATTAAACATAAAAATTTGGATTGTCATAAATACTGAAATTAAAAAACAGAAAATTCTGAAATAACATATGAAAAATAGAATTAAAAAGGTTAAAGATAAAATTAAGAAATTAATTTCATAGATTCTTAATGTAAACTTGGCATCTCAATGTTCAGTGTTAAGTCAACTTTCTTTTCTCATTTATATCCATGAAAAGTTAAAACTTATTTAATAAAGGATAACGTTACTTCGTACATAGATAATAAATATCAACCGTATGTTTAGGTAATAATTTAATTCCCTATAACTGTTACTATGACTGATATTAACACTGACATTGTCTTAAATAGATAAAAATTGATTTTAAATTTTAAAAAACTTAAATTTTATTGGATTCAAAAAATGTATAATAAACTAGAACATAACTGATACACATAAAACGTACACATAAAAATAACATTTTCTTTTGAATGTTTAAAATCTCATTTAGAAACCTATACTAATTGAACTGTTTTTAGTATTCAACTATTTTTTTTAAAACTCTTAATATTATTAGTGCTAATAATAATTAAGCACCAGTAAACTACATTTAAAATAATCTGAGTTAAAAAGTTTGTCATATATAACTTCATGGGTGTATAATGTAAAATAAATATGAACTTATAATAGTACATTAGTGATTTAAATCAATGATAGAATATATAGTTTTCAAAATATTTTTTTAATTTTTCAAAAATACATTAAACAATACATTCTGTGGCAATGGGTCATAAGTTTTACCTTTTCTTTAATAATGATCAGTGTTAAACACATTTATTTCTCAGAATCCTACATAATTAACAAAAGGATAAACACTATAATTTAGAAACTTAATTACCTATCGGTGTACTTTCAAATTAATCTCTGCTTGCTTACTCCTAAATCAGATTAAAAACAGTGCTGATACATTAAATAATACCCGCTTCTGATTGGTCAGTGGTTGAAAAGAGTAGGCTTTTGATAGGTTGAACACCTGTATTATAATGAAAATCTGTTTCATAATGACTCGCACTTATGATACGGGTTCCAGCTGTTATTCAAGCATTATAATACAGTAGAAAAAAAGGAATTTTAAATACAAATTTTTAGTGCCTAAAATTGTTTTATAATAAAATGCATATGTACAGTATATTATACATATGTATATTTATGAATAATTTAATATGCATATTACTATCCTAATCATCATGTGGTACTTTTATTCGTGATGTTTTGTTACAGGGCTTGTGAATCAGGACAACCTATTAATGTGACTATGGCTATTAACCCAGAAGCTACATCTTCATTAATGTTTGCCAGTGAATCGGAACATGTCACAAAATTTTGTGATAAAGCAACACATGATCGCTTTAGTCCAACAAAACATAATTCTCTTTGTGGCACTAAAAGCGTTATGGAAGTCATAAGGAATCATAAAGATTTTGTTGCTAGGTAAGGAAGTTTTTTTTATATTTAACATGATTTACTGTATTAATTTATTTGTTTGGTTTTAATTTCATTATTTAAAATTATCTTTTAGAAAATAGTTTGTACTTCACTAAAGAAAAAAACTGAAAAAATCATTGGTAATAGTAAATAAAATCATGATGCATTACACAAATTATTATTACAACCCTTTTAAAACTCAGAATATTTTAGTCGCACACAAGAGTGACACCTAAACTAGCTTTATAAACATTATCATAAAAATGTTTTGTTATGTTTTTCAAGAGAAGTTATCCCAGTATACTTTTAAATGTATAAATTTACTCATAAAGTTAAAAAAAATATTAAACATTAAAAAATAATAGTTTTTTCAATTCCACTTTTAATTTTGAGTTTTGAAGATGAAAACCAAATTAAAGGCATAATAATAGACTAACCCATAATTTGGCTCCTATATCAAAAAATCCAAATTTAATAAAGCACAATTAAAAGAGTATTTTTTCTATTTTTTGAATTTGGTTCTATATTTATCTAGCTTTATGATTATTAAAAGTATTGATTGAGCTATAAAAATATGTTACTTATAAAAAGTCGATGGTATTTTATAAATAAGCTACACTTAAGAATGCAAAGGTGAAAAACCTGCTTCTTGGTATGTTTCTAAGGTTTTTGAAAAATATATTATTATTTTTATTTTTTCTTAGTGTTTAAAAGGTTTTATGGAAGGTTTGCATAAAACTGCTTTATCGCAATGGCATACATAAGACATATAATTATGCTATAACAGTCCAGTATTAAGCAATGATAATAAGAAATGGAAAGATTCTTCCAGTCATCTAAGTATACCACATAAATTTTTCATTTTAAGTCATCTGCTTTTAACTAGAAGAAATCTAATATATAATAATCACTAGAGGAACCAACTTCCTCTGTAAAATTAAAACCATATATATAAAAATGTTAAATTAACTACCTACTCCTTTTTTGAAGTTCATTAAAAATAAAAATAGAATTTTTTGACAGTGGCTAATAGTAGTAACCAAACGGAGATAAAATAGTAAAGAAAAATTATGAGGAATTTTATTAATATGTAGTAATTAATATTTTCGTTTAAATTTTAATACCATAATTGAATGTTGCATGATTAAATATCCTTCAATAATTTGATCTTTTCAGTGATTTTGAGAGAAGAGTTAAATCTTCAAAAAGAATTACACATGTGACTCTGAAGAAATTTGAAATATCATTGAGGTACTACACAAACTAAGAAAGTAATTAACTTTTTTAGACCGTTATAAATAAAAGTTTTTAAAAAATAATTTTGAGTTATAAGATTTTTAACAGGATTTTTTTATATTAATTTATAAAATATTTTAACTAAACTTTCTTTTACTGTGTTGTTTCATGATATCATTCATTTTAATTGAATGTCTTTTATAATTTTTAATTTTAAAAGGTACATCTTTTATATAAATTTAATCTTTTCATTTGATAAAAAAATAGAATGTATTTATATAACTTCGTATTGAATGAAAACCTTGTTTAAAGTTAATTGCTACTTATATTAATAACTAGAGATATGAAATATTATTTAAAAAGAAGTTTACATTAAAACAAAAATTCTGCACTTATAAATTGTTTACATCTTTACCTGATGAAAAGTCAAGTTTTTTTGAGGTTTTATTTGTTTATATTTTTTTTTAGTTTTGCTCATTTTTACCAATTCATTTAGATTTTTTTAATATGCTTGTAGTTATAACGCATACCTTTGTTTGTGAAGAGAATTTAAAATATTTCCATAAATAATAATAAACTACATTTACATGAAGTTTATATTTGCTACTCTGCTGAATTTAAGTATTCAGTATTAAAGCCAAAATGTTGTTCTCTTATAATGATTTTATGCTAACTTTGACTTTATTTTTATTTGTTAATCAGATTTAATTGTTGATAAAAACTAAAAATATTTTTTTGTTATAATAATATTAACTTTTTAAAAATTGATTTAAAATAAAACCTATTTTTTACTTAAAAAAACTTAATTTTGATTAAATTCTGTCATGCTGATCATTGGATTATTTCCCTGATATAGCATGTATAATTAAAAAAAAAATAAAAGAAATTGGTAGTGCAGTGATACCATGCTTGCCAGCTACAAAAATGTCACGGGTTTGATTCCCTTTTAGGGTACGGAAAAATTTATATAAGTCAATCCCATTATAGTTACTAATAGTTATTACTCACTGATGTGAGTTAAAAGTTACAAATAAAAAAATATAATATTTAAAATAGAAAATAAATAATACAAAATGCAATGAACTTAATGAATAAACATTCTTATATGATAAAATAGATTACTCGTAGTAATTTTAAAAACTTGATTATAAAAAAGTATTACTTATAACATTTACATTATAACCCTTTTAAGATTGAAATAACCAAATATATTATCTGGGTTCTGCAAAATGACTGAAAATTTACCAATAATTTTTAGGGAAAAAAATTTATGAAACTGCATTATGAGTGTTTGCGTTTGAAGGCCAGCTTTAAACCCATTAAACAACTTATGCCAGGTTAAGCTTTTAGTACATACACTGAATAGAGAACAGTTCAAAGACAGAACTCTCCTCAGCAAACCACACAAATATGAAGATTCCTTTAAAGGTTCCTTACATTCCTAGCATAGATCCAGAAAGCATTTAGCCAAAACCTACTCATCGCCACCAAAGAAAAGTGGATTTAGCAAAAAGGAAAAGAGTAGGTAATAAGAAATAGATACATAATCTACCTGTAAACACAAAGTTCCTCAAGACCTTTTCTGAGCATATGAATCCATTGTGCTCCACCAGGAGTCATTTTACATTTACCCAGCATAGATGCAGTTTCACAGATAGTGGACCTGGAGGTTAAACAGAAAAAAAAGCATAGATACAGTACGTAACTGTTCAACAATTTAACATCAGCTAGGTAAAATATATGCTGTAACAGAGTGCTTTTCCTTCTAATGCTTGAGAATTTTTAAAAACAGGTTCATTCATTCTTCCTTAATGAAATCCCTTTCTCATTCCAAGAATTGTATGCCATGTGGCAGTAACCAACTAAAATATAAGCCATTCAGTCAGATGTCAATTGAAGTGTTAACTTGATTAAATACATCTTGCATAGATGTAGTACAATTTTAAGATAAAACTTTTTAGATACTTCTACTGATATATAATATCGATGTAATGTTACCAAGAAAACAAATTTTTATGAAATTTAACAATATTTTTAGATAAAAACGTTTTTCTGAAGTTAATTCAGCATATCCATTGTGTAATATGATTAATTTTCTTTATTTAAACAAACATTGTTTAGATTTATTTCTAAATAAATTTTATTTAAATATATTCCATTATTTTTAACAATTGTCTATTTTATTAATAGATACATATTTTTTGGTTTTTTTACATATTCATTAATATTAATTGGTTAAGCACAGTAAGTCCTGATAAAATAATAGAAATAAAAATGATCTTAAAACCGAGATTGCAATTCTGATATAATCAACTTGTTCCATTTTTCTTTTCTTTTAACCTTAACATAATAACCTGTATTGTTGTTGTTTTAATATTTAATTTATGATAATTTACATTACACACTCATTGATGTTGAAATGTTAATATTTTTTTTTAAGTGTATCAATGTAGAATTGGAAATTTTAAAGTTAATAAATGTATTAACTCATAAAATTCAGTTGCTTGATTTGTACCTATGAATAACATTAATGTTAATTGATATAATACAAAAAATAAAAAGACTATAGATACATATTATTTACATTATACTTACAACACCCAATAATAATAATATGTATATATATAATTAATGTATAATAACAATTTATAAATATTAAGTATTATTATTGTTGAATAATTTATAATGTGTGTTGGGGAGGGGGGGGGCGCAGTATATAATATATATGTTTATCACATGCTGCTTCCAGTTACTTTTACCAAAGAGTAATGCTAACAAACAAATTATACTGACTAAATCATGTAAAAAGCATGAGTATGGAAACAAGCTGAGATGAAATTCTGATTAATATTCTTTTGATAATATCCAATATATATTCAAAATATTACATATTGTATTGTAATGCACATACAAGTACAATGCAGTACATATATAATGTGCGTGTATTCAGAAAAAAACATTGAATTTTTTTATGTTCTTCATATTATATAATAATGCACTTTTGTGTTGTGTGGTTTTTTTTTAATATCTGAGGATAAAATATCCTCAGATATATTTTTATTTCTTTTTCATACATATCGGTAGTAAGTACAGGTTAATGCCTAGGGAGATTGGAAATTTCTTTTTTAAGGCTTGAAGGTCAAGACTTGATAATTAATTAGTAAAGTAATTTTGTATCCACTATTTTTGCTAATGTAAGTTCTGTTTTTTATTTCAGTGTGTCAGACAACAGTGTTCCAATAAACACTACACCTATAATTACATACAAAAGAGAAATGCTTACTCGTTATGTAGTTGTGATAGAAGATACAAAAGATATGTTAGTTAGGGTAAGTTATATTTGTATTTTCTGTATAAATATTAAATTTGTAATATTGTAAATAGGTTGTAGCCCCCAGATTGTATACTTTATTATCTGATATTACATAAAATATTTAAGTTCACATATTATTTTAATATTCTTTGCACAGTCTAATAAATTGAATGCAATAAAATCCCTGGTAAATAGTATGGTTGTAATTCATATATTTTTGTAAATAATGCCAAAATTGTTTATTAGTGTGGTTACTTTTTTATTCCCAGTAAATGCCCATTTACCAAGTTCTAACCTCTAAGGTCTAACCTATAGTTACAATATGTTTGTGTCAGTATTTATTTATACATAATTATCAGATTGGTAATTTCACTATGAAATTGTTATCCATTATTAAATAAGTAATACATAAATAAAAAAAATTAAAAACAAATAATTTGCTTACGTATTCCTGTAATACTACATAAAATATTCCCTGTATTTTGTTGTAATTTAAAAAACTATTTTTTTTTTTTTTTTTAATGTAAGATTTAATTATTTTTCATTTGAATACTTTCTGCGTCAGAACTCCACTTTTACATCAAACTAGAATTTTATGAAAAACAAAGCAGATATAAAATGTTATATATATATATATATATATATATATTTTGTATTTATTTTTTTCTATAATAATTTTTTTTAATATTTTATCCTCATTCCTTAAAACTAATTGTTATTCTATATTCTTTGTAGTGTAAATAAATAAGTTGCATCATGTCAGTTGGATAAACTGGGTCGGAAGGTAGGTTTTATATTTAAGAATTGACAGAAGTGTTTTATTTATACTATAATTGAAGTTGTGAACACGTCAATGCAGTTTTGGGTGGATTGCTTAAAGAAAAAGTAATATTAATGAATAGAGAATGACCAATATAATTAAATTAAAGCATATTATTAATGAATAATAATTTTTAAGTAATTTCACCTGCGGTGGAGTATACAAGTAGTTTTAATTAATATTACTATCTTTTTTTTAATTGGAAATACAATTATTCTAATCAAAATATCACATAGGAAAGTGATAAACTTTCATTCCATTAAACTTGAAATTTCATTTATATCTATTTTGAGGAAATATCATTCTCAAAATTGTACTCTGACAATAAGCAAATTCAGCACATATGAATAAGGTGAATGTTAATTAAGAAATTAAAAAAGATATCTAATTCATTTACTTCAATAAATGCAGCATTAATTTATAAAGAAAAATAAATTAATTGATAAATTAATAAAATTCTATTCATAATTAATTGTACTTCATTGTTTGGAAATAATTTTGAAATAATATTTCATTTAATTCAGTACATTTGTAATTGAAGATTTCAAACTCATTACTTAATGAGATGCTTTCAGTAATTTTTATCAATTATTATTAAATACACTAAATTAGTGATTTGTTAATTTATTTATAAATATAAATATTTAGCTTAGTTATTTTAGATTTAAGTCTTATTTTCTTGTAAATATATCTCTGACAGTCTATGTTACCTTGTTACAGAGAGCAAAGTCATACGTAAGTTTTTAACTTTTTACTTCTTTTAACTTGTGTTTTATGTGTTTCTTTTTTAAATACATCTTTGCTTAATTGTTTGTATATATTTGTATAAAAATAAATATTAAATAATGTTTGGCTTTTAAATATGAATTTTTTTAATGATAAATAATACTTTCCTAATTTTTCATTAACAATTGTTAAGTTAAAATTTATTACTGTAATTCACATTAAATGAAAAACACAACAGTTATTGTTCAGTGATGCACATATTTTATTATTAATTTCATTCATTCTATGAACTGCATACTTTTATTATGTTATTGAAAATAATAACCATTGTTGTTTTTTATAGGAATCATGGAGTTTTTTGAGATTGGCTATTAGAAAATGGGCAGTTCATGATTTACCTCCGAATACAGAAGTGGGAATTGTTTCAGCCAATGAAGGATCAGCAACCAGGATTCATGGTTTAAGTTCTCTTCAGGGACCAGAGGCTCGGGATTTAGTCGCATCAAATATTCCTTATACACCAGGAGATTCTCGTGCACCAGCTTGTTTAGCCTGTGGTCTTAATCAGGCATTTCAGGTAAAATCAAGCTACAATATTCATTAATATTTATATTTATGCATACATGTGCATCTGTAAACTAGAAAATTTATTGATTTTTCTAAATATCAATTT
This sequence comes from Lycorma delicatula, assembly GCF_047948215.1. Lineage (NCBI taxonomy): Eukaryota > Metazoa > Arthropoda > Insecta > Hemiptera > Fulgoridae > Lycorma > Lycorma delicatula. Next base: position 156,016,492 of record NC_134457.1, on the reverse strand, counting down.
TATTTTGTTGTGGTTATTTATGGAATTATTAAAATAATAAGCCAGTGATCTGTTTAATCTGAATTCAAAATATTTACATTAATCTCAAGTTTCTTTAGGCATGAACATAATACACAAAATTTAATCTGAATATATTGCAATTCTTTGCATTTATTGGTGGTTGTCATGGTAACTGGTATTTAGTGTTACTTAAAACTTCAAAAAGTGAAAGTTTTTTTATTAATAAATAAAATTTTATTTTCATAAAGTTATTTTTAAAATGTACAAAGATTAAAAACTATATGAAAAGCCATGTCGCTTTTCTTCAGTTGAATGGATTGAAAATCTATTTGAAATATAGCTCTTACTGCTTTTATACTTGTTTTCCACCCTCTGACATGAGCACTAGCTTGCTGGTCGTAGGTTCTGGTGACCCATATTTTCAGACCTGTCATTGCCACTACCAACCCTATACACTCAAAAGATTACCCTTTGAGCTCTAAAGTGGCTAATGGATATAGCACTTCAAAATAATTTTATCTATTATTTACTGTTAACTTCTTTCAGTAGCTGTGTAAATGAAATACAATGAGTTTTTTCTTTTTATTTATAAAGAAACTTAAGTGCTATCTTTTTTTATTGAATGTGCCCGTGTGTGTGTGTGTGTGTGTGTGTGTGTGTGTGTGTGTGTGTGTGTGCGCACATGTGATTGTTGGGAATGTTTTTAAGTGTACCCTCTTGGATATCGCTGTGATCCAGAGATTCCCAGAATCATCTATTAACTGATAAAAATCTGTTCCATGATTATAATATATGGTAATATTGTTTATTATTTTATGTATTAATCCTATTATTAATTAATTACACTGAATATATTCAGAAAGTTTTGTTAAGAAAGTTACACCTACTGAAACTCGTGTAGCATATAAATTGATAACAGTATTCTCAGATACACAAAAGTCAAAATTACTTATACAAAAGTCAAAATGGATTATTAGCTCATATAGGTCTATTGAAATCCCATAATGCAATGGTAAAGGATCAGAATAAATAGTTACTAACTTGTAAATAAATTATAAATTTTGAATTTTGAAATTTTATTTATTAGTGTGTTATATATTTTTTGTAATATTCTACCAACAATCCTTATAAAATTGCTATACCTGATTGCTATTTCAAACTGATTTCACATTACAACACAGAGAATATGGTTTTACAGATAACATCTATAAATATGTGTCAATGTCACTCGTGTGCATTAAGTTTTATTTCTAATAAAACTTCTCAATATAAAGTTTATTTAATTTCATTTTGTATCAGTTGCTTTGTTATTTTTGTTGATAAATAATGGATAGACTGCAACTAAGCACAAAACAGGAACAGTATTGTTTTCTCTTGTAGCTAGTAACAGTACAAAAAACAAATATATGATATTTTTACTAACCCAATAACATTTGGATTTTTGTCAAATGTTTAACCCTATACTTTTACCTCTTTATCCCCCTTCTCAATCCATGCCATAATATGTTCAAGCATAGGTTGTCAAAAACCCCTAACCTAGTATTATTATGTTCTTGAGTTTGGCCATTTTATTTTCCATTAACTGTCAAAATTTTATAATAGGTTATGTGCATACAGTTCTTTTGTTGATCATGTGAAAAATATTTTCAATTAATTCAGAGTGTGTGTATGTGTGTGTGTGTGTGTGTGTACCTTCTCTTTTTTTTATTTCAATTATATTTTTGTTCATATCAATTGATAAATTATTATTATTTACACATTTAGTAAAGAAAAATGACTAATATGTATAATAATGACTATTAGTAATGACCAGTAGTGTACAAAAGTTACAAGAAGTTAATTTGTATTTTTTTGTATGATCATGATCAGTTGAAAAGTTTTTTACTCTTACGTAAATATTATTACTTACATACGAAACCATTCTTTCCCAGTTTTCTATACCTATTTAATATTACTCTTACATTTTTCAGATGTTAGAAGAAAGAGCTGCAATGAGAGGTCCAGCTAGCTCTGTTATTGTTATAGTTGCTCCTGGAACATTAGATCGCTCACAAGAATTAATAGAACTTACAGAAAAATTATATAATGCAAAGATTAGAATCGCTACTATAACGTACCCAGGACAATTGAGATCACAACCTCTAGATTGGCTTGCAGAAAGTACTGGAGGTGTTGCATATACCGTAACTGAAAACAGATACAATATGGCTTTGTCATTTCTTTCTACATACTTTCGTCTCACCAATGTTTTCTGGAACCTTATTGGAAAGTACTACCAAGGCGATATTTCAGATCTTCGTCTTGAAGTAAGTTGATATATTTAATTCTTATACTAAATAATCAAAAATGTTCTATTATTTACTAGTTTAATTTTCCCCTGATGTCATAGTATTATCATGGTAATCAAATTAATTTGCCAGCAGCGATCTAATGGTAAAATTTAACAACCAGTAATTTGTTGGCAATGAATTAGTTGTATAAAAATACATATATTTAGAGTATACATAAGCATAAACATAAACATATAAAAATACACATATATTATATGCTTTAAAGTTTACAAGAAAAAATTGTTATTTTAATTTTAACTTTTTCCTTTATTTTACAGATTCATAGGCGAGAGCTGCTGGATGATGGAAGAACAAGTGTTACAGGAAATTTTGTGTTGGAAGAATGGCTTGGAGAACCTGCTCAATTTACAGTATTGACTCATAACGTAGAAAATCCTTTGATACGAGGAATATCACTTACCAGTCCCTCACATCAAGTATATTCTACCCGATCAGATTCATTATTATCCTTAAAATTACTTAGTTTACCAGCAAAAATCAATGAGGTAATTGAATAAACAAAAATTATGATAGTAACAAGATAGCAATTGAATTCTGCTTAATGTAGTTTAAGCAGATAATAAAAAATGCCAAACAGGAATATTTTCTCTCTATATTATATGAACAACTAACAGATATTAAAATTAGTACAGATTGTACAGTAACATAACAGTAGTATTCTAATTACAATATATTGAAGAGTACAACTTATTCTTATCTGAACCTTACTGAAGTTAATATTTGAGTCAATATTATTATTATTATTCTTTGGTTGTCAATCTAAAGACTGACTTAAAGCAGTTCTTCTGTTCAATCAATTTTGTGCTTTTTGTTTCATGTCTACATCAGAGCTGCAATGCATATCATTAATTATTTGCTACATAAACTAGAGTTTTGTCTTATTTACTGTACTGGAATTATGGTCTTCCTTTTGATCGCTTACCCACAATGTAGTCTTCTATTATAATTATAAGTTATTATAGTTTTTACCAATAATAAGTTCATCTTATTATTATTTGTTTTCTGGTATTTTTCCAAACAGGTTCTTTCTCAACTATTCTTGCAAGAACATTGCTGTTCCTTGATATTTTCACAATTTTCCAATAGCTTTGCATCTCGAATACCTTTGGCCTTTGTTACCCTTATGTTCCTATTGTCCAAGTCTCATAGCCATATAGTGCTATACTCCAAACATAGATCTTGAAGAACCTTTTCCTTGTTGCCAAATCAATTTCTTTAGGGGTTAGTAGCTTCCACTTATAATTAAATGCAACGTTTCCACGAGCAATACTGCTTACAATATATCTCCTGTTTCTTCCAAAGCTACTTATTGTTCAGCCTAAACAGGTGAACTCTTTCATTTCTTCTAATCTTTATTCATTTATAAAAAGGTTAACTTCTGGATAACAAGTCTGCCTTCACAATTGACCATAACTTTCATTTTGTTCATATTTATCTTCAAATTTTATCCTTTGCTCGAAACTTCTTTCATTGTATGCAGCAAATATCTGTTTCGCTTCAGTAATGACAGCAATTCACCTACAGATCATAGCATAATAATTTTTTCTCTTTAGACTACTACTACACCTTCAATTGATTGATCATTAACTTTGTTGAGAGCATTATACAGATTGAATAATGAGATAATATTTCATATTAATAAATTAAAATTAATAATTCTGTTTACAATTACATTAAAACAGCTAATGAGTGAGTAATTCCCAAAATCTCTCCAATGAATCTCTTAATTACATTAAATTTTCTCAAACTTTTAGTATTAGAAAAAATGTATATCACTAACTTTTACTTTAACTATAATTATTTATATAGAATACTATTCAGTAATTAATAAAATAGTTGAAATATCTAGTATGGTGTATTGTAAAGATTATATAATATTTTAATAAGCATTTAATCATTGAAAAGATTTATAAAAATCAACTTTAATACACCTTTTTAAAATGAAAGACTTTTTCAAACTTCACCAGCATCAAAGCTAGCCTTCATTCTAAATTAAACTTTTTCAAGACTTACCTTAAGAGAAAGCTGGCTTAGGCATAGGTAAAGTTTTTATAACTTTCATTCAAAAGTAAAAATGTACTGCAATCAGTCTTTAAAATTCTTTCACCTTTTTTAAAACCGATAAAGTTTTTAAAACCTATAATACATGTAAAGTTCTATTTTCCCCCATACATAATCTAGAATCTTATGTGTGGGAATGTGAAATGAAAAATTTTTTAGTATATAATAAATACCATGCTGACCAAGATTCAAACTCAGGATCTTCCAGATGAATGACTGAGACACTGCTATTTCACCATAAAAGTTGGATTTAAATGTTAAAATAAGCCAAATTAAATTACTTGTTATATTTTTGTAAAAATGATGTATTATATTGTGATATTTCACATAATTTTGTTACCACATATATTAAATTGAATTACAATTTATTAATATATATTTAATACATTTTGTTAACTAATTTATTTTATTTTATTATTTTAGACTGGTACATGGACATATACTATTGAACGATTCCCTGGTAGTCCACAACCTCACTATGTACAAGTAATGGCAACCCCATGGACAAAAACTGCACCCATTGTTAGAGCACGGCTCTGGACCAGCAGAACACTCAACCCACTCGTTCTTTATACTGAGGCAGGTTTCATTATTAATTTTAATGATGTTTATTATTATCTATGTTTTTTCATTTTTAATTTTACCGTTTATTTGCAAAATGTTATGTAGAGTAATATGATGGACAGCTATAACTGTTTGTATGTTATCAGCACTTTATTATTTGTTTTAAGCTTATCCACTCAAGTAGTTACTTAAGTAGTTCTTGCAATTACACTTAAATAAAAGTTAACCTACAGTTGTGTTGTTTTACTGATGGAGCTAAAGCATTGTTTTACCAACAAAGAGCCATTGCATTGCAGCTAAGTTTGTTAATCCTAAAAGTTCTCATGTTTTCTTTATTTTATGGTATTTATTTAAAGTTTAGCTCATATTAGGTTGATGTGAAAAATTTATTTCTGTATTGCTGTAAATTGTTTAAAAATTTAATTTAATTTTAACAACTTTTATTGTAATGTATAAATATACTTACAGTAGTATATGTTCTTCCATTTAATAATTTGTTAGTCTTACATGAGTAATATATCCATGGGGGAAACAAATAATTGCAGGTAAGGAAAGTCTATAATTTTTGTAAGATTCAAAAGTAATATTACTCAAGCATTTCTATCATGTTTTAACCCAATCTAATTTTTTGCATTAAGTATTTATATATGATAAAACCACCTCTGAATAAAAAATAATTTAGCCCAATTGACATTTGGTAGTTTGATGTAATATACTCACTAAATTACATTTTCTGTTGTTAAAATTTTACATTCTGTGCTTGTAGAATAATCATATGTAACTATTGTAATTGAATTGAGCTTATTAAGATTATTTTCTTGGAAGAGATTGTGTTTTCTTATTTATAATAGTAACAATTTTAAAATTATTGTTTTACATAATTGTTTTTATTATCACATAAATTACTTATTTCATTGAAACTCTTAATATTAAAATCTGCTTGTAGAAAGTATCATTCTTTGTTTTACATTTTATTCATTATTAGTCATTAAACTTTTATTTTTTCTTAATATGACTAATTTCTTTTTAAGTGATAGTTTATTTTTTTAAATGATAATAATTTTGTGTTATTTTGTTATGCTAGTTTTCATGAAATTCTGATATTTTCTCTAATTAGTGAAAATTCAAACTTTATCAGTACTGCATAAATTATTATAAATGGAAAATTATATTTTTTATTACCCATCAAAGTTTAGAAACTGTTAACATTCATGAGTAGACTGGCAACTGGCTTCTTGCTACTTATGACATCCTGTTATGGTACATTATCCTCTACACTGTACTATTAGCAATGCCAACAGTATCTCAGACACTTCAAGTAGAACTTCTGCATATTTATATGTTGATGCTTTCTAAATTTTGATGAGTAATAATTTTGTAGTTAGCAAGTTGTGTTATTTCCAGTCAACTAGTTATTCAAAGTAATATTAATTATTTCTTTAGCGATTAATAATATTTGTTATTAAATATATTTGTTAAATTATATTATTTAATTAATTAATAAAGCTATTTGATTGAACAGGTCAAACGAGGCGATTACCCAGTTCTTGGAGCAAGAGTTCAAGTAACAGTAACACGTCCTGGTACTAATGGTTCAAGTGTCCATAAAGAAAAATTTGAATTAATTGACACAGGCAGTGGAGGTAAAAAATAAATCTTAAGTGTATTTATAAACGAGGCATATTCATAAAGTAAGGGCTCTGTTTGGTCATTAAAAAAAATTAATTCATGAGAAAAGGTTTTTACTTACAGTTTTAGTTTACTAAATATCTACTTCACTTTTCCACATAATCGCCATTCAGTTCTAAGCACTTTTCGTAATACTGTACCAGTTTCTTTAACCCCTCTGCATAGAAGTTCACCATCTGGGAATTGAATCGGTTGACAATGGCAGTCTTGAGTTCCTCATTGTTTTCAAATCGTTGTCCACCAAACCACTTTTTCAAATGCAAGAAGAGGAAGTAGTCACTAGGTGCAAGGTTGAGACTATATGGAAAGCGGTCAAAAAGTTACAACAAAAATCTCGAATCTTCTTCTTGATTAAGGCAGTGGTGTGAGGACGCATATTATCATGAAAGAGGATTATATCAGATGACAGTTTGGTGCATCGTCGATTTTGGATTACACATCTCAGTTTAGTGAGCATTTTGCAGTACACATCAGCTGTAATTGTTGATCCAAGTTCTATTAAATCAACCACAATAATGCCTTTTTCATTCCAAAAATGGTAGCCAACATTGTTTGATTCAAGTGCAGAGATTGCTTAAACTTATTCGGTTTTGGAGAACTTGAAAGGTGCCACTGCATTCACTGTTGTTTCGATTCTGTGTTGGTGTAGGATATCCACATCTTGTCACCCATAACAATGTGGGATAATAAATCATCTCCATCTTGTCCATAGCGGCCAAAAATGCTCGTCCACTGTACATTCTTTGCTCTTTATGTTGGTCAGTGAGCATTTTTGGTACCCACCTTGCACACAATTTTTGATATCCAAGCTTTTCTGTGACAATCATGTACATGAGGTGCGTCCAACATGCGGAAGTTCATCAGCCAGAGCACTAATTGTCAATCGCCAATCACATCGCAGTTCTCAGTTCACTTGTTCAACGATTTCATCGGTCTGAATACTGGGCCTGCTACTTCACTCTTCGTCATGCATATTTGTGCAGTCATTTTTTAAATCTTAACACCATTGCCTAACCTTTCCTTCATTCATTACTGTAGGTCCATACACTGGGCACAACTCCTGATGAATTTCAGCAGCTGAAGATTCTTTTGCACACAAAAATCAAATCACAGCGTGCACTTCAGAACTGGCAGGAGAAACGTTTGTCGCTGACATTGTGATCTGCATTGACCGGCAGGCAAACAACTACTGAATCAAAACAATAACTGCAGTGGCTTCATAAATAGTTGATAGCTGACCCTGCACAGATGAAACTGTGTTCAGACCCATTAATATTTAAATATAAGCCGATGGTCCTTACTTTATGAATATGCCTCGTAATAATTTATTTATAAAATTATGCTGCCATATTATTTCCAAGCAACACAAAATAAGTTAATTTTCCTTATTATAATAAAAATTTAATAATTTAACAAAAGTTACATCGTTATTATTATTATTATAAAAAGGTTGAAGAAGGAATTCTACTACCACCACCTGATCAGTGGCAATTCAGCATTGTAAAATTATGTGCGAGTTACACTGTACTTACTTGCATAATACGCAATTTTTTTTTTTTTTATTAACATTTGTTGTTAATAAGTGGATGTGTGATTTATCACAAACTTTAAATAATAATTTTTATAATATTATTATAGAATAATAATATTCTTTATTAGTTTCTTCGGTAACTGGTTAATAGAAAAATAAGAGTAATTAAGTAAGAAATGAAATAAAATAAAGTAAAAAACTTTTAGTAATGAAATTTTATGGAATACAACTTGATTAAAACAGAACTTATTTATTATACAATGAACTATGTGTTATTCACATTATTTTTATTGCTTGTCTTCAGTTCATGTAATACTATGTTACTTGAATTAAAAAATAAATTTTTTTAAACCTTAAAAAATGTTACTTTTTTTGAGTATTTATTTTAAAAAGAAATAGACAAAACATCAAAAGTATACTCTACATTGCAAAAAATTTTGCAGTCCCCAAACAATAAATTCCTTTGAAAAGTATAATTTCGTGGTCTGTGCTTTTAAAAATTAGTATCCTATGTATTAATACTGCCCTCAACTTATAATAAAGTTATTCTGTAATGCAGAACTGTGATTTATATCCAGTTAAATACTTTCACTGGACCAGTCTTTCATTCAATCTGAACCCTTTTGTGTTAGTGATGTACTGCAGTCACAGGTTAAATTAATAGGACTGTCTGGGAAATGGGCAAGCTCAAATGAAACAAGACCAAATGCTGAATTGCAGTTGGGCTTACAATCTGTTATGCAGTATTAGCATCTCAAAATCAAAAAAATAAACTTAAGAACTTTATTCAAAATCTTCTGTTAATTAGTTTAAAAGTTGTATAAATTAGTAATTTATAAAATAGCTTTATAATTTTTTTTAATTGCTTTTAAATATTAAAAATAACTTCAGTTGTTAGAATAATTGTTTTAAAGTAACTATTTTTACTATGCCATTATAATGAATTGGTAAAAGAAGTAAAATATAATTTTTCTAGCAATTCTTATATTAAATAAAAATAATTAAAAATAAAACTTCAAATTGAACATCTGTTAAAGTGGTAAACTGCATCATTACAACATGATAATTTCACAGTACCTGCAAATATAGGTATAAGATAAATGAAAATTAAAAGTGACTATAGGGTATAAGTAAGTATTATAAGTACTTCATATTCATAGTTTAGTTTGATGATATATGTAATTATTATATAAATATATATACATTTTTTTTTTAGATCCAGACTTAATGAAAGGTGATGGAATATATTCAAGATACTTCAGTCCAGCAGTAGGTGGACCAGGTGTCTATACATTTGAAGTTACTGTTAGTGATAATGGAAATACAGCTTACAGTTGGAAATATGATGTTAGTCAACTGAGCAGCAAACCTCTTGATACTGGTAAATATTTGAAATCCTGCTACTGAAAAAAAATAATTTAAAGTATTATCATTATTAAATATAACATTACTAATAAGTAATGTTACGAAAGCTAGAAATTACAGTAAAACCTCAGATTATCGGAAATGGGGGGGAAACCAGTTTGGTTACTGAAAAGTTCTGACAATCGAGGAATTAATAATTTAACAAAAGTTACATTATTATTATTATTATAAAAAGTTTGAAGAAGGAAGTCTACCACCACTTGATCAGTGACAATTCAGCATTGTAAAATTATGTGTGAGTTACACTGTACTTACTCACATAATACACAAATTCTTCACAATCTTTGTTATTTTCCTGAATTGCTATCACTTCATCTGCTATCTATTCACTAAGCACTTGCATTTCGAGATCACTTTCGTTGCTCTCAAGCCATTCTCTCACATCATCTTCAGTCACATTCTTCTCCACAGCTTCTTCTCTTCCACTTCTAGTTGTTTAGAATATATCTCCATTTCTGTATTGGAAAGCAGTTCTTTCTAAGCATTCTGAAGAGTTCTAATTTTTAAAGACTTCCAGGCTTCTAAAAAATTATAAACTGCAGATCTTATGTTGTACGAATCAATGTTTTTTAGTGTCCACTTCCTGCAGATGTCATTAATAATTTAACCACCACCTTCTTCCAAAATAACCAACACCTCATCCAAGTATTCCTTTTGGTTTGCCCAATTTTTAGTCTCTATCACTTCCTGATCCATTGGCTGGATAAGAGAACTTGTATTAGGTAGCAAGTATATACTTAATCTTCCCGTCATGACTTTTTAATGGGTTCGCGTGAGTTGGGACATTATCTTGTAAGAATAATGCTTTTATATCTTCCTTAGTAACTTTCAGATCTTCTGTTTGAAACCTATACACTTCGGGTACAAACTTTTCATGAAACCAAGACGAAAAAATCCTTTGCGTAAACCATGTGTTTGTTGATGCATAGTATTGAACGGGCATTTTATTTGCCAAAATAAGATCTTTCAGTTTCTGTGGTTTTCCAATTTTCCAACAATTGTTGGTATTAGTCGGGGGCTACCCACAAACTCGCACACAAAAGAGCAGAGATCCTTTGCTTTGATTTTTTTTGACCGGGTGTGCGCTTTTCATTTCTAAAAGCGTGAGTGTTTTCGGGAAAAGTTTTCCAGAATAAGCTTGTCTTGTCACCATTGTATATTTGTGATTCCTTGTACCCTTCCTTGATAATTATTTGATGAAGTTTTTCTCAAAATGAAGCAACGCTTTCTTTACCCGTAAGGCTTTGTCGTGCAATTTAACATTGCTAATTCTGTGACGGTTTCGGAAATGCTACAGTCATCTGTCACTTGCTTTAAAATTTTCTATTGATAATTGTTCCTAAAGCCTCTCAGCAGCACCCTTTAGTTCAGTACCCCAAACTGGAACTCCTGCACACCTTTGCTGTAGATACCACTTACAAACAGTGTCTTCTAGATTCACCTCCAGCAGCTTTTAAAATTTTACAGGTTTCAAAAGTTTTTTTTGGTTTCGCGAATCCATTTTTAGGAAAACAGCATTTATTTTTTCTTTGCTAGATTTTATACCTGAAATTGTAGTTTTTTCCTATCCTGCATTCAATCATTTTACTTTTAGACGATGCCCCACGATCTAGGCTTTCAATAATTTTATATTTTTCGGCTAAATTAAAGACGACACGCTTCCTCTTTGTTTTGTCATACATTTTAAATAAAAAAATAACACAATAACAAAATACAGTCTTGAGTATTGAAAATTTGTTCCTTATCACATGTAGTAAAAAAGTAAACAAATGAAAATGTCACTTTAAATTAAAAATTTAAACTACTGAATCACACACCAGTAACATTATAACACATAACCTTGTGAACTGTAACTATGTACAATACTGTTTATACAGATACTGTATGTACAAATGTATTGTATGTACTGTTTGTAGATAAAGTGTGTGCAAATTTTACACATATGACATGTCATACTTATCACAGACAAGAGGTTACTGGCTGACTTGACAATAGGACTGACTTAAGATTGATTTTTACCAGGGCTATAATGAACTTATGAACCATCAAACAAAAAACCTATTTATCAGTTTTCATTTCCTATTACAGAATGTTTGTTTGCAAAGATAATTTAAACAAAATTTGTTTATTAAAACTCATACCTACATGATTTTTTCATGAAGATAGGCGTACACAAATTATAAACACAGTACGGATTGTGTGGTTGCCTACATCATATCATTACTTCTCATAATTAAAAGGAAATAAGAATATGTAGGGTGTTATTTTATGGCTCTCTTTGTTAAGTAAAGAACAATAAGGCATCATTCAGAATCTTATATGCACAGCAGCATGGTACTACGAGTAGGTCTATATACACACAGTAGCAGTTTGGATAATCCAAGGTTTTGATAATTGAAGGTTTACTGCAATAAATTTCTAGCTTTCTCATATTTCAAATATAATTCTTATTTTATAAATTCTAAAAAAAAAAATAAGAAAACCACAAAACAGAATTGTGCATGACAGTTTTTGTTGTGAGTGATCATATTATGAACAAGCTCTTTTTTACACTTATATCAAATGGAAGGCTCAACTTATTCATATGATCATCAAGTCAATGTAACATTAAGTTGATGACTGCAAAGGTTATGTAATTTAATATACTGTGTTGATACTGATAACTAAATTATGGTCAAATCATAAAAAGTTAATGATATCAATGTATGTATATGTTTATGTATATATATATATACATAAACATATATATATATATATATATATATATATAAACATATATATATATATATATAGGACTTGAAATTAATTCAGCTTAAAACATATATATATATATAGGACTTGAAATTAATTCAGCTTAAAACAAAATGTTCAGGTTGCAAAATATCATTATGATTTTTTCTCATTATTCACATTTCCCTTTAAAAAAAATTATATAATTCATTCTTTTTTCAGCACCTAACTGCTGTGGAAGCTACGTTCCTGCTCCATCAGTAGAACCATTATCACCATTTCAAAGAGTTCTCCCTCCAGTAACAATTACATTCACTAGTGAACACATAGCTTCTGCAATGAATGTGGGAAGAGTTGGTGATCTGAAGGTTGAAGTATTTCCAGGTGAATTAAAGGCTCGTCTGAGTTGGTCTGCACCAGATATGGGTGGATCATCAGTAGCTAGGTATGAATTGAAATATGCTACAAGTATTGGAGAAATATTGGATAACTTTGATTCGGCTTCCACATGGTCACATGGTACACCATTCCCACTTTCTCCTGGTTCTGAGACAACTTTTACCCTTGAATTAACAAAGAATCCATCTCTTTTAGACCAAACATTATATATTGCTATTAGGGGTTTTAAAGATCTTTCACCAGATGCTGTTCCAGGACCAATTTCTAACTGGGTGCGTGTTTTAATTCCCTCACCACCTCCACCACCACCACCTTCATCTACTTATCCATACATACCAACAGATTTTGGATCTTGGCCTACACAAGAAGAAAGTGTCATTCCTAAAATTACCGAGAAGATTGAATTTAATCTTGACCTTATTCTCCCTTTAATTATCGGCGTTATTTTATTAGCGATATGTTTAGCTGTTTACTGCTACTTCTGTGTAATTCGAAGAAGGAAACCAGAAAAAACACAACCTAATAGCAGTAAACATCCTGAAAAACCAATGAATGTATCGATTGTTCCCACATCACCAAACAGCAATGGAAATGTGTCGATATCATCACCTGTATTAAATTCTACTTCACGTTCAGAGCTGGATCCAAGAAATGCACCACCTCAATTTGAACCGTGTTGTTTGATCGATGAAGAGCCCAAGAAAAGATATAGTGTCGCTCAATACAGTGATACTCAAATGACACTTCCAAGAGAAACAACAGTTTCTAATAATACTAATTTAAGCATTATCAGTGGAAATCCAAATCCTCAAAATGGAACTCTCGTACGAGGTCGAACACTCAGTCCATATCAGTCCTGGACTGCTTCTCAACTTCTTCATGAACACGAAAGAAGGCACAGCCCTTATGGTCAAGTCGGTGATGAATACGGTCATCAGCATGAGCAGTACGCACCTCCAGTTCCACCTCTTCCGTCTTTTAATCAACAGCAGTCAACAGATGGTGTTTATGGAAGCCATCAGCAGACTGTACCTCCACCAGGACCATTTGTAAATGGATATCATCGTAATAATATGTTACTATTTAATCCAAGCCTACAAGGATCTCTTAGTTCTGTAAGCAGTGGCGATAGGAAAAAACGTAACGTTACAATGGTTTGAAGTGAATAGACTTTTATTTATATTGTTAAATAGTATTTATAGTATTCCACAAGTAAAAAAAATTATGGCCGTATAAAAGAATTGTTAAAAGGATTCTTATTTAACTTGTAGCAGAATCATTGTTATTAAATCTGATTACTCTTCAAGAAATAAATGCATTTTATGTATCTTAACAGTATTAATGATTGTCAATATTTTATAATTCATTTGGAATGGCAGTAATTCATAAATTTAGCATCTTGTATAATAGTAAAACTAGATCATTACTGATGTTAAAATTGAAAAAGTTTTTAAAAATTATGTTAAAAAAATGTTACTTAATGAAAATAATATCAATGTTTATATTATTTATTAATATATTACATGTGGAATACTTTATAAAAAGACTGATTACAGAATGGTACATAATAAATTATTAATTGTTATATTGTGCGAGTTATCAAGAACTAATGATTGTATTTGATTTTAATTTTAATTAATAATAATTGTGATGTGATTTTTCTACAGCGGTATACAGTGAAAAACATTTAGTGTTCGTGCACTGGCATCTAGTCATTTAAAAAAAGAAAAAAACATGTGGTGTAATTTTTTTGATGGCACTTGTAACATTCATTGGACTTGTATTTGAATATTGTTGTAATTAATTACAGTTAATTCCTGCAGCAGGGCATTCACAGGAAGAAATTAATTGATGTATTTTCATATTGTATTTTTCTAATTATTTTATATTTTTATGTTGTTGATAATTTTTTGTATTATTGATATGAAAAAATCCTCTTATCTAATATAAAAATGTTAGAATTAATGGTTTACAAAGATTATATCTATATGTTAAAATTTAATGCATTTTTGATAAACTTATGAGAATAACTGTAAGTAATTAAAAATAAATTATTGTAATATTATTTTGATGTCTTCTTTTCCATCAGTTATTGTCTTAAGAGATCATGGTTTTGTACACATTGAATAATCATCTATCTAAAAAATTATTTTCAGTTTACAAGGATGCTTTAAAAATAAAGATTATCTATTTTGTTAACTCTTGTCAGTTTATACATTTTTTTATTATTTTTATGAACACTATCTACATAAAGTTACAAAAAAATTACAAAATTTAAATAATTAAATAAGTTCTATTTTAATAATTAATCATTAAAACAATTTCTAAAGGTTTAAAAGTAATTACCATGTTTTCATAGTGTTTTTCTTATTAATTATCAATTTCATTAGGTATAAATGTTATTCTTGTTTTCTCTGCCTTTTGTTTTTTCAGTGTTACCTTTGCTCTAAACTTAATAATAATCTTTGTAGTATAATCTTGGTATGCTAAAAATATAAACAGATCATATCTTCTTCATATATATATATATATATATATATATATATATATATATATATATATATAAATTTCAAAAAAACTATTAATTTAAATTTATTATTTAAAAAATAAATTTAATTAATTAAAAATGTACTTGTGTAATATTTTTATTGTTTAATTGTAAATGGTAAAATTTACGATTTAAATTTGTAATAGTGTAGTGAGCATAACTGTTCCATGAATAATTTTAAAAATGTAAACCTATAAAATTAATTGATCTAGTTTTTAAACGAAACTGATTTTTATATTAAAATTTAAATCGATCGAATTATAAAACTAAAATGTAACCAAAAAAATTAATTGATCTTTGAAAGTTTTGATTTCTTTCTTTACTTTGTAAATAAATTTCTGTATAAGAAGATCTCATGTTTATAGATATAGAACAGCTCCAGTTCATAGAAAAACTGAATATGCACAGTATACAGGAAAGAAAATTTAAAACTGACACAAATAACAACATAGTAAACTGGTAAATAGGTAGAGCAGTACAACAGTTTGTTGATTCTGAGAATCCAAGCCATTAGTAGTAAGCTCTTCGAATTTCTGTACATTAAACTGCTTAACCACCACATCCTGTCTTGCCTTACCATCATTAACTTCTTATTTATCTCTGAATTTCTATAATTCAGTGACCATTTTGAAAATAAATTCTCAAGCCCAGTCCCCTACATGAGTATGAACAACTCAAGAAACAATTTATAAAAGATAAGTTTGTAAATTATTTCAATATTATTATATAATCATCTCATCTAAAGACACTTACCCATTTCATAATTTTGTTTATAAAAATTACTACAAAGCAACCTTTTTATATTTCCAACTATAAAAAGTAATAGTACAATTGATTATAGGATAGGCTTTACTTTAACTGCATCAATGGCAAAGGCTTCTCCTTTGCCTAATCATAGGCTAAAGCTTTTTTAGCCTATAATTATAAGATGCACCCTAATTTTTAATAAGGAGTGTAGAATAAGATTGTACTTTATATTTTAAAGATATATTATGATGTAGTCTGAATTAAAATTTTTTTAATTACTATTTCAATATTCTACATCCACTATGCTATTAAATGTATAACATTCAAAAAAAATTAAAGTATGGCTATACTTAATTTCTTAATTATCTTTTGTAATTGTCTTATTATATTTGTTTTTATTTATTTTTGTCAAAAATTTTACAAAAGAATAATATTTTTATCCAACCATATGAATGTTTTCTTGCTTTGTATAACATAAAAGAATGTTACACTCAGAAAGCAGAAGTAATTTTGATCTCTTAACCAAATGGAAATTAATACCTAATAACACCTTGTTGTAAATGAATTATTAATAAACATAATTTTATATATATATCATGTATAAACTGTAATTAAATTTTAAATTTAATACTCTAAGCCATAAATACCATATTTCTAGTATGCAGTACTTATAATGTTAACAATTTATTTTCTGTTAAGTGCTATGTAAATATTCTATATTTTTGTACAACATTACCATGTATATATCTTTAGCCATTTATTAGTAATTAATAGGTATTATCATTAAATTACTATAATAAATATCTTCCACAATGTATATATAAATTTATGTAAGTAGTTATACAATAGATGATAATTCTTTCTGTATTATTTTTTTATTGCTGCTATATTCTTACATCAGAAGTACATTCATCATTTTTTTTAAAAAAAGAAGAATTTCATGTTTTATTTATTCATTTTAATAAACAAAAATATATTAACACTGAGATGGATTATTTATATATCCAGAAAGTATGGTAGTAAAATAAAATAAAATCTACTTTAATAAAAATTTATTTTCAAGTATTCCCATTTGTATTCCATGCAATTATTTATTTATCTGTTTGTGATATATTCCCTTTAAAAAATTGAATAGATTGAAAATACTTACATTGAGATTAATTCTATAAAGAT
The DNA here is from genome assembly GCF_047948215.1 of Lycorma delicatula. Taxonomy (NCBI): domain Eukaryota; kingdom Metazoa; phylum Arthropoda; class Insecta; order Hemiptera; family Fulgoridae; genus Lycorma; species Lycorma delicatula. The sequence goes on along the minus strand of NC_134457.1, from coordinate 155,999,274 downwards.
TATCAGTAGAAATAAAAAATAATAATGTAATTGGATTATTTATTTTTTCTATTTTTAGTTACATTATTTTTTTTTTGTAGCAAATGGATGCATGACATTTTAAAAGAAATGAGAGTCAAGATCAATGATTTAAAAAAAATTATTTCTAAGAACAAACATTTTTTAAAGTGGTGATGAAGTGCATTTTTTTTTTATTAATTCAGCCTGTTGTCAATCAGGATTCTGTTATGGCAGATAGAAATTGGGTTTTCTTATGTTCATTTTATATGGTTTAATGGATTTTTTGATACTGCCATTTTAGATAAATCATATTAATTTCCAATTCCATTGACTTATGGATATTTTAATTTTTAGAATTGCATTCCATAGTGTGATGTTAAAATATAATAAATATCAATAAGATGATAACTTTCCTTTTTTATGTATGCAATACCTGTATTTTTCTAAAAGCGTTTTACTGATTTTCATCACTCGATATTTATTCCATAAACTATCAAAGTCATTTTTAATATCTTGACATAAACTTGAAGCAACAGAGAAAGATAAAGAATTGATCTTGGACAACTGAAAATTTGAATGACCTATTATGATATCTATGGAATAATCCCTAAGAAAATAAATAATTTTTAGCAGATAATGTTTAGAAGAAATAATGCTTAATTTTTAAAATATTTTAATTATAATTTATAAATGCCATATGTGATACCCAATTTAAAACTGAATATATATTTATACTATAAACTGTTATATTTCTACAACATAAATTATAAATACATTATAATAATAATAATAGTAATAGATTAATATGAACATTTCTTCATCTTGTAAGAATTTTCCATTGTTTTCTTTTGTAAATTCTGAATTAATGATTTATTATTTTTGTGTACAAATGTATTAAAATTTAAGCGTTAATAAAATTGTATTAAGTAATAATTTTTTCTTTCTCTAAAAAATTCTTTTATGAAATTCAAAAAAATTCAATTTTCATTGACTGAGTAGAACTTGACATTACTTAAAATGGTTGCAACAATTTTCAACTAATTTTGGGGTGTTTGCTTAAGCCTAGCTATTATGATTAAAACTCACGGCATTGGTCTAGTGGTGAACGCGTCTTCCCAATTCAGCTGATTTGGAAATCAAGAGTTTCAGCGTTCAAGTCTTAGTAAAGTCAGTTATATTTATATGGATTTGAATACTAAATCATGGATACCGGTGTTCTTTGGTGGTTGGGTTTCAATTCACCACACATCTCAGGAATGGTCGAAGTGAGACTGTACAAGACTACACTTCATTTACACTCATACATATCATCCTCTGAAATAATACCTGAATGGTAATTCCAGACGGCTAAACAGGAAAAAGAAAAGAAAAAGAAGAGGTATTATGATTAAAATATGTACATACAGTAATCTTTAAATATTTTATGGGATCAATGAAGCTGCTTCAACTGATTAAGCCACACCCTTAGATTGTAATTTGATCTTTAGATTAAATAAAAATTTATCTTCTGATAAGTAATATCTTTATCTTAAAAAATAAGTCCAAATTACAAGATAAAGGACACAGATTGCCTACAGATCCTTTGCTTCTTTTTAATAAATACATTTTTAAAAATGAACTATCGAAAAAAAAGTATTTAAAAAGACTAATTATTACTAATAAATGCCAACATGCTTTTACAAAATTGTTTAACTTTAGTAATTTATTAGAATCTGTTTATTAAATGCCCTTTGCCTACTGGTATTTATCATATTTCACACCCTCCAATTTGCAGGATGCTCTTCTTGTTTATAATTGATCTTCCTCAATATGTCAGACCATTTGTTGTTACTCTCTTCAAAGATTGTACCACTATATTAACAAAATTTGAAGATCCTTCAATAAGAATTCAGAAAGTCATTCACTAAGTGGATTCTTACTAGATAGCTTTGAATATGAATAAAATTATTGTAGTGTAATCTTCTCAGGTAATTACACCCACCATCTTAGTAGTGATACTAATCAGATGAATAGTTCCAATTATTAATAATAATAGAAATACTTATTGTTCATAATGAAACATTTTTGGGTGTCTTATTAGATGATAAATTTGCTATGGGGTAACTAAATTGATTTTATTTACAACAAGATCAAATCATACTGTTTTACATTTGAAGTATCTTAATCAAATACTAATGTTTGTAATCATAATTAAATATTAATTAAGTATACTCCTGTCTAAAATATAATATTCCATTTTGGAACTACCTAAAGAAATGACACACATGTTTTCAGAAAAAATGGGTTGGCAGATCTATGTTTTGATCTATAAATTGTATAGCCCAATACTTCGTAAATTAAAAATGTTAAAAATTCATTATGTATGTCCAGAATTCACAAATTTCCTAATATTACCAAAAAAAATAATAATATATTACCACAAGAAATAATCATTTGCATTAAACCTCACAAAAGAATTAATTTTACATTGTATAACATGATACTTTGGCCAACAAAAAAAATCCTTATTTTGCTTCTGTTTTCACATTTAATAAATTGTCTAATGATCTTCCAGCCAATTTATTTAAAATTTAAAAGAGATTCTTTTACAAAAGATTATGTATAAGTTATTAATAAATTTAAACTTGTTGTTTTATTTACCTTTGCTAACTTAATAAAAACTTGAATTATATGACTTACAACAAAAATGGCAAATTACTTTCAGGAACAAATCTTATTCTTAGACCATCCCATCTTTCTTTTAAGTTTACAGAAATTGTGTTCACAGAACTTGAAGCTGCAAACTCAGCAAAAGATCTCTTATCAAATATTTGAGTAGTAAGAGTTTTCTGTGTACTTAAGAAGCTAATTTTTCATAGTGGCTTTATTTACTGAATTCAAATTCCATTTTCGAAGGTAGGGTATCTTCCATTTCTATTCTTGCTTATATATTGGCATGCAATCCCTCCTTGTTCAAAAAACTCCTCAACAGTATTCCCTTTTGAACAACTATGGAAATCACAGTATAGTATAACATGCTTAGAAAAATTAATTGTCATGGGGGTCAAATAATATCCCATGTCCCTCAGTTTTGTTTTATATCAAGCAGCATTGCAGTTTGAACATTGTTGTCTGTTTAGATAAATAATCCATTTACAGGAGCCACTCACTAATTGTGATGGTTTTTTTTGGGTTTGGGGCCAAAAACGCCTGAGCGTTATCATCGCCCGGAATTTTATTAATAAAAGGGTAAAATAACTCAAAATAATAAAACTCTTCTAGATAAAAATATATATGATAATATAGAATTTTTTGCAGTAACCTGGTACTATGCAAAAACAGAAACATCCGGTCTAAAATTTTGTTATTATTGCACAAGATATCACGGATGTTTCTAGGTAGATTAAACTTACGACGCAACGCCACATAACATATGCAGTCCACGAGAATGTGGTCACAGTGCATGCGGCAGTTGCATTGTGTGCATAGGGATGAGATTCCTCCTGACATTAGGTACTCTTGTGTGATCCTCGTATGTCCTGTCCATATTGCGATGGTAAAAACAAACTAATCTTCATAAATCACCATTAGCATGTTTTGCATTAAGGTATAACAACTTTATTTTATTCTGTAATAATACACTTTTTAAACCAAGCCCATTTAGATGCCAAGGCTACTAAAGAAATGCAGACTGTAACCTACTCTAAAGTTAAAATAAATGAGCTCTCACAAACTACCATATTGTCCCTTCTGCAAAAAGACAGGATATTCAGTCATGGGTTAGCCAATAAGAGTGGTAGTGATAAACAAACTACTTCCTCCTTAGCTTAAACAGAGACCAGAACACTGTATCGGTACATCCAAAGATAAATTCCACCCAATTATAGCAGGCTTCTCTCATATGCCTGGATCCTTCTTTCCAGAAACATAAGTTATACATGAGAGTTCTGTTTGTAGATGGATTGGACTACGATGGTACATTCCCACTGACCTGCATCCAGACTGGTTAATGAACCAGAGCTTCATTAGATGGCTTGAGGTATGCAGATTCAGACATGGAGACAGATTTACTCAGAAATACAAGTACTTAAATATCTATTCAAATATTTTACAATTAATGCCAGTTTTTATTTTTTCCATAAAAATCGTATTTATTAATCAATTCATATAGTTGATTACTTTATACGTTAGTTAAATTACAGCCTCTCTTTTTTATCCATTAATTTTTTATTACATGATGCTCTGATTATTAGGTTTTCCCTTCCTTTAACTCAATTCCTTTGTCTTCTATGGAGTAGCACACTTACCATTCCTGATGTGAGCTAAGTAATGTATAATTATGTTCTGTTCTGATTAAAGTATTTATTTAATTATTTAATACACAAGGTATATATTTGCAACATAAAAATCAAACTTTTATATTCTTCATAGGCTGTTCTGTATGCTTATTTGAATCCCATAACATGATAAATAACCAAGTACACCACCTTGTCTTAGCGTGCCTCAACCACAAAATTTTTCAATCTCTCCAACTGAAATCACTCTCCACACATCATTACAATGCTTTTACTGTTATCCATTCGTATAATTCTATTCTATAATTTCTGGAGGCACTCCTTCATTCTTAATGCTATTTATAGTTTCCTTCTAGAGTAGTTATCTGAGGCTTCTTAATGTTTGTAAAGAATATAATCTGGTTTTGCCTATCTATTAACAATTCTAATTCATTTATCACTTGTTAATCAAATTATCTGTCACACAGTTGATCAAATCAACTATGTACCTTCCCTTCCAGAACCTTTAGGCTCTGGGTTAATTAGAGAAGTAGTATGTCCTCCAATTGGTATTTCATTCTTTCATAAAGAAGTGCTTAGGGTGTAGGGGTGCCTCTGCCTCGTAACTCCTCTGTAATTTTCAGATTTTTCATTGCCTTTTCTGTGAACAGGGTTAAATATCTTTTAATGATTATTCTGAAACTTGGTTCTTTTTCGACATAACTTTTATATGACCTGACTATCAATACACAATCCTGCTTTATTATCTAAACACTTACTTCGTCACTAACTCACCAAATTTTTCATATACTCATTCTCTTTATTGCCAACTTCATTTCTCTCATGGAAGTATCCTCACTCTCCAATCTATAATCAGTATAATGTTCTTCTTTGTGTAATAGCCAGTCAGTCTTCCCTACCACATTTAATAGTTTCTGTAAGCATTCTATCTTTGTTTTACATCTTCTTTAATCACCAATTCTTCAATCTTATTCTTTATAGTTTAATTGTATTCTTTTTATCTCAACACTCCAATTATTTCTTTACTGGAATCATTCTCAAGATCCATGGAACTATTCCAGCATTTGCTTTTTTTCTTTTCTAACCACTTTTATACTTCTTTGCTCCTAAATATATTTCTTTTTGCATTACTGCAGTGTGCTACTCACTTCTTCCACCTCTTCTCCATCATTACTTCTTTATCTCTTTCCTTACCTTTCTTTTTGCTACTAAATCTTCCACAAGTCTGTGTTGGTGTGTGTGTGTACGTGCGCGCACACACACCAACACAATCACACACATTGCTAAAGTGAGAGTGGTAGAGTACGACGGAACGGTCGAAAAGACTAATAGAGAAATAATGCGTGAGAGAGTCACTATTTCTATCGAAACAATCACACACACACACCAACACACAACACTAAAGTGAGAGTAGTAGAGTACGACGGAACGGTCGAAAAGACTACTAGAGAGATAATGTGTGAGAGAGTCACTATCTCTATCGAAAAAAATCACACACACACGCTCGCGCTCGCACACACACCAACACAATCACACACATTGCTAAAAGGAGAGTGGTAGAGTACGACGGAACGGACGAAAAGACTAATAGAGAGATAATGCGTGAGAGAGACACTAATTCTATCGAAAAAAATCTCACACACGCGGGCGCGCGCACACACCAACACACACATTGCTAAAGTGAGAGTGGTAGAGTACGACGGAACGGTCGAAAAGACTAATAGAGAGATAATGTGTGAGAGAGAGTCACTATTTCTATCAAATAAAGCACACACACGCAGGCGCGCGCACACACGAACACGCAACACACACATTGCTAAAGTGAGAGTGGTAGAGTACGACGGAATGGTCGAAAAGTCTAATAGAGAGATAATGTGTGAGAGAGTCACTGTTTCTATCGAAAAAAATCACACACACGCGCGCGCGCGGGCAGTTACACCAACACAATCACACACATTGCTGAAGTGAGAGTGGTAGAGTACGACGGAACGGACGAAAAGACTAATAGAGAGATAATGTGAGAGAGTCACTATTTCTATCGAAAAAAATCACACACACGCGGGCGCGCGCACACACATTGCTAAAGTGAGAGTGGTAGAGTACAACGGAACGGTCGAAAAGACTAATAGAGAGATAATGTGTGAGTCACTATTTCTATCGAAAAAAAACCACACACACAATGCTAAAGTGAGAGTGGTAGAGTATGACGGAACGGTCGAAAAGACTAATAGAGAGATAATGTGTGAAAGAGAGTTACTATTTCTATCGAAAAAATCACACACACACGCGCGCATTCACACACCAACACAAACACACACATTGCTAAAGTGAGCGGTAGAGTACGACGGAACGGACGAAAAGACTAATAGAGTGATAATGTGTGAGAGAGAATCACTATTTCTATTTATCATCGAAATAACTCCTTTATATATATATATATATATATATATAATGTTTACTGTTTTGTAAAGTAAATCTTTTCTAGTCGCATATCTCTCTGTACTAATATTTAGTATACATAATCACACTTTATCCACCAAAGTACAGAAATTAAAAAGTAAATAAGACTACAATTACGTTATTTTTTCTTTACTTTACAATAGCACTTATCGTGGATACCCACATCTTTAGTTGTAGTTTTCGTTTTTTAATATTTATATCTATCTACATATTAAACTCGAAGATATTCATAATATATATTATCTTTGGTATGCTTGCTGTAACATATATATTAGAACATTTAACTCATTAAAGTACATCCCAATTTTTCCGTTCACTAACAGGGCTAGAATGAGTGTTTTCTCTTCTTCTGAATGACCATGCCATTTTATTAACTGACTTCCATTAATTCTTAAGTCCCAACATTGTTTAGTTGTGAGACAAAGCACAAGTAGATTATCTATCTTTTTTTGAATTGACAAAATTGGAAAATTATGAAAGTTCCCTCCCCATACAAGAAACAAAAAGAGAAAATAAGCTTCCAGTATGTGTCTGGCCTATTGTTTTGTAATTTAAATACTACATATATCATTATGCAAAATTTTGGGATGTATATACTTCAGCAAAAAACAAGCGGGTGTACTTTCAATTCTACAAAAAAACAAAATACATTGCTTACAACATAAAAAATATTTACTGTTTATCATGTTACTGTTACTTTCCTTTTAATTAATTTATCGCAATATTTGTAATCCAAAAACACCAAAAAGATTTGAGCAAAAAACAACAGTAAGCACCTGCTGTCTGATGGAGGCCGAATGAGAATCCATGGATCGTCTGCAATAATCTTCAACCTACGGGTCATGTATCTATAAATACTCCAGTAAAATATACGTTTTGCCCTACATTAATTAATTGCATAATACAAACCGAATATAGATAATCAATTTTTCCTGTAATATTGCTCTGGCACTCCATTATTTAATACAAACTGTACATTAAGTATACTGTAATTAATCCATTCACTCATTTTGACAGAATTGTACGTCTTCAGAATCAAGCTTTTATTGAAATTGAAAACAATGTATCGTGAGTGATTCTAATAAAACATCATCATCTAGCACTGCTAGACTTACATAATGTGATCGTTTGGTATAGAATTTTATGCTATCAATGATAAGTTTACATATCATGTTATCTTATAAATCAGATGGTATAATAATGACTAAATTAAAATATACAAGCTATTCCGGTTTTTTATCATTAATTTTGTATGTTGTGAAGCTGCTCTGGAAAATGTTTTTTAACATTTCCTGTTGGTACTGGTAAATATTGAAACAATTCCTGTTTTATTTGAAAAGTAGCACAACTATGTCGCAAAACCTAAATATTGTAAATAGATATCAACCTTAATAAAACAGTTATTTATAGATTCATTATTATTTACTTATTTATGAAAGTGCACTCTCCACTTTCATCTTATTTTTTGCTTGTTACTTATGGATGAAGTTTAAATGTAAATTGATAGTAAGATTACTATGGTGCATATGACAAGAAAAAAATTGTTGCACACTCAACTTTTTTCAGACCCTCCAAAATGGATAGTCTCTTTAAGAAAATTTTATGAAAATATAATATTCCTGTTCATAAGTAAAGTGCATGAAAGGAGGGAAAGCAAAACATGATGAAGGTCAATGAATGGGTAGACAAAATTTATTGTTATTTTAAACCTGTATATGTTCACTGATCAGCCTGAGACAGTACAAGGCTACACTTCAGTTACACTCATACATATCATTCTCATTCATCCTTTGAAGTAATACCTGACGATAATTCCTGGATGCTAAACTAAGGAAAAAGTTCAGTGCCATTGGTCTCCTACAGACACATCCCAGTTATAATAAAGATCTTCATTAAGTTTAGATGTTCAGAGATATTCATTATCATATATGTACCATTAGTCTACTACAGTCACATCCCAATCAATTAGTAAAATGTGTCCAGTTTAATAGTTTTATCTAATTTTGTAAGTAGCATAATGTTTTTTTATCAGTGGCCATTTTTGTTTTCAGTAATATAATTCGAGAAAGATTGTTCCATTTTCAATGTTGTACCAGTGTTAAATCAACATATTAGGAATGAAAAAATAATCTTTCTTCACAAAAGTGAAAGAGCTTGCTACTAAGCCAAATGGTTATATAGAAAAAATACTAAGAAGGAGGTGAAACAGGTTGAGAAACGTTTGTATGCCTTCGTGCGGCATTGTTGAAGAAAAGATCCGTTGAGAAAAACACAACTGAGATAGCTGTGCAGACCGATTCTCAGGAAGAGCGTGAGGGGCTGTGCAAAAAATGTTAAAAAGAGAGTTAGTGAGGAAGAGTTGACTGAATTGTTGCTCCGGAGGTGGCCTATAAGTATGCGGTAGATTGTAAAGATTCATGTTTGGTTATCGAGGATGTAGATCCATCCGGTGGTGGTTATTGACTTTGCGTACCTAAGGACGCCGTTTGCAAAAAGTAAAACTTAAGACAATAAAAAATTATAATAGGACAATTGGTGGCTCTTAAATTACAGTTTACACAAATCAGCGAGTCCCTGCACAAATCATCCGGGTGCAAGGGATTTCCACACGTGCAAATCTGTTTCCTCCAACATCTCGCGGCAGTGTCTCCGAATTTTTGACATCTGAAACACCGCAGTGGTGTTGGGATGAACGGACGCACATCAAGTCTATGAAATCCTGCCTTTATTTTCTCCGGACATTTAGGTCTTTTTTCCCCCGTCGCCACCGGTGAAGCAGCCGCAACAGGATCGTCCTTGGGTACGTCGATTTTTATTTACACACACAAATTAAATCTTTGTTTTATATCTTTTTTAAATTTGCTTTAAGAAAACCCTCTAAAGAAAAAAAAATTATTTTAAATTCAATTCTATTATTTTGTAATTATATATTTAATTTTACTCTTATTATTTAAGCAATTTTTTCACGAGTTATGTAGAACAAATTTCGCTTGACGGTCAATGAGACTGTATTGCTGCGCGCCTTAATGCGCCATCTCCACTCTTACCGACCGAACCAGTAGTTTTTTTACACTTTAAATATTAATTTAATTATTCTACCAATTTGTGACATCACAACTCAGCAGAGCTCTTCACCCTCAGTGCCGGATAGCTCGGAGTAAATACCAGAGGGCAAATCACAGTAATGATATGACTGGTAAATATTTCAAAGGTAAGGTACAAAGATGCAGGAACTTACATAATGGTTATTATTTCGTCCAAGAGTGCTGGCAGGTGTTGTGAGGACAGACGTTTCGGGAAAAGGTTATCAAATCGTCTCCAAACGTCTCGTTCGTAGGCTGCCGACTTTTACGGAACGTCAGCTAGGGCGTGACGTTCCGTAAAAGTCTTTACGCAGTATGCTCACATCAGTACTATTGATTTATTTTGATAGAATCCAATTTATGTTATAATTGCATAAATTTTCAGAATTATTAAAAAATGTTTTTCTTTTTTAATTCTTTATAATAGGTAGGCAAAGACAGCAAATAAATATATGATACAGAAGTAGCAATCTATTAAATAGAAAGAAAACTTTATATCCATATAAAACAGTATATATCATTTAACATTAAAACATGTGTGTTGTGAAAGCAAAAAAAGACTAACGGAGCAAGTAAGAAGTGAGAACATCTATGCAAAGAGCTTAGTGTGTTTAAAATATACACAAGTATATATGTATGGGTATGAAATAACAATATGAGGTGCTGCTGACAACTCCTGACATGGGTTATAGAGATCATGCTGATGTTTATTCCATCTATATTTATGAAGCAGTACCTGCTATTGTTATTTAGCATTTGAGCAGACACTTATACATTTGTAGAATGGAGAATACCAATGTCAAGTAATAGTTCTTTATTTCCCCCAACTGGAACACCTCAGTATTTTAAACATGCCCGATTCCAAATAAAATTTAATCATAGTTGTCTTGGTCAATTTTATCTCTAAATAGTCCACACTTATATACAAATAGTTTTCTTTTGTAGAATAAAAAGATTCTTATCACTTGCAAAGTAACATACAGAAGCTATTTACTTTCCATCCAAATATCCTCACTGCAGTGAGGAATATCTGCAGGCATTCAAGCATTGCTTGAATGGAGGATAACAATTTAGAAATAGCTCCTAATAAATCCTGGTGCCTGGTCCTCTCGGGTAGAAGACCATTAAGAAGTGTGAATCTAAATATCAGAGGACAAAGAATTGATGAAGTAAAAGAAACAAAATACTTGGGGGTACTTCTGGACAAAAGTTTAAGGTTCAGCAAGCATATTGATATGATTTGTGGGAGAGTTACTCCTGCTGTAAAGGGATTAAGAGGATTATTTCAAAACCACGGCACACCTAAAATGGTTATTCGAATAACCGCGGCTATCACTTCGGCGGTACTGTATGCAGCTCCCATATGGGGGGCGGCAATGAACATACAGCGAAATAAAAAGAAGTTGAGAAGTGTCCATAGACTGGCATTGCTGCGTGTAGCTGCTAGTTACTGTACGGTATCGTATTACGCGCTGTGCGTACTGACCGGGGTCCTACCCATAGACCTTCAGATAAAAGCCAGAACCCTCAGACACAGCGGTATGTCGAAAGAAGAGATGGAAGGGATTATAGAACAAGAATGGCAAGAAGAGTGGGCAGGGTCCAGAGTGGGAGAATGGACCAGACGCCTAATCCCTAATATTAAAACCTGGAATAACAATAGACTCGGAGATGTCAATTTTTACATGACACAATTACTGTCGGGGCACGGCTCTTTCAGTCAGTATCTGTATAGGATCGGGAAGAGAGCCACCCCGCAGTGCATCTATTGTCCAGAGAACGACGATGCCGAACATACATTGTTCATATGTCCAAGTTAACAGAGGTCAAATAGTAATTAATGGTCTTACACCAGAAAATCTCATAAACTGGTTGGGGTACAACAATGAGAACTGGGAATGGTTCCGCAGGTTCGCCGGGGAGGTCCTGCGGGCCAAAGAGGATGAAGATAGAAGAATGGGAGTATAAACAGTAGGGTAGGGCGGACAGTCACTCCATGGAGGGCCTGTACGCCTTGGTGTGCGGGTACTTGAGAAGGGGGTGAACTCCAGGGGAGTTTGAGTTTGGGTTAAAATAAAAGACCAAGTCCCGGTCGGCGGGGTCGTCCCTGCGGGAGCCTAGGCTCTTTGTGGGGTCGGCGCTGTCGATTAGAGGCCAAAGTCGTAAAGACCGAGTCCCGGTTCCCTGCTGAGGCGCTGGGGGACGGCATAGCCGGACCTTGGCTCTAAAGCGGGGGATTAGAGGCAGGCAATGTAAAACAAAAGATTCAAGACCGGGGAGGCCAACCTGCCGTGCCGGACGTATAGCCGGCGGGTGGGGGACGCCTCCTTTGAGAGTAAAAGGACACTCTCCCCGACTGAGTATACTTAATTGGATATCCGGTCGGGGAGAGTAGAAAATAAAAAAAAAAAAAAATTCAAGCATTGCTAATCAACTTTGATTAGCACATCAACAAGTCTTCTTAAAAAAATGTAAATAGTTAAAATTAACTATATACTAATTAAAAATTAAACAGTTTATTCTTACTTATTTGACATAGTATAACTTAAATTGATTAATGTTTAGTTGCATTATATTTGTATTAATAAATGTGCTGTTTATTAAATATGTGTTACATTTTTGACAAACATTTTTTATTACGCATGTATTTTTGATATTGCTGGGTTTAAGTTGCTTAGATTACTTTTAAAAATAGCATTAATAAAATTAAATATTACAATTTTACAATGTTTAATATCTGTAACAGACGTTTGAGCATTTTAATTTTAACAATGTAAAAGCTCATCTTGCATACTTTAGTGTTATTGGCTCATACAGATGATTTATAAATCTGACAACTTCTTTCCTAGCATTTTATTGTAATCACTACTTAGCTGTTATTACTACTACAACTAAAAATAATTCTTTCAATTGCAATGGCTGGAATTCCTTTTTTTCTACATATTATTTTTTCAAGTTTCTCTTTTTTTACGTTTGCATCTATTATTCCAATCATTTTTGTTTATTAATCTTTTTTGCCAATTCACTGTTTAAAATCAGTTATAAATGGATGTTTAAATCAGTTATAATAAATGAATGTTTAAACTAGGATATGCAAATGAGTAAAGTATTATTATTTTATTCAATTATAATGCATCATGTAATTGGATTTTTAATATGCTATCTTAAAGTAATACTTTTTTTTCAGTCATTTCACAATACCTACAATAGAAGAATTAATATACAACAGAAGTTAGGGCATTTGATGAATTGTAAATTTTGTGTAAAGCATTCTTGATGACATCATTATTACTATTCGGTGTATTAGGTATTAATTTTTCATTAAGCTATTTTCATAGCTTAAAATTGTACTACTATTAATTGAAGGTTATTCTTCAGTCTTTCATTCACTTTTAAACATTAAAAACATACTAAGCATTAATCTGTTTACTCCTCCTTAATGAACAAGAACCAATTTGTCTTTTTAAAACAGCAGCTAAATGTATGTAAAGAATGTAACTAAGCAAAAAACATTCACAGAATCCAAAATAAACATGTTTATTTTTTTACTCCTCTTTTATTCATTAAATTTTTATTAATTTTTTAAAATATAATCCAATAAAAAAATAAAATATGCTGATTACAAATCTCAAAACTTAAGTAAATTTAAAATCATCCACAGAAGTCATATTGATAAAACTACTTATCTCCAAAATAATAAAGCAACATTTTATAAACATTAAAATTAAGCAGTTCTAAATGATGTCAAAATTTCTTCCCACTCATTATTGCTTTTACACACAAGATCACTAAGTTCCACAATCTTATTTTCCATTTCATGAGCTTTATCCCGCATGGTTTGAACAGTATTCAACAAATTTTTAACTGATTCTTCTTTCTCTTTAACATACAATTCTAACGCCCTTTTCTGTTTTAATTTTACCAACATAAAGTGAGAACGAATATGTTCAGAAACATCTCCAGGAGGACGGCTGTAAACAAATAACTAATCTGAACTGCCAAATTAAACAAAACAAAAAGATTTATATAAAAATAAGAGAATCTACTTACCAACAACTGTGATTAATTATTATTACTATTAATTAACCAAGCACTTTCAGATTATTCCTCCATCATCAGAGATTATTAATTAATTATGAGTGTTATAGTTGTGCATATAAATTTTTATAAATAGGAAATAAAACGAAAATAAAAATTATGTTCATAGCAGTTGAATGTCAAATGTTAAATATGGCATGCGTTAAAAGAAAACGTCTTGTCACTAAGATGTTTTCAATTATTTTTTAAGAATCTTTTTTAAGGATCTTTTTTAAGAAAATTAAACTTTTTTTGGTTAAGAAAATTAAACCAAAACAAAAGTAATAATAATAAAATACTAAACATATAAGGGGAAAAGCTAATATCTGGTATGGATATCATATTTTCATTGATAATTAAAAACTGAAATTATGCTTCTCCATCAACTATTTTATATTCAATACTGCAGTCTTGACAAAAGAAGAAGGAAATTTTATTTTACATTTTAGAAACCCAAAATAAATATGACCATGTAAATATTGTATCAATATACTAAATAAACATTTGGTATAATGATAGTCATTTATACAGTGACCACACATAAAACAAAATTTCATTTAAATCTGATGTTGAGAACAATTATATATGGGTTTAATTGTCTAAAGACACTTTAATTGTTAAAAGAGATTTTCATGCAGTAAATGATTTGTAACTTGTTAAAGCAAATTCTTATAATTTTGGAGATGTGAAAATCATGAAAATAATCTTATATCAAATTTTTTTAGGCGCCATAATTATAGCAATTACTAAATTTATTTCTTATCATAAAATAAAAGTAGATGTCATTGGCATCAGACTGTGGTTGCTGGTGGGAATAAATAAGGCTGAAACAGCAAGAGCAAACTTAAAAGAGATCACGGTGTTTGCAATGATTTTAAAATAAAAGCTCTGACACTCACTAAATACAGAGATTACTGCAATTTATGACCTATTAACTCACTTATTCATTATACTATTTCGGGTGACTGAAATAAAATACACAGACACTCACAAATGAAGAGATACTCAAATGAAACAAATATGGCTTAAAGGTACATTTTAGTTGCTAAAAAACCTTAATTTATTTTTCCACTGTCATCATTTACAGCTAGACATTTCTCCTAACGGTGAACCAGTTATCAATCCGTCACTGAATGTTGGTGGCCTTTCCTTGATCCATGACCTCACTGCATTCATCAGTTCAGCATCCATGTTGAAATGAATACTCTTAGTTCCCCCTTTAATTGTGGAAGGAAGTGAAAAGCACATGGCATTAAATATGTTGAGTGTGGAGGGTGTGAATAGACTCAAATTCCAACTTCACAATAGCCTCAGCATTTCCACACAATCTGTATTGCTAAGCATTATCATGTTTGTAGAATTATCAGCTCTGCAGATTGACACACAACTCATAAATGCACACTACTGTTCACAGTTGACCCAGCTTCCAAACAGTTGACGTGTTTGGGATAGAGGATTTTTTCTTTCCAGAGGAATTTTTTTACTGTTATTCCACACTGCTATTTTTCTTCTGGGTCGGTCAGAATGATGCACCCAAGTTTTGTCTCCAGTCACAATACAGAAAAAAAATCATTTTCCTCATCACAATAACATTATTGTTAGTTCTTTTATGCGTTTGCGTGGCATCTACCATAAATCGATTTTTAGATGAGTTGACATAGCAGGCATATATTTTACTCCATAACAATGACAACAGACAAAATGATGGCATGTAAATGGAGTTTTGGAATATTAATAAGAGAATGAAATAAAAAATGGCAGCATTTGTTTCTTTGTGGCATTTTGTTCAACTCTTATGTTCCCGTGTGCATTACATTTCAGTTGCCCCTCATATAATTAGATATGGGAAAAATCATATTTTCATATTTCTGAACACAAAAAAAATTCTTTAATCATATAAGTATTAAGAAAAAATCATACAGTGCATGACCAGAATGGGAAAGATTATCAGAATGAGCAGATACCCAACTGGAATCAATCTGACAATCCACATAAGTACTTGAAAAGAAAAGAAAATTAGAATACACGAATGTATTGTCATTGAGTTTCAATGACAAATAAGTAATGGAAATAACATCCAAATAATCAAGATATCAGGTAATGTCAAAAAAAATACATATGTACTGTTTAAAATTATACATAAAGTAAAAGTAACAAAAGTGCTCGAAAGCACTTATGCTTTACTTAAAACAAATTTTTACACATCAAAAAAACAGTACAAAATTAGTAAGCACAAATTACTTTTTATCATAGCAATATAAAAACAGTTGTAATTTTTGTCAGTAAATCTGTGACTACTATTAGTCAATGTCGACAACTATAATGAATAAAATATCCTTTTTGGGTTTTATTTTTCAGTTCATAAGCCTAAATTTATTACTTATTGGTATATATGTAAAGTATACAAGGGTCATACTTTGGTACTCCTTCCATCATTACTTCTCCTGAACTGATTTTAGCATAAGAAATTAAATATCTTACATAAATTGAACAGCCTAAACACAATTAAAAACGTTTTATAACAAAGAAATAAAACAAAATTTCTAAATATCATTGAAATACAAACTAAATTTCATGTCTTAAAAAATATTCATTTCTCAATATAGAACTTGAACCAATTGCTTCAAAAAACAATCACTAATCATTTATTTGTATGGAGCAACCAAACCTTTACAGGACAAAAACAAAGCAACGCAAACTTACTTGTAGTCAACGTAGTAGGCAACATGAAATGATGTGTTAGGAAAGGTGTGGAAGAAAACTGGAAAAGTGTGTGTGGCTGCCAATTGATTTACAAAAAAAAAAACAACAAAGTAATACTAAGTTTATTAATAATAGAATGGTTGGCAACATTAAGATTTATTATTTTGGAAAATATTTCTAGTACCCTTAAATCTAATTCTGAATGTATTTTACCTTCATTAAAATTACACTAAAGATTTTGTATATCTCATATAACCCATAACTATCATTACAATAGAAATCTGCATGTATGCACTTTTATTTTTTGAGAACAAATTACAGAAACTATTGTCTGGTTCTCACCCAGACAATGGTTTTTTTTTTTAGACATTTATATGTATAATATAGTTCATTTGCATACTCTGTAACATTAAAATGTTATGATGTCATCTTTGTATATGTACATGTAGAATATCAAAGTTGATTTCAATGATGATGGATTTGTGGATTTATATCTGCAAGATTGTCAGCAAATGTTGACTGTATATTATTTTGAAAAGCTTTTACAGAGTTCACTGTGTCATTTAGGTAGATTTCATAAACAGCTACCTATTGTATTGGATACCATGATTCAACTTCCAGAAAATTATGACATCTTCACGTTTCACATCCCCCAGACCCCAAAACCACAATCGGCTCATATACATATATATAATTTCACTTTCTTGTGGACACGATAACTGCTGTAATTTTGTGCCAATCACTTTCAAATAGTTCCTCAAAAATAACTTGTTCCAAAAACTTGGCCGAGTTTGTTAACAGCCAAAATCAAACCATAGGGTTGGAAATGGAGTGGCTTTTTCAAAAAAACAAAATATCGCTATAACTTTCTTATTAAGTAAAATATCGAATTCATTTAAAGTTCCTACTATTCTTTGGATAAGGGCGTAAAACTTATGTAGAACTTACTTAAGGTTGGCCCCAACCATTGGCCCTGGGGATGGAAAAAATGGGGTTTTGAAAAAAATCATACCTCCCATAATAGGCACAGTATCGAATTGGTTTAAAGTGGCCGTTAGTCCTCTAAACATTACCTAATCATTTGTCTGAAACAATTTTTGATATGACCAACCTTACAGCAAAGGATGACCAAAATGTTGCTGGAATTGTAAAATGGGGCTTGTTGTATGCTAGACATATGAACTTTTTTTACATGCAACCATTCTCATCATACTGAGTAAATTTGAAGTTTTTCTTAACTTTAAGGTGGATTTCTTTTTTATCCCCTACTTCCACCGCCTTCCACCGTGCCTAAAGGCATCCGCCTTCCACCGTGCCTAAAGGGGATTTTACATTGAATACACTAACTACATAAACCAAGACTCAGAGTTAACAAATTTAACAGATTTGATAGAATTTGGTTTACTTGTAATTTATTTATTTTGGTTTATTTATGATTTTGTATACATTTATTTAAAGTTTTCTGTTCTTTTTTTCTATTTCAATTTCATTTTCGTAGCAAATGAGTAACATAAACAAATGAGAAGAATCATACTTCATAAACTTCATAAATGCAATTCATTTTGGTTATGGGATGTAGAGGTACATTACATTTCTGCAGAAATCCCCAATTAATATTAAAAAAAACTAATAGTGATTGCAAGACTTGCAATAACTGGTTTTGCTCTCCTAACATTCATAGTCATACAATATTATTGTCAATTTTTTTTTTGTTTACAAACATATTGACAAGAATTTGTTTTGTGTATGGAATTAAAATTCACAATAATATGGTTATAAATATTTCCTGACTACAACATGAATGGGAAATACTCATAATATTGCTTGCAATATGTATTTTTAATTGTCTGTCTAAATGAACCTTAAAGAGTAATTTTCATTAAACACTTAGATAATAAAAATTAAATTAGAAAATAAACTTGTAAAAAAATGTTAATACTTAGTGCCAAGTAAAAAACCTTCCCTGGGCACAGATATGTACCCAGATACACTTTCTGTTGTGTACAACAGAAAATGAAACATCACTTCCTGTTGTACACAAATTTTTACAAATGTTAACAGACTTCTTTGTTTATCCATTATTATAAACTAGGCTATCAATTAGTATTCTGCAATCACAAATGTATTGACACGCTATTAAATTATGTTAATTTCCTGTGTTTACATCTGAAATAGTTTCCTTCAACAAATCCTATTTATGAAAACATTTTAATGTTAAATAAAAAAAGATATTTTAATTTATTCTACACAGTGGAACTGGCACTAATGGATGCCTATAAGATTGAATAAATTAATATAAATTGTGATAAATATACAATAACTCAAATAGTATGCCATAATTTTCCATCTTACACAGATAAATAACAGAAATAGATCAACATACAGCAACATGTAAATTAATCTGAACACAAATCTTATTTAACTAAAAGAACTTTATTTAAAAAAATAATTATACCAGTACAATTTGTGAATATATTGTAAATAACAGTCCTCCTTTATTCATAATCACTTCACTTGCACAATTTGGCTTCGATTCAACAAGTGCACTACAGATTTTTTGATTTATTTATCATGAAACCATACTAATATTATTGCTTTAATGAGGTCAATTTTGTGGTAAAATTCATTTTTGAGAGTAGTTTTTTGACTACTGCCCAATGATTTTTAATTGGGTTTAAGACTGAGTAGTTGCCTGGCCACACGAGCATTCTTAATGTTGTTTTTTGGAAAATTTTCCTACTTTTTTGGTAGAAATTTTTTTTTTTGTAGTAGCATGCTGCCAAATCTTGTTGGAACACTCTGTTGCAATTCCCTGCGGGAATTTGTTTTGAAGTTGTCACAACCCTTTCCTTCAGAATCTTGAAATATACATTACTTTTCAACCTACCATCTACTGGAAGTAATGAACAAGGCCTTCACAAGTGAAACAACCCCCAATTAATTTTTTATGGGGAACTTTAACTAATTGTTAGTTATGAATCAATCAGTGATGTATTTATTTTCATCTGATGCCTTTTTAACATACACAACACTTTGCTCCTGAACATAAAAAGGTGATGTCAGAAAACAAAATTTGTCCAGTTTTCTTAATTACACAGCAGATAATTTGGATCAAGTCTTTTTTTCTCACTAATAACCAATTCTATATTGGGAATAGTTTTTCTTTTACGGCCACATCTGTCTTTCCTTTGAGATGAAAAGAAACCAGTTTCTTTAGACTGTTTTAGAATAGCATTCACTGTCCCTACTCCAACCCCACACTCAGAAGCTGTTTGTTATCATCATGTTAGTATGCTCAGAAAGAGAAACAATTCTTGAATGCTTTCTTGGAGTTATGTCCATTAATTTATATTCAAGACACAGAACAAAAAATATAAAAATAAGATTTTATAATAAAAAAATGAGTAAACCTTCACAAAATCCTATTTATAACATGAAAATTTCCAATTAACTAATTGTTCGCTTTTCTACTGTTACAAATATTAACTGATTGGAGTAATTTATTACAAACCCCAATTCAAGGAATTTGGAATCACAAAACTACTACCTGCTGTTCATAGTTGAAAGCAGTCTGTTGATGAAAATGACTTCATCCAGAAGTTGCAACTGTATTATAACAGGCTCAGGCGGCCTTAAACACGCTCAGTAGTAGGATTGTGTAGAATGTGGAAAAATCCAAATAAACGATAAACCATCCAGTCAGAAATAACATAGGAGGTTAAATTAAATATAACTTTCTAGCTTTGTAAATGTAAAAGTTTCTGGCATTCAAAATAAAAATAGCTATCAAATAGAGAAAAATTAAGTTTTGAAACACACTCAATATTTTACTTAAAATTAGTATATATTAATCCAATTTTAATTATTAACAAAAATTTATTATCACTATTTGTGCCATTAGAATTAAATTCATTTACCCATATGTGAAACATTACAGACTAATTCATCATGACTTGCAACAAGGAAAAGTTATATAAGCTGGAGGCACCTCAAGTTTAAGACTATATTTTGATATATCATCAGTAGAGTTAAGTGATAGATGTACCAACAATAATTATATATGTACGAGGTTTCATTCCAGAGATTTTAACTCCGTCATTCAAATCTGTCTAATACATGTCAAGCTCCTTTTTGTTAGATATTATTTTTCCTCAGCCTCTTTTAAAAAGTATCTTTTTACAAAAAAAAATGTACAAAACTTCTTCACAGAGTTAACACATCTTCAAATTCTACACGGCAATACAGAACAGTGAAATCAACGGATAAACAACATTATGCTCAAAGAAATATTTTTATACAATACTTCAAAATGAGAATAAATAATAACATACCAAGCATTAATTTTAGTTCCATTATCAGCATTGGATTTAATAATTTCATCCAATTCACAAAATTTATCATCAAGATTGTCTTCTTCAACTGCCTCTTTAAATTCATTCATACAACTGTCAATAATTTTTATTTTTAATAATGAATACAGTTTATTAATCCTTTTTTGTTTCTGTTTTAATGATTCAATTTTTTGAATTTTTTCACGGAACTCTTCTATGCTAAAATCATAAAAATCAATAAATACAAGGAAGTTACTATAATAGAATTGTCAGCACTAATGGACCATCTTATGAGCACCTTATAAAAAAAAAATAATAATTACAGAACACAACCTTCATTGCTTCCTTCTTAAATTATGATTGAACTTCAAATAAGCAATTCTGAAGTAAATACTAAAGTATTAGAATAAAAACAATTTTAAAATATAGAACACACTAAATTTACTTTAAAGATGAATAAAAAATAATAATCATAAGAAACTGAACTGGACATTAAATTAATGGAAGATGTTATATTGTAGAACCCTGCACTAAATCACAGGGAAGAAGAAGAAAGGAAAAACAGAACTGAAAAATGGCTGCCAAATCCTAAGATTTTGAAAATGTCTAATTGTTGGGGCCCAAAAAGCACATGTAGGACAGGTGGCAAAAATCTGAAATGTTTGCAGTAGTAAGTAAATTTATTTGTTATTCAAAGAGGTTGAAAAGTAATGAAGCCACCAAAACCGCTAAAAAGTGATCCTTCTAACTGTGAACAATGTATCAAAAAAATTCACAGCATGTATTTTTTCAGATAGTAATGTAGGCCTACTATACAAAATATTTTGTTTAATAAGGTAAAAACACTGTTACCACAAGTTAAACAATTTTTTTATTTTTCTGATGGCTCCTCAGCCCAATATAAAAATAAAGAAAATTTCATAAATTTGTAGTACCATCAAAAAGATTTTGAAACCGCAGCTGAATGGCATTTTTTTACCTCATATGAAAAAGAACCATGTGATGGTATTGGTGGACTGTAAAAAGGACTAACTAACGCAAGCCTTCAAAGGACAGTCAATAATAAAATTGTCACACCTTCTGAAATGTACAATTATTGCCTAGGCAATATTAAAAATATAACATTTATTTTCTGCTCTAATAAAGATGTTATGTGTTCTAATAAGGATGAAGAATTCTCAGTTCTTGTTATCAGGTAATCACAACAGTCCCAGAAACAAGAACCTTTCACAGTTATGTTCCAACAAGTCAGAAACGTATTTTGAAAGTTCGGGTGACCTCTGAATCAGAAACATTTACATTAGTATTGGTACACAAGGACATTAGTGTTTCTGATTGCTTTACAGGTTTACCGAGGCAAAAATGTAAAAATTATGCGTTGCATATACAATGGCAAGCGGTGGTTAGGCAAAGTCATTGAAGTCAAAATACATGAAAATGAAGAGCAATATCGAATACACCACTTTTTCCATCCACAGGGTCCTAGTACTTCATTCAAGAAATCATGGAGGGATAATCAAACATAGGTTCAACTGGAAAATATTTTAAAGATTCTCATGCCTTGGAAGAGGACAACATTACACCAAAGATGAATGAGGAGTTATGTTCTACTCAATAAAAAAAAATGACAGGTGCACTAAGTTATGTTAGTTAAGTTTGTTATCAAAAAGTGCAAGATTTATTTATAACTTCCATTAGTAGGAGTAAAATAAGATAAAAGTGAATTGAACAACTTGTTATTGTGTTTGAATTGTTTTGTAATTATTATTTATCATTCTGTAAATGGCTATTTATTAATTATCAATTTATTCATTCTAATGAGTTTAGTTGTAATTTTTATAATGAGAAAAAAATACATAACATCAGTATTTTTGGATACGTTGCTTATAATTAGAAGGAACTGTGTTTTTAGCAGTTTTGTTGGCTTCATTAATTATCAACCCTTTTGAGTAACACAACAAATTTTATACGATTTTGAAGTACATAACCAAGTATATGGTTTTGTAGTACTGCTGCAAACATTTCAGATTTTAGCCACCTGCCCCATATGGTTTTTAGGCACCAAAAATTAGGACATTTTCAAAATCTTAGGATTTGGGAGTCATTTTTTTAATGAAGGACACTGTAACATTTCAATTTTTAGTATTACTAGTACCTAAGTTGAACGTTTTTCTAACGTATAATATGCTCTTGATTCTCAAATGTGAATATTTTTGGACTTTCATTATTTTATGAAAAATATCTAAGCATAACCATTCTAGGTACTGTTTAAGTAGAAAAGCTTTCTTTCTTTCACTACCAAAAGCTAATGGATCCAAAGTATATATTACTGGGTAATGAAGGTATATGTAGCGACTTTCTTTGTTGCCAGTGACATAATTCTGAAGCGCAGAAAACTTTACTCAAATTTCCACATCCAGACATTGAAAACAATAAATTTATTATGAGTCTACTCACAATTTCAGTAACACAATGACTAGAAATATTTCTCTTTCACTAAATCTGAATCAATTAAGAGTCCGATTCTTTTTCTCCCCTTTCATAAATATATATATATATATATATAAGCTGCAATAGATACATTTTCTTCTAGTTGATTCATATCACAAATGAAAGCTGCACAAAAAACATCACATTATAACTGTCCTACGTGTAAACTGAAATGTTTGAAGTGATCCAAAGTATATAACAGTACAGGTATTCAAGTACTCTGTGGACTATATATTCATATAATTTAAAAGTAAATCCACCTTAAATGAATTGTTATATAGTTCTTTTTTTGGGTAAGGAGTAGGAAGCTTTGAGTTTATCTGAGACCCAATTCAGTAGTTAGGAAAACCAAATCCCTGAATTATTTCCCTGGCAGCCCTCCACCTGGCACCAAGAATGAACTGGCTCTTTAGATCCTGGCTTCCTCATTATTGAAAAGCTCGCAGTCATATCTTCACCTACATAACACTGGTACCGAAAGTTTTGTTCCAGAGCAAGCACAAGTGGTTTCAATGTATTTTTCCCCTTGAATTCAAAAATGTTAACAGAATTTTTCTAATACCCTTAGTTTTCAAGTTACACCCAATTCAGTGTTATATAGGTTATGGAATGGTATTATGTAATGGTGTTACACATTTATAATAAATAAATCAATAAAAAAATTGTATTGATTAAGCATTTAAAAATGATTAGTTTGTTATGAAAGTTTTGAAATGGCTAGAACAATACAATTAGTTATAACTGCTGTATGATGCAATTCTAAAAAGAGTCAGAAGATGGCTTTTTACAGACTTAAGTCATCATTGTTTGTCAAAGTGATGTCACAAGTACCATCTGTTTATTATAATGTCAGAGTTACTGGTTCAAGCTACAGCTAGTCTGTATTCAGTGTTCACTCTGCTGACATCTGTACATCTTGTCATGTGTATTTGCTGATATAATACAGTGCAGTGTAAACACTTCTCAGTTATGATGTATTCTAAATTTACATTTCATCTTTGGAATTCAAGATACTTACTGAATATTTTTTGTATTTTGCATATTGTGTGATTTTGCAAAATGCCTAGAAATGATGTAAACTCCCAAACTGCTTTTGTTACATTTGTGGTGAGGTAATATTTAAATTTCAGAAATGTAGTTTTACTCCTCTCATCAAAAACTTTTATGATCTTTATTTAGGCTGCAAATTTGGTGACCAAGACAAACAGGGGCCCCTCACATTTGTTGTACTACTTGTGTAGAACAACCACATTTACTAGCACAAGGAGACCTCAATGATCTTCTACCAGATCTGAATTTATCAAAAAAAGAGGCAGAACTTTTAGGCTCGTGATTAAAAGGTTGGAACCTCCTCCACCACAATTTTTTTTGTTTTTGAAGATGGACTTGTTTTTTGTAAATATTTTCCCTGAATCATTTGGTAATGAGTACAAAACAGTTGTGACATTTGTTTATTGTTCGTCTAAAGCTAGTCTGAAAGCTGTGCTTCTGCATATTGGGAATGAGTTTCCAGCAGTGCCACTAGCTTACGCTACAGAAAAAACTTACGTGAACATAAAACTTCTGCTAGATAAAATAAAGTATAAAGAATTTCAGTGGAATATCTGTGGTGACTTCAAAGTAATTGCTCTGTTGCTACATCTTCAACTTGGTTTCACTAATTGCTGTTGTTTTCTTTGCATGTGGGACAACAGAAACTGAAAAACTATTATGTACAAAAGGGTGGCTAAACCGAACAGCATAAACTTCATAAAAGAGTAACGTTGTTCATGCACCACTTGTTGACTGAATAAAAGTTTATTTACCTCCTCCATGGAAAACTTTGTGAACGCAATGGATCAAAGCGGGCTTGAATTCGCTTACTTAAAAAATAAGTTTCCAAAGATCAGTGAAGCAAAACTCAAAGAAGGAATTTTTGTAGGACCTCAAATTAGAGATCTATTTAAACATGACAACTTAGATAAATCCGAAAATTACAAAGAAATAGTGAATGATCTTTTAAAATCTAATAAAATCATGGGATGCACAACATGTCACTGAAGATTCACTTCTTAGACTTGGATTTCTTCCCACCAAATCTACAGGTACCAGGGTAAGTGGGGTCCAAGCATGCTAGCTGACTATTGTTGGACCCTAAAGACAATATTGTACAAAATCAAACATTGGTACTTTTTAGGTACGATTACATTATACTAAGAATGCATTTTAAACACATAATGTTGTAAAATTAAAATAGTTGTCTCTAAAAATCCTTATGTGGAAGACTAATTCTGAAACCATATTTGAATTCAGCACAAAAAATGTTACTAGATTCACCCATTTTCACTTCTGGGATAAAACATAAATCAAATCAGTGTAATCTATAATAGGGAAAAATAGAAAAAAAAAATGTTTGATTTAGACAGAATCTACAGGATCTATCATAATGGGTGGATTGCAGTGGTTTATAAACTTATCCAGGGCCAGGATTATGCAAATGTGCTTTTAGTGGATTTTTATTCTGTACTTCACACAGCTTTATTTATTTTTTAATTTGTTTTGTCATAATACTTTTGATATATTTGTAATGTTTCATCATTAATCAAACTGATTTATTTGTAATTTTTAATCATTAATCAAATTATACAACCAATATAAGGTATGCATGTATATTGCACTTTAATTCAAGTCAAATGATTTCTTTCAACTAATGCCTTCAGTATGAAAATGAACATGATAAATTAATTTTGTAGAAAGAAATTAATTTAGTGATGTGAAGAGACAAATGTTCCTAAATAGTATCTTCTAACTAAACACAAGGAACAAGCCTCAAATCATTGTAATGTTTCAGTGAATGAAATTAAATGAATCTTGAATATAGAATGTAGATGTTTGATGAAATACCATCAACAAAAGTGAAAAATAATTACTCCAAAGAACTCAAACATATGAAAAGTATAAAGAAAATAAGGTAATATAAAAATAAATAAAATAATTTTTTTAAAACTCCCATTTTAGAAAACATATTAATAAGGGTGAATGCAGCTCACATAATCTTCTTTCATTCATCAATATACAAAAATGGAATATAAAAATACATTGTTATAGCCTGAATGAAAAATTACAATCAGTTACAAAATTAATTTTCCTCAAGATTAAAGTTGACTTACGTTACAGCATCAGTAATCTTTTCTAGGGTTCTTTCAACAGCTACCATAAGTAATCTAATTTGGTTGGATTTATACTGCGACAAATCAGTTGACATAATAGAAGCTGTTAAATTCAACAGTTGAAAAAGTATTTAATCCTCAGTAATTCTTTGGGGGAAAATATAATCTGCAATTAACAAAAAAAAAAAACATGATATACATACATAAAAGATTATATACACACGGTATTCTACATATAAAAAAAGATGTATCTAAACAGTTCCGACACCTTTGATCTTCTCAGAAACTAATTTGGCACTTATCACATACACTGACCACCTCTTTAAGCATTACTTTTTCTTCCTATAATAGATTTTTTCCAAAATATTTATTCAATTCCAACTTAATTTTGTTTTGGATAAAAGAATTTTTTACATGTAATTTTTGAAAATTTTGATAACTATAAAATGTTGATTCAAGTTTTAAAATGGGAATTGAGTAAGAATTTTTAAATAAAAATTTAAGAATGGAATACTTCAAAACTTTAATCTTCCCAAAGAAAAGATGACAGTTACATTCCTGCGGTTGGATCACTTTTGATTTAAAATATTTACTGAAAAATATCATTAAGCCACAGCATTCCCAAGATACCCATCAAAGTATATTATAAAAACACCAAACTGTGAAAATGTCCTACAAAATACTGTTTGGAAAGACAATTTACGAGTAAAACATAAATATAAAATACTTTATTTATTCTATAATCATACAAATTATTTTTCTTCAATTACCATTAACATCATTATTGAAATCAGGCGGGCAGAAAGTGCAGCCAACAGGAAGGAACTTAGAATTTATATAAAAGTAAATAATATATGATCTTATAAGTTAAAAAAACACTTCAAAATCTGAGCCAGCTGTCAGAGATCTGTCAGCAGTCATGAAATCTCTCCTTTTTTGTCAGCAAAATCCTTAATTCAAGTAGCAACTTTGGTTTTGGGTTTAAGGTGGTATTTGATATTTTTAATGTTCTACACATGCATGTGCACAAACAAAATTATATTCTAAATGAAAAAACAATTCAAATTCAACCTAATTATATTACATGCCTTACAGACCTAACTCAAAAATAACATTTTTTAAATCTGGTCCAGTCATTAAAAATATCTTTTTTAAATAATCATACAGTAATACTGAATGTTAGCCATGTTTCTCAATAGTTGTTATTAAATTAAATACAGTTAAACTTCACTTTAAAACTTATAACAGTACATCCAAAGTAATTTTTCATATAGGTAATTAAAAAAATAAACAAAATCTGACGAATTTTAAAAAGAGATGAATCCAGGAAATTTTCAGTATGAAATACATTACAGTAACCCAAATTGAAATAATAATTCCAAATTTATCACAAGTAACAGCGTATTACAATTCACCAAGGTCCAATGAAGAATAGGTCCAATTGAATTTAAATGAAAAAAAAACTTTTACAACATATTAAAAATATGATTAAACTCTTTAGAAAAATTAATTTGACTTTTTTTAAACCATAATGTACATCACTGTATTGGATTTTTTTTGCCATTACAAAGCATGTAGATCCAACTACAGAATTAAAAAAAAATAAATACCAAGCGTTGCAAAATCATGACAATAAAACAGGTAAACCTCATCTTATCTGAGATGATATAGATAAAAATTGTTAAGTAAAAAAAGTTCAGCATGTTGCATTGTTGAATATTGAATTTAGAAGAAAAATTTAATTAGATAACAGCGGAAAACTGACTTTATTGTTATAATTTATAAAACCAATTCAGGACAATTATAGTTCAAGATATGCACGATAAAAACTAATTTTTTTAAAAAATTAAACGTATTAATAGGGTGACAATGAATTAAACCATCCATTACAAAAAGAATAAGAAATATATTGTAATAGTAATATGAAAGGTAACAAAGTAAATAATAAATTAACTTTTTTATTATTTCAATACTACAGAAATAAAATTTTAACCCATTCTTTACTCAATCATTAATACCATCATTCTCTCAAATCAAACTTCATTCTGACTCCTACATTCCATTTCCCTTAATCAATTAATAAAATTATAATAGCATTTATAACAAATGAACTTATCTTCTTGGACACAGTTATATTAACAGGACACACATAACAAAAAAAAAAAAACATGATACAAAATATCCCATTCTAGCAGCCATGATTGAGCACAGACCAATTTGCAGTCACCACATGCAGTTTTAAAACATAATTCAAAATTGATTGAAATCACCAACAAACAAGCAAATAAAATTAAAAACTTATCTAGTATAAAAAAATTACCAAGTCATACAAAATTTCGAACACTTTTTGGAAAGGTCTATATCACACTTTTAAAAGTAAAAAAAAATACACTGTAAAACAAAACAACCCAAAAGTGAACAAATTAAACTGAATAACTACACATTTATAAAAAAAAAAACGGGATCTTTTCTGTTAGGTGGCAGCATTTGAGTTCCTGTTGGGAATAGTGTAAACATGCCTCAGTATAAGCTGAAATTACATTATTGTTGCTGGCAACAAATAAGTGACTGGCCCACTGGTCAATGCCAGATTATTGTCAAAGCAATAATTCAGTATTCAATTTATTACAATTTTATTGCTTACTTTAATTTGTTTAAATTATTTTTTATTTTACAATTTGGTATTTTTAACTTTATTTAATAATAAAAATGCACTATACAATGATAATCAATGTATACTATACAAAAATAAACATACATAAAAAAAGTTTAAAAAAAAACAAAATGAGGAAATAATATTGTAGGCCTATAATACAAAACAATCATGCAGAAATAATACAAAATATGAAGGATAATCAATTCAGACAGCATAAAAGTGCCAATAAGTTGAAGAATTTTTTCAAATAAATAATTTCATTTCATGTCCATTAGCACATAAGTGTAGATTGTAAAGAACTCCTTTGTTTTGTAAGAATTAAATAGCTGTTTTGTTATTGTGAATTTGACCTGTCAATTGCTGTACATTAATTTTAGCAAATAAAAATTGTTTTATATGAAAATAAAATAATGAACAAAAGCTTTAAAACACATGAATGATTTCTGTGGAATGGAATATTGTAAATAAATTAATTACCACCGCCTCTGTGGAGGAAATGATATGCCATGCAGCTATGATGTCATTCCATCCCACACCAAGGCTCATTTACACTATTCCTAACAAAATGGAAATGCTGCCACTTAAAGGAAAATATCCAAAACATGATAGAGGCACTACACATAAA
Source organism: Lycorma delicatula (assembly GCF_047948215.1). Lineage (NCBI taxonomy): Eukaryota > Metazoa > Arthropoda > Insecta > Hemiptera > Fulgoridae > Lycorma > Lycorma delicatula. The sequence continues at coordinate 155,969,426 of NC_134457.1, read as the reverse complement.
AGCAGTATCAACTTTTTTGCAAATTTCCTCATAGTAACTTACAAAAACATTAATAAAGTAAATTTTACACATCCCACATATAGACAAAACTTAACATATCTTAACCACATGAAATTTACAAACCCACAAAATTTTAAAAATCAACACATTAAAAGAAACAACACATATAAAGTAAGATAAGTATATCGTTTGATAACAAACTAAGTACTTTCTAATCTTTTTAAGAACACCATTAAGAGCGCTACCAAAAACTCCAGTGAGGAAGGCAATGATAATTAGCTTCTAAAGGACCTTGTAAGAAATAATTTTGTAATTCAAAAGTGGGTACTTGGTAATTTTTGATAATTTAAAATTGTTTTGCTAATCTCATATAAGGCTAATATAATGGAACATCTGAGACTTTGATGATAGTAAGTTGCATGAATGTGCATATACAAACTTAAAAAAAAAATGTAGGCCTATAATAGAACTTTACAATTTTAATAGATATATTTTCTAAATATTATAAATTTAGTTATTAGAACAAAACGTGATTTATTTTAATAGTTAAAAAATTTGAATGTGCTGATAGACTAGAAGTTTTACAAATGAATCTAAAAAAGGGCAGATTTTTACAACATAGACGTATTTAATAAACTGTATATACTCACTTCTGAATGCAGAAATAATTAATTACGATTTATCTCCAAAGAATAGATACCATAACCAAAAATATAATTCTGGCGCGAAATATTGCCAATTCTCCACTCCAGTAGGAGCAACATAAAAATATAATGTATATAAAACTCGAATAACATTAAAAACAACTAGAAATTATATATCTTACTTTAGTGGCTAAATAATGAGGTACCTATTGTTTTAGATTTTAATTTATATTCTTCGATAATTTTACATGTGAGCAGTTATACTTTGCATTTCGAAATGAATTCAATATTTTATAGCTAAACCGTATGTATAAAAATCAAATCAATATTTCAATTTTTATTCGAAAATATGTATGTATCGCTTTTGTTAATTTACCTAATTCAGTACCTATCGAGTTTCTAAGGGAAAGAAGTTGAATTTTATCAAATCAAACGAGTGAAGTGTTTTCAGTGGCTACATTATATTATTATTTTCTTCAAAGCCTAGATTTTTCACTAATTTACAGCCATCAAACATTAAATCAGTAATAGATTATGGTTCAAATGAAAATACTGTGCCTATGTAAGTCAAGTTCTAAATACGACAGATTCCTTGTTTTTTGTGAAGGATTCAAGTTATAGGTGTTGGCTCTTGATTTCTCGTTATTTGCATTTTACCGTCGCGTTAATAATCTTTCCCCAATCCCGAACGTGGGGACACCGCTTGTTGCCAGTGTAGATAAATTTCAAGTATTTATAATCAGTAAGATGTACCAGAAAAAATACATTACACAATCTATAAAAAAAACTTGATCTAGAAAAGGTTTAGACAAATCAAAACTAAGAATATTTTTTTAAAATTGTGAATGAACCAGACTTGTTATCTGTGTTTTCATTATAAATGGTACATCAATATATCTAAATCATACCTGCGTAATAATATAAAACAATTATCATGAACCTCCAGAATCACTTTCTCTAAAAGACTGAAATTTGATAATTGTTTCCTCTTGGGTGTCAACTGCTTTCTAATAAGCTTTTTGAAATCTTTAAACCCTTTTGAGGTTAAGAAGACAGAAAGGAGCTCAACCTCCCAAAGTGAGGTAAGTTAAAAATCAATAGGCTTTCTAAAAAAACTGTTCAATGGTTAAGACATTGGACCAAATTTGGTAAAAAATTCTTCAATAGCTGGAAAAAATTAAATATGTGTTCAATTCACATCACATCTAGTTGTTTTCCATTTGCATTCCGCCGCTAAAAGCACATGTAATCAACCATCCTTCACTACCCGTGTTACTACATACTACTTTATGTCGACTCACACTTTGCACGAGGTGGCAAGATTACTGGATTACCACAGTAGATAACAAACTTCAACAAGTCAAAAATTCTGTGTTGCTATGGGATTTCTCCCACAGGAAAATTCGCAGAGAGGAAGGGGCCCTCTACTGATTGCAGATAGGACATATGAGAGCTACTCACAGGTAACTGAACTCAACAGAAATGCACAGATATGTGTACAATGATACTGTGCGCCACATCCATTTGGACTGCACATGTTATGCAGCCTTGCGTCATAAATTTAACTTGCCCAGGAATTTTTGTCAAATTCTGGGGAAAAATAAAAAAGTTTTGGATCAGTGTTTTTATTTCTCCAAAATGTTAGTATTTTAGACACTTTTTAACAGTGTTCTTAAATTTTTTCACTGTAGTTGTATGTTTTTGTGTTTTACATTTTAGTGTTAAGTGTTTTAATTTTGTACTTTTTGTTTTGTTTTATTCGATTATATATTTTACATATATGTTTTCCGGGCGATAACAAATGTTTTTCCCCCCAAAAAAAAGAAGTATTCTAGTTCACAGCCTTTACCTGTAAAATAAAAGTCCTTATTTTTCCAGTGACAATTTTTTATATCTGAATTATTCCATTTTGTGTAGCGTAATAAATACTTTGCATTTCAATCTATAACTGTCATCTAATGAAAGATAAACAAAATACACCAAAACATTATAAATTGAAGCTCATTCTATTCCCAAAAATCAAAACTCACAATCATTGGCTATCATTTTTTTCGTAAGATTATGCTGATGAAACCAACCATGAAGGAACAATAATAATTTTTAAATACTCACTCCAGTATTTCCTCTGTCACCATCCAATTTCTTGCAAACTACCGCTTTGCCATTTTTCTGATAATCTTGAAGAAATTTATTGTCAGCATTGATTTGTTTTACTACCTGAGCATTTGCAAATTGTTTTTCAATAAACTAGCTAACAAATTTCTAACAGAAATTTCCTCACAACCACAACAGAGTTAATTATGAGTTCTCCATGAGGATAATTAACAACCATTGCCAACAGAAATCTATACCAAAAAACACGTTATGTTGTAACCAATTACATATACATGCCTAGCCATCAGTAAAAAAAAAAATTTCTGATGAACTTTTTTTTTGTTTCCAGAATTTTAAATTTAATGGCCACAGATATTAAAACATTATGTGGGCTATCCCTACTCCCTCTAATAATATCTAGTTCACAGCCTTGTAGAGTAAAGACTTCTTAACCTAGCCCCAATTACCATCTGGAAACAATATAATTTTAGATTAATATAAAACTTTTTAAATTAATTAACATACTCTTAAATAATGCTAGGAATGACAAATTTCTAAATATCCATGACAAAAAAATTTGAACATTAGAGTAAACCATTTATATGGCTTTAAAAACATTTATATGGCTGACAACCCATTGGCTGTCACCGTCTCACATGTGAGACGGGTATTGATTCTACAAAACGGTCCCATCTCACTGTTGAACCTCAATTCTCTTGTTTCTAAATTATTTTACCTTATCTATTGGGACCTAATGCTACGAAATTCGTTATAATTGCATGTGTTTGTCTCATCTCACTAGATGTGTGGTTTTGGTCTAAGGCTTATTTGCAGTCTCACTGGTGAGACAGAAGCGTTTGAGTGTGGTCATTGTGTATTTGTTCTATCTTTGTGTTAAATTTTCATTGCTTTTTTTATATTTTTTTAAGTTTTGTAGTTCTGTTTTTACTAATTTTGAAGATTTATTAATGTAAGTAATTCTAGTTGTAGTAATGGACAATCACCCAAGATGTTCACGTGAAATAATACTGGAGAACAAAATTGAAAAGCTTCTAAATGATTTATTAACCGAGAGTGAATTTTCTGAAAATGAATTAACTGACAATGAACTTGTGAACCCTAGCAAATTTATTTAGCTATGATGGTTTAAACATCTTACTCTAGTGGTCGAAGCATGCCTGATTTGCATGATATTTATCAATTGTTACCACACGATATGTCAGATCAGCCTTTGATCTAGTCTATTACATTTACTGGAAAGTAAATAGTGGTTTACTTTGTGATTTAGAGAGTAAAACACCCTTGGATTTTTTTAAATATTCTGTTTGATAATAGATTTTATGATTTAATTCTAAGAGAAATAAATCAACATGCTAAGAATGTTTTTTTCTTTCTTCTAGGCTGACTGAACATTCATGTATTGCAAAATGGACAAAACTACAGATAAGTAAAAAATATTTTTGGGTTTGTTATTTCACATGGAAATTATTAAAATAAACTGGAGGATTTATTGGAGAACAGATCCATTGTTTAAAATTCCAATTTTCAAAAAAAATTGTCAGAAATAGATTTTTGTTAATATTGAGAACACTTCATTTCAATTCAGCGTATGATTTGCATACACATTTTGCGACAGATTAGAAAAGGTTCGTCTGCCATTTCTTTCTTTAGAAATAAAATGTCTGAAATTTATTATCCTACGTAATAATTATCATTAGATGAATCTTTAATACTATGGTGTGGATGTTTACTTTTCCACCAATGCATTAAAAATAAAAAAACACGAATATGGTGTAAAGGTTTACATGATTACAGAGTCTGGTAGACCCATTCTGTCTAGTGTATACTGAAACTGGCGACAAAGTCAGGGTTATGGGTCATTTCAAGAAAGTTGTTATAGAACCTTTTTTAGTCTGTGGACACAGTTTGTATGTAGACAACTTTTACAGAAGTGAAGCTTAAGCCAAAGGACTTCTGCAAAGAAAAACTCAGTTAACTGGTACTATTGGGATCAACAGGTTGTAGAAGTGAAATGAAAGTGGTGTGTAACAGTGGGGTATCAATTTTCAAATGGAAAAGAGATGTGATGATTTCTACAGAATTTGAAGGCATTATGACAACACTCACAAACTGATATGGAATGCAAGTGTAGAAGCTTTTAGCAATTGCTCAATGTATAACCTCATGAGTGGCATTGATCACACTGATCAAATGTTGGCATATTATACATGCGAACACAAAACAATTCATTGGTATAAAGAAGTTGCAATCCACTTGTTTCAGAGAGAGTGTGTGTATATATATATATATATATATATATGTGTGTGTGTGTGTGTGTGCACACACACTTTTTTTTTATAATTATAAAATATATTACAGAATTGTATACCTACAATTTTATCATATTTAATATTTGATTCCTCTGTACTGTTTTATATTTAAATTTTATTAAATAGATCATCTAATATAGAATACTGAGATATCTTACCTTAGTTTTTCATGTAGTATTTTAGCGGGATCCTGCATCCTCAGACATGATTAAATTATTTCTGTTATTGCATAAAAAAATTTTAAAATACTGAAATAATGAAAATTGCATATTAATCTACATGAGGGCTGCTATCTGTTGAAGATTTTATAAGACAGTCTCCCTCAAACACTGATTTATCTAACTAAAATTTTGTTTGTATTTATATATGTAATATTTTTTCAAATATACTTAATTTTATGATGTCTTTATTAAGTCTTTATAAACATTCTACTTCTGATATTAAAACAAATTTAGAAATATTAGAAGTAGAATGTTTATTGTTTATTAGATGATGTGCCATATTAGACAAACTTTATTTTTGTAATTTCCATAATGTACAGGAAACCTAATTTTAAAGAATCTTCTGTATAAGCACCATCAAATTAATTTTATTATTAGTTTTGCTTATTGTTAAGTTTATATGATGGTTTAAACATTTCTTTATTGCAATTGTTAGTAATGTTTTCAATGACATTCAAAGATTGCCTTTTTATGTATTATATAAAAAGAAAAAAAATTGTATAAATTAAACATCCAAATGAAACCTTTAATCAATTTAAAATTTTCCCCTGTTATATCCAGAATAATAGATAAAATTCTTAGGAATAAAATGAATTTACCCAAAATGAATATAAAAAATGGTTACAAATTAAATAGCTTAAACGTAAATACAAATCTTAATGTAAATGTAAATAATTCCAGCCACTGAGTAATTTGTTGGTTGTGTAAACTGTATATATTAAGTAATGCGGGATAACCAATTAATAATCATTTCCTTCATTTACTTTTTAATTTACATTTTAAAAATTTTATTAAATTATGATATTTAGATTAGTTAACACAATTTATAGAATATTAAACATTCTGGCTAGCACAGATATACATTTTTACGTAATTTGTTCACATTATAAAAGTAAGTATAATTCATACCACTAATAATTCTAACAATAATTAAGACCAGCTAGTTCATTAACAAATGAGAAGAAAGAAGAAGATGTTTACAATAAGGAAGAGGACAAAAAAGAGAAATAAATCTGAACAGACATGAAGAGAACACTCACCAAAAATCAGTTGATTTCTTCATTTGTTACACAGAAATTAAAAAAAAAACAACTGAGTTTAAAAAATTCAAAAATTAATTTTAATCCTTGAGACTTGTAATGAAACTCAAAAATCTAGAAATTGGTTTTTAGATGTTCATAATCAGCCGGCCTCTGTGGCACGAATGGTAGCATCTTGGCCTTTCATTCGAAGGTCCCAGGTTCGAATCCCAGTCAGGCATGGCATTTTCACACATGCTACAAATCATTCATCTCATCCTCTGAAGCAATACCTAACAGTGGTCCTGGAGGTTAAAAAAAAGTATAGTAGATGTTCATAATCAATCTGTTCAAACTCTACTTACATAGTCATAGACACTCACAATTCATTAAAGTTCATAATTCAACCAGCAAACCTCCACTACTACAGATATATATATATATATATAAATAATTTTTTTTTTGAGGTGAAATATATCCAAAAACCTTCTCAGTTATGCCAAGAAACATGAGTAAAAATTTAGTTGCAAAAGATCGAGTCCGAACAAAATAATCCCCTTCCTCTTTATAATATATACTAATGATAGTTTCCAAAAGTTATATAGACTGTTTTGTCAATATTTAAAGATAGATTGTTAACAGAAAGCCACTCTGCAACCTTACTAAGTATTTCATTAATTTTTTTTACGTCATCCCACATCACTCCATTAGCTATTACAACTTTATCATCAACATAAGATATTACTGAATCAATAGGCATTTCATTTACATATAAGATAAACAAAGTGATTGTGTCTTAGGGCACCCTGGTATTTCAAATACAATACTCACTGTAGTTCAGGATTTTAACTCTTTTTTTTTTATCTATTGGTTAAGCAACTCTATTTTACTTTATGTGCAGTTCCTCTAATTTCATAATTATTTAGCTTTTTAGGAAAATATTAAGTATAAAGTCTAATATTAATATAAAGTCTAAGTTATAAATTATATTTGTAATGTATTTCAATGCTTCTGTAGTACCTGTATTCTTTAAAAATCCAGATTGATGTTCATCAATTATATTTTTCATAGTGAAATTAGAAATTTAACATAATTATTATTTCAAATATCTTTGCAGTATTGGATATTAAAGATACTGGTCTGTAATTTAAAATTTTCTGTGTTTTCAATTTAGTATATCGATATTACATAAGCAACTCTAAGTTTGCAAGGTTATACTGATTATTCAATGCATAGATTAAATGCATATTGGCTACATAATCTGATATTATTTGTAGTGTTTTTACTTTTATGCCATATACCTCTGCAGCTTTTTCTTCCATATCACATTTTACTAGCTCCCTGTCGCAGCTTCACCTGCGCTATATGGTTACTTGCGTTTCCTGTAGCGGTCAATCTTTATATTTTATGTTTTTTAATTAAGTAAATAGAGGCAAGTACAGACAGTCATGCATATAATAATGCTGGCAGTGGCTCTATTGGTTGAGCCACAGCACTGTACACCTTTGCATCCCTTAAAAAAAATCTGAATTAAAAAATCCTGAAAATAGTTTTTAAATATTTATTTGAAGAGTGTTTGTTCCAAATCTAGTAATATCTTATTTACTATAGTAGGGATTGGGAAAATTTAGAATCATTGTTCAAAATTTTTTCACCTTTCTTCATCCCCTTTCAAGGTCAATTCCAAAAATCTAGAAATTGGTTTATTGACATGAAGATTAAACTCACCAAAAATCAAGTTGATTTCTTCATGTTTCACCAAGTAATTAAAGAAATAACAGGGTTTCAAAAAAATTCAAAAATTCATTTAACCTTTGAAAGTCAGATTCCAAAAATCAAGAAATTGGTTTTTAGTATAGATTATCATTCAGTTCAAACCCAGCTCACACAGTGATACTCACAGTTCACAATTCATAAATTCAATTCATTAAAGTTTGTGCTATAACCAGCAACTCTCCACTACTACATTAATATATATATATATATTAGAGATTTTTCAAGCTGAAATATATCTATGAACATTCTCAGTAATGCCAAGAAACATGGGTAAAAATTTGGGTGCGAATGATTGAGTAGTTTTTTGTTTTTCCTGAACAAACAAAAACCCTCTTTCTCTTTATATAATAGTATAGATAGATTGATTACTTTATTTAATTTTAATTTAATTCTATTATTATAATATTATTCATTCAATTGTTTTGAATAATTCATTTCAAACCAAAACATCACTTCACTTCAAACATTCTTTATATAATAAAACAGATATTATCCTCTTTTTTTCATAATTACCAGAAGGAAATAAAGATATGTTTTTCAGGTTCCTTCTGGATACTTTGAACCTTCAATTTATTACAGTAATCTTATTACTTAATTCTATACTATTTTACAGAATGTTAAGTTCATGGCATTTTTTATTTTGTAAAATTAGAATTAATTTATTAATTCAATTAAAATGTTGTATTATTTAAAAAAAAAATATTAACAAAATATCAATTTTAAAAAAATTATACAAATTGTTTTAAATGTATTATTTAAAAAAATATTTTATTAACTGTTAATTTGATGTTTTACATTATTGTAAAGTAAGATTAGATAAATAATTGGATAAAATTATAGTTTTTAGTACAATACAGTTATCATTTTTAAGCCTTTTTGACTTACGTAGAAAAATCATAATTTTTCCATTTCTGCATGAGTAAAAATAAATAAATATACAATATGTTTTATACTCTTTACTGAGATCATATTAATACTTTTAATTAGTATTATTACATTAAAAATATCTTTTTTTTAACAGTCATTCGCTAAATTACCGCTACTTAATTTGATAAATCGATATTCTAGTACAACTATTTATTTTTCATTACCAGGATGTAAACACTGTGCAATATTTAACAGGTTTTGGCAATATTATATATACATGTATAGATATGTGTGTGTGTGTATGTGTATGTGCATGTGCACTTGTGCTCGAATTATATACAAGAGCAATGTAAAACGTATAAAAATGTATGCAGTATATGATTTTACTGTTATTTTAATACCAAGCATGTAAATTAAAATAAAACAATTTCTGGTTCAATACAAAGACAGAAAACTTGATCTTTAAAAGGTGTAAGGAAGAACAAATTAAAATTTATCTGAATAAGGAGAAAATAAAATAGTAGGCAACCGTCAATTTCAGCATAGCTAATTTCAATGGTTGTCAATTTGCTTGCTTTTTTTGGCCAAAAATTGTGAACGGTTAGAAATTATTTTAACATTTTTGACAGACATTCTCAGCTTTCTTTTGTAATTATCAAAGCTGAATATTTAAATATACAGCCACCAACAAGTATAATAATGAATTTGGGCACAGTTTTATAAAACCAAAAAATATATACCTTACATGTTTTATTGTAATCTGTGTCTAACACTCTGATAATTCAATGTGTTATTACACTGTTTAAACAGTAAATCTCTGAAATTTTAGCTGGTTACACTTAGCGAGTCTAGTTTGTGATCTTCAAGAAACAAAGTTATCCTCTTTCTTTCAATTTTACTGATGAATGAGTTAAAATTTCTGAAATTATGTTGATTAAACTAGTTAATTCTAAAACACAACTGTACCACACATTCTTCAAAATCTAAGCAAGAATGACTCAAATTATTTCCTTTCAAATTATTCAAGGATAAGTTTAAATTGTTAATGAAGAAAGTCCATTTTAGATTGGCTCAAAATAACTAAATTGATTTTTATAGAACTTGCAAGTGTAATAGTAACCCTTGAATTCTGGATTGTAAAACATTTTAAAGCCAGCCATTTTGATATAACTGTCATCTTTATTTCAACTGTGTGACATCCATGAGTTGTTGACAACCTAACTCAACCAAAAATTTGTATAAGTTAAACTTATTCTGTTTACTTAATTACTGCACTAGCAACAAGGGTATAGCAACTTTCTGACTACATTCTGTAATTAGGGTAGTTGAAAAGTTGATTTAGAACCAGTTTGGTTCTAAATAATAAATTTGTTTGCTAAAACATCTTATTTAGTAGAACAGCTTTGGTAAAAAAAAAAAATGTATAAGTACACAGCTGTAAAGGAAGACTAAATTGAAAATCAACAAATTTAATCTTCTTGTAGTAAATAACAACCACATCTATGATTGTGTTCGTTAATCTGTTTGTATATTATTAATAAACTGCACCTCATATTTGACTTCAGTGATTACAAGAACTGGTTTATTAAACAGCTTGAGCTGTTGGCATTTTTCTTATTTCATACCCTTTAGCCATTCCACATGTTGCACAACCATCAGGCTGTAAGGAATACAGTTTACAACCAGTTATGATCCTTTTTAATTAATGACTGACTGGACTATTGGACTTGTAGTAAAGAATTGATGTCCTGAAAATGCTGAATAGTTTTGTTAGTATATGATGTTTATGTGTGGTTGGATATGAAGTTATTAATAATAATTATATTATTGTTTTAATGACAAACCAAGCAAAATTTATATTCAATATATGTATTTATATGTACATCAATTTTTTTGTACTATCTTTGTCACCAGCATTGATGTTTAGCACTGTGGTTCCATCTGAAGTTATTGTTTATTGGTTTTTATTTATTACTCTGGTATATATTTCAGAATGTAATCATAGTAAAATATATATTGTCAACAGTATGTTGTTCATTCAGTGCAGTGTGTTACATGATTTTATTTATAACATTTATTAATATGAAGATATAATGTAAATATTTATAGCATTGATGTGTTATGATCCACATCTTAACACAAAAGTTATTTCAATCTTCTTCAGATTCATTTCAATCCACGACAACAAATTAAAATCAAGAAAAAAATTGTTTAAATAACTATAAAAGCTAGGTACAAGCATATTTCTACTGATGAAATAATAATTAAAAGATTAACCCAATATAATACCAAAAATTAGCATCTTTAAAAAAGGAAAAATATTTTAAATAGAGATATTTATACATGTGGTAAGGATGGTAAGGTTATTACAGTGGTAAGGAATACACTTTAAAACTCCTATAAAAATAAATCACACAAGATATATAGTGTGATATTGTGGGTCGAGGAAATTTTATTATAAATTTGGAAATTGTGTAATTTTAAAACAGATCTAGGCTACTGATCTTGACACATACGCATATGTTTGCAGTTAATTGCTAATAAATATTTAAATTATTCACATCTTTCAGGTAAAATTAACTGCAACACTGTATTTAACATAAGAAACATTATGATTTTAAATGTAATTGCAAATTAAAAAAAAAAAGATCAATAAAACTACATTTTAAAAATAATTTTTAATGATTATTACTAATGCATTCACTTTCAGCGCAAAAAGTAAAATTGCAATAAAACAAAAAGTATGTATAATATCAACCAAACTTTTTTTTTTAAACTGATAACATTGCATTGTTTGAAAAACAAAATCATTCATACAGCCTCCACAGCTATGCTTGGCAAAGCCAAGTCTAAAAACAAAATATTGTGCAACTTGAATCAGCTTAAATTCTACTAATAAAGCATCAAATATTTACTTTCAAGACATCAATCGGTTCATGGTTTGTTGCTGTAGACTTGTGACTTAACATAACATAATGTGACATTAACATAATTTCCAGAGAAAAAAAGTTTAAAATAGTCAAATCACATGATCTTGGTGGCCAACTGAAATTATTATATTTGAAATTACAGTGGCCATTTTATGAAATTACTGAATCACCAAACTTTTGACACAATAACTGAATTGTTTCAGCAGCTGTTATGACCTGTGGCACCATCCTCATTCAAATCAAGATTTTCCAAATTTGCAAACAAAAGGTCATAATTCATAATAGTGTTCACCATTTACTATAACAGCACCTCCTTGCTCATTAAAAAAAAGGGTCCAATAATGCTACCAGCCCATAATTCACACCAAACAGTGATTTTTTTTCAGTTATCAAGCCAAAAATGAGCCTGATGGTTCCTGATCTTTTTTGGCCCAGAAATAAAAAAAAGATTTATTTACATTCTTCTACAATATAGAACAAAATTTTGTCTCAATTTCCTTCACAGACGTTAAAAAATTCAATTGTAAGTCTATATCATGGGATTTGTATATGTTAGTCAACAGTTGAGGCTTAACCCGCAAAAAAATAGTATCATCAAAGCTTGTTAATTTATCTTATTTTTGTTTGCAGCTTTGTTTTAACTAAATAACTATCATTTATATTTTTATTATTATCAAAAACAACGTAACATTGACTTCTTTTGACAAACTTAAAAGCTGCTTAATTTTATGAAATTAACTAATGGATAATGTTTAAAACAGTAATTTCAAATTATGTCAAGTCTAACAAAGATTACCTTTTCCTGTCTTGGCAAGCAATTTTTTTGAAAAACGGTTAATTTAATTAAATATAACTGTTTGAACAAAAGAAATAAACATATTTATAAAAAAAAATTTTATTCTAAATTAATAGGAGTTTGACACTAATACATACTAGATACATACACATATACTACATAAATAAATAGTTCTACAAGAAAATTTTTAAGTACATTTTTAAATTTATAATTACATGGACAATAACTACTTTCAGCTATTTTACAAGGGTATTAAATTTTAACTATCCAATTGAAATTTAAACAATTACAGATAAGTATCTAATAACAGCTGATAAATTTGTAAGATAATAACCATAAATAAAAGTAAACAAAAAGTAAGGTATGTATAGTAATTATTACAAAAGTACAAAATGTTTCAAACATTTTCTCTAAGTGCCAATATTTTAAACACTTTCTAGAAGTAAATAAATAGATAAACTATGCACTGTGTTGTGCTTAATTTAAAAATGTTAAAATAAATAACTGGATTATACCAAAGTTGAATATAATTTGTAATTATTAACTATATATTTGATTAATTATACACGCCTTCAAGCAGGCAAACACTGATAATTGAAAGTTATTTGATACCATATACTCAACTTTTTATCTGAAGCATTATATCTTGACAGTTTCCACAGATACATACACATATAAATACATAAATACTACACAACACTGAACAACCAAGTACTATAATAATTTAAATTGATTTTTTTTTCTGTACAAGACAGGAAAATCTTTTATATGACTGCAATGCAATAAAAATGTGTTGTGCTAACTATTAGTTTCATTTCTATTATACTTCTACATGTATGTACCTTAAATGAATCTACCAAAAAATTAACAAAAATAAAAATAACATTTTGAATCGGAGAATGTTAGAAAATGATGAAACATCTGAGTCAATGAATGAAATGTTTTACTCGCTCAGTATTATAGTTTGAGAGAAATCATTTTAATACAATTAATACCTCATAAAATTTAGATCTAGATATTTCTGAAAATATAAAAAAAAAAAATAGAATCCCACCAATATTTAAGAAATGTTAATTTTGGGAGATTGGTACAAGGATAGGGATGTCAACTACAAATAGTAAAATTATCTTAACTACTTTGTGAATCTGATACTTAGTATTCTGCAGACATTTACAAAGTACGATATAACAGCAGTAATGAATGTGTAAAACAAAATTCTTTTCAATATAATAAGATTAATTTAATAATTTAAAAGAAAAGTAATTACAATTACTAAAATAAGATTGGCACAAGGAAAATATGCAAGAATAATAATAAATACATATATAAAATGTTAAAGAATTAACACAGCCTTAGGCAATTTATTTACTAACACATCTACAATATATAAAATACGAACAATATTAACATTTAATAAACAAAATAGAGTAAAAAAAAAAGTATAAATATATATCAAAAGCTAATAAAGAATAAAATAAGTAGGAAATGTGTCAGTAAAACAGGACACAACTAATTTTAAAAAATCACAGATTAATTTATTTACAAAAGAAAATTTGAATTTTTTTTAAACAAATTATTAACAAATCTTATAAAATACAAATAAATATTGCAACAAAATATTAAATTACAGTTTTGGCAGGAATCTAAATGGACTTAAGATATGTTTTATCAATAATAATGAATATTGAAACTTAAAATTCTTTAACTTGAAAAGTGAATGAACAAACATAAAAAATTAAAGATACTTTTAATGAAGTTTTATAACAAAAGTTTTGTTAAAATAATTTCTAACATGGTGTAAATATAAAAAAATATTATTAAAATAATTACTCGCTTTTAAGTTAAAATATTAATTTCTATTCTTAAAAATTAGCATAAAACTGAAGTAACAAATCTTTTTGAAGATACCTAACACATTTATTTACAGAATTGAAGAGTTTGTACATTTTTAATTAGCGACTACAAAAATACAATTTTTTTAAGAAATCTGTACTGTCATAAAACATAAAAGTGGCAACTTTTATATTTTATATGTGAACAATCTTGTACTAGTAATTTTAGTTTATATAATGTTAAAAACAGTTTGCAGCTCATTTAAATAAAATCAGGTTTTATATTTCATAATAAATTGTTGAAAATCATTTTTCTATTACACATTTTCAATTAAATATGCACTTTAATTAGAAAGGTGAATTAAATGAAATACACAGTAAACTGAATCTGGAATCAGCTGATTTACAAACCAGACTATGCCAACAAACCGACCAGTTATATCTTTTAAATAATTTTGGAAGAATAGTTTTAATGTGTGCGCTAAATAACATTAATAATAATACATGAGTGGTAACGTTATTATAATTAAAAATATTTGTGGTGGGGCTACATTATTTTCAACAATGTTTTAATTTAAAATTTATTGAAATCAGAGAATATTTTGATACTAAACTCAAATAAGAGTAAATTTAAATTATATCTGTGAATATATATAGTTCAGTAAAAATGTTCTTTACATTATACCAATAAAAATTACTGTTGATTTTTATAATACAAACTAATGTAGAATATAAAAATACTACAGAAGCATAAAAAATATTACTATCGGTAAAATGATGACAATCTTTATTAAAAAGTGTTTTCCTTTACTAGAATTCATAAAGAATAATAAAACTTACACCATTAATGAAAAAAAGGTCTTTTAACTTCAAAATAAAAGCTGTCAATCTTTAACTTCAAACATAGTACCGATTACTGACTTATACTGAAATTAGGAGCATTCAAAAAATCAATGTCAATATAATAAATATTTTAATGTTGTTTTATAGCTGTTGCTGCACTGTGCATGGGCACAGCGATTCAAAACAAACTTTAAAATACAAATTATTTTTAGTTAGTGTCAATATTCATTAGAATAAATAAGTCATACACACACCGATTCATTCTGTTTATCACTTACTTATTTCTTGATTGATATTACATTTTTAAACTGCACATTTTAATTAGTGTTTTATGAGAAATGTAAAAATTATATTTTATAAAAGAATCTGGATCTTGAAGAATGTTTATTTATTTATTTGTTTTTTAATACTGCTCAGTCTCTGTTGCTGTAATTTAAAAATAATTATTCAAAGTTAGTAACATTATTAGCAATTCAGAAGTTTAAACGATGAGCAGGATCAGGATTTTAACGTTGAATGTGTTTTACTTTTACTCGTATTGCTGAAACAAAAGAAATTAAATTTATCATTAAATGATGTTTTTATTAAAACAAAAAGTAAAATAATTGTATTTAAACTGCAAATAAAAAATAAAATTCAATAGTAAACTGCATTAAAATAAACATCAAATATTTTAGTTTACAAATTTAGATTTACAAAGAAAAATTTTTAAATAGTAATCAGACTAGCGACCATTAATCAAAATCTAATTTGTCGAGGTTACAATTAGTAACCTTGACAAATTCACATTTATATTTTAAATCTCTATCACTCACTGTACTATGGCAATAACAAAATTTTCACTATTCCATAGATGATCGTCATTTTAAAACACAAAGTTACATAAATGACATTAATATCTTTGCTTATGATGCAAACAAACTTGTTAACGATAGAATATCCAACTTAAAATAATGAAGCAATAAAAAAACTGCAAATAATATATTTTAAAGTTGATATTTTAATGATTTAATAATACCTTAACTATCTTTAGAAATAAAATCTTGATGAATATACAAGGATACATTTTTTTATACTATATAACATCAGTATTTTACTGATTTAAAGAAAGATAACACCATAAAGGTATATAAAATTAGAATGTGTGTTTTATTTTAACTCATATTCCTGAAACAAAAGTATTACATTTATTATTAAATGGTGTAACATGGAACCGATATAATAATAATATTTCATATTAAATAAAATGGACTAACCAATTAAAAGATTTAATTTTCATTATAATTACACATAAATTATTTCAAGGTTTTAATTGTAATTTCACTTCTACACCTGATTTGAACTGAATGTAAATAAACTAAATTGAAATCAGATCAAATTACAAGCCAACATGACCAAATCAACTTAATACAGTACCAGCAAACAATTTATGATCAGGAATATGCATTTTCACTACAATTACAAAATTATAATTAAATTTTTATTACAATCATTTATACAAATATTACTAATATATATTTAATAATTATTAGTAACATAATTTTTTTTTATAAGTAATACTATGTCATAACTGAACGGTAGGTAATATGATACACCAGTCACTTCAAAAATTACACAGCCCATTACCAAGCAAAGAAGGTTTATAGAGGACACTGAAGACTTAAGTGATTTTCTTATTGCCTTTTCACTGAGCTGAATAAACTATTGCACATGAGCATACAAAATCCACTGAACTGCAGGTGATGTTCAGCTCTACAAGTCACATCTTCATGTCGTAGGGTTTCGCTGCACAGTAAATATCATTAGAGCAACTATTAATGATATTTTTATCTTTTACTCCAAATATGTCACAACTGGGGGAGACTACGACAGTATCAAATTGCCCCTTTTTGAAGAAAACAATGCATTATAGTTTCCATACAGAATAAGGAAATAATATGTAGATTACATTAATCCTTTTTTTTTAAGTCATGGTTGAAGGAAACACTGACAAACATAATTTTTGTTTCCTAACACACGATATATGGTTTTAATCTGTTTTTTGATGTTTTAATTTTTGATTTTTAAATTTTTGATTTTTTTAATTCTTAAATGTATAGCATTTTAAGCTCCTATATTGTATTTTATTAGCTCATTTTTTATTGTTTATCTTTATTCATTGTTTATTATTGTTTATTTGTAAGCTATAAATAAACAATACTAGACGAAGAATTAAATCATACCACAGTCACATATTATGACATTATATCTAATACTGAAGAATGATCCTTCATGGGCAAGATTAATCATGTATGTTCAGGTCAAAACATGTAGCTGAAATCACAGCTGTGTTGTTTGTATTAAGCATTGGATTTAGGAATGAATTAATTTTGTTCAGTCTTATTGCTGTCTTAAGTTTGTTAACAGTGCAGTGTCATAATGCCTTGAAATTGTGCAAATGATGTGGATAGCTTTTGTTATATATATGGTGAGTTTACCGTAAAATCAAATAGAAATACATTACACCTTTAATTAAAAAAGCATATCATTTGTACTTTCAGTGTAAAATTGGTGATCTGGATATGAAGTGGGGTCCTCATATAGTATGCACTAATTGTTCTATATATTTAAGAGGATGGCTGAAAGGCTTCGCCATTTGGTATACCTATGGTTTGGTGTGAACCAAAGGATCTTGTAACCGATTATTACTTTTGTTTAACAAGTGTGTCTGGAATTTCTAAAAAAACCTAAAAATACAGTAAAATATCCCTTTATTGCAATCTGCAATCAAGCCTGTACCTCACAGTGAAATTATTCCAGTTCCTGAGCCCCTGTCAATGTATGTTTCGAAAGCAGCAATGAAAAATCAAGCAGTACTGAAGAAGACAAAAATGATTTTGATTTAGAATTATCTTCCAATAAGCCACATCTTATATCACAAGGTGAATTAAATGAGTTGTTTAAATTTATCAAAAAATCAAGCTGAACTGTTAGGATCAAGACTGCAAGGTTGGAATTTATTTCAAAAAAATACAAAAATTTCAGGCTTTCAAAGCCGACAAAAAGAACTTTCTCAGTACTTTATTAATGAAAATAATTTGGTCTATTTCACAAATATTGATGAGCTTATTATGCACTTAGGACAAGTTCATAAACCTGAGGACTGACATCTTTTCATAGATTTGTCCATGTAAAAAAAAAAAACAAGTTAGTTTAAAAGTGGTTATACTACACAACGGTAACAAATATCCTCCGATACCAATCGCTTATGGTATTAATTTGAAAGAGACACACAATGTGATGAAAGAAGTTCTTGAAAAAATAAATTATAAAAAACGTAGCTGGAACATATGTGGTGATTTGAAAGTTATAGCTATTTTTTTAGGCATGCAGTTAGGCTATACTAAGTATATATATTTTCTTTGCGAATGGGACGGCTGATAGGGATAAACATTATGTTACCAAAGAGTGGAAGAAACGAGACAACTTGGGACAAATGTGAAAAATATTATTCATGATCACTTAGTTGAACCCAAAAAATTATTTTTACCCATCTCCATATCAAACTATGACTAATGAAAAATTTTGTAAAAGCAATCAAGAATGATAGTCCCAGATTTTTGTACATCAGGCAGAAATTTCCTAATAAAAGTAAAGGAAAAATTAAAGAAGAAATATTTGCTGCTCCTCAAATAAGAGAGCTGATCAAAGATGATGTATTTAACTCAATATTAAATAATGTAGAAAGTGTAGCTTGGACTTCATTTAAAGAAGTTTGGAAAAATTTTCTCGCAAACAAAAATCTGACAATTACCACAATATTGTTAATCAACTTCTTACTTCATACAGAGCATAATATGTAATATGTATGAAAATACATTTCCTCCACTCACATCTAGATTTTTCCTGGACAACATCAGAGATATAAGTGACGAACATGGTGAACGTTTCGAAACGTGGTGAAAGACATTTCGGTGATGGAAAGTTACTATAAAGGGAAATGGAATACTAACATGCTAGCTGATTACTGTTGGAAATTAATTCGGGATGTTATAAATAGCCTGATGCTATTCATAAAAGAAAAGCATCAGTGAAATCATTCTAACACAGGTATGGCCAAGAAAAATTGTAAATTTTACAGATTTTAACTATATTTTCCCTTAATTTTTTTTAAGCATAATTTATTTAAAACTGAGGGTTATAGAAAAATTGTATTTAAAGATCTGTAATGTATGCAAAAAAGTAGTTCAAGGAATGGTATCACACTTAGAGAAACATTATAAAAACTTTTTTTGTCTATCAGTGTAATCAAAGGACTGAAAAGCGGTTCTCAATTGGTGAGTTCTGTTCATTCAATACTGAATTTTGTAATCCATTTGTTATTACTGATTAAAAAAATTAAAGGTTATGTGGCAATGATCAAAGCCAAATTTAATAGAAAATTCGTAATTATAAGTCACCAAAAGGTGTATCAAACAAATATCACAGAAAATAAAGGAAAAATTATTATTATTATTATTAAATTATTATTATTCAGTTAAAATTGTACATAATTACTTAAATAAATTAATGATTAACAAATTAATAATTGCAACACTTTAAGGTGTTCATTAAATAGTGTGATTCAATAAGTACATAAATATATAATATCCAAATACCTACTACTACCTGTTTGAAGTTTGAAACCAATGGATGAAGGGAACCAATGCCCCTACACTTTTGTTAAGTTTGAAAATTCTGAATGTATGCATAATATGTAATATTTTAAATAATTCCATTATTCTACAAATTAATTCCTTCGTATAACTCTTCAATATATTCCACCCACCTATCAACCTTTTCTTTCATATTATAAATTGGTGTACCATCTTTATTTAACAGATTATTATATTTTAACTTATGTACCACAAAATTCTCTTTAACTTTCCTGTAAGCTCCGTTTATTTTACCAATGATAATTTCTCTTTCTACTTCTGAACACTTTTCTTTAATCCACTCTTCTTTAGCTAGTTTGCACTTCTTGTTTATAGTATTTCTTAATTGTCGATAGTTTCTTTTACTTTCTTCATCACTACCATTCTTATATTTTCTACATTCAGCCATCAGCTGCAATATATCCTCTGATATCCAAGGTTTTCTACCAGTTCTCATTGTTCTGCCTAAGTTCACTTCTGCTGATTTAAGAATTTCCTTTTTAACATTCTCCCATTCTTCTTCTACATTTTGTACCTTATCTTTTTTACTCAGACCTCTTGCGATGTCCTCTTCAAAAATGCGATGTCCTTCTTTACCTCCTCTTCCTCAAGCTTCTCTAAATTACACCGATTCATCTGACACCTTTTTTTTCAGGTTTTTAAACCCCCCATCTACATTTCATTATCACTAATTTATGGTTGCCTCAATGTCTGCTACAGGATAAGCTTTGCAGTTGAATTGATTTCTAAATCTTTGCTTAACCATGATATAATTTATCTGATTTTTCCTATGTGCATATTCTTCTATTATGATTTTTAAACTGGGTGTTGGCAATTATTACATTATACTTCGTGCAAAACTCAGTAAGTTGGTCCCCTCTTTCATTACTTTTGCCCAGCCTGTATTCATCCACAATATTTCCTTCCTTACCTTTTTCAGTGTTTGCATTTGAATCTCCAACTATCATCAAATTCTCATCCCCCTTTATTGTTTAATTACTTCATCTATTTCTCTGTATACACACTTTACCTAAACATCATCATGGGCATTTTAAGCATATAGATGTTAACAATCGTCCACTTAGGTTTTGATTTTATCCTGATTACAATGATTCTACCGCTAAGATTTTTTAAATACTCTACCCTCTTTTCTATCTTCGTCTTCATTACCTACTCCTGCCTGCCCTTTATTTAACACTGAGTTAATAAAATCACCTGACCAAAAATCTTCCTCTTCCCACCAAACCTCACTAATTTCTACTACATCTACATTTAACCTACCCATTTCCTTCTTTAAATTTTCTAACCTACCAACCAACCTTTTCTAGACTTTTAACATTCCACGCTCTGACTTGTAGAATGCTATTTTTCAATTTTCTGGTGCCCCATCCTTAGTAGTGCCCGCCCGGAGATCGGAACAGGGAGCAAGTTTACCTCTGAAATATTTTACCAAAGAAAGCATCTCCATTTTTGTTGAAAATCTAGAGAGCAACATTTTCTTGGAAAAAAAAATATAATTATAAAAATCATTAAAGGTTGTACAGTCCAAAATAGTGTTATCCAGATGTTCTAAAGAAAATATAATTGCTCATTAAAAGAATTCAATAAATTTAATAAATTCCACGAACTAAACTTAGAACTGATTTATGGCATAATAAAGGAAATTTTTTTTTATTATTTTCAACATTAATTTAATTATATACAGATTCATATAGTGAAACTCAGAAAATATTAGTGTCAAAGAAAAGAAGACCTTATTTTACAGATTGGAGAAGCTTTGTCATTTCCGATAAACTAGGTATCTAAAATAAATATGTATATATATAGAAGCTATCAGTGAAATGGGTTTCAAAATGTTTGAATGTTGTTGATATGAAACAATGAATAGAAACTTTCAAATTTCTTTTGCAAAATTCTGAGCAAATTGCAGATAAATTTCTAGTATGATCTTATTAAAGAGGTTGTGAAAGACTTTAAGATAATTATTTTTGTATTTAAGTTATGCTTTCTTAATAATACTAAAATTAAAAACTCAAGCAAGTAACTTCTTAATCAATATTAAATATGTAAAAAAGAAATGTATTCAAACCCCTGAATAAAATTTTTAATAAGCAATCTGTAAAATTATTCATACTTTTACACTAGTAAAATTTACACAATTACTACATGCACATTAGAAACATTTTTATTAGCATGATGTAAAATTTGCGTTAAGTCTTTCTTCTCATTCAATTTCACAAAGATTGTTAGTGTAACACTCACTATAAACTGTGCAATTTACTCACAATAAAACAAAAATAAACCTTCACTGAAATATAAAATTAGAGTATTTTTACAGATATAATTTAAATGCAGATATTACAAAGGAAAAAAGAAACCGTTGTACTGGCTATATCTAAGTAGAAAGGAAACTGTTAAATAACAATATGAAGAGAATTAGTTGATTAAAAAGTATCCAATGAATATATATAAAAATAAATGACAATTTAAAAAAAAAAAAAAAAACAGCAATTAACAGAGAATAAAATACAAACAGCTAATTTCTGGGTCTGTTAAAAGGCAGAATTTGTGATGATAATCTATAAACCATCTTTAAAATAATAATTTCCTTTCTGTATGTGTATGTATAAATTACGACAAATGAATAAAAAAAAAATTATAGCTATTGAATATAAGTTGTCATCAATTCAAATTCATAAGATAATTTTTTTTATTGTATACTAGTAAAAAAATAATAATAAAAAAAAAAAATTGCAATTCTAAAAACAGGAAGTATTCTATAGGGTTGGTAAACAAATTTTAACGCTTGCAGCAAAGAATTTTTATGATTTTATTGTTTCTGGACATTTATTTATCTATTTAATACTTATTTTCTCTGTTTATTTAACATTAATTTCACAGAGGCCTAGCGAATTATAAAATGTAAATTTTATCACTCAAAACATACATTGCTTGCTAAAAGAAAAAATCAATCAACTTTGATATGGGTACCATGGTAAATTGCATTTCTTACAACCTGATGGTGATAGTAACCTGGAAATTTAAAGCTGAACAGTAAAACTATAACGCCAGGTTTTGAAACAGCAAAATGTGGATTCCATTGTTCACAAACATGTCAGCATAGTTGTCTCAATCACAACAGATCACATGTAATTCTTAATCTAGTGCTGTAGTCTTTGATGACGACAGTTATCAACAACAAATAAAAAGCTAATTTTAAACCTATATTTTTAATAAAAGTGAATTTTTTTATTTTACAGATTTTAAATATTTATTTTTTGGTAATGAAATTAGACAGAAGCTTTGAAACATCATGGGATGTGGAAATGGGATATAGTGGTGTATGAAAAATGTCATGCCTGACCGGGATTCAAACCCAGTACCTTTGGATGAACAGCTGAGATGCTACCACTCTGCCACGAAGAATGATTTACTTATATATATATATATATATATATATATATATAAAATATTATATATTATTTATTGAAATATAAATTCAATTTAAACATAACTGCAGTTACTTATGATACAGAAGAAAGATTCCTTCTAATCACATGAAAATATTCAATTCACCAGCAATTGTAAGACAGGTTAACAAGTGTTTCAATAAACTATTAATTTACTAAATAATACTAGTAAACTGTTAATTTACAGTCTAAGCAAGAAATGTTGTGACACTAGGTCTTAGCCAACAATAAGGTTGCAGTAAGCAAAAATGAACATAGAAATGAGTTGAACATTGTACTTGGTAAGTAATCAAAAGTCTTGGCATAAATTAGTGATGCATAACTAATATTTCCAAACATCGGTGTGGAGAGTAGGAATTTGTCAATGAATCATGGCTTTGAGCAATTGGTGAGACAAGGTAATATGTATCAGATGAGTGAAGTGTTCAATGAAATGCAAACATCCAAGGGGATGTGCATAAAGAATTAATTTTCAATGATGAAACAACATTATCATTTGTAGAACTCATTCTCTTTTGAGTTCACCAATTCATTAATTGTTAGGCTGTTTCCAGAAAAACTGACATTTAATCAATCAATAGAAAGCAACTCTAAATCCATTATGCTATTGCAGTCTAAAATTATCTTAATTAAAATAGATGGTTGGTATAGCTTGACTTCTTTCATGGTCTGCTTAATTACTGACCAACTTTAAGTGATTTTTAGTGATTACAGAATGTATATGTCCAGCACTGAATTACAAAAATACCAAAGAATTACATGTTGTCTGTTGTGATAGAGACAACTGCCCTGAAACATGTTTGTGAACAATGGAATCCACAATTAGCTGTTTCAGAACTTTGTTGGAATAGAAGAGAATAAAACAAAAATTATGTATCATTAATATACAGTAATCACATTAAAGAAGATAATTTTTTTTTTAGTTGAGTGTTAATAGAATTTCTTTATTTATTATAAATAAAATAAATTTATTTTATTGAGGGTATTGATTTTATTGGTCGAGTATTTTATTCAGGGTAGAAACTTAAGATGTAATTAGTTTCATTTTTAAAGAATATCAAAATTTAAATAAGAAATTACAAAAAAAAATTTCATATGACTGTAAATTAAGAGTATAATTAATTAACTTCTTAGAAAAGTAGAAAAGAGAGTGAACTACCATAAAATGGATTTGAATTTCCCAAATAAAAGAATTCCATATAAGATCTAAATGAAGAGAATTCATCTCACTATTACTTAATTCTTTTTTTATTTACATCAAAATTAGTTACGTGCATTGCAACAAAATGTGAGAGTACTAGGCATTACTCACACTAAAGGTCTGGCAAAAGCAGCATGAAAAAGTAAATAGATAACCAGTGAGAAAATAATCAAAATAAATTACAAAAGCTTAGAATAAAAATTCAAGTAATTATATCACCTAATTGCCTTCTAAAAATATAAATTCAGTTTGCTAAAATCACTTACAAGGTTTTTTTATTATCTACATTATCTTTAGAGCATATGGTACAAAATGTAATTTTGTCAAAGATAATTTCACTAAATACATATATATGTATGTATATTTTACATCTGCCAATAACACATGCAATTCTATAACACAATAGAAAATATATATAAAGAAGCTCGTTTGGTGAGAGAGATCAAGAGTGCTCATATAAATATCACTAATTATAAGTAACAGAAATTCTGTAACCTAAATTGCGGATAAGTGTACTTAGATATTGGAGTGTTTTTGTCTATGTCAACCAGACTAAGTTGTCTCATCCTGCAATACATGAAAGAAAGTTTTCTCTCCAATTATATATACTTTAGAGAAAAAATTATGATTTAAATTCAACTGTATTGTAAGAAATGAAACTCATTTTGTATAAACATGACTTTATCTGATTAAAGTTTCATTAACTTCACAGGATTAAGAACTTTATGGTTTTACAATTTAAAAACTATCTTTATTCAACTCAAAGCCACTTTATTGACATATTTACTTCATAAGCAATAGTCTCAAAGTTTATTTGCAATACATAATATTCTGATGTATGGAGCCTTCTATTGAAATACATACAGATGTATGTATTTTTATAATCAAAAACCAAGTACAGAATTACAAAGTAAATAAAATGATAATTACTTTTTTTTTTGTTATTCCAAAAGCACTTTCGTGTGATTCCGCATCATCAGTTGTACATAAGATATATTTATATAAAATTACATATCAAACATAAATTTTTTTTAATTAAAATTACAATCATATAAGTTATATAAAAACATTATGAAGTCAATTAAATGAAATAACTATATAAATATGACATCATAATTAAAAAATTAAAATTAAATTTAAAATAAAATAAATAGAAGATTTATGTAATCTGGCCAGCCAATGTTACATTACTTAGTAATGTATTGTATGTAATGTATTCTAATGTAACTATATGTAATTATTCAGTAATCATTGGCTGGCCAGGTTACATAGTATAAATTTTCTACTTATTTTAAATTTAATTTTAATTTTTTAATTATGATGTCATATTTATATTTATGTAGTTATTTTATTTAATTGACTTCATATGTTTTTGTATATATGATTGTAATTTTAATTTTAATTAAAAAATTTTTATATTTAATATGTAATTTTATATAAATACATCTTATATACAAACTGATGATGAGGGAAATCCCATGTAAGTGCTTTTGGAATAAAAATAAGGTAAGTATCATTTCATTTACTTTGTAATTTTGTACTTGGGTTGTTAAAGTTGGTTTTTGATTATAAAAATACAATATATTGGTACAGAGGAATATGGGTCTTAAAAAGTATTGACTTTAGAAAAATCAATATATATATATATATATATATTTTATATTATACAACATATTAATTTACTGTTCTGGTATATAATACACCTTGCTACAAAATTCTGAACCTTTATAAATGGCTGCTATTCATTATTGATGTATTCTAGATGTTAATTTTTAAAGAATGGCTAGGTTAGATTAAAATTTACATAAAACTAAATAAGATATAGATGAATCAAATACGTTAATAAGTAAAATATATTTATTCTAATTAGCACCTTATATAATTGCAATACTTATGACAACAAAGTTCAAGGCACTTAAATACAAATCAGAAGCACACAAAAATTTATGCAACCATTAAAAAACTAGCAATCGCACAATCTACCAGAGTAGGAATTCAAAACATGTGCTCTCTTTTTTATTAATGTAAGACCAAATGAAAGAATGACTAGAGTAGTTGCCAATTATTTATTTAATTCTCAAAAACAGATCACACTGCACTCACACAACTCTGTACTAAAAAATACAATGCATAACAAACAAAAACCTGATTTAAAAAAAATAACTTTTCCAGTAACTGATCTTAAATAGCAGACATGTAGAAATGTATTAAAATACATACCTGAACCTGATAATTCTGACTAATCAACAAAACTATGTAACCTTTTTTTATTCTTTTTATCAATGAAAATACAATGCTGCTTGAAGGAATACCTTATTTAATTATGTTTACAGAATCAGATTCTGCATTGCTTAACCAATTAAAAATACAGTTAGTTATTTGGAAGTTCACAATGGAAGATAAACTTCTTCATCACCAGTAAAGAACTAAAGAAATTTAATTGTACTGAGTGAAAAAGTGAAATTTTAAAAATTGACTTATTAACATTACTTAATTTTCAATCATAGAAAGAACAGCCAATATAACACTACCAAACATGTTGTAATCAACAAATAAACTTTATAAATCTTTAAGACATGATATAAACTTATAGTTACTTACATTACGTTAATATAAAATTTGGAAATGAAAACAATATTGATAACTTAGATGAACTACAATAACAAATATTTTTAAATCCAAAAAGCTGATTAAAAATAAATTCTCTTAAACATCAAAAATATACAAACATTAGTAATATGATTAGCGACTGTGGGAATTAGATAGCTTATACATCAGTCATAATTTTCTTAGATTGAAATTACAAACAAAAAGGAAAGATATGTTTAAAAAATTTATCAGCAGGAACAATCTTTTATAATTAAAATGAACAGTAACACATCTACTCGATGGTAAAGTTTCTTAGTTTGTAACTAAATACTATGAATACATGATCACATGATTATTATTTCTCATATATATCGAAACACAATCAAAAATATATGTATAATTATTAATTATTTAATGCATTTAAATATTTTTCATAAATGTAAATAAAAAAATACAATATAATTAATGTCACTGTTGTTCATATCTAGATTACAAAAATATAATACATTACCAAAACATTTTAGAAGTCGTTGAGTATCAAAAATAATTTTAATTATCAATTATAGAATATTAACTTTTGTACGTACATAATTTCCATATTGTACATATAAATACTGGACACATTTGACTTCATACAAATAATACAGTCAAAATACAATTTATTATATTCTACTTAAACTATGAATAACAATTAATTTCTATTTTGTACATTTTCTACAATAAAAAAAATTAAGTCTGAATAAAAAATTAAAAAATAGAAAGGAAACCTTTGCAACATATTTTTCAAGCTAAAATATTATCAGCTATATTCTATTTTTAATTTTTTCTGCTACTATATAACTGAAAAAAATTGATAAATAAAAATCGAAATATATAAAATACCTAGACCATCAACAGTGCAAATTCACTAGAATAAAAAGACCTTCATTAAAGAAACTAGAACTCGTTTAAAAGAAATCTACCTGCGACACATTAGCACCAATCACATGCATCTATGATGGAGAGTATCAAAATTTATGGAGACAGACTAATCTAGAATATAATTAGTAGTAAATTTGTCAATAATTAACTACAATGTATAAAAAACATACAACAATTTTATTAAAGAAATACTTAATAGAAAATTATGATTGTATTCTACAAATAATTTATCTTATATTTTAAAATTAAAATAATGTTTTTAATTAATAAACATAGAGAGGAGTAATTTATTCAAAATGAAAAATACAAATTAATTATCTAATTTACTTATGGTGAAAAATACACATTATCATCGGAAAATTCTAAATGACAGTAAATTTTTCATGTAGATTTGAACTCTTAATAACATTCTCTTATTTATTTTTTAAGATAGAAAAAACATTGCAGATATACTTTCTAGCAACATGTAAATGCTTTATGATCCTCAGTATTTTAAATTACATCCTGGATGATCTTATAACTGGATAATTCCAAAATAAATTTCAGAGAGTAACATGCTATAAAATTACTGTAAGGGTATGAAATATTGATAAAATTATGACTAAAGCCACATTCAAGAAGTTTTCAGAACAAAATTAATCAAAATTATGTCTTAAAAATGTATAAAGCCAGTTTATATTTTGCAACATTAATGTGCGCTTTTTGATTCGCACCCAATCAGAAAAGAAACTATAAGAAAAACAGTGGGTGCTATATAACATCAAGAAGGGCTTGGAGAGAAAAGACCACTGGAAGAGGTGGAGAAGACTAGTGCTGTAGACAAAATGTTAAGAATGAATTCATTGTATGATCATCAAAAGTAAATTTTTTTTTGTCTTCAGTCATTTGACTGGTTTGATGCAGCTCTCCAAGATTCCCTATCTAGTGCTAGTCGTTTCATTTCAGTATACCCTCTACATCCTAGATCCCTAACAATTTGTTTTACATATTCCAAACGTGGCCTGCCTACACAATTTTTGCCTTCTACCTGTCCTTTCAATATTAAAGCGACTATTCCAGGATGCCTTAGTATGTGGCCTATAAGTCTGTCTCTTCTTTTAACTATATTTTTCCAAATGCTTCTTTCTTCATCTATTTGCCGCAATACCCCTTCATTTGTCACTTTATCCACCCATCTGATTTTTAACATTCTCCTATAGCACCGCATTTCAAAAGCTTCTAATCTTTTCTTCTCAGATACTCCGATTGTCAAAAGTAAATAATTTTTATAATTATAAATTTCGAATTTTGGTGTGAAGACAATTTTTAAGGAAAAAATTATTAAGATTTTATAAAAATACATTATTGTGTAAACCATCCATCACTGTTAACAAAAAAAAATTTAATTAAAGTCTGAAATTAATTATTATTATTATTATCTGAAATTAAATTAGATTTCATTCATAAGATCATATGAATGTTTAGTGCTGTATTATATACAGATTTTTAATTACAGTGGTCGACATGATTTTTGTCCCAAGAGTACAAACAGGTGTACTTAATGCAGTTTTTTATCCTGTTTTAAAATATGTTTTCGGAATTTCCCCATCACCCATTGTTTTTTTGTTATTTTAAGTTTTCTAAATAATTTAAAAAAAATTTTTTGTCCATTGTCAAGTAAAAGCTCCCATAGTATTGTAAATATGATGGAACCAAATGAGCTAACTTAAAGGGTAGGTAGCGTTGCTACTGTTGTGCAGGTTCATAAGTGTATAGACATGTAACAAACATGATCTAGTGCAGCACACATTCATCAAAATGATGCCAGTTGTGAGATAGTAATGAATCAGTAAACACATCACTGTGAGTGCTTTATGTGTCTAAATTATTGTGTATTACATATTTACAACTTTATTTCTTTTAATTAATCATTAGTTACAAAATGCCTAGAGTTTGTTTAAATCATCCTAGCAATTTTTTTTATGTGGTGATGTGATGTTCAAGTCACAAAGGCAAAACCTTACTCCAGCGTAAAAAGCATTATGAACTTTATTTTGGGTGTAAAGCTGGAGACCAAACAAGAGCCTGGGCCTCACACATCTGTTGTTTTATCATGTTCTAGGCATCTCACTACGTGGAAAAATGGCACACGCCACATGCTATTTGCTATCCCTATGATTTGGAGGGAACCCAAAGATCACTCTTCTGACTGTTATTTCTCTGCTTAACAAACATTAAAGGGATTATGTCAAAATCAAAACATGCAGTGGTGTACCTTAACTTGCAATCTGCACCGAGACCAGTTCCACACTGCGAAGAATTGTCCATACCAAATTTCACAATGATTTTGTTGATGATGGCCTCCACCTTTCGCCTCTACAGTTAGTACCATGTTGCAAAGCAGGTGGTCCCAGACTGGGTTTTGGTCGCTCATGAGCTTAGTGGTCCCATCTCACACTCCGAGTGGCTACAGTCAAGTGAATAAGACCAGGATAGGATCCTGGATGCCATCACCCATAGTCCTCAAATCAGACTAAAGCTTAACAAAAATTTGTTGCTATGATTTTTAAGCCTTTTAAGCCTTGTGACACTTTTGCTCACCACACTGCCACCCCCCCCTGTTCATAGTCCTGATGGGCTTTAATGGGAATTGAAATAAGTCCAGTTTATGTTTCTCTTACACAGAAATGCTGAGAGTGCTGGACTCTGATTGCTAACAGGGAAGGTTGATGAGTGAATTAAACCTGAAGCTGAATTCATCAGTTTTAGTACTGCGAGCAGTGGCTGCTCACATATAGGCACAGTGAAACTGTAGCACCCTATTTCCACTTGAGATTATAGATAACGTTTAATATAATGTGTCCTTTTTTCTTTAATTCTTCCTTCATACTTGTACAATATATAATCCTTAAGCTTAATGTCAGTAGCCATTCCCCAGTTTATGAAAAATATACAAATATTTTTGTATGAACTGTGCGCTTCAGTTCCAGTAGCATGGTGTTGGGCTGTTGTGCACATCCACGCAAGGGAGAGAAAGAGCATTGTCGCTCCCGCAGTGCTGACCCTGGTGTGCTAGTGGAAGATAGTTTTTTTTTTACTCCGCGTCTGTATGGAACATTCCTGGTTCGTTCAGTTTTCTATTTTAGTTGGTGAAAGAAAATATGAAAGCAAGGGCTCTTTGATTACCAAATTTATTCAAAAACACACTGGAAGAATGAAAGAAAAGATAATTATTAAAAATTAATTATGCATCTGTTTCTATATATGTAGAAATTTAAATTAAGCACCATTGGACAAAAGTGTTTTTAAGCGAATATTTTATTAAGTTATTATCTAATAACACTAAAAAATATTATCTGTATTGACATTTTATTATTTATTAGGCTAAACCGAATAACCCACTGGGTTGGTCTAATGGTGAACGCATCTACGCAAATCAGCTGATTTCAAAGTTGAGAGTTCCAACGTTCAAATCCTAGTAAAGGCAGTTACTTTTATACAGATTTGAATATTGATTGTAGATACTGGTGTTCTTTGGTGGTTGGGTTTCAATTAAACTCACATCTCAGAAAAGGTCAACCTGAGACTGTACAAGAAGACTACACTTCATTTGCAGTCATACATATCATCCTCTGAAGTAATACATAACGGTGATTACCAGAGGCTAAACAGGGGGGAAAAAAGGATAAACCAAATACCAATGTGACAAAAGCGCAGAATTAGATTATTATCCTGCTTCCAGCTATTCTATTTGATTCATTTTTTTTGGTTCTATTATTTTACAGAAAAATTTAACCATAGCCTTGAAAAGGCCCAGAAAAAAATCTTCTAAGCAGTAACCCCCCATTAATTTCAGCTACAAGCCGCCACTGACTGTGAGTGTGTATGACTGCACTAATGATAGGCAGGAGATTGCACTGTTGCAATCAGGGTAATTCAGGAGGGATGTAGAGTAACAGTACCTTACAGGCTGAGGTATATTTTCATTCTGTTATTTGTCTGCAGTGCAAAGTCTTCAGAGAGAGCCAGCCAGGATGTGTTTTCTGTTCATCAAAAATTCATTAGAGAAACACGAAATAAGTTAATATATTACAACATCATCCAGAAGAAACTATAAGAAGGGCATAATAAACTTATGTTATCAGTAAAAAACTCTGTTTTTTAAAATACAACTAAACTTTGGAGTCATTTAATCTAACAGGTTTCATAATTACCAGGAGTAACAGTAAAACATTCTAAATTTTTATGAAACATCTACAGTAAGTTCTTTAAGAAAGAATTTAGTTAATTTTTTGAAAATATATCCATACATTAAAAAAAAAAATGCTTGCTAAAGAACTTCAATGGTTTAGTCTATTAAATTGAAAGTAATTTTTCTACACTGTCCTCCTTTTTTGTACTATCTTTAACTACAAAGTCTAGAAATTTGGCATGTAAATATAATACCATACTAAAATAAAATACAATACGAAATCAGTAACTCTACAATCAGAAACTAAATCTTCTAAAAGCATTAACTAGTGATCATCTAACCTAAAATCTCCCCAGTGATTTAAATATGTTTTACATCAAATTAATAATTAAACATATTTTTTGGTTCATTACTTATCTGAGGTATCACTATCCACTTAACGTTTTACGAATTTATTTTAAATAAAATAACCAAATAAATAATTAATTTAATTACTTATTTTTATACGAATGTCTCATTAAAAATCAATTCAAATTTCTTATGTCAAAAAATAAATTATGCAAGCATGATAAATATATTCAAAAATATTAGATGTACTTACAATAAATGTTCAATGAGCTAATGAGTAAGTGAATGATACTACTGTACGAAAAATAATTGCTAAAAACAATAATAAAACAATATGAGGGTCATCCAGAAAAAAAACATTTGGCTGTATAATTTTAAATCAAGTAACAATGTAAAATCTGTTTGGTTCTTGCAACAAAACCTTCTATATTTTTTCTATCTAGTTTATATTTAAATTTAAATATTTAGCATTTATTTCAAGACTATAGTTTTTCTACTCCAGTTTTAGAAATCCACCTCTAGTTTTGCCAGTCACTCAAGAACAATATGACCTAGTCATCTCTTTCAATATTACTCCTGCCAAAAAAATTATTTTAGTTTAGAACACACATAAAAAACACTGCGGGTCAAATTAGCGATAAATGGTTGACGCCTGAATACTTCTCAGGCTAGCACTTGGTCTGAAGCAGCACAATGGTTTGAAGCAGCACTTGAGTAGTTGCAGCCAACGATAAGGTAGAATTGTATTACAGTATAAAATTTCTGCCTGAGAATAATCCACCATGTTTCTTTTGAATCAAATCAAATAAATGTTTCATAGGAAACCTGTAAATTTACTGCTGTTTCAGTCAGTATGAGTATTTACTTTTAATGGTAACCATATACTTACCAATATGCTTCCATGATCTATCAGTTTTATTTTACCTTCCTTGGTTTTGAAAGAAATTACATAAAGTAAGTGATAATAAATAATACATTCCAATGATTGGGATTTACTTTCAGATTCATGTTTCATCAGTAAGGATATGATTAAGAAGAAACTCATCCTCACTTGTCTATAATAATTACAAATATATCATCCACATTCACGTTTCCTTGTCTTCCTTCAAGCAATAACAGATGTCCATCCCTTAATAGAACAAAAAACTACTCAAGAATTTCATGACCACTTTAGTGTAATACAGACCTTGAAAACTGGCAAAAAAGCTACATCATCCATCCAACTTGGATCAGCCTTATGAATTTTATTGTTATTTTTCGATACAGTTCATCAGTCATACATGATCATCTAGAATAATTTTTATCACACACATTACATGTTAACTGAATTTTATGAACTGATGATTCACAATTTTCTCACTCTTGACTCATACATAATGAATACATACATTTATCACCATATATTTCCCTATAATTTTTTTAGGGCAAACCTTTCTTGCATTTAAAAACCAATCACACAATTTGGTAAGGTTTTCCAACATTTAATATATTTTAAACACTAACAAATAATGTAATAAAACATTTAAACTCACAAAACTTAGCTCAGACTGAGTAATAAAATACACTAATTTACATCGTATTGTTGGTGGGTTGTTGCTTCTATGAATGCTATGCACAATTGCTCTTTGTTTTCTGGATGCCCTCAACATTATCAATTTAAAAATAAAATATTTTTAAATCGAAAGAACAAAGTTCTAATTTAATTCTAACAAAGTTCAAATTGAACAATTAAAATTTAAACAAGAAAATAAGCATCTACTGTTTATTCATAAATAAAACTATTAATAATTTACCTGTTGATTCTTTAGTAAAATTCAATTCAGATTTTTTGAAAATCAATTATATTTAAGTCTAAATTTCTCATAATTTACGAGTATACAAAGAATTAACACAAATTATTGACTACCTACTTCATTCTCTTATTAATATTTACAATCTAATAAATAAAAGGGGACGGTGAATCTTCTTACTGGTATGGAAGTTACTGTAGCTCAATTAGGCCATTAAATACCTATTAATTGGATTTAACTATAACATATTATATTAAAATCCTTAACTAATATAATCCTTCTACTGAATTCAAACAAGATTATAAATCTCAGCTTTTTAAAAATTAATTACTCTAATCAACTAACAACTTTAGCTAATGGCTAAGAGAAGCACACTTTCATAAAAATTAATCACGTAACAGGATTGATTATTGTTCAGAAAAAAAAGGAAAAAAAGAAGCACAAAATAAAAATTTCATAAAACATTTAAACTAATAAAAAAGGATAAATAAATATTATGTTTTGAGAATGGTATACATCAATTTCATAACATTATTCAATAAAATTTAAATCTTATTTGGGTTTTAATGAAAAAATTGCAACAAATCATCATAAAAATGAAAAGGAAATATGCTACATATTTTCAAAAACTAATTATATTCATTGCATTATTTACTATTACGTGGGACATTCATTAATTAAAGAGACAAATTGATGTAGAAATGAAACAGTTTGTAGGAGGTGTTTTGTACTTTAATGACTTTAGGTTGAGGTTGGCATCACTGGGATGAGCTGAGAACAGCAGATGGATAAAAATTGTTTTGTTTATAACCTCAGTATTGCATTTAAAGTTTCCACATTAGTTGAACAACGTTCAGTGATCCGGTTTTTGCTTTTTGAAGGTGAAAACCTGGCTAAAATCTTTTCTTGAATGCTCTTACAATATGGTGAAAGTTGTATGAACTGTGGAAATCTTTATAAGTGGGTGGAACAGTTCAAAAATGGTCGAACCTCAGTGACTGACGAGCAACATCTGGCCAGTTGAAGTGTCAACTCCTTCGCTTGAAACCAGCATTGACAATATTATTCGTGAAAACCGACATATTACAGTTGACCATAAAGCAAAAACAGCAGTTGCAATAAGTGTTGGCACAGTTCATAATGTTAACACAAACAAGCTAAGTACAGCAAAACAAGTGCAAGGTGGGTCCCGAAAGAATTAATGCAACAACACACGGAAACAAGACTCAAAGTGTGTTCAGACTTGAAAGAATGCTATGAAAGGAAAGGTGACCCTTTTCTAAAGAAGATTTTAACGTGTGATGAAACTTGGGTTCACCATTTTCAACCACATTCCAAACTACAAAGCATGTAATGGAAGCATACCAGCTCACATATCCGAAAGAAATTCAAAACGCAAGTATCAGCAGAAAAAGTCATGTTGATCGACTTTTGGGATGCCCAAGGTGTCATCTTTTGTGATTATTTGGAAAATCAGCATACAATAAACAATGTCTACTACTCAGACATACTGATGAAAAAAGTAAAGCCAGCAATGAGAGAAAAACGTTACGGATCTCAAAGAAAAGGCGTGATGTTGCTACACAACAATGCTCGCCTTCACATCGCCCAGCTGACCCAAGAAAACATTAGAAAAATGGATTGGGAGATATTACCACATCCTCCCTACAGTTCAGATTTGGCTTCCTCGGATTTTCATTTGTTTGGTCCACTCAAGAAGACATTACATGGAAAAAAGTTAGCAACAACAAGGAGGTCAAAGAAGTGGCTCAAACAAGACAAAGACTTCTTTGCATCAGGTATAAAAAAATTAGTTGATTGTTGGGACAAGTGCATTAATATTGGTGGGGATTATGTTGAGAAGTAGTAAGTCTCATTTTGTAAAAATACACAGTTTTTTCTACATCAATTTGTTTCATTAATTACTGAAAACCCTAATATAAGGTATTCGTTTAATTAAATTCTAATGAAAAATAAAGTGCACATAAATATGAAATCACAAAATGAAACACACATGCGCATACCCATACACACACACACACACACACACACTGTGCACACATGCTTTGCTTGTTCACTCGCCCATCACTCATATAAATATATATATATATATATATATATATATATATATATATACGTATATTTATAATAATGATACTACCAATAAAACAGTTTACTTAACAACTCCGGTCATCAGAGAATAAGTACTAAAAATTTATACCTCAAAATTTAAAAAAATACCTTGTACATAACAACAATTTAACAAAAACTATTCTATTCAAAGTAACTACAAAGATAACATGATATAACATTTATTATAATTAGTTGTTCTTACAATGTTTCCAGCTTAAGTAATCCACTTTCATAATTAATTTGAAGATTTAAAAATAATGTTTGTCTTTTAAAAAAGGATTTGAATTATTTTTTTAGTTACTTTAATTCATGGTAATTATAAATTTCAAATTACTATCCATATTAGTGATAATATGTTTATTATTAATTAAGTGTTCCATTGCATTTGATAATTTACATCTATTATTTCTAAAAATACATGCAAATGTTTAATTAAATCTGGTTTTAAATGATGTACTTTTCCCCCCAGTATATGGCCACATTAGTCACAGATGATATGGCTACATTTAAATAATTATTTAAGAACTAGTTTTATCAATGCTAATTTTTTTATGATTTAAGGACTAATTTTTATTGTAAATGTTTTAAAATTATTTGTTCTATTATAGTACTAGGATATCTATAAGTAAAAATATTTATTTTAAGGTGAATTACATATATCAGCTTGTGTAAAGATTTTATGGTGTTATATTTATTATGATTTACATATTTTTTTTAATTTTATTGATCAAATCCAAAGGAATCCATCTTCCATATGAAATTTACAGTATTTATTCACTAAAGCCTCACAGCATTTTTATGATCTCCTATTTAAAATTTTGAGGTGCAGGACTCATATGATCATATGAATCATTGTAAGACTGAATGATTATTACTGCATGAACAATGTATTACTAATACCATTATTATTATTATTTTACAAGCCAGTGTAATATATGAATGTGACTATAACAGGTTACACAAAAACAGGTGCAACATGTACACTAAGAAGAATTTTATTATAATACCTGCTCTGTCACTAGACCAAAGAACTCTAGAGTAATGTTACGGGGTTCCTTTACGCTTCTCATTTAGTTTTCAGTACTCTCAGTACTCGGTTGATTTCAAATTTTAAACACGTCATATCTCGGTCACATTCCTCTTATTTTTATAAAAAATATCTTTTGATTAAGTTATGTTTTTAAACAAAAAAACTTCACCCATTTATCATAGCCAAAAAATTAAAAGTTCTGTCAGAAACTGAAATTATTGTTAACCAAGCAGTCTGTAAGAATATGACATCGAAGAGTCATGATTTGAGATTGTCAAAAGAAAAAGGATTTATTGCTTAGTGCTTCTTCAAAAAGACGACTGTTTCATGGACTGAAATCCAGAAAATTCTATGAATTAGAGCAAGAACTATCTTTGTTTATTAAAGAAAAAAAGTGAAAAGTTTCTACAGATATGTGCAATATAAAAGCAAAACAAATAGCTTTAGCAGAAGATAGAATTATACAACTACCAGAGGTTGGTTTCAAAAATTTATGTGCAGTTCTGGTGTGACTATAAGAATAGCACGGTTTGTTAAAGATTGCCAGATGTATGTGAAGAAAACTTATACTTATAACTTAGACATTCAGCGATATGATATTGAGTTGTGCAAACAATTCAATTTCAAACTATCACAAATAAGTAATACTGATCAAACACTGTATACTTTGAAATGCCACAGAATTTAACTAAGTTTGACTGGTGAAAGAAATGCTCCAATTTGAATTGATGGTTGTGAATAACAAAGGTGTACAGTTATGCTTGCCACTTTAGCAGTTGGAGCAAAACTTCCATTGTTTGCTATTTTCAAGTGAAAGAGTTTGCCCAAGAAAATTTCCCAAATGGAATAGTTCGATATAATGAAAATGGATGAATGGTTGAAATGGATTAATGGTTTCATAAACCCAAAAGCTTGTGAAAGGTACAATTTATGCTTGTCCATAATAGTTTTCAGGGACATTTAACTAAAAATGTGAGAAATAATCAATTGCTGTAAACTAATTCTGAAATAATAATTACCCCAGAAGGATTAACTTCTCTCCTTCAACCTTTTGATGTAAGCCTTCTAAAGACAGATTGAAATAATTTTATTCTTCTTGGATGGTAAACAATGATCAATCATTTACACTCACTGGATGAATTAAAAGACTATGTCTTTCCATGTATGTGAATGACTATTGAGTGCATGAAAAAATATACCTTCAGAGCTAGTGATTAAAAGCTTTAAAAAGTGTTCAATTTCACGTAATGTGGATGGGATGCAAGATGATATCCTCTGGGAAAACGAAGAGGAGAAGACTGATTCTGGATCTGAAAATGCTTACAAAAGTGAAGAAGTTGACTAACTGGAAATCTTAGCAATTCTAGTTATTTATCAATTTGTAATAACATTAATATGATTTTATTTTTAAACAAACTTTTTTTATTGAAAAATTAAAGGCAAATTTAGTTTATTTTTTTGCTTTAGAAGTACATTTTTCCCAGCGAGAGGTAAGGTTTTTTATTGCAGCGTCGTAGAATAAAGCTGATTGCATCAGGAGCCAACTGCACACGAATCCCTCCACGTCCTTGTCATCTTCAAATCGTTGCCCTCCTAGAGCTTCTTTAAGCGGCCCAAACAAATGAAAATTGCAGGGGAATAGGTCTGAGCAGTAGGGAGGATGATCACGTTGGGTCCAGAGCATTTCTTCTAGTTTTGAGATTGGACTCTCGAATTGATTGATATTGTCTTTTGCGGCGAT
This sequence comes from Lycorma delicatula, assembly GCF_047948215.1. NCBI lineage: Eukaryota > Metazoa > Arthropoda > Insecta > Hemiptera > Fulgoridae > Lycorma > Lycorma delicatula. The sequence goes on along the minus strand of NC_134457.1, from coordinate 155,930,007 downwards.
ATCCCTCACCTTGTTCAACAGCTTGCAGTAGTAAGCAGCATTGATTGTGCATTGATCATGAAAAAAATCAATGAGCAAAATGCCTTGTCGGTAAAAAAAAAACGGTTGGAAGAACCTTGCCAGCTGATAGTCGAGTCTTAGCTTTCAATGGGGTTGCCTTTCCTTTTCACCGCCTCTCCATACTGGCTTGTTTCGACTAAGAAGTGTAGTAGTGGACCCATGTTTCATTGCAGGTAATGATCCAACTCAAAAATGTATCACCTTCTTTTGTAAACCTTAAGGCTCTGACTGACCTAACGTCTCAACTTCTGTGCAGTCAAAAGATGAGGGACCCATCTGTCACACATTTTACAGAACTGTAGGTCATTTGTGATGATCGCTTGACAGCTCCCATAACTTACTCCAACCTGTTCTGCAATTTTGGATACTCTCACCCATCGATTGTCTTCAAGAATGTCTCGAACCACACGAATGTTTTTGTCTGTAATGCTGGTCCAAGGATGGCGATCGTGTTCTTGATTTTCCACTTGTTCTTGTCCTTCCTTGAACTTTTTGTGCCAGGTAAACACATGAGTCCTTGACAATGTTTGGTCCCTGAACTGTGGAATAAATTTCCAGAAAATTTCAATCGCTTGAACTCCTTCACAAGCAAGAAATTTTATAATTATGCGTTGAGCAGTGTACCAGTGCTCCAACATCATGACCGTTACTGACAAGTTGGTTGGGAGCGTGGAATGGTCAGCTCACCTAATGACTCACTCCTAATGACCCCCCCCCCCCCAAGCACACTCGAAGCACAAGCCCAGTCCTACCAACCGTAGATGCTCTGGAATAAAAATCCCGTTTATATTTGATTTACCTTCGTATATACATCTGTGAAACTGAGAGTTGTTTATTTTTTACTAATATAAAATCTCCCATGTACTGAAGTATATAGGTGTAAATGAGTATACATTATAAAGATTTTTTTTCTTTCTCATTAATCTTACAAATAGCCTGCGGGTCTTATGTGGTAGCAGGGTTATGAGGATAAAACAGTACTTCTTTATTTAATCTTTCTTATCTTCTTATATATAAAACAGATCTGCATATCATGTTAGAATAAGAGCTAAATTTTTATGTTGGCGATGCTGAGAATTATGTAGTATTTATTAAAGGGTTTACAATAAATGAGTTTCATGAGTGAAGGTTTACTTCACTCACTTAAAAAAAAAAAACACCCTATTTATTATGTTGTCAATACTTGCTGTTGACAAGGATGATAACATTCAATCAATCTGAGACTTCACTGAAAATGATTGGCATCTTATGGTTGACAAAATTACTTCATTAGAGGGTATCAGTCATGGAAGTCCCCATTCCACTATAAAAAATACTTTGGGTTATGTAAAGTGTGCGAGGTATATGTCAGTACTTTTGAGTGAAAATCAGAAACAGGGGCAACAAGGAATTTTCCAATGGCATCTGAATTGATTTTGATGAGAGAAATAATTTTTTGCATCGACGAGTCACATGTGATGAGACATGGGCCCATTACTATACTCTGAAGTCAAAATCAATGAGTATGGAGTGGACAACTTTGACTTCTTAAATCTTTTCGGACTAAAAAGTTGTACTGCTCATCAATTTTCTCCACGTACATTGCAATGTGAATACTGCATATTCTCCTGCCAGCTGTTGGAAAAAGTGAATGCCACCTATAGGAACAAAAGATGCTGCCAACCAATCAGAGAAGTGATTCTTCTTCCTAATAATGGCTCAAGTGCTAACAGCTTCACAACCATTAGCACTTGCAACAAACTGGACAAAATTTATTGCAAAAGCTCAGAAATCACCTCTGTAGTACAGACTTATCCCTCTATGATCTCTTTTTGTTTGGGCCATTGAAGGAGGCACTGGGAAGACATCGATTCCAGAGTGACAACAAAATAGAGGAGTTCATGTGCAATTGGCTCTCTATGTCCTCAAAAATGTTCAATATTTTTATGAAGTCGGAGTCTATTAGCTCCCCAAACATTGAGAAAAATGTAATATTATGTAGAAAAGGAAAATAATATGTTTTGTATTTTTATTCTATATTAATGAATGTGAAAAAAAAAATAAATACCGGTTTATATTTGACTGATCTTCATAACAATAGTCTTTATTACTGACAATTCAGTAATTAATCTTCATACAACAAGATGTTTTTAAATTTTGATGTCAATTTTTTCATACAGGAAGATATTTTTAAATTTTGATGCCAGTTTTTAATAATGATTCTCTGACAATGATGTAATATATCAAAAAAAGTTTTTAAATATTTTCCAAACAAACCAATTTATATTTTCTGCTTGGTATTTCATTATGTTCAATGTAGAAAATTTCAGGAAAGGAAGGATTATTAAGTGGAAATAATGGGAAAAAGTTCATATAAACAATATCCTAAATTGCTTTACGAGTTGGCTAGAGAAATATTTTGCTCAAATTTTTCTAACTTTTTTTTGTTTTATTCAACATATCTTACACCATTTTTTCAGGAATTAAATTCTCTACAAGTTTTGTTAAAAAATGTCATGTGTTTATTACTAATTTAACAGTTACTGTACATAAAACGTAAAAAACAGGGTTTTTTACCCCAGATTTCTCAAAAATTACTGCCGGTAAGGTTCTGGGATGATTTTATTATATTTTTGACAGTTAATATTTTTCAGGTCAAAAACCATTAAAATCACTAATTTAATAGTGTGGCATTAATGCCACCTAATTAACATCCTAAAAATTTGAGTACAATCTCATTTCACTGAGGTAGCTGAAATCTGAGCAAAATCTTTCATTAGTCATAAATCGCAAACAAAGCATTTTAAATTTTTATCCATTATTCTCAAAAGTAGAATAGGTTATGAAAATCCTGGGAGAACTTTGTGAAACATCCTTCTATAAAGTGAAATGTACAGTAAAACCTGAGTCCGGAGGATGGGCCACATCAGAAAGTTGGAACTGAACAATTTTACTTTTACAATTACATTTGTTTATTCACAGTTCAATATTCAAAACTTTAACCTTACTGACTTAATAAATATGACATTTAAAATTTAAACTTTTGACAAATTAATTTTATTGCACTTTGGTGTACACTAGTAGAAGATTTACTTAAAGAAAATTAGTTATTCTCAGAAAAAGCATTATGTACTCTTAATTACATATTATGATGTATCAAACATCATTACATTTCCAGTATTACACTGGGTATATATCATTCACAAGAGAGGTACTTCCATTATTACACTGGGTGTATATATCATTCACAAGAGAGGCACTTACATCTCTGTATATTATTTTTTTCTAAATATTATGTCCTGAACAGTCTGCATAACCAAAAGTATGGATTAACTGAAAGTCTATTTATGTACTAAGCATACAATGGATCTGGACTGTATATAAACAAAATAACATATCAGTAATTCATATTTTTGTTCAATACTCATCATTAGTCAATACACATACATTTGATTAGTAGCCAACAATGAATTAATTATAAAATACATACAGAATGATTTAATTTTTTCAAACTTTTTTTATATATTAATAACTATAATACAAAGGAAGAAAAATACATCTCTCAAATTCAAGTTGGAAAGGCCGGTGGAGGAATTAAATGTAAACAACAAACTAAATCTAATGCAAGCAAAATAACTAAACCCATTGCCACATCAACATAGCCTACCTTTCCTAGTCGAAAGCTGATTAATCCAAGAGAAGCATTAAAAAAAATGAAAAGAATGTATTAAAAGTAAGCAATACATAAAAATAATTACAGCATAATATTAACACTTATATAATGGTTTTATTGCTATTTATTGTTAGAAAGTCAGTATTTTTTATGACCATACAATAATCCCTAATCAATTATCACATATTTTTTAATCTCTAGTTTCTTTAATCTGTTCTAAGCTAGTTGCAAAATTTCTGTGTTTGTGCCACATGATCAAAAGAATACTCCTTCCAGACATGCAAAGACAGTTAATATACTCTACCGATCTCCATGCGGAGTAGTAGCATCTCAGCCTTTCATCTGGGGGTCAGGGGTTCAAACACCAGTCAGACAGCATTTTTCACATGCTAAAAATTTCATTTATCATCTAATAACTGTTAGAGGGCATCAACCTGCTGTAACTATGTAAATAAATAAATTTAAAAAAAATATATATATACGTGTATGTCTGTAAAAATACAAAGGATGATCAGAAAGTAAGTTACATCCCCCTCTATGAAACAAACAAACAAAAAACTACATATTTTTATCTATTTTTCGACAAAATCACCAAATATTTCTAAACACTTTGCATAACTTGTGACAAGTTTTCAATTCCACTCTCATAAAAAATTCATCCAATTCCCTTCAACCATCTAAGAACCGCTTCCTCCTTCAGTTCATCATCATTAGTGAAACGCTCCACTACCAGATCTCGCTTGAGAGGACCAAACAGGTGGTAGTCACAGGATGCTAGGTCAGGACTGTAAGGCGGATGAGACCACACTTCCCACTTGAATTTTTGCAGTCACCTCCTTTGTCACATGAGCTGAATGAGGAGTAGCGTTGTAGTGAAGAAAAACGACTCCATCTCTCAATCTTCCGAGTCTTCAATCTTTATTTTTAGTGGCATTTCACAATTTTTTTCGGCATTGATTGTTGTTCCTCGGGATATAAATTCACTGCAAACACTCCTTCAGAATCAAAAAAGACTGTCAGTATAACCTTTTGAACATGAAGGGGTGTTTTCAATTTTTTTGCTGCAGCGAATTTTTGTGTCTCCATTCATGTGATGCTTATTTAGTTTCAGGAGTGTAATGAAGCACCCAGCAGTCATCCCTTGTGATGATTTGTTTCAAAAACTGTGGACCAATCCTAGAATAATGTTGAAAGAAAAATGAAGAAAAGAAAGAGCAGATGCAAAATGATGTTTGTGATTGTTGGTCAGCAGATGTGGTACCCATCGTGCACACTTCTTATGGTAATCAAGCTGATTGTGAATAATTGCAAACACACTACCATAACTGATGTTAAGTTCACTTTCAATCTCTCTAATTTTAATGTGCCGGTTACTCAAAATCATTTCATTCATGAGTTCCACATTACCTATAATGTTTGCAGTTGCAGTTGAAGGATGCCCAGCACACAGTTTGTCACTCACATTTTTTTTTCTGTTTCTGAACATTTGGCACCATTTTGTGATCATGAGACGTGACACTGTATTCTCACTGTATACCTCAACAATTTGACAATGAATTTCACAATAATTGTAATTTTTTGCCTACAATTCAGACTACTGAACATACTTCTATGCTGGACGAAACCTGTAGAGGACATACCATACTGACGACACTAAACACATAGTGAATGTTGTACAGAATTGCTGCTGGGGGAGCGTGAAGACAACAACACAACCAGTGCTGCCACCACAAGACATTAATATATCCCTTTCAGTTCAAGAACACGGCAAGTGTGTAACTTATTTTTTGATCTAACTATTGTATTATAATGAATAATAAAAATAATTCTTGACAAGTTACAGAGGTCAAAATTCTACATTGATACTATAATTCAATTTGAAATGTGTGTCAATCCAATCACAATAGGAATAGTAGGTTCTATTATAATTTACAAATTGAATAATACTGTTGGAAATTTAATGTAATTAAGTATTTTTGCTTGTTAGTAATTTACTTATCTCTCCCTATTAATCCTAATTACTTTCCCAGCCTATAACCACTTACAGCTACTCTATTCCTTTTTTTATGATAAGAAATCTGTAATATGTGAAAAAATGTCAAGGAAATAAACTTAATAATAAATACAGATTACAAAATTTCTAATTCATACAAAAATGTTTATCAAAAACAAATCATAATTCTCAAAGATTTCTTTATATGAGATGTGATCAGAAAAATACCATATATTTAAAATACCATATATATGGTATCAGAAATATACCATTTATATATAATACTATTATATATACTATTATATATAATAGTATATATAATAAAGCATATATACTATTATATATGCTTTATTATATAAAGCATATATAATAGCATGCTTTATAATAGCATGCTATTATAAAGTAATAGCATGCTATTACTTTAGTAATAGCATGCTAAGCAACGCTTGTTCCAAGTGGCTCTCACTGGTGGCATCTTTCAAAACACAATACTGTTTGACATATCATCTACCACTATTAGTTTTTGAGCTAGAACACTTGGAATAAATACATATACTAACCTCTTGGATTGCAAAGTGAAACAAAAGATCTTTAAGTACAATGTATTTGTGTTAAATTTTGCTTCAAACTCTGTAAAATGTTTTTAGACACATTAAAATACTTTACAAATAATTAAAATGCTTTAGGAAGCATTTGGGAAAGACAGTATGAGTAGATCTCAGTGCTATGAATGATTTAATCACTTTAAAGCAGGTGTAATATTGATCGATGAAGATCACAGACTTGGACAACCTACAGTAGTGTGCAAATTCTTCCAAACATAGGAAATTTTTAGTTTATTTCTAATTGTGGCTACACTGCTTGACCACACCCATTCTTTAAATTACTTATGTAAAGTGAGGTTATTGTTCTTTGGTTATTTAGCAATTCTCATGTTATAAAAAAGTGTTTAGTGAAAGTTTATTTCATTCTTCATTACAAAATCATATTTTCATATTAATTGTTCTGTGTGTCTTGAATGGGCATAACTTCAAGAGAGCGTTCGAAAATTGTTTTTCTTTCTGAGCTAACCAGTATAACACAATGACAAATACCTTCTGAGTGTGGTGTTTGACTAGGTGATTGTATTTTAAAACAATTTAAAGGAACTGGTTCCTTCTCAACACAAAGGAAAGGGAAATGTGGCCATAACAGATATAAACTCCAACATGGATCAGTTATTAGTGAGAAAAAGTAAACTTGATCCAAAATTATCTGCTATGAACTTAAATTGAGAATTAACAGCCAGTGAAATAGATTTATACATGATAACTGTTAGATACTGACTTCTTGAGGCTGGATGGTAAGCTTGTTGGCCAGTTAAAAAGCAGCTTTTAACACCAGCAATGTGCAAAAAACAAACCAAAACACTTGCTAACTGGACTAAAGACGTTTTTCTTTCTTTCTTTTTTTTATTTAACATCCGGATTCGCAGTCAAGCAATTCTTTTCACAGAGGATGAGATGAGTATTTTTTTGTAGCGTGTGTGGAAAATGCCATACTTGACTGGGATTCGAACCCAGGACCTCTGAGTGAAAGGCTGAGACACTACCACTAAAGAATACTGGAAGAATGTTATGTTTTCTGACAAGTCAACTTTTTATGCTCAAGAGCAAAGGGTTCCATATGTTAAAAAAGCGTCAGGTGAAAATGCATCACTGACTCATATCCAACAATCAGTTAAATATCCCCTGAAGAAAATGTTTTGGGGCTGTATCACATGTGTCGGTCCTTGTTCATTACTTCCAATAGATGATAGGTTGAAAAGGATGGATATCAAGATTATAAGGGAAAGGGTTGTGACAACTTCAAAACAAATTCCCACAAGGTAATAATGTTCCAACAACATTCACACCATGCCAAAATGCCAAAAAAGTGTAAAAGTCCAAAACATTGTTTGTTGAAGGAACATTAAAGTTGCTGTTCCTCTGGCCAGGCAACTCACCAGATTTAAACACAATTGAAAATCTCTGGGCAATAGTAAAATGACTCTCAAAAACGAATTTTACTACAAAAATCAATCGCATTAAAGATATAATAATATCAATGCTTTCATGATGAAATAAAAAAAAAAAAAATGTAGTACACTTGTTGAATTGAAGTGAAATCATATATGAAATAATTAAGAATAAAAGAGGACATACAATAATACTGATAGAGTTCATATGTTATGGCTCCTGAAGATTGCTCCTTAACTGTCTGTGAAATTGCTAAGGAAATAGGCATTGGATTATGCCACAAAATTTTAATATAAAACTTAATGTGCATTGTATCTTTACAAAATTTATTCTGCAGAATAACATTGCTGGCTTTTATCCAAGTTACAGTCTAAGAGTTGTGATTCAATCATTCAATCTCTTTATTTCACTCCATCTAATTTGATTTTAAGTACAGTTACTTAACACAGTAACTACAATCGCATAAGCCTAAGCGTATGAATGTAGTATATGCATATATGCAGACACAATAAAATAATAATTCCATTACGAAATTTATCTAACAAATATCAAATTGGAATATGATAATTAAAGTTATTATTTCTCACCTGACTAAGGAGCCACCCGAACCATCATTCGGAAGACCCTGTAATAACGATGGACCAGATGATACAGGACGTACCTACAATAAAAAATTATTTTAAAATCATTACAAATAGTAATGGTAATGTCTAAAAAAAAACATTCTAACATTAACGTCTTTTATACAAAAAGTAGTCTACTAGTATCAAATTTTTACCTAGCAATTTAAAAAAAATTCTTTAAATTTTTTTTGAAAAAAATGCTTTTAAGCCAATGAAACATGGACAACAAAATACTAAAATCAGAAGCTTTTAAAGTATGCTATTATAAGAGAATGTTGAAAATTAAATGAATTAATTCAGTAAGAATAAAAAAAATTTCAATATGAATTGGAAAAAGGGTGCAGATTACAGAAAATCTTGCAAAAGTAGGAAAAAGCTTGATGGAATAAAAGTTAAGGCAACAAGGATTAATATATTTTGTTACAAAAGTTAATATAATGGGAAAAAATTGTAAAGGGAGAGAAAAATAAAAATATCTAAACACAAAATTGAGGCCGTAAGGTTTGAACCGATGAAAGATGAACACGTGATTACATGTTTTAAAAAAATTGGTTTTAAAGAATCTTCTACCAATATAAGCTGACTGTAAGTGATTTCTACAATAGCACATCTACTGTAACAGACCTGCATTTTTTTATGAATAATGTAAGCTTATCCATTATAATAGTGTAACTTAAGCTACTAAATAAATTATTGTATTAATTTTATTTTAACATCATAAAAATATGAAAAATATTTTCTACACTAGCAAAGGATCTTCAAAAAATTACTGTAATTATTAAATTTCATTTTGTATTGTACATTAATAAAATCTTTCTATAATATAAAATTTATACAATATATTTTTCAAGTATGTAGATAAAAGTTTAACTATATTCATAAATATGACTTTTTTTATGCATTTTAACATTTTTGTTAATTCATCAGTCATATGTTTGACTCTATCAAACTATCAATATGATAATAAAATTTAGATTTATTTCATTAAATCTTTTTTTGCACTAACCCTTTCTGTTTGGGTGGCTGCGTTGCAGGTCTCTCTTGTGACCTCAAGGTTGTGTTTGTCTTCCCTCACTTCTTTCAGTCTCGTAATCGATTCCTGGAGATTCTGGACGATCCGATCCTTCTCCTTCAGCTGTTGTTGCAAAAAGACAACCTACCCACAAAGCGGTCAAACAGACCATTATCAGTAATCCATGGTTCAATAAAAATTAACTAAAACATCTTAAAAAGTAGTAAGTTTGAGGAAATATCTAGTTTTGTAAACTATCTAAGCAATTAAACAAGATTACATCCTTCAAACAAGCTCTTCAGCTTTCTAATTGAATAAGTTTGTAAAGATCTTACTAAGTCTGTACACAGTCTGTATAAGTAATGCCTCAGAAAGGTGATGAGTCTTTTTTGAAAAAGCTAAATGGGTAGACTAACCAGTCTTTTACTGGTAGTAAAAGACTGGTTTCTCCTGGAACATCAGGCACTGCTAAACCATGAAATACAATTTAAGAAATATCCTATTTTATAGGCATAAGTTTAGATTTGGTAAGTCACCAAAACTTGGCTAAAAAAACAAAAGGAAGTAAAGCTTTTTATGCTGAAAATGCATAGACTTGCCTCTAGTTTTCAAAACACCAAAATTCTAAAAACTATTTACAGAATGGGGCATGAAATGATTCAACATTGTTTAGGTAAATTATTAATGTGTTTTATGTTGGCAGAAGTGACAGCAGTTCGTGAATAGTTTCTTTCTTTCTGATTGTGCTGTTTGTTCCAAGATGGCTGACAAAGGAAGACTGATTGTTGAACAATTTGTAAAGACTGTGTTGTGTTTTAATGAAACGAAAAATGTGGTGCTTACATAGAGATGGTTTCATGCACATTTTCAAACTTGGTGGTGCCCTCACTTTAAAACAATATGTAGTAGACTTTACGAAAATTTAATATTTGGAGCTGTCAGAGCAGCATTGCTGAGGTGCCCGGGCAAATCAACAAGAAAAGCAGCAGCACAACTTGGAATTTCTAGGCAGCAAATTTTAAAAACTGATTTGCATTTGCATATGTACAAAATAACAGTGTTGCCTAAATTAACGTCTGACAACAAACATCAAAAAATGCAATCGCTGAACGGGCTGTGAACCAAGACGCATTGTTGAACAATGTTTGGATTTCAGTTGAGGCTCATTTTAAATACATACATACAGCAGGGTTATTAATAAACAGAATGTACATTTTTGAGCTTCCAAATATCCACACATGCTTCATGAAACGATGTAACACACTCTAAAAATTACAGAACGGGCTGCTATTTCGAGTCACAGCTTAACAGGCCCATTCATTTTTGAACAGACAGTGAACAGTGAGTGTTATCTAAACACATTGCAAAATAATTTTGTTCCTCAGCTTCTTGCAAAAGGGGTTCAATTAGAAAATGAGTGGTCCATGCAGGAAGGAGCTAGACCTGACACAGCTAATGTTGTTTTAGACTTTCTGCATGAAACTTTTAACACAAATGTCATTTCAAACTGACTTTCTAATCGTTTTGCATGTGGACAGAACTGGCTGCTGAACAGTCCTGATTTGAATCCGTGTGATTATTTTCTTTGGGAATTTCTAGAGCAGAAGATTTCCCCTGAACATCCTCAAGCAGATGGAACTGCGAGTGCTGATCATTGAGGCATGCAACGAGATAAACAAGGATATGTGTCATCAAATTATTAACAACATAGGAGTTCGTGTTGAAGAAGTTGCTAGATGTGATGGTGGTCATATTGAACATGTGATAAGCAGAACATAATCTCCAGGTATATAATAAAAACAATGTATTTTCCTTTTCTGTTTTGCCATTCAAATAAATATTTTTTAACAAAACCAAATGTTGGATCTTTCGTGCGCCACTCTGTACATTGTATATAATGTAAGACGACTCAGCTATAAAAGAAAATTGTAATATAATTTGATATAAAGAATTCAGTATCTTATACCTTTTATATTAGAACTAATACTACAAAGAATAATAATAATGTATGAAGTAAATAAATAATCAATGGTAAGCTCCATCAACTGTAATGAAAAACTAAATCACAAAATGTTTTTGCAGCAGCCAATCTACAGCTAATCAACATTTTATAAACCATAGTACTCCACATTTATTACTAGATATCTGAAGAAAAAACTGGAAGATTCATTTACTGATAAATCACATAGATTTCTCACATAGATTTTCTCCCTTAGACAATGAATTTCAGAATATACCAGGCAAATTGCAAGGAAATAAGATGTTCTAAGTAAGAAAGAAATCATTATTATTACTGTTAGATATAGTAATACTGGCTGAGGTACAGCAAAGCTATTACCACAGCAGTGGATTACAGATCCATTCTTAAGTGTCTATTTCTCAGTTTAAAAGAAAAAGTTTTTTAAGTTCAAAAGTACTAAAAGTTTTCATAAGCAGATTCTGTATATATTCATGCAAAAATTTTTTTGACTTTTTTTTTATTATTTATTCTTAGGATTGGTAAAATCTACCATCACGAAATCTGATGGTAGCTTTCTAATAAAGGATTGATTCAATTAATTAAAAAAAAAAGTTATATGTTAAAAAGGCGATTTAAAAAAAAAATAATTTTGAGGGATGTTACAACTGAAACGAGGCAATGATAATGAAGATTATATTCCTTTTTATGTTTGCAGCTTATAAAAAAAAGTAATAACACTATTGAAAATTATTTAAACAATAATTTTCCTAACTTTTTCTGTTTCAAACTGACAGAATTTTTAACATTTTTCTCTATAAGAACTTATCTGGGTGGAAACATTTGACACTATCAAAGGACGTGAAAAATATATTTCCATCTCTAAAAATAGAAATTCTGTAAATTTCCAAGCTTTTCATCTATTCATTTAAAAATTCTGTTCATTATTTTATTTTTTTTTAAATTAAAAATTATAATTATGAAATAAAATAAATATGTATATATTAAAACATAAAATCAGATGTGACAAAAAAAAAAGATTAACAGTTGCCTCTCCAACATGATATGGTATCTCAGCCTTTCATTTAGTAGGTACTAAGTTAAAATTTTGAAAAAGCCTATCTCATCTTTAAATTACAGTGAGGAGCTTTTAAAGTGTAGTACTGTCAACTTTTACGAGGTGATTATATAGCTATAGCTAGCACAGATACAAGCACTAAAACTGTCTACTTAACCTGTTCAAAAAAAATAAACCTAAGAAAAAAAAATTTCATTCAGTGCAATCCTCTTCAAGATATGGCAGCCTATTTAAATTAATATTGCTTCATTCTTTAATCCAATTTAAAACAAATAAATAAAATGGCACAAATAATTTTATGATTTTAAGTTCAATTGTTTCGCATAAAACACAAAATAATAAATTTCTTCATATCCAAAGATGCAGAATTTTGCAACTGGGATTTTATTTTCAAATCAAGGACCTAAAATTGAATTAATTAGGATTTTTAATTGATAGAAATTTCAAACAATGTTCTTTTTTTAGATATGTGTACAATTTTTTTTTACTTTTTCAGTTATAAGTAACAACTAAGAAAATAAAAAAACAACCCCTCTATACTCCTCTTAGAGAGGTAATTATTTAGTACAGAAGAAACAGTTGAAAAACATTATTTTTTTATTATATATGTTTTAAGAGTCAAGTTGTAAGTAGCATTCATGAGAGAAACAATTTCTCCAGGAGAAAATTTTTACTTTGATCTGGTCTGAAGATACTGAAAAAAAAAAATAAGTTACACAATTTAAAGTCATAAACTGAGGAAAGTAACATGAGCCTTAATGATAAAATGAAGACTCTAAAAGCAAAGGTTCATAACATAAACTAACAAGTACCAGACAACACATACAACTTATGTTTTTAGTACCAGATAATAAGTAGGAGAATGCAACATTAATATATAAAAAAACTTTTGGCAGAAATTAAATAACGAATAAACATTTTCTTAACTGTTGATGAAAGAAAAATTCACTAGACAAATTTTAAATTGAATGGTAACATTATATTTAGTTCTTATAATACTTTATTAACAATTAAAGGCTTTTCCTTTCTTTTTTTTTTCCTGTTTAGCCTCCGGTAACTACCGTTTAGATAATTCTTCAGAGGATGAATGAGGATGATATGTATGAGTGTAAATGAAGTGTAGTCTTGTACATTCTCAACAATTAAAGCCTATGATAAGCATTAATATATATTTATATTTTTAGTTAAAAGAGATAAATGAAATTGTTGGCAGAAAAATAACAGCTCTTTTTAAGGAATCGGACTTAGGATGATCTAATAAAAATTTAATTACATGTTATGTATTCCTTGAACAGTAGGTAAAAATAATTGATAATACAAAAGAGTTGGAATAAACAAGGGCAACGGAAATCACAAAATAAAAAATGAAAACTGCAAAACTTAAATAATTAAAAAAAAACAAGAGTAGTAGTGGCTGAACTATATGTCATATCAAAAGGAATTCAAAGGAGAAAAGTTTTGTGAAATTTATTGTTTTCAATATTTTAAGATTTCATAACTTTCTTTAAGGGTTTCTCCTTTATTTAAATATAAAGGAGAAACCCAACAATATACACTTCCAGAAATTAATACACTACATTCCTTTTTATGATGAAGACAAAATGAAGCACAAGAAAAACACTAAGCCTAACCAGTACTTGAACATAAGTATTTGTTCAAGCGATGAAACATCCAAGTTCTAAACACATTACTAATACCTACACATTACTTAAAAAAAAGAGGCAAAATTAGCATTTTAATGAAAAGTAGCAACAGAAAAAAGACATCATGAATTAAAATAATTTTCAATTTTTATGAATAATATAGAAAACACCTTACATCTTTTGAGTGGCATAGAATATATGCTAATAATGGAAAAAAATGTTAAAATATAATTTGATATTTGTGAAGTTTAGTTAGCTATTTCTGGTCTAAAAAGTCACAGCTTCAGATATTATGGGTTCTTCATCCCCTTATTTCAAAACAAAAATAACATATTTACTTATTTGTTAAACATGTAATCTAATTTACCAAAGGACAAATGTCCTTTGGCTTTTTAAACTGTTTTTAATATTTTACTTGTTAGAATACTGTGATATTGTGTTGAAGGAAGTTACCTGTCTTCGAAGATCTGTAAGTTCATCTGCAACATCTGCATCTTTCTTCTGATGTGAGCTGTCTTCTGTTGCTCCATCATGACCCAAGTTATAATACAATCCATTCTAGAGAACAAAAAAATTGCTCAATTTTTTTTAAAAGCTTTTTTAAAAGCTAAAACTAAAACCAAATAATTTTTAAGTTCAACAGAAAATAATAAAAAATCCAATTTTTAAATCTTTCTTTGTTGCTTTTAATAAAAGTATTACTCGTCTTTTCAAAATTCTTATACAAAAAAAAAATTATATCAAGGCAGCAGTACTAGCAATTCTAAGTTATAATACAACTAAGCTAGTAAATATGACAGGGACCCGCCTACTTTCACTAAATTAGTCTTATTATATCGTAGCTAATAAGTTGTTCACTTAATATCTTTCTTCACAGTTTCTAAACCAAATCAAGAACAGGTTCATCATTTTACTGTCCAATACATTTTTTTCTAGCATGTTCAATTTTATCTCGCAGCAAAATTGAACACAGATAAATTTAATAAAAACTAAAGAAATATCTACTTTATCTCTTGTAACTTTCCAGCTAAATGTGAATCTATATCCATATTAGATTTCCAAAAAAATTTCAAATATGTTATCTCATTGAATGGTTTCTCACAGTCAGTGTTTAATTTACATGATTTTGATCCACAGTTTTTTAATTTTTGGTCATTTTTAACAGCTACTTCAGTCAGAG
Organism: Lycorma delicatula; assembly: GCF_047948215.1. Taxonomy (NCBI): domain Eukaryota; kingdom Metazoa; phylum Arthropoda; class Insecta; order Hemiptera; family Fulgoridae; genus Lycorma; species Lycorma delicatula. Next base: position 155,914,812 of record NC_134457.1, on the reverse strand, counting down.
GATGTTATTTTTTGTATGGAAAAATAACAATTTCACTATACCAAGCCAAGCAAGATAAAAGTGCTTGTTTATAAACCATTACCATTACACCAATTATAAGTACTTGCTCCCATGGCAAGGCTTTATATGGAAATGAAGAGTCTTTGTCAATGGACTTTTTTGGAGATATCTCACTTTTTTATGTGTTTCTTTAACAATGTAAGCAATTGCTTTGGGTTAATCACTGTTTTACAAGTTCTCCTTACTGTTAAATTTATTAGTTTATCAATTTATTTGTTATTACATGTTTTTATTTTTGTTTCTGTACAATACTGATTTATTATTACGATGTCAATCATTGTGGTGATGTGATTTCATCTTTCATCCAGGTTCTGTCTTCAAATCTCTGTTAAAACTTAAAAAGTTTCTCATTCGACAAAATTCATTTCTCATCATTAAAAAAAAATAGTTACGTTTTAGGGTAGTTACATTAAGCTAAACTTAAGAAAAGCTTTCAGGTAGCTGGGCAAAGAGTTCTGTTATAAGAGGGAGTATAAATAAATAAAATTTATAACATTTACTGTTATAGAGGATATTTTCCATTTGTTACTTTATCTTTTAAATAATGGCTTGTTACGATTATGAGTATAATGACAAATGGTTTAATATAAATAAATTAATGAATAAAATACTTGTTTTCACGAAATGAAAAAAAAAGTTTACAGTAAAAAAAAGTACACCATTCTTATGATGAAAGTAAATTGTGTTTGAAAATTAAAAATGTGATTAAATATTTTATGCCAACATAAACAAACTAGAGTAATTTTTGAGAACCTAACAGTTGCTTGTCTTTCACAGTCATCCAAAATAGTAATGCAGTCTTAGATTTGGTCTAAAATTATAATATAATCTAATAAAATTTTAAGTCCAAAAATAAATAAAAAATTCTATAATTTTAAGACAAACCTCAAATTATCAGAATTTAATAATATCAAATTTTCTCAATATATTTCAATAATTTGTTAATTAAGGTTATTGGCTTATAGGGTTACATTTAATATTAGAAGGGCTATATTTATTTTTCAGTTAAAACTTGTTCACAAATAATCCTAATAGATACTGGAGGATTTTTAAAAAATAAATAAAAATTATCAGTATAGTATACATAAACTATTTTTAGAGATAAATTATTTTTTACCACTCTTAAGTTAGTGAAAGCTACATAATAATAAATGTACTGTAATTTACACTAATAAACACAACAGAACTATGTCTTACAAGATTGAAGTATAATGATATCAATATTAGATTATATGTTCAGTGTAAATACTAAAAACAATACTGTTCATTTAGAAATATGTTTTTTCTTACACACATTGCCTAAATTAAATAAACTCTGCCACTGCATAATTGCTTGTGCTTATGAAAGTATACACAGCTTTTATGTTTACTGTATGATGTATTTTTAATGTTTCTATTAGGAATTCTGCTTTACACAACAGTAAAAAATCAATCATTATTTTAAAAGTTTCCATTATAATAATAGTTGTTTTTATTATCCTATAATCATTTTGAAAATTAATATCTTTAATTTTCAAAAGTATTTATTCCTACCCGAGATGGCAATTACTTTTGAAAACAGTTAATATTTAGAAAACAGATAGTTCAAAACTATTAAAACTAGGTAAGAATTATGAAAAAGAGAACTACCTAACACAACAGTAGTTGAATGGGGTTATCAATAAGTAGATCTAAATTTAAAAATATTAAACATTTTTAAAGTCTTTTGTTTATTTGCCTCAGTGGATATGAGTCAGTTATATTAAATAAGTTACTATGTAAACTTAGTTTCTCCAAATGAAATTATTAAACTTCTGTATTTTTAAAAACACATTTGGCTAGAATTTACATAAAGGATTTACTCTCTATAAGGGTCATTCAATAATTAAATATATAAGTAGATGTATAGCATAAACAGTTAATTAAATAAATACAATATGTTTTCTATTTTTCCATGTAATCCCCACCAAATTCTCTGCACTTGTCCCATCTTTTTACAATTCTTCTTATCCCCTCAGCAAAGAATTCTTTACCTTGATATCGAAGCCAGTTTTGTACTTTTTCTTTACATCTTTGTTGTTTCTGAACTTGATGCCTCATAAAGCTTTTTTCATCAGACCAAACAGATAAAAATCCAAAGGGGCAAGGTCAGGGCTGTAAGGAGGATGAAGTAGGAGCTCCCAAACCACTTTGCAAATAATTTCTAATGTCAGTTGTGCCGTATGAGGTCGAGCGTTGTCTTGAAGAAGAATGTGTTTCCTCTGCCATCCTGGAGATTTCTTCTTCAACGTGGGCTTGACTTTTTTCCCAATCATGATTGAGTAATATAAGCAATTGATAATGTGTTGCTCCTCTAAATAGTCACAGAAAATTGGACCATGAGCACTCCAAAAGATGGTTAACATGACCCTACCAGCCGATGGTTGTTTTGAATTTTTTACTGACAGGCGATTCAGGGTGTTTCCACTGCATGCTTTGATGCTTGGACTCGAGCTCAAAATGATGCATCCAAGTTGTTTTGGACAGGTTAAAATCCTGTCCAAAAATGAATCACCTTCGTTATTGAAATGATTTTTCAGTTCAAAGCAATTGCGAACTCTCTCTGCTTTGTGATAAATGATAAGCTCTCTGGGAACCCACCTTGCACAAGTCTTATATGGTAGTTCAGTTTGTTTTGAATGATGGAATGAGTTGTGTATCTGATTTTGAAGTCGAGAGTTCTAAGGTTCAAATCCTAGTAAAGGCAGTTACTTTAATAAGATATGAATACTAGATCATGGATACTGGTGTTCTTTGGTGGTTCAGTTTCATTTAGTCATAATAGCATCCTCTTAAGTAATACCTAACGGTGGTTATGGAGGCTAAATAAAATAAAAACGTTGCACCAACACTTACTCAACACTTTTCAGTAATTTGTTTCACAGAACGTTTCAGTAGTTTCAGAGAATAACATTCTGTGATTTTATTTTTATTTTCAGAAAGTGTACAACCATCAGAATATTCTCTCAGATAAACAAACGATATGGCAGTAGTTGCATGAACCGTGCAAGTTTTTACTTGTGGGTGGAAAAGTTTAAAAGTGGTCGCAAGTGCATAACTGACAAGCACTGCTCCGGGCATCTGGTAAGAGTCTTGACCTTGGTGTTAGATTCTCATATTGATTCACTTTTCCAAGAAGACCAACAACTTAAATTGAACAAACTACTGAAAAGTGTTGAGTAAGTGTTGGTGCAACGTTTTTATTTTATTTAGCCTCCGTAACCACCGTAAGGTATTACTTAAGAGGATGATATTATGACTAAATGAAATGTATTCTTGTAGAGTCCTAGGTTGACCATTCCTGAGATGTGTGGTTAATTGAAACCCAATCACCAAAGAAAACTGGTATCCATGACCTAGTATTCAAATCCATGTAAAAATAACTGACTTTACTAGGACTTGAACGCTGGAATTCTCAACTTCCAAATCAGATGATGTGGGAAGACGCGTTCACCACTAGACCAAACTGGTGGGTTAACAGAACACCTATCTTTCTTTCTTTTTCCTGTTTAGCCTCCGGTAACTACCGTTTATTACCGATAATTCTTCAGAGGATGAATGAGGATGCTATCTATGAGTGTAAATGAAGTGTAGTCTTGTACATTCTCAGTTCGACCATTCCTGAGATGTATGGTTAATTGAAACCCAACCACCGAAGAACACCAGTATCCACGATCTAGTATTCAAATCCGTGTAAAAATAACTGGCTTTACTAGGACTTGAACGCTGGAACTCCCGACTTTCCAAATCAGCTGATGTGGAAAGACGTGTTAACCACTAGACCAACCTGGTGGGTTAATTGAACACCTATCAACCTCAAAAAACCTAACCCTTGAAAATATGTCCATCTAGTCAACCTCTCTAGAATTGAAACTAAAAAAATGATCATTTGTCTGAAGAAAAATGAGACAAAATCCCAATAATCAACCTAGCAAATACGTCTAAAAAAAGGAAACAGAGTTAAAATTCTGCCAAAAAAAAACCCACAGGCATGACAGTAGTAATGAGTTCACCCTGCAGTAAGTCATTAGCCACAAATATTCAACATTATTACCTATTATTAATTACATGATATAAAAAAACTTTTACAAAATTTATATCGAACAATACTCATTTAATGGCATTAATAATTGAAAAATATAAAAAAGTTGTTTTTAGCAAACACATTGAAAATCAATAACATTCTGAAATGTTGAAGAGGATGGAATATTTTAACAAAAATTTTTTAAGTTAGATAAATTCTGCAGTTATTATAAAATAATAAATGAACTTGCTATCTGCATAGAAACAAGAGAAACAAAATCATAAAAAATAGAAATTAAAGATTATTGCTCTTAAACTTGAGCTAAAATACAGATACCAGTAAAAAATAAGAGTAAACGCTGATGAAGAGAAAATCTGATGTAGGTGATATTTAAAGTTTAACATTTTTATAATTGCTGTAAGATATATATAAAAAACATAAAAATATATTAACAGGTGTAAATGATAGTACTTACTGGTAATGTATTATCAAAGGCATTCTCAGTCTGAAAAAAATAAAAATGGCAATTTTAAAGAAAAGGTGTTTTTAATTAACAAAAAATTGATCTAAATTTTATATGACAAATTTGAGCAACAGCACATAAAACTATGCTATACCCTTTTGAGGGAATATAATCTCAAATAACATTTTTTAAATGTGATTTAAAGCAGTATAATTCTTAATAGGAAAACTATTCTACTGTTCTATTCTTAATAAGTATAATAATCTAATAATAAAAAAAAAATATTCATCCAAATTTTACTACAATTCATAGCAGTTCCAGAAAATAGTGCACAAAACAGTAAAAGAATATTTTAATTAACATAAATTTTTGATTTAATAGCTAAATTGATGTTTTTAAGTACAGGTATATTCTAAGTACTACTATTTAAAATTGGATATAAAAAAAATTGATCCTGTCCTGTTGTGTAAGTAGTAATAGAACAATAGCTATTTTATTTTAAACAACCTTCATTATCAAGTTTAATTTGATAATCAAATAAATTTATCGAATTATACTTTATAAGAAGATGAATTTATGTCATTATAAAAAAAATTATAATACCTAGTGTAATATGGTGTAGTATATGGTGGTGTAAGAGATTTCAAATCTGACATAACACTTTGTAACAATAAATTGCTTATTAAATCTGAATTTTTTTAATAAAAAACGTGAGTTTTCATGAATGATACATCTGTTTATTCATTCATTTTAAGATTTTCATTTTAAAGAAATAATGTTAGGGTAAAATTTTTATATATACATATGTATAATAAATATTACATTTTATAATCAACTTTAAGTGGAACTCAAAAAATTAAGCATTATAATTATAAAATAATTATAAAAAGATTTTAAAAATTTCAGTTACAATGCATCCCCAAAAAACATGTACGTGTACACTATATAATGGCCACCTTTGAAAACATGGTCACCTTTGAAAAAATAGTTTATAACAGCAAAACAATAGAAAATAAAAATTTATTCTAATTTAATCTTTAACTAAAAAATATTATTTATTACACTTATCAAATTGTTTTAAATAAATTGGAAATTATTACATTTCTAAAATAAAATTTATTGATCAGCATGAAAAAATGTACCACTCTTTAAAATCTAACTTATTCTGATTCACTTTGAAAATTACCAATAAAGTCAACTACCAGAAGATTTTTTTGGTACTATCTTTTCCTTCTTCAGTGTATCTGCTGCTGGTTGGTCTTACTAATATATGTAATTAGCTTGGGAAAGATCTTCTGGCATAAAAGGATCTTCTCCAAACAATTTTTTAACTAAAATTTTTATGATAAAACAAAGAAGCATGCATAACATTTTGTTACCCAACAGTTTAATAATATACTGTTCAACATTTAAACAATAATGGACCAAATAGCTCAAAAAATCGACAATAAGTTATATTAGTGGTAATCATCGACATTATCGTTTAATCACGATATAAGTAAAAAGAAAGTATAACAAAATCTTTTTATGTACTTCTTCATACATTCCAGAACTTAAGATAAACGATTACTAAGACCAATGTTGGTCTTCAACTATAACTTTATATCTTAATAAATATCAAAGATGATTTTGTTAAACTTAAAACATCAAAAACAGACTGATATAGCCACTTTTTCATTCAAGTTTTAAATGTAGCACATAGGCTAAAGATTTATATATATATAAATTTAAATATACATAATTCAACTCCATCCAAGTACAGATATTAGACAACTCTTAACTTATTTGTATATTTATATAATTTTTCACAAAAGTACTTTCATGCAATCCCGCATCATCAGATGGGTATAATATTTGTAAAATTACATATTAAACATAAAATTAAAGAATTAAAAGACTAAAATTATGATTACATATACAAGAGTATATGAAGTCATTTCAAGTCGTTCCAAAATTAACAGGACTTCCAAAAATACATAAACCCGACATCCCAATGCGACCTTTGATTGATTTTACATCTGCTCCATCTTATACTATTTCCAAAATAATAGATATAATCCTTAGGATAAAAATTAATTTACATTATATTTATAACATAAAAAATTGGTATGAATTTGTAAATAAATTAAAAAAGGTGGCAAAGACACTCGGAATGTAAGTTATAAGTAATATGTATATGTCCTAGCATACCTATTGATAAAAAATTCATATAAGAAATAAATTAATAAATAATCATGAAGACCCTAAATTTATTGATAATATCATCACTATTATAAGGAATATATGTCAATTTTGAGAATTAAATATTTTATGGCATTATTCACACACATAAGGTTTTATTATGGACTCATTATATTGATGATGTTTTGTCATTTATGATCTGGTTATAAATAATGAACACCTCATAATTTTAAATAAACTTAACACATAATTTAAAATTTACTTTAACAGAACAATAAATTTTGTAGATGTTAGCATTGAAATTAACAAAAATAATCAAATTGTAACTTCAGTTTACAGGAAACTTATAGCCAATAAAATAAAATTCATAGAAAATCAATTAATCCTTGGTGTCACAAAATTAACATATATACAAATATGATTAACAGAGCTATCCATTATACAAAAAATAATGAGGAAAAATTACTTAAAATATTCATATACTAACAGCATTGTTGAAGATATAACCAAAGTTTATGACAAGGATAAATTTAAAAAACATTAAAAATACTAATTTATACAATTGATGTGGGTTTTATATGACAAAATGTAATGATTGTGAGGATATTTATGTAGGTAAAATCAATAGATAGTGAAAATTTAGGCATTATAAAAAAAAAATTGGGCTTCTCTAATGTTGCAGATCATATACATGTTATTAAATGTTGGTTATACATCTGTATAGATGTAATTACAATTTTAATCTTTTAATTCTTTGGTTTTATGTTTAATATGAAATTTTATAAATATTATACACGACTGATGATGCACGATTACGCAAAAGCGCTTTCGTGAAAATTATATAAATATACAAATAAGTTGAGTTGTCTTATATCTTAAAGCATTAAAAGATTTAAATGGCAGAAAGGCTCCTGGAATAGACGGAATACCTGTAGAATTACTGTGCAGTGCAGGTGAGGAAGCGAGTGATAGATTATACAAACTGGTGTGTAATATTTATGAAAAAGGGGAATTTCTGTCAGACTTCAAAAAAAGTGTTATAGTCATGATACCAAAGAAAGCAGGGGCAGATAAATGTGAAGAATACAGAACAATTAATTTAACTAGTCATGCATCAAAAACCTTAACTAGAATTCTATACAGAAGAATTGAGAGAAGAGTGGAAGAAGTATTAGGAGAAGACCAATTTGGTTTCAGGAAAAGTATAGGGACAAGGGAAGCAATTTTAGGCCTCAGATTAATAGTAGAAGGAAGATTAAAGAAAAACAAATCAACATACTTGGCGTTTATAGACCTAGAAAAGGCATTCGATAACGTAGACTGGAATAAAATGTTCAGCATTTAAAAAAAATTAGGGTTCAAATACAGAGATAGAAGAACAATTGCTAACATGTACAGGAACCAAACAGCAACAGTAACAATTGAAGAACATAAGAAAGAAGTCATAATAAGAAAGGGAGTCCGACAAGGATGTTCCCTATCTCCGTTACTTTTTTATCTTTACATGGAACTAGCAGTTAATGATGTTAAAGAACAATTTAGATTCGAAGTAATAATACATGGTGAAAAGATAAAGATGCTACGATTTGCTGATGATATAGTAATTCTAGCCGAGAGTAAAAAGGATTTAGAAGAAACAATGGACGGCATAGATGAAGTCCTACGCAAGAACTATCGCATGAAAATAAACAAGAACAAAACAAAAGTAATGAAATGATGTAGAAATAACAAAGATGGACCACTGAATGTGAAAATAGGAGGAGAAAAGATTATGGAGGTAGAAGAATTTTGTTATTTGGGAAGTAGAATTACTAAAGATGGACGAAGCAGGAGCGATATAAAATGCCGAATAGCACAAGCAAAACGAGCCTTCAGTAAGAAATATAATTTGTTTACATCAAAAATTAATTTAAATGTCAGGAAAAGATTTTTGAAAGTATATGTTTGGAGTGTCACTTTATATGGAAGTGAAACTTGGACAATCGGAGTATCTGAGAAGAAAAGATTAGAAGCTTTTGAAATGTGGTGCTATAGGAGAATGTTAAAAATCAGATGGGTGGATAAAGTGACAAATGAAGAGGTATTGCGGCAAATAGATGAAGAAAGAAGCATTTGGAAAAATATAGTTAAAAGAAGAGACCACATACTAAGGCATCCTGGAATAGTTGCTTTAATATTGGAAGGACAGGTAGAAGCAAAACATTGTGTAGGCAGGCCACGTTTGGAATATGTATAACAAATTGTTAGGGATGTAGGATGTAGAGGGTATACTGAAATGAAACGACAAGCACTAGATAGGGAATCTTGGAGAGCTGCATCAAACCAGTCAAATGACTGAAGACAAAAAAAAAAATACCTGTACTTGGGTGGATTAAGTTGAATTATATATATCCAAATTTATATTATTAGTGCGGAGGTAAGGGTCTTGAAAGGATTAATTTTAGAATAATCACACACGCAAGTTAGAATAATCACACACACACACACGCACACACACACACGCGCACACACACACACACACACACACACACACACACACACACACACACACACACACACACACACACATCTGCAGAAATACATAAATACTGAAGTTCACAATTCAATTTTAAACCTAAAGTAATTCTTTTATAAAAAAGTGAACCAGATATATAAATTCATTTACCCAATTAAACTTTGACAACAGTACTTTATTATTATAATTATACAATTGTCATCACAGACTTAAATAAACTGAAAATAACCACACAAATGTCACCAAAACTAGTAGAGCAGTTGCCCCTAAAATTAACTGTATGCTAAACCTAAATGTGTTTCCATCTTTTAAGTGAGATGTTTTAAATTTTATGTGTTTCTTGTAATAGGATATTATTTTATTAAATACATAACATTTAGTTGAGCCATAAATAATTGCTGTACATTTGTACAGCAATTATACTTTCTGATAAGTTGATTATGGTGCACAGATAGATTAATTAGTGTACGTATGTTTGATAATGTATAAAGTCATCAACTTTTTCTACCCACTTAGAAACTGGGTGACTTTCTTAAATATAAAATGTATACAGGAAAAAACCAAATTCACATGCTAATTCATTTAAATGGAGAGTATACTGTGAAATCCATTCCAGAAGTAAGTTTAGGGGGTGTTATGGATGCTACAATACCAACCACTAATCTCCCATAATATTGGTAACAGCAGCATTACACTGCACTGCAAATATTGTTGTTGCCTAACTTCAAACACAGCTTTCAGAAAAGTTGTGAAATTAACAACTATTCACAACAGTGCATTTCAAGAGCACATCATATTGAATATTTTGATTAAAGTTCCAGATCCCTGTAATACACTGTTTGAACGTTGCAGGATTTTTGGTACTTATTGAATTTTTGTTATCAAATATAAAAGAAAAACTTTTCTTTATTTCAAATTTGTTAATTGGATTCAAATATTTAAGATCAATACATAAGTTAACATTTAATAAATAATAGATTTATTTTATACATATTCAAACTTTATAATTTAATTTATTCTAATTTTTTACCTTAATAAATAATTAACTTTACAATAAATTAACTTAAAAAAAACCTAAGAGAACTTCAAGGGAATACTTTTATAAATGAAACACAATCTGCACAATTTGAGTGCTTGTTTTTAACTAATTACTTAGTATTTTTACTGAAGGTTTACTATTATTGTTAAAAGTTATTATTATTATTGTAGTTCTAAATATGGAAATAAGGAAACAAATCTGACATATTTATCTCCAAATTTACCATTAAATTTGATGACAAGAGAAACACTCTATAACATTAAAAAGGGGGCCAAAATTTGTATAGATGTAGCTGATGCGACTACACCTAAAAGGAACCCTAGTAAGATCATATTTGGTTCATAAAAAAACTATACTGTGCAATAACAGTTACTTTTAGTGCTAATGTAGTGTTTGGGTTTTAATTTTCAAGTAAAAAAATCCATTTTATGTTGCAACAGGAAAGGTTTTTATTCAGAAAAGTTTTCTACGTAGAAGTTTTTTACATATATTTTATGCAGAATTAAACAAAAATGATGCATCATTTAGAATATATATTATGTTTTTTAAATTATTTCTACTACCTAAATACGAGGATTAGTTTCACTATTTGGAGTGGGAAAATCTTTAAAGTGTCTATGATATTACATCACTTCATGACAAAATTATATCTTCCAAATGAAATAAGCTACAAAAAAGGAATTAAACTTAATTAATGTTTGGAAGTTGATCTTCCCTTAAAAACCGATAGATTAAGAAGAAATGAATGACTTCCTTAGGTATTAATTTAAAAATGTACACAAGACTCAAGAGTTACAGAGTGTAACTGTCAGGACAAAGCACTGGCAACTCTTTAGTGTCTGTTAGGAATTCAGAGTTATTATCGCACTTACATACATTGGTCCTTTGGTAACTTATTTCTGAATTAGCGAGAATGCCCTGTACTTGAGCAGTGGAATATTAATAATTTTGAAATATTCTGAATAGAATTATTAAGTTAATTTCTATCCCAGCAATAATTTATTGTTTTCACCAAAATTAATAATTATAGTGAAAACAATAAATAATCAAGCTTCAAGAAGTTTTAAATTTATAAAATTCCTTTACTGTTTTACAGCAATTTATGCAAGAGTTCCTCATTATAATTGCAACCTTCAATACTGATATTTTGATTTAGTATGTTTACTAGATAGAACAAATGTACAATTCTTATAAAGTAGTGATAATAAAACTGAATGGTAATTTTTTTTAATAGAACTACATTATGAAAGGAGAATAGCAGTAAAAAAGTACAATTATCAGGACAAAGACAATCCTTGGATATATAATTAGACAAAACAAATCCACTTAGCAATAAACATTTACAGCATGTTATCAAATTTTGGGAGAACGTGATAATTATTCAAAAAGTTAACTTACGTGACTAGGATCAAGATTGCCCTGTTATAAATCAGTTTCTAGTAGAATGGAGAAAATAATAGCAAAACAAAATGATTAACATACATATAAATGCTGATCTACATGGTGGGGTGGTGGTAGTGAATTGGGCTTTCATCTGGAGTCTTGGATTCGAATCCTGGTTAGGCACAGCAATTTTCATATGCTAAAAAAATTCAATTTCCATCTGCCATAACAATCTTCAAGCTTATGTGACGAGATTATCAAGCAAAAAAAAAAAGAAGAAAATGGGGAAAAGAAAAAGAAAAGTCGTTTTAATTGGTATTCTTGGTATAATTCATTTGATGAAATTTGTCCCTTTACTTCAATAGATCAAAAAAGGAAAAAACTTTGTTTTCTTAAAAGTGGTTTCAATTAAAAACTTAACATACAACACAAACAGATGCATACATGTAAGCCTAAATAACAATGTTTAAAGTTTTAAATTCCACTGATAAACATTCAAATTTTTGGGTAGTATCACATTATTTCCTCTACAACACAAGAGTAAAACACTATAATGATGAGGAAAAATAAACTTTAACTACATATGTGTAGAAAACAAATAACATTTTTATTAGATAATACCTCCTGGTTTTGAAAGACCCGCTTTAAGCGGTAAAGCATTGTTTTGATATTAATAACATCTTGGAACATATCTTGATAAGTCTCTCTATCCAGTCTAATTCCAGAGTCATCACTCAAATCTTCCCCTGGTGAACTTGTACCCTATGAACAGAAAATAAATAAACAAATAAAAAAAGTATATAAAATATATATATATATATATATATATATACAGTGATAAAAGATTTATAAATATTAATTTGAGAGAAAACAGCAAAAACTTTCTTAAAAAAAAATATTTTAGCGTATTCTGATTTTCAAAATCAAATATGATTCTAATAAAGATTTCCCAAAAAATAAAGAATGCAAAGTAATATTCTGATTAATGCTTCTGTACCTCAGGTGCATTATGGGTCGATTCAACCACCCATAAATAATGCTAGAATATATTAAAGAATTTTGTAAATGATTAAATTAGCAAGTTTCTGTTTAAATAAAGTAATGTATTTTTAAATACAGAAAATACAAATATCAATAAATTGGAGTACATTAATATAAATTCATCTGTAAGTAGTTGGTAATATCTACTAGAATATAATTATCACCAGCAATTTTGATAATTATTTAAAATTCTGTCAACTCTAACTGAACTGAATGATATTTATGGAAAATTGGGTTAATTGTTTAAACAAAACTGACTTATTATACATCAAAAGCAACCGATTTATTTTGTATAAAGCCCAATAAGGATCTCAAAAAAAAAAAAAAAAAAAAAAAAAAATTGCAAACATTATTTAACACACCAATAACTAAAATATTTAACTTTATCATCCAATAATGAAACAACTGAAAATGATAATAATCACACAATTAATAGAAATATAAGAGTATCCAAAAACTACTATAAACATTTCAATCAATGCTTAAGTCCAATAAGTGTAGCTGAACACAAAGCTGATTCAGTATAAATAAGTATAGTAGCATTCAGTACAAAAAACTAGTCAATCTAACTTGAGCTTGTTTAATAGCCTTCAAATGTTTTATAAAGACAATTAGATATCTTAAATGAATAATTAATCATTTTTGTTTTTCTTTAAATTTTGGAAAGTGATGTATTTCTCTTAGATCACCTAAGCAAGTATTTAAAAGTTCACAAGATGCACACATAATATATGTATATATATATATATATAGAATGATATTCTTAAAAGATTCTATCAAACATACCAGTATATATATATTCTTTAGAAGTTTTTTAATATCAAAAAAGCACAGAATTTACACCACGTGATTACTTATAAAAAAAAATTAAACACTTTTTTTTTATTGGAAAAATTACTTCAGATAAAGTACCAGTTTCTGTAAGTTGGAGACAATTGTAAAATTGTTCAATAATTACCTGTCTTGAAGTGCGTAAAGGGCTTGAACGGAGACGCTGGGAGTCCAAAGTTAAGGAACGGGGTGACTCACCTCCCCCACTCCCAGAGCTGCCAACACGGGGACGCAGTAATCGTGTCGCTCGGACTCCATTGCCCAACCTAGAACATAAAGGTATGTCTCTCATAAAAACATTTTATTTTACAAAACAAAACATCTCAATACTAATTTACCAGAAATTCAATATTTAACTTTATGTTCGACGTCTGAAACAAGAAAAATGATTGATCACACGTGACAATATATATTTAAAATCTACTATCCAAATAAATAAGTAAGCACAAAGACTTAAAACATGCTAAGGTTTATTTAAAACCATTTTACTAAACACAAATACACAAGTTTTGTTCACTGATCTTTATCAGTGAACAACACCAGAAAAAAATTCTGCCTTTGCAGAATTTTTTTTCTGGTGAGGAATATTCACAAAGAAGTTAGATTAAATGAAAATACAAAACATTTCATACCACATACATAAACTAAATTGTTATTTTATCTTAATTAAAAAGTACATAGGGTGTACACATACATATATTCTTATACTTTGGCACAAATGTTAGAATTTTTTAACATACTACTATGAGTGAGAATGTCAAATAAAACAATGCTAAGGAAAGAGCAAAAGTCAGTTCCAATAATAACATTTGAAATACCTAGTTGTTCATTAATAAACATTACTGGTTTATTTCAGTATATTTGGATTGTGCCTATTAAGTTCACTAGCAAATTATATGAAAGTTTACTTAGAACTATAAACGCTCTGTTGCTTCTTAATAAGATAAAAAAAAAAGTAATTTAATAACAGAAATGATATACTTTAAATTATTTCCCATTTTATATACATCCCTATAAATGAGTTAATGCCGATAAATCTTTACATAGATACAAATTAATCTGATATAAAAGTCTAGAAGAATCGTACTGTTAATATAAATACAGTTCAAGCCAAATTCTTTTGGCTTGAATTATTACACTAACAAAGTTCAGTGTTAGACTAGAAACATGCCAGACACAGGTCAGTTTTAACAACTTGGTCACACAGGAAATTAACTATTACAACAATTAATGGACAGTCATAATTTAATAACATTTAACAGTTATTACTTTTTCTGAAATCTGAACAAGTTGATAAACTGCATCTCTCACAACTTAATTTCACAAGTGGAATTAAAGTGTAGCAACTGGATAAATACCAAATGAATGAAGTATGGACAAAATGCCAATGATATTTTATCCATAAAAAGATACTAACAAAAAATTACAAACATAAAAAATACTTCATGTATTAAAATAATAAAAAACAAAGAAAATTATCAAAAGGGAATAAGCATGTGAGACAGCAAATTTTTACTAATGTAAAATATATTAAACAGATAAAACTGTTGAATTTTATTTAACAATTATTGCAAGATAAAAAAGTTAAATGTTTGCAAGATCTAAAAAGTTAAATGCAGTATTTCAAGGAAATCACATTAACCAATATAATAATCATTTTACCAACATTAACAGAAAATAAATGTTGAAATTACAATCTAGTTTAGTTACATAACTGTAATAAGTATGACATAATAATCATTGAAGCTTTAAATATTAAAAGTGATGTAAAAGCATTAAAAAATGTGTTGTGGCTAGCATATTACTTTCTCCCAGTGTATTACTTTTGACACAGTTTATTTTCTAAAAATTAATCCATCCCTTCTCTTGCAAAAATAGGAAAATAAAACACAATTTTATGGTAATTTATTTCTGTTATTGTAAAATAACAGAAATAAATTATAACCAAAATAGAAAATGGAAAACCAAATAGAAAATATAATAAAGGATATTTTATTTCTTGTCAGTGTAATTATTACCTAATTCTCAATATAGTGTATATATTGGTGTGAGATGGTAAAATAATGTAAAAGATGTTGATACGACTGAAGCTGGAGTGGAAAGGACTGTTTATTTCTACATATTTGAGTATTGCTACCTGTGTTAAGCACTGGCTTTTGATCAAGGTTGTTTTTTTCATAATTTATTAATTATTGAAATCTGAAGTTTTTATTTCAATACTGACAACACCGTTTCACTGTTTAAGATATTTTGGTCTTTGGTATTCTAATTTGTATACAAATTACTAGTTATTTTCATGACAAAAGTTAATTATGGCCAAAAATAAAATCATGAATGCTAGAATTGATTAGTAAGAAATTCATCATATAAGACCTCTTTGATTACAATGTACAGAATGTTCAACTTAAAGGAGGCCTCATCACTCAGTAGTTTAAATTAAATGCATATTTTTATTAAAATGTATATATTGGTGTGAGATGGTAAAATAATGTAAAAGATGTTGATACGACTGAAGCTGGAGTGGAAAGGACTGTTTATTGTCTACATAGATATATTTCAGAGAAGCCTGCCTATACTTGTGCTTAGATAATTTTCTACAGAAGAGCGACATTTTGTATCATATTTTTTAGATGATTATTGCAAAAAAATTATTATTATTAATATGTCTCTCTCATATGTTAAGTTCTAAAAACTTTCTTCCAAAGGTGAAGGATCCAAGTAAGATGGGCATTTGATAACTGAAGAGAGATTTATAAAAGCATAAATTTTTGGACAGCCTTTTTTTTATTTATAACATGATTGCACAATGATTAATTGTCACTAATTACTAATCATCCATACATTTCCTTCACTTTTACTACAAGAATCTCTTCGTTTAATGGGCTAGTTCAAGGATTTGGTTTAGGGGCTGCCTAACAAACTTAGCAGCGACTGCAAAGTCATTATTTTATGCTCTTTCAGTAAAACCAAAATAATTTTAGTCACAATAATAAAAATGTATAAATTAGTTAGCTTTACATCAAATTTAAAATAAAGATTAAAAAAACAACTTTTCATTTATTCAGTATTTTTATGAAAAAGTAGTTCATAAAGATTATTTTAAAACTTAGTTGAAAATTCAATAGAAAAACATTAAATTTTTTTTTTTACACTTGCGTGAATAAATTTTACAGCAACATTATGATGACGTGATGTGATAATAGGGTTGAACTTTGAGTACTACTAAATTATTGATCTAGTTCCACAAGTGGATTGGATTGGCTTGCATTCTTATTGTTTTTAGAGCTTCTCATAACAGTAAAAAAAAGAATAGTTTAGAATATATAATCAACATTAAACTAAATATGAAAAAATTAAATGACTACAATTTTAAAAAATACAAATAATTTAATTTGGTTCTAAACTTTTATTAGCAGTTCCAACAGAAAATTACTATAAAAACTGATAATAATTTATAGATGAATTACATTAGTACATTATTCTTACAAAAATAAGTAATAAATTAAAAAATTATCCACATTAGTTCTTAAAATATTAAGAATTACAGATTCTACTTTCATCACAATCAAATCTCTACTTGGAAAATCTAAAAAATGAAAAAGACAGATGTGTTATTTAAATAAAGTATCATTTAGTATGTAAAAACCTTTTAGTCCAAGATTACTGGTCAATAAAAAGTGATGATTTAGGTAATTCTTAAACATATTAAAATTCAATAAACCAATAAATATTGATTATAAATCAATTTAAATATTTATTTATGTACGTTTTTCATGGAAATATTACACAAGGATATACAATTAAATAATACAACAATTAACAAAATAGAGCCTGTTTGCTACCTCAAGAAGCCTGACTTATAAATTAAATAATACTTTCCTTTAGTAGAAGTACTAAAACTCAGTAAAACTTCTACATGCCTAGATAAACATACTATTTAAATTCTATTAAATAAACCATCCTAGTACAGAATATTGAGATAAGATATAGCTTCCTTTAATTTTTCATGAAAGTACTTTTGCAGGATCCTGCATCTGCAGTCATAATTGAAATAATTCTTTTATTGCATAATGAAATATATTCAGTTTATTTAATAGAATTTAAATATAATTTAATGGTACAAAGGAATAATATTAATCTTAAAAAAATAATTTTAGTAAAATAAACGTACTATTTTCTGAATCAAATTTCAAAATAGTTGCAGTATAAACTGAACGGATGAGGTAAACAAGTGCATGAACACTTACCAGTACTAATACTATTAATACTAAAAAAATCAGTCAACTTTCAATTAACAGCACTTACATAGCAGCACATTTCAGAAAGGTTGATTAGCTTACTTGTTTGGCCTGATTGTTAGTAGCAGCTATCACTAGACAGCTCTATTAAAACATTATTAATACAAACATACTCTATCATTACTTTTCTGACTCACTGCATTCCTTTCAACTACACTGAACTTGAAACAGATCAGCAAGTATTTATATTAAACTAATACGTTTACAAGTGTTTCTTTACACTTTGAGAGGGAGTTTTCACTCCCTCTCTGTCTGGCTTTCCCTCATTTGATAGAGCAATCTTACCTAACCAAAACTTATTCAAGTTTTAATTGACTAATTTACAACAAAATAAACATTTTAGTAGAATTTCAGTAAATATAACTGAATGTAAACAAATACTTTACAAGAAAGATAAAATTCAGTACAAATAACACCATTAAAATACCAGCGCCTAATAAGAATACAAAAAAATTAATTTAAACCTCTTTTTGAAGGTAGTCTCACGAGTCCCAGCCATATGGACGGGTCCTGTAACTCAGCTACGTTAAAAAAAAAAATTATGACACATACTTCTGGTACAAAGTAGCTAAAGCATTTCTAGGTGCTGTGGTTGAGCTACAGGATGGATTATTAAACTGGGTAAAATTTTTACAAAAATAAATAAAAATATCATTCACCACAGACAAAGAATCTGTTCTTATCTCTAATATTCACTGTAATAGATTCTATAAATACTATAATTTTCTGATAAATTGGTTCTCAGTTCTAATTCTACCTGATAAAGATGTGTAAAGTCTTATGTAGTCTATGGCAGTTAAACTGCTGTATCAGTTTCTTTTAAAGCTGTATAGGATTGCATTACTTCATAAAAAGTGGCACTGCAGTCAAGAAGTGAAAACTAAGTCGGCCTCCGTGGTGCAAGTGGTAGTATCTCGGTCTTTCATCTGGAGGTCCTGGGTTCAAATTCCGGTCAGGCATGGCATTTTCACTTGCTACAAAAACTGTCATTCATCCCATCCTCTGAAGCAACACCAAACGGTAATCCCAGAGGTTAAAAAAAAGAGAAAACTAAACCACAGAATAAAATGTAGTCAGAGAGAACAATAAGATAAGGAGGTAGTACAATCTAACTTCCACAAAATATCCAGTCTCAGACTTTGAAAAATGATAGTATAAAATTAGTATTCTTCATTCAAGAAATCTATTACAAAAAGATTCTCTAAAATACAAAGGGCTTTGACGTCAAGAGCCAGACTTTTTTTATAGTACATAAAAAATTGAAAAAAAAAAGAAGGTTTTTTGCCCTGAACCTTTTAGTTTGGGGTCGGATTTGCAACAGCAGTAAAGTAAAAGAATATAAGCTTTCAAAGAAATAATAAATAAAAAATAAAAATCATTCTACCAGTTGAGTAAAATGTTGAGATGCAGGGACTCATGATGATTGATCACCCCCACCCCTTGACCTCTTATAATTAAAAGCAGATGAATTACATATAATATTCAGAAGTCACAATACAAAATTTTATAAAAATTGGTTAGTCCAGTCTGAAGATATTAAGATTAGTTATTCAAGCAAAACAATAATTAAAAAAAAAAAAAAATTGAGTTATAATCTCCCATCTCTAAGTGAAAATTCCCAAATACATAACTAAACATACATACTAATATGAACTGGTAGTAGGAAGAGAACCAATGCCATTTTTTTCACTTTCAAGGTTAAGTTGAATTTTATTTACTCACTTAGACACATGTTTAAGCGAAAAAGGAAACTTAATGCCAGGGTCTGAAACTCACAACAAATAATTGTGAGTTGGAAGAAAGGAACAAATCCAGGAGTTATTTCGTTCTTCTAACAGATCACATTGGCAGCTCTGACTGCCAACCCAACAAGTAGACCCTCAAACATTTTTTATTTCAAAGTACAAGCAATTTGAAATGATCAGTAAGGAACCTGGTATTTTAAAGCATTTATTCAAACTTTTGAAGCCTAAACTTGTTAGCCTAAATTTGGCAATTTTAAGAAACTTAAAATTGCCAAATGAACAGGCCTATGCAGGTAAAGAGCCTATTAAAGAAACAAAAATGATTGACCTTATGAAAATAGTGGAATATGTTCCAAGAAATAAACAACAGTTTTACATCTCTTTGACTACTTGGCCTACAGCTTCTCATGGTGCGGCTGAGACGAAGATAACTAAAGCTTATTTTGATGCACACAGAAAAGTGATAGAGGTCTATTTTAGTTTTAGTAATAAACTTATTATTTTAAATTTTATAATGCAGTCAATCATACTCTTTTAACATAATGTTAGGTAAAAATCTTTAAGGCCTGAATAAATGTTTTAGAATGATTTTATGTGACTAATTCTAGCTACCAGTTTAGTTAAAGTAAAAATATATAAAACTACACTCCAAATCTGTTTTTATTTTCAGCACCTTTTTTGGGAAGTTTTATAATAAAATAACTAAATAAACTGCATGGTTATTAAGTAGTTTTACAGGTAAAATAACTCAAAACATTTTAAGTTTGAAGAAGATATTTGTTGTTATATTAATTACAGATATAATGATCAAAATAAATATAGTTTATGCTACAAAAAAAATTTACTCTAGGGTAAAACAGAATGTTTTTGCTGTTTTCCAAAAGTAATGCTCAATGGAGTTGTTCGCTTCTTCAAACTACCGGTTCTTATGTATATACTATTGTCTAATTTTACTATGCAGCTGTACAGTAAAACAATACAGCCGTGGAAGTAAAAATAAAGGACAAGCTTTATACTACCACTTCACTAAGTGCCTCACACTAAAATAACTGATATAATTTAACATGTTTTATATGGCTTAACTGAATTGTACTCCAATAAATATATAAAAATAAATTTTTTTAAACCAATTATAAATTAAAAATATTCATGTGTTATTTTTATAACACAGGTATACTGTAATACAATAAATAGAACTTTCAGTTGCAATAGTAATATAAACTACTGAAAAACATATTAATTTTTATTTTTTTAACAAACTGAATGCACAAAAGAAGAATTATCTAATAACACTACTTTATTGTTTACTAAATATGGGTAAATGTGTGAATATATAATGTGTATATTGTTAGTAGTGTTACTATTATTACTTCAATAACTATTATTTTTATTGTACTATACACTACATTAGAAAGAAAGACCATAGTAAAATGTATATCAAATAAACAAGAAAAAAATTTCCACATTACACTATCTTTAGATAATATTAGAACCATCATTATTTATTTGTAAACCCATTAACTTCATGATTACTTAAATACTATAAAAAACATTTTTAAGTTTTCATGGTAGAAAATTAACTGAAAATTTATGAAGTAATCGATTCAATTAATCAGATCAAGACACCGATAGAGAGTTAACATCAAACTAGATAAAGTATGCAGAAAATATAGGTAACACTTTTGAAATCCAACTTGACTGAACTTGTTGGAAGGGATTTAAATAAATAACTAGGTAAGTGCTTAACTTCTTTTACAACCTTTCAGTTCATCCAAAAGGAAGTAAACAGCAGCACCAAAGCAGGTAACAGGATTCATTACAAAAAAATTACTTAAAAATTGGTTATTATATTCACTGTGTACATAAAAGTGAACTCTATAATTTATCAGAATATTAGCACTACCGATAATATGATTAAAAAAGAAGGAAGTGAATATTTGTTGTTTTGCTCCCTAAATATATGGTCTAATTGACCAGAGATATTAAAATTGTTCTATATCACCGATCTAGTTCAAGAATCAAATGCAAAACTTTCAGTTTAGTAGTCAGTGATGGATCTTAATTGCCTCTAACATATTAAAAAGCAACTACTCTTTTTACTAAAAGTTGCTTACAGTAGAAGCAATATAACTATGGTGAAAAAAGATTTAGCAGACTGCTGTTATTAAATTAAATATTCAGTCTATATACAGTGATATAACTTTTGCAGTGAAATAATTTACTTTTCTGAATGGATACAATTAATTTTGAAAAGTGGTTAAAATTTAAATGACAAAAATCATAAGAAGAGTCTCATAAGAAACTTATAATGCTGATTTATATGATTACATGTGAATTAAACCAATTACATGATTTTTTTAAGAACTTATTATCAGATAGCATAGTATTATGTAATAAAATCTACCAAAGAACTTTATTAGTTATGATGATGCTACATAAGAATGTAACCAACTATCAAAACTAGTTGTTATGAATATTATAAGTAAAAAGAAAAAAGATTTTAATAATAAAAATGCCAGTGTAGGTAAATGGTACCAGCTGGTTTCGATTTTATTACACCAAACATTAACTTTAAGTGTCCCATGCTTTCTCAAATTTCAGATCTCCACATTCATAAATTGTGTCTTCTAACACATCCATTAAGAAGAAAAGTAATTTCATCCATAAATAAAAACATAGATCACGAATGATTTGTTTTTCACTAATTTTATTTCAAATTTCAATAGCGAATTGGAAGCATTTTTCTACATTAAGTTTTATTTCTTGCAATAGCTGGATTTTATATAATATAAATTCAATTTTTTACTTGGATCATTATGAGTGGTAGTTTTTGTCATTTTTAATTCAAGATTTTTTTAAGTACTTATAATTAGATAGCACAACATCATGTAATAAAATTTATTAAAGAACTTTATTAGTTATGATATTGCTACCATAAGAATGTAACTACCAATCAAAACTGGTTGTTATGAATATTATAAGCAAAAAGAAAAAGTTTTTAATAATAAAAACGCCAATGCAGATAAATGGCACCAGCTGGTTTGGATTTAATTACAACAAAAATTAGCTTTAAGTGTCACATACTTTCTCAAAAATTTCAATTCAGTTTTCAGATCTCCACATTTGTATATTGAGTCTTCTAATACATCCATTAAGGAGAAAAGTAACTTAATCCATAAATATTACATCGATTAAAAATTATTTGTTTTTACTAATTTTATTTGTAATTTCAATAGTGAACTGGAAACATCAGGTTTTATGTCTTTCAATTGCTGAAAATTTTATATAATACAAATTCAATTTTTTACGTGGATCATTATGAGCGGTAGTTTTTGTAATTTTTAATTCAAGGCTTTGACAAATAATATTTTTATTATGACTTCTGATTGGAGATAGATTTGTTAAGGATTCTTTTCTGATACTGATGGCTTTCCTGGAAATTTCTGTTTGAGAATAGATTCTAATTTTTGAACCAGCGACATATATTGTTTTCATTCTGATGGTTCCATATCCTATGTACATCAAAATGCAGTGAACTAAAATTATTGATTTCAGTTCGGTATACCACAAAACAAAACATGTCTTTTCTTGAACTAAACCATAGTAAACAAAGAAACAAAGCTCAGCATCAATACAGACTGATACAGTGGTTAAAATGATTATTATACAAGTATTTTACTAGAAGGAATTTAGTGCTACCAACATGCATTTCTTAAAGTATTCTTGATCTGAGCTACTGAAACCTACCATTCTTTTATGAAGACTCTGTATCATTAGTATAATAAAGCAATAAGAATACAATATAAGAACAATTAATTTATAAATACATTAACTGTTATTAACACTGACTAAGTAATTTATTTTATAAATAAGATACTTTAATTTCTCTGAATCAAATTTCTAAGAAACTCAAAAACTTGTTTGTAGCTGTACATGTGTTTGTAGCTACGTATATATATTTAATATTACTGTATCTCTGTAAAAAAATGATTTCTATGAGGGTTTTTTTATCACATAATAAAATAAATTATTTCAGAATATCAAACTTATAGTAATGCTGAATAAAAGATAGTAAATGCTTTTACATTATAATATTTTTATCATAATTTATAGTATTTTAAACTCTTTAAGTACTTATAATCAGATTGCATAGTATCATGTAATAAAATTTACCACAATTTGTTAGTTATGATGCTGATACGTAATAATGTAACCAATCCAACCCGGTCATGAATATTATAAGCAAAATTAATAAGGTTTTAATAACAAAAATGCTAACGTTGATAAAAGGCACCAGCTGGCTGCTACTAAACTGTTGATCTTGAATTTTTAAAAATTATCAAAGAAGAAACGTTTGGTATTTAAAAACATTTTATTGGATGTGATCTTATACTAGAAGTATGGTATATTATTAGAAGCAGTGGTACAAGAGAAGGCTGATTACAAAAAAAAGAAAGAAAAAGGTAAAAAGAATGGTTGATGAAAAATTTATATTGAAAACATTAAGTTCATCAAGAAATTGTAAACATTAATGTGTGATACCAAGTTATTATGTTAAACAGTATAGAAAGTTGTGAAAAAGTTTTGAATAATAGTTAAGTGGATTGAAATAACCTTACGATCATTTCAATACACTTGAGACATCTTTTCAAAATCATAAAGAAAAAATACCATAATAATGTAATGTTTAATAAACTAATTTTCAAAG
This sequence comes from Lycorma delicatula, assembly GCF_047948215.1. Lineage (NCBI taxonomy): Eukaryota > Metazoa > Arthropoda > Insecta > Hemiptera > Fulgoridae > Lycorma > Lycorma delicatula. The sequence continues at coordinate 155,890,506 of NC_134457.1, read as the reverse complement.
ATCTCTAGATGATAGGTACACAATATTTTATGTGGGTAAATGTGTGTCGCTGACATTTAAGGGTTAACAAAGAAATTGATGCAATTTAACACTAGGAAAGAGAACTTGTGAATAAAGTTTACTAATAAAATAGAACATTAATAGTGTGAAAACAACATGAAGCTAGAGACGGAGACTATAAAAAGTAACAATTTATAATAATGTAATCTAACAAAACAATTTCTGAAGTCATTTGTGTAAGTTAAACTAAAGTTAACTTTTTGTGAAACATTAAAAAGGACAGAAAATAAAAAAAAGTTCTAATTGAAATGTAAGAGTTATGATGAATGTATAGTAAGATACAAAATAATTTTTACAAATTCATAATTAAAGAGAAGAGAAGAAGATTTATCTAACAAAAGAAAACAATCAGGGTAAAACCGTACCCTGAAGAGGAATAAATACTGAACAGGGACATAATCTAATAAAGAAGCACAATAATAACAAATAATAATTTATTATATCAAAGAAAAAATAACCATTTAAATTTTACAAGCGAATTAAAAGTATGCAGATGTAAGACAACAGACCTGGATCGGTCAGAGGAGACAGATGTGCTCCGTCTTGGTACATGAGTTGGGGAGCTGGATCCTGAAGAACAAGGAGAAGATGAATCGTAACAATCTTCATGATGTCTTCGTCGTGCACCAGTACTATTACTTTGAGTATTACAGCTACGTTTTGACATGCTATTTAATTTAACTACGATCACTTTATCAACCCACACTTGAGCCCTCATTGATAATTCACTACAATATCTCAGAATCACAACTATGATTTTAGTTCATACATTAACAATTGCTTCCAACATTAAAAAGTCAACAAATAAAAAAAAAAAGTTATCACAGCAGGGTTCATTTTATGATGTACTTCATATTTATCATTTTTTAAATAAAAGCAGTCTTTAATTCAGTCTTTAGTAAATAAAATATTATTAATCAGTCTTAAGGTTGTATAAGCACTGTAAAAATAATTTCAAATAAATATTCGTATAGTATAGTTGTTTGGAATAAAATATGATGAGACCTGAACAAATCACCCAAAAAAAAGAAAAGAAAAAAGACCATCTTTCGATATCAATAAATCAAGACAAAAACTCATGAACTGCTAAATTTAAAGAACACAATGTATTTTTAAATGATAGTGCCAAAAAGTTTTACTTTAACACAGATAAAGATAAAAGAGCTTTTTAAACTAATGCCACAAAATTCAAAAACTTAAAATTAAATTTATGAAGTAACAAAACTATGACACAGATTTTTTTATAAATATATAATTTAACAACTGAAAATTATATATAAAAAACATCACATTACAAAATAAGGTAAAAAAAAAAAAAACAAAAAAACAAAGACTAATGAAAACTGCATCATACTATTAAGTAATGTATTTAAAAATTTTATTTTAAAGATGAACAATACATTCCACAGAGGAAGATTTCTATTTTTACACATTAATGTGGGTCTATAATATTTATTTACATTAAAAATTGTAATACAAAACTTTTATAATAAAGTTTTGTAAGTTTACAAAACTTTTTAGGGAACATTTTACATTTCATAGAAATGAGTACAAACAAATGAGTTTACAAACTTGCGTGAAATAGCAGACTGGGAACAGGTGGTAATGTATAATGTATTAGATTTTCCAATCCACTGATAAATGCACGTTCACATTTTAAAATTGGAGAAAGAAATAATTTGATTTAGTTAAACAACCAGATATTTTGTCAAATTTATAAATTACCAAACTTACAGTAGAAAAAGCATAATATTTTTTTCCAATGATACTGGAAGAAGAAAATTTTCCCCCTGATACTGTCTCTCCCACCATTATGTTGATGAGCTGTTTGGTTCATTTGATTCTTTTAGGTTCCTATAAACAACAGATCCTGATCTGGGGTTTAAGAAAATAGAAGTTACAAGTACCCTCATAGCACAAACAAGAAATAGAGCTGTCCGCAGCACATAAATGAAGAAAGATGGTCCAACTTTCTTCATTGATATTAGTGACTTCCAGAATAACATATGAATCAATCCATAACTCTCTAGTTCAAAATCTTTTTTTTTGTCTTCAGTCATTTGACTGGTTTGATGCAGCTCTCCAAGATTTGCTGTCTAGTGCTAGTCGTTTCATTTCAGTATACCCTCTACATCCTACATCCCTAACAATTTGCTTTACATATTCCAAACGTGGCCTGCCTACACAATTTTTTCCTTCTACCTGTCCTTCCAATATTAAAGCGACTATCCAGGATGCCTTAGTATGTGGCCTATAAGTCTGTCTCTTCTTTTAACTATATTTTTCCAAATGCTTCTTTCTTCATCTATTTGCCGCAATACCTCTTCATTTGTCACTTTATCCACCCATCTGATTTTTTACATTCTCCTATAGCACCACATTTCAAAAGCTTCTAATCTTTTCTTCTCAGATACTCTGATTGTTCAAGTTTCACTTCCATATAAAGCGACACTCCAAACATACACTTTCAAAAATCTTTTCCAGACATTTAAATTAATTTTTGATGTAAACAAATTATATTCATTAATGAAGGCTCGTTTAGCTTGTGCTATTCGGCATTTTATATCGCTCCTGCTTCGTCCATCTTTAGTAATTCTACTTCCCAAATAACAAAATTCTTCTACCTCCATAATCTTTTCTCCTCCTATTTTCACATTCAGTGGTCCATCTTTGTTATTTCTACTACATTTCATTACTTTTGTTATCTTCTTGTTTATTTTCATGCGATAGTTCTTGCGTAGGACTTCATCTATGCTGTTCATTGTTTCTTCTAAATCCTTTTTACTCTCGGCTAGAATTACTATATCATCAGCAAATCGTAGCATCTTTATCTTTTCACCTTGTACTGTTACTCCGAATCTAAATTGTTCTTTAACATCATTAATGGCTATTTCCATGTAAAGATAAAAAAGTAACGGAGATAGGGAACATCCTTGTCGGACTCCCTTTCTTATTACGGCTTCTTTCTTATGTTCTTCAATTGTTACTGTTGCTGTTTGGTTCCTGTACATGTTAGCAATTGTTCTTCTATCTCTGTATTTGAACCCTAATTTTTTTAAAATGCTGAACATTTTATTCCAGTCTATGTTATCGAATGCCTTTTCTAGGTCTATAAACACCAAGTATGTTGGTTTGTTTTTCTTTAATCTTCCTTCTACTATTAATCTGAGGCCTAAAATTGCTTCCCTTGTCCCTATACTTTTCCTGAAACCAAATTGGTCTTCTGCTAACACTTCTTCCACTCTCCTCTCAATTCTTCTGTATAGAGTTCAAAATCAGAGAGAACAATTTCAACATTTTTTTTGGAATTTAAATTTCAAGGGGTGAGTCAAATATAGCGCTGTGATCTGTAATCACAGTGTAAAGCCAGGATAAATTAACGCCAATATATAATTAAAAGTATTTTTTTTTTTGTTACTTTGAAGGTATAAATTATTTACTAACAGTATAAATCAATGTTATAAAAGAACCAACATAATGACTACAGAATCTAATTATCTTAAAAATGTGTTTTATACTCTTTTAAAAGATATTTAAAGCCAGAAGCAATTCCCATGTTTTACCTGTGTTCAGGTATGGCCTAATCAAAGAAATTATTAATTTTCAAATAATAAAGATACCCCCCCCCCCAGCCAATATACGCAATTATTTACAACTTTATTAGTCTAAAATATTTTACTGTTTTGGATACATCCATAATAGTAAAATATTTGGCCCCACTTTATTTTCTGCATCATTAGCATTAAACATCTAAAATAATCATGCCATTTCATCTAACTACCATAACAATAGTACAATATGAATGTCTTGCAATTAGAAAAAACAAACTGTGAGTATTTTTTTAAATATTTGACTGGCCCACAAAAACTTTTCTTCCAATCTTCATCTCATTTAATTTTTCACATATAATATACTTTTATTAGATTTGAATCTTCTCATTCAACAATGAAATAAATAGAACATATCTTTTCTTATAATTATTGGTTAAGAAAATTAAAAAAAATATATAAAAAGTACTAGCATACAAAATGGGGGACAGTGACACTTCCAGTTGACTAAAGGAATAATTTTTATGAATATTACTTATTTAGTCAAGAAGTAACTACACATGCTTGTGTTCAGTTGTAGTTGCTGTAGTTTTTTCTTTTTTGGATGAAAATGAATTTTTTAGTGTGAAAATAACAAGGCATAAGTGTGATTAAAACCCAGAATCTTCCACATAAAATTAATATTTACTAATTAATAGAAAATTAAAACAATTCTCAGGGATATTATTAACTGTTAATCCAAAATTATCTTTTTTTATAAATAAGAGAACAATAAAATCAGGAAATGAATGTTGAAAGTGTGTGAGTAACCGAATATTATTTCACAATGTTTACAAGAATAAATTAAAAATAAAATTAATTAACAGAATCATTAAAATATCACTTTAGCATTTTATTTAATTAAAGATAATCTTAAACAAATAATCAACAATTATGAACCGCAACAAAGTATAACAACACTTTCACTTCATAAATGTTTTGAAAACAAAAGTAATGTTATAATTCTTATATATATATATATATATATATATATATATATATATATATATATATATATATATATTAGGACAATTACAGTAAAAGTTACTATAATAACTACCACAAAAATAAGAAAAAAAAACACTTAAGAAAATTTAATGTTATAAAAAAGTTACCACATAAAATTACACAAGAGATTTATTTTGGTATATAAAGTTATGTAATTTTAATTGGAATAGGAATTAAAATTCATTTTCTAAATAATTATACCATAAAATAAGAAATAGAATTAAGTAGAGCAACTAAATCATTTTACAACCTTAGAAACAACAATATCTGAGATAACCCAAAAAAGGATAAAAAAATTAACAATAAATAATATTTAAAAAAAAAGGACCTGGCTGGAGGCTAGTCTTGCTTGCTTCATTTTATAACTTAATCTCATTTCCCGCTCACCTTGCTCTGGTAAAGTGAAAAATAATATTCATTCAACATTAACAGTTATAATTATACTCAATTCAGTGGCAGGTCAACAGAGACATTTTGGTTATCTTTCACACCATGAGCCAATTAACATTAAATCACGCAGGCAAAAAATTCAAACTAAAATTTTTATCTAAATTGAAAATTAATACAATGACTTTTTAAAATAATCCCTTTCCATTTTTTCTTTGTGAGAAAGATTTTCAAAATGGAAAACTAGAATATACTTTACAGAACACACAATTACACAATTTTTTTTTTTTAATCTTAAAAAATCTATTCTATTATTTCAAATCAACTAATCTATCTAATTTCAAATCAACTTGTACAGTTTACCATTTTATTAAAAATTAAAAATATATAAAATAAACCTCCCAGTTGTTTTACATAAATATATAAAACTGAAAAGAAAAAAATTATATAACAGATAATAATGAGATTAAAAGTTAATTAACTGAACTCTTCAGCTAATAGCAGAGCATTTGTCCACTTTGACATCTGATGATTAACTGAATAAGAGAAAGTGATATGTTTATAAATATGCATAAAGACAATTCATTATCATTACACATTTCAATTTTATTCATACTTTTTTCTAAAACTAAAAGAAATCAGTTCTATTTAAGAGAACTGACTTTTATATTTTAAAGAAAGAATTTAGAAAAAAGTTCATAAATATTTTTCTTTTACCGAAAGAATATAATCATGTAAAAAACTATGTAAATTGATAAGTTCATTTATTTCATTTTTGCAATTAATTTCTAAAAAAAATTAAATCTCATGAAAATTAATAACATCTAAAAACTTCAGTTTTACATTTTTAATTTAACTTTCTTTTTCAGACAGGGCTAAACCTTTATATACAACTAACTTCAGCAGCTATAAAAATAATCACAAAGATGATAAAACAATTACTGCAGTCATGTATTATATAATAACAGAATTTTTTTTCCCTAGACCTTTATTTAATAAATATTTCATTCAAAATTTACTGTTAAAAATTTTTTCCAAATAATACTGCACTGTAATTAGTTCATTACTTAAAAACTGTTATCCGTTGAATTATTTATTTCAGTATTAAACTCTAAAAAGTTAATGCTACAACACACACAAAATGGAAAATACAACCTGGTCAAAACTGGAAAGATAATACATCTATAAACATGAAAAGATAGAAATCATAGGATATGAATAAATATACTGCAAAATTAATGAACAAGACTTTAATAGAAACAGGCAACAATCATTTACAAAAACAGAGAGCAACACATGAGGAAATATTACTGGAGAACTGTAACAAAGTTGTGTAAGACACAAAAAAAAGAAACAAAGAAAAAATTATAGACAGTAAAATAACTGTAAATGTAAAAGTTGGATGTAAAGTCAGATAAGAAAGAATGAAAACTTTCTATAATTTGAAAGAGATAATTTTTAATGATGCTTCACCAAAGCAGATTGGAGGAGGTGATCCACAAAACCATCTCTTTAACTTCTTATAAACTAATTGTCCATAAAACTAAAACAAATCATCTATAATTAAGAAACATACATTTGAAGACTGTTCTGAATGTAAACAATTATATTAATAGCTATCACAAAAAGGTTAGTAACTTACAAAATTTTATATACGCCAAACAAATTTTTCTAATCGTGAACACAGCTAATTACTGATAATTACAAGAGGATAAATGACCTAATTAAATACATAAGCTATCTTCAAGTAAATATTATACATATAATAATAACAGAATAAAAATTACCAATCTAGATTCACGACCTTAAACATCCTTCGGTCCTAGGTATGCTTTGAATAGCGATTTACTGCATTTACCTTATAATGAAATAAAAAGCAGCCTTCATGAAAATCATAGATAGGCCACATAACTTAAATTCATGGATAAATAATAATTCCATAATACTGGAAACAATCTAAGACGAAAAAGAATTAATGAAAATATTATGAATTTATATGTATTTACCAAACAATTTATTAATTGAACATTTAGAAAGAAATAACCTCCCCTAATCGACAGGATTTACATATTAATAACTTAATTTGGTACTCAGGAAGAAATAAAAAACAGTATTCTTTAATATGAAAATTTTTATAAATAATAGAAACAGCTCATTTTAATATTAAAGGACCATAAACATTTTTCCAGACATTTCTGATGAAATACTAAACTTTTTAACAGCTAGAAACAGTTACTTCTTCAAACTGTACTGGAAACATTATTATTATTATTATTTTATATATATATAAAATTCAGATTCTAGATAACCTTAAGTTTTAATTAAGCTAAAAAAAGGGATTACGATTAAAAACGTTATTTTAATTGATTATACAATTAAAAAGAAATAAAGAGTACACTTCTTTTTATATGACATAAACAAACGTGAATATATTATTTACATAGCGCTCATTGGCTGGATTATCTTTTGAACATTTTGCATAAAAAATCCTAGTTGATTAAAACTTAATTATCCGTTTCATTTATCTCGAGTGCAACATTAAAATTCTTATTCAAAAATAATTTGACACAATAAAAGCTACACCACGTAATATTAATTTTAAAAAATGAAGTTTTCCATAATTCCATCACGTATGAATAAATATCAGCGTATAACGCGCAACACTTGATAAAAGGAAAAAAAAGAACTGAACGATATTATTTCGTTAAATAAATTCAACCCGGTGTGGTAAAACAAAAGAGCGAACGAACGAACGAGCCTTCCCCGCACAGTGAAAGATCGACGAAAACTAAGGGTGCGGGGGGTTTTCTTCAATCGAAGTGGCAATAAGCGGCTGCGCATGCGCGCTCCACGAAGCCACTATGATTAACTGCAACAGACTGGGCAACATCGCAACAGCAAAATTAAACTGAAATTAATCATACTAAAGCCAGTTCGATTTGTTTTTATTTAACGGTATGTTAATTACAATAGACAGAGAAATTAACTTTAATAAATTGTCGAGTCGATTACGAAAAAGTGCGAACATCTAACGGCATTATTCCTTTACAAAAAAAAAAAAACAAAAAAAACGTTAGTTTATCAAAGGATACGTACTATACAGATTTTTCCTCATATTAAGTATAATGAACCGCGATCATAAATATGAGCTTATTCATTAACTTGTTGCAACGCAGCAGCTACAGCCGTAACAAAAGAACGTGACTGTGGTACAATCATGCATAGGAGTAATGTTGTGTGTATCAAATTCATTTTCTTAGTTACTTTATTTATTGTCATTACCGCTGGTAAGGCATCAATATGTGATGAAAATCTGAAAAATCTAAACATGCTTTTAGTAATGCATAATAAAGACGTACGCATAATAAATGCACGACGTTTGATTTTATTCTCTTTTGAGAAATTGAATATGTAGAAATTAATAAACTGAAATTACTAATTCATAGATATAATATAATCGTTTTGATTTCACCAAGCAGATGGCAACGTTTTATCTGCTACAAGTGATACCCCCGGGTATCACATAGCACAGTCAATTTGTATTTTTATTTGAAAATCATTACCTACCGATTGATGTTTTTTCCATATGTTAGGGGTGATGAGGGAAGCTTAACTCCAGATTTTTAACATCCCCTCCCATACATTTTTGAAAAACTCAAAAAGGTTTTGAAATGCGTCTTTCTCTGAATCTATGCATTTTAGAGAAAAGTTTATCAAACAAAAAATGTAGAGGACATTCTCCTCTACAATTAATGTCTTTGAAGTTATGCCGTATAATTTGAATTTGAAATACTAGGTGGCGCTGAAGTTGTAAAAAACGTGTTTTTTCGGGGTTTTCACAGGAAAAAATGTTTTTCGTCTGTATTGCATTTGGAAAAGTTGTTAATCTCAAAAAAACAGACAACTTTTATTTAAACAATTTTCTTCTACGCCTTACCGTTTTGGAGCTGTAGCTTGTGAAAGTGTGAAAATGTTGTGAATTGGGCACGTGTTCGAAACCGTTCTAGTCGTTTACAACGTTTTTTACAACTTCAGCGCCACCTAGTATTTCAATTTCAAAGACATTATTGTAGAGGAGAATGTCCTCTACATTTTTTGTTTGCAAAACTTTTCTCTAAAATGCATAGATTCAGAGAAAAACGCATTTCAAAAACTTTTTGAGTATTTCGAGTTTTTCAAAAATCTATGGGAGGGGGATGTTAAAAATCAGGAGTTAAGCTTCCCTCATCACCCCTAACGCATGGACAAAAGATCAATCGGTAGGTTAGGATTTTCAAATACAGCCTATTTTGATGACAAATTGCCTGTACTGGGGCTGGTCTACGGTTAACTCGTCGAAGCAAATCAGTTGTTTAACAACCGAAGTCAAAGGTTCCGAGGTTCGAATCCTATTAAAATTTACTCGATTTTATACGGATTTGAATACTATAGACAGTGTATACCGGTGTACTTTGGTGGTTGGGGTTCAATTATACATACGTCTCAGGAATGGTTGACCTGAGTCTGTCCAAGACTACACCTCATTTATGTATTATACACATCGTTCTCATCTCATTCGGCCGCGGGGATGATTTGCTTATGGTTCACTAGTTGAAAAGATTGCAAAGTACACATTACTAAAATAAAATAAATTATATCAGACACTCGATTCTTTAAATTTCTATAAACTCATATTATTACAATCTAACACTACTGACAGTCTTATTTTTTTATAAATGAAACAACCAGAAGACTACATAAATAAAAAAATACATACTGATTATATTATTATTGTTTTAACGAGCAAGTTTTAAATCTGTTTTAGCAAACAACCTTTTATTTTATATAAAAAAATTAAATCATTTTATTAAACGATTACGTAAAGCAACGGTCGAGAAGATCAGATTTAAATTCAACTAAAGGAGCAACCACACTTACATTTATTATATAATATCCCGTATTACGTTATTTCTATCTTGTTGCAAACGAGAATGCGGCTTAATTATACGATTCGTATCATATACGACTGACAAAACCGGCCGTATCTGCGCTTGCAAACAATGTGATGATATGGACATAGAAAAAATTGATATTTTCAAAATTACAAAGGTTCATTCGCCACAGGGCTATATTAAAATGTAAAAACGATCGGTTTACAAAAACCGCAAAAAACAAGCAAACTACTCAATCGTTAAAGAGCAACATTTAATTACTGTAACATTATTTAGATATTTATTATTTTGTCAACTGAAACCGCCCCATGACGAGTGATTTTAAAACATCATTTTTTTCGGATACGCGACAAAAACCATTGTTTTTTGAGAGATACCTTCACAGTGAAAGTGTTTTTCATGAGTTTGTACAATTCAAAATTTTTCCCATTTAAATAATATTTTTGTTGTAAGGAGATTCACTAACACTTTTAGAATGAAACTGCTTTTTTGGTGGTTGTGATTTCTACTTCACACAGGTATACACAGATATAATATTCCGAATATTCGCTCATAATTTATAAGATTGTAGTGTATCTCGATTGAAGATTAAATATTTAAAAAAAGTCAAATACTCCTTTACAGAGAAGTTTTTAATAACGGGTAATATTTTGGTTAAGACGGTAATTTTTCATGTTATTTACCCTTTGATGTATTTTGTATTTAGATGTTTTCTTTTCATAGTTGCTACATTTTTTATGATCTTTTTTTGCTGTGCTTTATTTTGTGACTTTGAGATGTCTTCTGTATAATTTTGCTATATTTGTTGTATATATGATTGATCTGATTGACATGTCCCTTTTGTGGTATTATGTTATTATTTTTTTTTTGTTCCGAACCTTGTTGTGGTCTGTCTGGATGATCGTGGGACTTTGTACATATGATGACCTCTGAAAGGGACTGATTTGATAAGTTTTGATGTACTGTCTGCAATTATGTTCTTTGGTCATGTGGTGTTTGATGTGAACTAGTCTGAGTTTTCTTTGTTAGATTTGTTGTATATATGTTCTGTTTTGATTTTGTTTGATCATGGTTTATATTGTCTGTCGTTGGATGCGTTTTCTTGGCTTAATGTTATTGCTTTGTATTATTTGGACGGTGATATATTGCATTGTGGTGTATGATGCGCGTGTGGCGCATCACCTTCTTTCCTGAAGTAATGCTTCGTTAAGCAATTCCAGGAAGGGCGGGTAACCAGGGATGTAGGTTTAGTCGATAGTGCGCAGGTACACATACGTATTTAACAACATCTTGCAAACCTGTCAGCGACCCCGGCAAAAAGAAAAAGAAGATTAATGATTTATAAAAACGTTTTCTCATATTTAGTTCCAAACTTTTTTAATTTTCTACTTTTAAATATTAAAAAGGTGGTCAATAGGACTAAGTTCTTGAAAATGAACAGGGAATTCATATTTCACCAGGTGACGTTTCTTCTTTTTATGATACTATAGAATAAGCGCAAAAGAATTCTCCATTCCTTAACTACTATTATTAATAATAATTTATCTATAACTGACCAGTAAATTAATAGCGTTTACTTATTTACTTTGTAATTTACAATAATTACAAGTTCAAGTTTATCACTTTGGGTCAGTGTTACAGAAAGTCTGTACCAAATTCAAATTTTTTAGGAACCCAAAAGAGAAAAGGGTCTAAGAAAGTAATCTTAAGATGGTCTAAATAGGTTAAACCGATTGACAAAATTCCGGGTATTTACAGCCGATTGGAAAATTCAGTGTGTGAATTTTCCACTGACAGGTTTCGATTTCACCAAGTCTTCTTATTAATTGTTAGCAAAAATGTATGTGATATATAGTTAAGTGTTTGTAATTTTTATATTGTATAATGTTAGAATGCCATTATCATTTAAAAAATGAATTAATATAGTTTGTTTTCATTTCCAAAAAGTTTAGCAGCAAAAAAATTATATGAGCAACTATTCTAACAAAACATAACTTACTAGCTAATAGTAATTAAATATATTATTATTTTAATAAATAAACAATAACAAAAAAATAAAAATAAATTAGACTAGTTTTAATTAATCGACAAATATTTCATTAAGAAATCAAATTGTCAATTTAAGTAATAAACAACCGTGCATTTGGATATAAATACATCGATCTATTTTTTATTATTTTTTTTAGGTCTAAACCAAAATTGTTCCAGGAGAACCAGTGAATAATAAATATGTTGGTTATGCAGTAATATGTAAATGCAACCCTATAAACGAAGGCCGTTTAACAAAGATGTTTTGATTTCATGTAAAAATTATTCTAAAAATCTATTTACATGGATAAACAAACATACAAAAAAGGGGCTTCAATTACCATTAGTGCATAAAATAATTTTGTTTTAAATTATCAAGACTTTTAACATCATTGAGTATGCCAAACGTTTAAAACAAATGAATACGTATTTAATAAAAAAATTCCAAAATCATAAAAATTATTTTAATTTCTCTTTAAAGATTTTAACAGACCAACTAATCTAGTACAAAATGACAACACTCATGCGTGAACACGTTAAACTCATAAAAATAACTAATTTTCAACAAATTATTATTAAAATATTATTTTTTTATGTACTACAAGGTAGTATAATGAATATTATACACCAAAATTATTTAATTCGACACATATATAAATTGAATAAAATACATTTAAATATTTATAACAATGAAATGCGAATACAAAAATGCTTTTCTTTTGACTTTTTAGATCTAAAAACAATCAACTATCAATGATAATGTACTTAACACTTTATTTGGCGCGAACTTAAAAAAATCAAAATTTAAAGAATTGAACAAGTATTATGTTTTTCGCAGTTTTTTATACCGGTTTTACTTTTTTTTTTATTTTATTTTAAGTATGAATAAGCTTACAAAGTAAAATGATGCCCGTAAAAAAAAATCGAAGAATCAGGAATGCAAAAAATTGAATTAAAAGAGACTACGGAATACGATAATAAGTGTACATTTTTTAACTTAAATTTCCAAAAAATTTTTTGGAATTTTGTGCAAAAATATTTTGAATATAAAAGTTACATCAATATAAACACGGGAGGAACTTCCTCTACAAAAAAAAAACAAAAAAAAAACAGAAATCTGTTGCTGGGTGAAGAATAAAGAAAACTTTTAAAAAAATCATAAAACTTAATCACAGGAGTTGAATTAAGAACTTCCTATTTTGTTTTTAAATTTGGCAAGTAGATGAAAAAAAAAAGATAAGATATCGAACAAAACGAATGAAAAATAAAATCTAATTTTCAACAAAATTAAATAAAAACTGTAAGAAAATTAGTTTATTAGAAAAATCAGTACTATTTTAAAAACCAAATTATAAGTCAGTATTTCTTGAAAGCGTTACATACTTACACGTTACATACTTTAGCCGATATCGAGGATTACTCTTGGAATATCAAAATCGATAGCGATTTTTTTATATAAACTTTATTTGAAAACGGTTTTCAAAATTGAAATGAAATATTATCTAACTTTTAATTACAAAAATGGAAAGTGTTCTACGTAACATACATTTTTTTAACTGTGCTACAATGAAAATTAATATTTTACAATTTCGAATCGTTTTCGTTAATTTTTTAAAAGAAAAACTATTGGATTATATACATAAATTTTCACGTGAACACCATCTTCCAACTGTCAAGAAGAGTTGAAAAGTCTCAACAGCAATCAAATATTATTTTTCCGACTTAGTTATCAATTCTTTATAATCAAAACACGCACAACAAAAATACATAATACAGGAAATTACGGTCGTAGGAAAGTTTTATGATTACACGTTTTAAGCTAAAGAGACTAAACAGATATTAAAAATTAACTGCACAAAAATTGATTAACAAACCGTAACCGGTGATGATAATAATAGCAACATATTTAAAGTAAACCATCATTAACTGTAATGACAAATACATTTTAACCATAATTATACGTTATAATATCGCTGAGGACGTAAGGTAAAACGAATAAATCCCGTTACAGTCAGAATTACAATAAAACATAGCCGAGGCGTCTGTTGTTAAACAACGGCGTTATTACACCGAGAGCATTACGAACTCAACGGAACTTGATTCTACGAGCCTGACAGCCTGACCTAACCGGAAACGTCAGATCTTTAAAATACTCCAACAACCGTATTTTTATTTTTATTCTTTTAATCAAGATGCTTCTTCTTATACAAAAAATTAACTAGCTTCTAATAGAGTTTTTTTTGTATTCATAATTCATTTCATATGATAATAAATTAAAAAATATATATGTTTGAAAAGAAAAAGCAGGATTAACAGTTACTGAAATAATAATAGCAAATAAGGATTCTCAAGATCCATTTAAAAAGAATGAAAACATGTTAGTTGCGCGTTTCATTACAATAACTACTAAACTATCATCACTAGTTAAAAATAAATTATTAAAAAAAAAGTAATAAAACGTAGCAATGCGGACTCCAAGTTGAAAGAAAAATATTAAACCACAATGTGCTGTTTTAAATTATGATGTAATTCTGATATTCAAAATATTTTTGCACAAAAATTCCAAAACATTATTTGGAAATATAGGTTAAAAAATGTATACTTATTATCGTATTCCGTAGTCTCTTTTAATTCGATTTTTTGCATTCCTGATTTTTCGAACGATTTTTTTTTATACGGGCATAATTTTATTTTATAAGCGTATTTATATTTAAAATAAAATCAAATAAATTATAAAACCGGTTTAAAAAACTGTAAAAAACATAATACTTGTTCAATTCTTTAAATTTTGATCTTTTGGAGTTTGCGCCAAATAGTGTTAGTACATTATCATTGATAGTTGACTGATTATTTTTAAATTTAAAAAGTCAAAAGAAAAGCATTTTTGTATTCGCATTTCATTGTTACAAATATTTAAATGTATTTTATATATATATATATGTGTGTGTGTAGAATTAAACAATTTCTACCCGTACAGGAATTTTTTCTCTGTATAGCTTCGTAATTGTAGATCTTTTTTGTTTTACTTTTTTTTTTGTTTTAATAATCTACAAGGTTTAATTTATGAGTTTAAATGACACAACTCTACATAAATAATAATTGAAAAAAATTAATAATTATTAATTAAAGAATTAATAATAAAACCAATTTCCTATGAAAGAAACTAAACTCGGAAACGAAAGTTAATATTACTTGATAAAAACTTCCAATCAAGGCAATAATATTTTATCCTGGATAAGTAATAATTTACTGTATATCAAGATAGTATTTCATTCTGTATCAGCGTTCAAAAAAATTGTAACCGTAAAGCATGACAAATATATTCGCTCGATATAAACAAGTTTTTTTAATTTAGTTTTAATTTTCTTCGTTAATACCTTTCCTGTAAACCTTTTCGTTAATTTTTCCTGTAAAAATCCATTTTACTAAGTCATTTTGATAGATTTTTTTCAATATTTTCACTCTGATGTACAGTATTTCATGATTTTCAATTCTACCATTACTAATGATGAATTCACTCGATAGACTGACTGGATAGAAAAATAATTTTTTTTAAAAATAAATGCGAGTTTTCAATTTTTTTTTCAAATAAATTACTTTTACGTAAATTTTTAATCACGATTAATTATTTTTTAATAAAATTTATTTCAGACGACCTAAAAACAAAAATATAATGGAAAATTAAATTTTCGCAGATAGTCTACATATCATTAACGATAATGAATTTCTGTAAAACTGTACTGAAATTAACAATTGATATCTATTTCGTTTGCTACATTCAAGCCTTACTTTAACTTTCCACAATGCGAAACGTACATAAATGAATAAATATTTCGTAATTAGCGTTAAAATTTTCTTTCGCAATTTATTAATTTTTAGTTCAACGTTTTTTTAATTTTCCGTCCTTTTGTATGTAATAGATGTATAGTTATAGTTTCTTTAATTTAACGAAATTTAAATACGTAATAAAAAACCTATCTTTTTTTCGTTACAGATGAATTGATATTGGTAAAGACAAGTGATTAAAAATATATTTACTCCCAAAAAATTGACAAAAAGAAAACTCTATTGACAAAAGAAAAAAAGAGTTGGACAGTACCCTTATTTTATAAGCTGATGGCCACAATGTGATCTAAAAATTTGAGATTCTTGTAGTACTCTCTTATTCTCCGCTGCATTGCATGCAGTTTTTTCGATTTTTACCAGGAAAGAGTAGCGAACCGACTTTTATTTAACTCTTTAAACGTTTTCCCACATTTTTCCAATCTTTGGATTGTTTTTCTCTTCTTTCCTGTATCTCTTTTTCTTCTGTTTTGTCGCAAGGGTTTTTTTTCTGGAATCCTTAGCAAGTTACGAGTAACAGCTGAGACAAGCTGGTATTGACTCATTGCTGTGAATCAAGCTGAGCGCATGGAATTCACAAACGGTTCTTACATTCTGGAAGACCAACGGATCTTCTGCGGTTGTTTTGTATTTCTTTTAAATCTATAATAGTTGCTACAAATTGTTTTAGTTCCACTTTTTTATTTGAGAAGTGGTCGAACATTTTATTTGTTAACCTATTATCTTGAATTCTATTTAAAGTTGACGAAGAGTGTAAAATTGGAGCATTTTCCTTTCAATTGTATTAGAGGACTTTTCAATTTTTTAATAAAGTTTTTCATGGGGTTATATGTTTAACCTTGTTTGGTTTTTATCGATGGGATGATTTTCCGCATGATTCTTCTTTCGCATTTTTTTTTACTAGACCTATAATATAGTTTTGAATATAAGCCATTCAAAACTTCATGAGGAATGTAACTTTAATTTTAAAATCACTTTTATTAAAAAAATAAACCCCCCTCCCCAATT
Organism: Lycorma delicatula; assembly: GCF_047948215.1. Taxonomy (NCBI): domain Eukaryota; kingdom Metazoa; phylum Arthropoda; class Insecta; order Hemiptera; family Fulgoridae; genus Lycorma; species Lycorma delicatula. The sequence goes on along the minus strand of NC_134457.1, from coordinate 155,873,654 downwards.
CATAGGTTAGCATTCATTATGTTGCTCCCGCCAGAAATTTCTTTTCTGTTCTTGAATTAAGATCGGTGAATCCGATCAGTGCCGTAACTTATTAAAAATAGTTTTCGTATCGTATGTAATTCATATTTTGCTCGAAGGTATCGAGTTCATTTCCTGGCAAATATCAGGTATTTTTTCAATAAATAATAAATTAATTGATTTCATTTTCATGTTAAAATACTACCGATCTTTCTTAGTATAAATTGATTTCCCAAGTCATAAAAATGTATAACAAATACAATGATAAAACTACAAAAAAAGAGTAATTAATCAGACAAGCTAACAACATACAGGACTGAATTGAGTTATGAAAATTTAACTAACAGTTCTCTCTAAAGGGAATACTGTAACACAGAATGTGAACGAGTTGTGATGGTAGCAACATGAAGACTTCACTTTTTACGGCTGACTTTTTGCGTTACTAGGTAGAGATTTTTTTAATAGGATGTTGTTTTAGTTTTAAATTTACTACCGTTTCGCCTACCGTTTCCTGTTAAAATAACTGTGCTTATCATTCAATCTATAAAATAAAATATATCTTTAAATTGGTTAATGAAAGAAACTTGAGTTTAAACAATTATATGACTGTAAAAAAACCGCTTAAAACCTATTAAGCCTGTTTTTTCTACGTAATTCTATAAACTTATTTAACAACAAGAAATATATAATTTGCACTTTAATAAAACCGCTGAAAACAGAAGTTTTTACCTTCACCAAACTTTAAATATTTCGTTCACTATTTCAACGAAGTAGAGCTATATAAGGAAAAAATAACTATCTCTGGGCCCAGAGATAGTTATTTTTTTCTTATTTAAAATAAGAAAAAAAAAGCTTGAAAGTATTCAGGCTTTATAGAATACCAATACAAAAAATAATACATTACACAACGAGCCTATAATGACAACCATTAATGCACGGGTACGAAGTAAGTTACGACACGAACCTAACTTCGTAAGAGTACATTAATGGTATTCTAGAGAGTTTTACATACCGTTATTTTTTCTACCGCTGTGAAAATATTGGGATTATTGATTTAAATCGGGGATAGAATACATTGTTTATGGAATATCTTTTTTTTATTTTTTCAAAAAACACATTAAACAATACATTTCTCTGGCAGTAGATTATTATTAGCGATAAGTTCTGCCTTTTCCTTAATATCGATTGGTATTAAAGAAAAGGATAAAGAGTGTAGTACAGAAAATTAGTTACGTATCGCTTTAATTTTAAATTAACCTCTGCTTGCTAACTAAATCGGATAAAAATCAAATTAAAAAAAAAAAACAAAAAACGGCCGATATATAAAAACAATACCCGCTTCTGATTGATCAACGGTTGAAAAGCGTAGGCTTTGATCGGTTGAACACCTGTATCATGAAACCTTGTTTTATAATGACCCTTATTATGATACAGATTCCAACCGCGTAATTCAAACGTTATAATACAGACGTAGAAACTAATCTTTTTTTTTATTTAATGAATATCTTTACGAAGTGATCTAGAAAATGGCCCGCTTTTGAGCGGGCCATTTTCCGATGATGTCGCGGTATCTTCTTTCTCTGCCTAGTTGAGCATTGAAGTCTCCGATTAGTTGTTTAACGTTATTTTTGAGGATGATATTTACGGTCTTGTCGAGTAGGTCCCAGAAGTTTTCTGTTTCATTATGATCTCTTGGAGATTTGTTTTTATTATTAGTAGTTTGTATTATTTATTATTATTTTATTTATTTGTATTACTAATTTCGGCTTTATATACAAAATTTATTAACATCTGATGAAAAGCATTATTTTTGGAAAAACTCGTTTTGATTAGCGATATTATCATATTTTTTTTATCGGAATTTTCTTTAAATAACATAAGAATACAATGAAAAATATAATTAAACAGTAGTAATAGCCGAATACGCTTCAACAATTTTATTCATGCTAACAGCACTAAATTATATTTTAAAGTAGAATGCGATAAAAAATTTAAGCCAGCAAAAAATAATTAGTACAGAGTCCAATGTTTTTTTAAAAAATGACTTTTACTTTCTGAAAATTTAATTTAATGAACTCACTAAGAAATATAAGTTAAAAAGGAACGATGATAATCAGTTAAATTATTTTAAGGTAGTGTATTTACTAATTTAATTAAAATAAAAAAATAATTTAAATTAAAACTATAAACACGCAGGAACAGTTAAATTAATTAATAAATAAAAAAAACTTCGTCAACAAAACACTCACTGCAAATGAATGAAAGGTACATAATAAAATAAATGCATTTATCAAACCAGTTCTTTTTTTACAAAAACCTTGAAAACAACTGGAGAAATACTTCGACCGGATAATAATTAAAAAAACACGTTGACATTTCAACCAGAAATAAAATAAAACCCGGAATTATAAATAAATAAAAGTGCGGATGAAAGTACGTATTACATTTCACGGTAACTATCATGGATAAAATTATACACCTGCCCGATCCATTAGTAGTGATGTAAATTAATATTTCATTAAAGAAAATGTAGCATATCATTTCAATACACAGATCTATTTTCCTACCGATAGACGTTTTCAATTACATTATTATTAGTCATTCCATGCTGACTTGATAACTTACAAGAACTATGTGAACCATTCCGTATCGATCGTCTGGTTCATATAATAAGTATGAGATATAACAAACGGCTATCACTTTAAATCCTTCAAGTATAACATGTGTGGTTTGATTAATTCTGATGGTATTCCTGATCAGCATGTTAAATTCGTGGATCACGTGATCTAACGACAATTGGAACTCTGCAATATTATCGTGACCCCAAAACAATGTAAAGGTGCTGGTTAAAACCCGATCGAATCTCATCGAGTACCGAGTCCCGATCGAGTCTCAAAATACCTACACCCGGAAACGAAACATACGCTCACCATCTGAAAATGTAGGTATAAATAAGTATTTGACCGGTGAACTATTAGAATTAATAGTAGAAGTTCATTAATAAATTTAACCTGACGTTCTCAGATGATATTGCTGCAGTGAAAATTAATTAGACCGTAAATAAATGATTCATTATAACGCTGTCACGTAATGTGGAAAGGAACTTCTTTAAGTAAACTCATGAAATCATCGGAAACAGAAAGAAGGAACTTTTTTTAAAAAGTCTTAATTAAAATTCCTTTAAACAAGAGGTAAAAGTTATTCAGGAAATAACATTATCTTTCTCAATAAGTACAAAATACCACACAAACAACGAAAATGAGGATTTAAGTAATTTCCCATCATTAATTCCCAATATTCTGTAAAAACAGCAAACCTTCGAATCTCAAAACATTCTTAGCTCTACAAAAGACAGCTTCAATCAACTTGCCACAGAAATCAGCATACAGAACATCATTACTCTCAGAAAAAGTCATTGACTAAGAAAGGTTGTACCTCAGATGCTTCCCAAGTATAAACAGCCGTAAGCAAGACTGGGACATATAATTTAAAGCAAAAAATTAATTTATTTATATGCAATCAATGAATTATATTCGCAGATTTCATTCAGATTTCAAGAAAGTAATTTAATAAAAAAATAATAAATGTACAAAAATGTATTAACTTCCACAACCAGTATTTATTGTAGATCAAAAGCAAAATAGCTAAGGTCAAAAAACAAATAAGTTTCATTCCTTTACAAATATTTTGTGCTACTAAGCGAATAAAAAAAATCCAAAATCATCATAACTAATCAGAATGCAGGTTCTTGGTTACTACAGTTACGCGAAATCCAAACATTTAAACAAATTCCTTTCCAATACGAATGCTCAACAAGGGTGGAACATAACTACGGAGCCGTCATAACGTCGGGAAGCCTGGAATTTTTTGTTTTTTCGAAATAATTCCTCCACAGAAAGAATTCCATTAAAACCTTTTTAATTATTAATTTAAAAATAAATTGTTCTAATATATAAAAATAATTAATTGTTCTTTTCTCCTAATTCAGATGAAAATAAGAAGAAAAACCTCAAGCATCTGTAAATGTACAGTTTCTGAAATTTATTTAATAATTTCAACAGCATCACTAATTTATTATTTTCTTTAAAACAGTATATGTAGGGTTTCCGATAAAACTTTATTTTCTCCAGAGACACTACGGTAGCAGCAAATACGTCACTTTAAATTACCACAGCAGTAAAAGTGTCGTCACCTTTTCAACTACCTTATAACTTAAAGCTTAATGGAATCTTTCTATAAATATTTATTTTAGCTAGAAGCGAAACTAAATTACACGAGTTACCAACAACAAGAGATACAAAAAATTAAAATTAAATTATAAAATTAACACGTACAGTATCTTAATATAAATTATAAAAAATAACTGAAAATAAGAAAAAAATTTACACAAAATGTAGTCTCCAAATTCTACGAATTCTTTTTTTTTCTTCTGAAGTTAAATAATTTTATCTCAGTATACAATGTAATTTATACACTCTTTCGTATCCTGGATAAAAATATAAACTGTATCTTTGTACATTTTGATGGTTCCTGGAACTATTACAAAACAAGGAACCTGGAAGTCTGATATTGGAATCCTGGAAATTGAAGAATTGTTCAGTTAAAATGCTGCGACCATCCACGTGTAGTAAATTAAATAGTTTACTAAACGAAACCCTGATTTAGCTTGTGTCATAACTAGGATCTCCTAGACGTAAATTATATTTAGGAAATATTAATTGGCATGCATCACAGGATCCATATCTCTGTAACCTGAACAGCGTGCAAGTAAAAATGGGCAAAAAAGTTCATATTGACATAAGTCCTGTTTTGTTTTCCTTCTGGACGCCGTTTGTGATTTACAAAAAACAAATTATTTCTCAGGAACGGGTAAACTTACTTTAATTAAATTTGGCGAATCTAAGAATAGTGTCTTGTTCTACAAAATAAAAAAATTTGAAAACGTCACCTTCAAAAATGTCAAAATGCGGCTATCTTAATTTTTTAATCTTCAATATCTTTCTAATTATTTCTTTGACCAAATTTTAATTTTTACAAAATTTATTACGTATTTTATTTTGAACAAAATGACACCTCATTTGTAAAAATCCGTTAACAAACAATCGAGTTATTGCAGACAATTACCCCCACACTACGCTTGTGCACCGTAATGTAAGCTGATAATTTTTTGACTGTATTTATTTCTTCCACTAAATGCGATAAAAATTGTTAATAATAAATAATAATAGTAAATTATAAAAAATTATCACCTTTTCACCCTTTTTTTTATTGGGTTCTTCTGTAACAAGTTTCTTTAAAAGAATTTAACAACGAATACAACAATAAATAACATACAAGAAAAAGTAGGTTAATAAACAAAACTGATAAAAGATCCGACGATAGATGAGAAACAGCCAAATAATCTTTAATTCCGGCCAACAAACTGCCTACATAAAACTTTTAAAAATCGTTAATCATTTTAAAAAATCCCACTCGGATAACAGAATCTATGACAGTTTTTGAAGAGAGAGTGAAGTTATTATGTTTTTTCCACGGTAAATAATTATCAGTTATGTAACTTTATAGTAATTCTAATTTATCAAACTGTATAGGTAATTACATTGTTTAAAGAGTTCACAGCCTGTAATCCAAGAATTATGATGAACTATGCAATTTTAAATAATACAATTATTCGTAGTAATTTATATTAGATGCTTTAAAATAAAGGTTTGTAATTTTTAAGATAAACTTAAAACTTTAAAAACTCGCAACAAAAAAAATATCTTTTGAAGATGCTTAAAATTTTGGATTTTTGAAGTTGCCGAGAACAAAACCAAACTACCAACTAATTAAAAATTAATTTATGCTGACTTCAAAAAATTAAAAATGGAAGAATTTAATATACCGTTATATTTTATTTTTTGATACCTTTTTTTTACCTTACGTGTTATTGAATCTTTGACAATAAACTTAACACATTACATACAAGCGTACATCTCAGGCAAAGTTCTTCCGGGACTTTAATAACTTGTTCTACTCGTGAAAATTATGTTAAAAGTTCACATAAACATATGTCCTAAACTGCTTCGTTGGCGAGTTACGGGTAGTAAAAGATTTCGCTCGTTTTTCAGGTACTCGGTGAAATGAGGTCGAACTGAATTTATTCAGACGTTAATTATGGGGCAGAAAGCATTCATATGGTGTTGAACCTGAAAAATAAAAAAATAAAAAATCCCAGAAACATATCTACACCAGTTTTTGAAAGTAGTTTTGATGAAGACCAATACACTGGGGTAAAATCCCTGTTTTTTTATAATTGATGTGCAATAACTTTATTAAATGGATAATGAACACGTAAAACTTTTACACAGAACTTGTGTAGAACTTAATTTTGAACAAAATGGTGTAAGATAAGTTGAATAAAACAAAGGTTAGAATAATTCGAATTTGATTTAGAAACAGTGAACTAGTACCAGTTTATAATAATGTTAAAAAATGAGCCCGCCATTTTCAACTCATTTCTTGGAACGCTTCAGAACTGTTTTTTGCTCTTTTTAGTTCTTCAGGGGTGTCCTTAAGTTGCTCCTCAGCCGCATCCAAAATGCGGATAATTAATTCCTCACGAGAATGTATTTTTATTTTGTATACAACAATTTCATCCATCCCCAGACGCAAAAAACTAAAGGTGTTAGATCGGGCGATCTCTGTGGCCAGGAATGGAGACCTCCACGACCGATCCATTTCTCAGGGAAATGATGATTTAAGTGAGTGGAAACGGCACAAGAAACGCATCTTCAAGCATCTGCGGCAATTCTTCTTCAAGAAAGTGCAAGTAGACCACAGAATTTAAGCGGCCAGGTAATATGAACGGTCCAAACAGCTGATTGTGAAGAAGGCCGCACCATACAACTGACGCTGGATCGGTGTTGAAAATTGCCCATGTATGCTCATCGGGTAAGTGCTGACGCCAAATAGGGTGAAATTTTCCTCATCGGTAAACAAAGCATACTTATATCGCGCTAATTGTTTTAGGATCTGGAATCCTACGATTCTGAAAACGTATTTCATATTCTACAGCAGCATTACCATTACACGCACCCAAAATGTTAACCATATCATTCCTCTAGTGTAAATAAGTACGGCATTACTTCAATGGCAAACCAGATTCACGTTCAAACTAAAATTCACAGAAAACATTCGCTAACGGTAGCACAGTTCACAGAACCCGATATACATTATGTACCTGAGAGAATGAATTATACATTAATACAATATTGCGCATTGTTGATCAGCTGTTATTTTATTGCCACTGTGAAACAGTAATTTTTCACATAATTTATTGAATCTCTGTCATTAATAAAATAAATATTATGTAAGTAATTTTTACTTTACAATTGTGTAATTTCCAGTTTTCTTTTAAATGTTTTAACAACAATTTTGAACAGTAAATTTTGTTTATAGACATTTTTCAATTCACCAAAAAAGAATCTGGTTTTTGTTTACATTAAATAAGTACTTTTCTGACAAATGTAATAGTAATGTACTGTTTCTAAATAAAATTCTATTTTTTTTTTTAACTTTTCTTTGTTTTATTCTTTATTTATTATTTAACACAATTATTGTACTTCAAACATAAAAACAGGGTTTTTTATGCCAGATTTCTCAAAAACTGCTCCAAATACGTTTCTGAGACCTATTTTATTCGATTTTTCAGATCAAACCCCATAAGAAATTAATTCTGCCCTCATTTAACGTCCTAAAAGTTTCAATACGACCTCAATTCACCAGGGTAGCTGAAATACGAGCTTAATTTTTCACAAGCCATAACTCGCAGACGAAACATTTTAGGACATATGTTTATTTGAACTTTTTCCATTACTTTCACGAATAGAATATGTTATGAAATTCCCGGGAGAACTTCGTGACACTCTCTGTATGAAATTAGCTATAACAGTCCAATACAAAAAAAAAAAAAAACATTCAATGTACATTATGAAATATTTAATTTTAAAAATCTTCTTCCATTTACGTTATCAGGAAAAAATTAACTACAGCATCATTAGAGAAATTTTCTCTATATGAAATAAAAACATTCCCGTCTAATTTGGCGGATTTACTTAAAAGTAAACCTTAAAAAAACAAACAAACATTCGGATCAAATTGAAAACCTCCTCTTTGTTTCAAGTCTGTAAAATTATTGATCCGCACGTTCTGTGTTTTACGAAATTCAGGAATCATTTCATGGAATAATATTTCACTGGTCGGACAAAAGAGACAGACGTATATAAGTGCTATAATTAACTTCTTGCTTCTTAAACATTAAGTAAACCAACATTTCGGTCGACTACAAGCATATCTTTGACGAAATTTAAAATTATACTTAAAGTTAAATAAAATTTACTAAAAATGCGTTTTTATTACATTTCATGAGCTTCTACAAAGCAATGATTTCTAATTATTTCTTATATTATTTAAAGGAATAAGCGGGGAAATGGTACCAGACAGATAGCAATTCAACGGCTGGCCTGCAAATATTTACCTCATTTTCCCTTAGTAGTGTTAAAAACAATGTTTGGTTTACAACAATTTTCAGTCTCTACATATTAGTGCTCTCTTTTGTTTACACAATTTTATGGATTAAAGAAGAAAAAGGATATACAGAACTGCTACGATTATTATAAATTTCCATCTAATTAGATATCTACCTCATACAACAGTAAAATATTTCATTACAATAACGTTAATTTATCATTCAAGTTACAGGAAAAAATAACAACTAACCATGATCTATGCTTTTTTGAAGAAATTAAACACATATTTTTCGAATAAAAGTATTATTTATTCGCTAATATTTATATTGCGTAATACTGATATTTGAATTTATAGTTTGATATGTAATATAACAATAAAAATGCTTTAATAGTAACAATTTAATTTCAACAATATGTACATATAGATGAATGGATTTTATCAGTTTGGCAATAGTCCAAAAGGGTCGAGTGGAAACTATCTCTGTTCATGAATGTTATAATTTAAATCAACAGCACCCTGTTGTGTTCTCACAAACACAACTCTACAAGTACGTTGTACAAATCTAACACCGTGAATGTGATAAATTCATTTCTTTATCCAAATATGTAACACGCTTCAAGACGTACACAGTGATACGTGGAAAATTACAACGTATGAAAGTAACTGAAGAAAGTTTTTAAGCGAAAGAATAAAAGTTTGTCAATCGTGTATTCCAAAATCAATATTTTACTCCTAAGTTTTTAGAACATTAAAAAAATTAAAAAAGATCATCCGGTTCATTATGAGTAATTTCTATAGTTATTTTATCATCTAAATCACATACATTTTTATAAACGGTGAAAAATTAGATTTAGATTTAACACTTAATTATGATTGAATTCTTAATTACAAAATCATAAATAAAAAATATGTAAAAAAAAAATTATAGCACCACTCTTAATTAAACGCACTGAATGTGCGAAAGTCATAGATTCAAATTAAAAATTTGATGTTTTTGCCAATTTTTTCATATGCGTGATGATGAATGGCCTAAAGAGTGAGGAGCTGATGTCAAAGTTCAAATCTTCGCTTCCCACTCTTCCTATAATCTTACATATCACCATCAAAGCTTGTTGTCAAATCCATTCTGAGATACCGTCTTAAAATTATTTTTTACCTTTTAGTGTTTAATAATTTAGTGGTATTTTAAAGACTTTTTATTTTCTACTTTTTAATAAATTTAATTTAAGAGTGGTTTTTAAAACGTTTTTTTTTACATTTTTTTCATTTTCTACTTTTTAATCTTCATAACTTCATACTTTACAGCTGCACTAGCGCACAGCTTTCCGGATAACCAAGATCCGGTCGATCGAGAGTGTACCGATGCATTAAAACAGTTAGCGCTCGACCTGCTGATATATACGTCGTTTGAATCATGAAAATCGGACGAGCGGTTGCCGAGATATTATGACGGCACCCGTACCCAACTTTCGTACGGCACCCCGAGGGCACTTGAAAATATTACCATCCGACGGGTACCACTGGGAGCGGACGGCATATCATGGAACGGGGTCGAAAATATTTTTCAGAACACTAGGACCGACCGTTCTCGAAATATTTGCGATTTTCTTCCGAAAACTCGGATCCGGTTAAAAAGTACTAAAATTACCCAAAACTTCGGTCGCTATTGTACAGAATTTGTAGTAGCAACTGTATACGCTAATATGCATATATCACTTGTTTATAAAACCACGTAAATGAGGTTGCATAAGTTCAAGGGAATTTTTTCAGTTAGCTACTTAGGGGCATCTTAGCGACTTGAAAATGTTGCTAAAATGTGTTATCAGGAGCAAACCTGTATTCAAAGAACGAACGGAAAAGGAGAAGTGCTACAAAATTCGACTGAAAGGTTCCGTACCATGAAACTCACATACACAGTCCATCTCACAAACGTAGTACAACAGGGGGTTAATATAAGAGTGGTAAAAATGTTACAATTCATTACATACATATTTTTCTACGCCTTTTCCGTCTTGAGCTACTCTTTTAACCTTAAAATATTAGCTTCTGTCTACATCCGATCATCTACTACAGTCTATATTTTTCCACTCTTATCTTTTCATTTACTTTCTTCTAGCGCTAAAATAGTTAATACTGGATTTTAATAATCAAACTAAATGATTTTCTGTTTACAAGAAAAAAATTCGGACACGAATTCCTCTCTTCTCCAAATCGTCTAAAAACGTTTTAATTCAGATATAAATCCATCATTTGATTTCGTAAGTCTCTCATAAATTCACACTTTTTCTAATCATTTTCTTTATCGTTTTTCAATATAGTTAAAAGTTTTCCAGGTCTTGTTCCAAAACAGATCTTACATTATAATAATAAATTTTTAATCTCTAGATCTATTTTCCGTACAAGTACCACCGTAAGTATGTATCATTAATGTATTAATGTATCATTAATACAAAAAGGCTTTATTTAGATGTGTTAATATGATTAATATCTTCTTCATCAATAAATCCGTTTTAATTTTATTACTTAGATAAAATTCGTTTTTTATTTATTTCTGTATTACGTTCATTATTACTAATTGCCAACCTATTAATCACTTTATTACTTAGTGTTACCGTTAAAATGTTTAGTGTGTTTAACAATATGCGATTTTAAGGAAATATTTAACATTGTTTCAATAGTTTTATTTGGTGGAAAGAATAATAGTTGTTCTCAAAGAGAGGCATCGAGGCACCAGGAGATTGGACAAGATGTCGGAATTTTTTTTTATAAGTAATAGTAATGATAAATAAATAATTTAAAATCGATAACCTATTAAGTTCGCTTAACAGAAGAATAATGAATTATACTTAATTAATCCAGTTTTATGTATTAATATGCCTCAGAGATTTAGCATATTGCTAGTTCAAATCGAGATCGGACCAGTTAGATATTTATCGCTATTGACTCCTTGATACTGCGTGGAACAAATTAAAAAACAATAAAAAATTACTTTAAGGATAAGGAAACAGTAATTACTACTACAGCTAGAGTTATTTACTAAAAGAAGTTCACAAAGAAGCGTGTTTAGCTATCTGTTTTAAACTGTTCTGTTTGATACATTTTTTTGCGATTATGGTTCTGTTCAGGTTGAAGAGGTTTGGGTTGTCTGATGTGTACTGCAGTTTGGCATGGTTCTAGGAAAGAATGTAATAGTTTCGGGGTGCCTATCGATTTGGCGGATATCGTTTTTCGCTGAACAATTGGTCGAGCGCAAAGAGTTCCTTTCAAGCGCAAAACCGTGCATCATTTGAGCGATATATTGCAATATAATGCCCACATATGAAAATATAAACTGTAAAAAGTTACAACAGAATCCACAAACATAATTTCTGATGAGCATAACTCTCAAATTCTGTTCCGTACAAAAAATCTATCACGTCTGTTTCTTCTTTGTTTAGTAACAGCAGGTTTATACCGATGTGGCTCACAATATATCGATCAGGCTAGCATGTGATACTGTTTAGGAGGACATCTCATCTAGCAGGATATATTAACAGCAGTGTCTATTACATCTCCCGGTGACTGAACTGGTACATATGTACTAGTATAGTTAAAAGATTCTTAGAAATATTTTTGGTCGCCTTTCTTTTAACGTAAACGGAAACGATCTCCTTATCTAAACTAGAACTTCCATAGTTATGATCTGCGCTAAACGATGAGAGGTTGATCGGATACGATACGATCTTCGGTAGTGCAAATTCGAGCACTACGTCTTCTTCAAACCGGTACTCATGGGACCGGTCATGCCGAAATTTGAAACCGTTAACTATTTTCAAAGGTTTTCAAAAATAACGAATGGAAAGTTGAGTAAAAACAAAACCAACTAACGTGACTGAATGAACGGATCAAGAACGAAACTGAAAACTGAACAATTTGTACTTCCTGTTATCAACTATTATTACCTTTTTGTACTTAGTGTTATCAATTATACTAATCGTTTCAATCAGGATTACTCTTAGGCTCGACGAGTAGCTTCGGGAGAAATTTGCGTCCAACCGATACATTAATCTAAAGAAGACTAAACGTATAGCTCTGAAACTTTAATCCCATAGTTTAGTGCAAATACGGTCTGGAAGACTGTAGAGAAATAGAGCTTGAAAAACTTAGGTTTAATGCACAAAAAACAATGATCTCTTTGATGGACAATATTTTCTGATTAAAATTCTGATATTGTGTTCTAATTAGCAACACGACCTACCTTGGCGATTCGCAGGAGTTACAAGCTATAATCATATTTACTGAACAAGAAGCCCTTTTACGGGATCCAATTCAACAAATTTGTACAAAATAAATAAGTTTTTATTTGTAATTATTACTTATTATTGGAATAGTAAAAAAACCTACCTAAGAAGATGTACCTCCTTAGCTCCAAATAACCTAAAATTAATTAACGTGAATTTAAGAGGCTTGGAAAATTCGATACAGATGATGGGAAAAATAAAATATTCACATAACAATCGATGATTAAAACAGTAAGTAATTAAAACCGTGAAAAAGGATGCGCATTATCGACAAAAGTTATATAGCTTCTTGTCGTTCAAGTGTTATACGCTATCGAGTTACTCATTCCGCTTTTGGTGAAAATGCTGACTAGCAATTAAAAAGCGCACTAATGTCCGAGAATACATTTTTCTGTTTTATTAAGACAGAACTAAACTTCAGTAAAAAATAATTTTTTAAATTTACATCTTAATGATTTTTTTATTTTTATATTGAAATTAAAAAATAGAGCGTAAATCATCCAAGGATTAAACAAAAAGGAAACGCTACTTAAAACAGTCCTTGAAAAAGAGAAAGTGAAGAAGATTGTTTTAATAAATATAAAAGTTAAGATAAAAATCGTAATTTTATTTTTTCTTATTAGTTCTTCATGAATAAAATTATGAAAATTATTTACGATTTTTTTCTATGTAGAAATGAATAATTATACGTGAAATTATACACTGACTCAAAGATAAGCTAATTACAGGAAAGCAAGCAAAATATCAACAGGCAACACCCATTACAATGAGTTAAGTTTCAGTGCATTTATTTCATTTTAATATACGTTAAGTACATGTGAGTACAGAATGAAAATGTATCAACATGAACTGGAGTAAAATTTTAAGCAATACAGTAATTAAGTAAATGCAGAGGAAGATGTAGATTCATGGAGTATATATATATATATATATATATATATATATATAGTAATCAGGGTAAATTAATTTAGTTAAGGAAGGAACTGCAGTTTATAGAAGCTAAAAACTGTAAGAAAATATAAAGATAAAAATATATAAAGCAAATAACTAAAAATATGATATAATAAATATTTTAAGATGAAAAGATTGGGGCAGAACAAAAAAGAATGAATAACTTAAGTTGAACTACCATAGTTTAGAGACTGACAGCACAATAAAAATATAATCTATGCTTTCAATGAACTATAAATCACCTACTAAACCAAATCATATTAAAAAAAGGATAAAATCGTAATTACTTTAAAAAATAAATATAATTTTTAAAGATATATGAAACAATACACCGTGGCAGTAAAATGAATGAATGGTTTACCTACAAGAAGAGAGCGAGCCTTTAGTTTAGCCTTTATTTTTTATTTTTTTTAGCCTCCGGGACACCACTGTTTCAGAGAATGAGAGGAAATGACAGTTTTTTAGCGAGTGAAAATGCCATGCCTGACCGGGATTCGAAACCGGGACCTCCGGATGAAAGGCCGAGAAGCTACCACTTACGCCAGTAAGGCTAGTTTCGGCGTGACTTCTGTACGTATGTACGTACCTCGCATAACTCAAAAACGATTAGGATGTTGAAATGCACCCTAGGATGTTGAAATGTTGGATTTAGGATTGTTGTAGCATGTAATTGTGCACCACCCCTTTTGATTGCAATCGACTGAACCAAAAGTGTTCAAAAAAGCCCATAATCCAATACAATTTGGATTTTGGACTTTTTAACTGCAGTAATAAGCCCTCATTGACAGCTTTTCAACAATATATCATACGTGGTTTTAATTGGTTCATATTTCATTGGTTATCATATTATTTTCATTGGTTCCAGTTGTAGCCAAAAAAATTTTAATTAATAAAATATTTGGATCTTACAAGGGGAAGGGCACATCGGTTCGAATCGAGTTCATAAACATATATTTTTTAACTTTAATTTAAATATATTGATTTATTAATAATTATTAACCTGTGATTGTAAACAAATCTTTACAGTAAATAATAAAAAAAATAGAAGTTATTAGTGAAATAAAATTTTATGTACTTTTCATTTTAATTCAAACATTTTTACAATCAGAGGTTAATATTAATATTTAAAAAAAATATATATATATATGTATATGAAGTCGAATTCGAACCGATGTGTGCATGGTTACGGATCCGACACGTTCTCACTTATACCACCATAACTAAGTAGTTATTGTGGTATAAGTGAGCGACGTGAATCAAAATTAATATACAAACTAATATAGAATGCTGATACGGATACCACAAAAAAATGTAATGCAATGTGGTGTCCACCACGAAGCAATTGTGTAACTGTCGACTTTAATAAAGAATTGGAGGATTGTATCTTACTTTCCAATGAATAAATTTAAATGAAGTGCAGAAAAATGTGTATATGTAATTTAATAGGCGTAAGAAAGAAGTCACGTGGTGGTGTCCATACCAGATTTTTTAAAAATAGTTTTTAACCTAACTCGATTTTACGCTTATGTGAATCATGCAAAAAATTATTAAAATGTGCCTTACATAAACGCGTTAAAACTAAGCTTTTCTGACAAAATTTAAGCGTTTTTTGATCAACGTTTTCTCAATTATGAGTCATTTTCCAAATAATCGTCACGTTAGTTAAAAATTTTTAAAAATGTAAAAAAAATATGGTTTGCTCGTTTAAATAAGACGAAAAAAATATGTGTAGCAAATAAAAATATTAAAATAATGTAATAAAACTACAATACTGTACTTAAAAAACGACGAGAATAATTAGTTTGTTGAAAAAAAAACTGTTTTAAAATAACAGTTACGTTAACTCCTACAAAGAGGAAAAAAGTATCGTACCACCGCATAACTATAACTGCGCAGTCCTTCGTTGCTCGTACAAGGCATCGGCTAAACATTTTCAAAGAATACTTGATACTCCCGTACAACATGCGAAATATTTAATACAACTTTTATTTAAAAATATCAATTGAACTGCGATGTAATTATTAATCTTTTTTCATCATTATTTACACTTTCTTACCTAATTTACCGCAAATACATATAGTTATTTTTTATTGTAGTTCATCTCTCAAGTAGCTATTAGTTGGAAAATTACGAATAACTGGGAAATAGTTCGTCTAAAAACGCCCAAATTTAGAGAATGTAATGAGAACAAAATATCAGTCAATTAATAGGATATTTTTCAAATTGTTTCTGCGTGTTTAGCACGAGTGCAAATTCGGATTAGGTTAATAGAGGTCAAAATAGGATACTTTACTTTTTTTCTTTCTTTTTTAAAAGAAAAAATTACCAATAATAAAATGAGATAGTATTAACATAAAAGTGATTAGAGAATAAAATATGAACACCTCAATTATTTTAATTTTTTTTATAGCGAATAATTAAGCTTCAAAACTCATAAAAAAATGCAATATTAAAAAAAAATTACATTATAAAAATCTACCTCAAGAACAAATAATATCCTAATTCTATCAGCGAAAATAAATCCAAAAAATCTGATTTGGAAAACACATGATTTCCTTGTACGTCTATTAAATTCTATTAAATTACATTTACACTTTTTTTTTCTTTTAATGAAAAGTACATAAAATATAATTTAATTAAATACTACTGATATTTTTTCTTTTATTATTGAATTATTATTCATCGTAAAAATTTTTCCTAATGAAAGGTTAATAATTATTAATATATCAATATGTTTAAATTAAAAAAAAAAGGTTAAAAAAAAGAAGATGAAGTCTGATTCAAACCGATGTGCCTTCCGCTAAGATCCAAATATTTTACATACATACGTACGTACAGACCGTCAGCCGAAACTAATCAAAATGGATTCAGGGATGGTCAAAATAAATATTTCCGTTGAAATCTGAAAACCGACATTTTTCGCGATTACAAAACTTTGTTTACTTCGTACAAGGAAGTAAAACTGAATTAAGAATGCAGATTATATTTACTGAATTATATTAATTACAGTTATGCAACTGAACAAATAAAAACACAGTGGTACTACATCATGTTCTAATATTTTACTATGAATTAAAGCAATATTGTCTCAGAAAGCATGTTTAAGAAAGGAAAAAGTTAAATAAAATTAACACTTCGTCACCTGTAACCATACATCTGCGTGTGCAACGACCGCATCAAACCGTAGCATTGTTATTGGGTTTTTTTTAACACAGACTGCATTTAATCTCACTGAATAAATATAATAAAAAGGTCACCAACCTTTTAATAAAAGGAAAATTAAAAAACTACTAAACTGAAACAAATAACGGATTACTTTAAAAAAAAGACAAACTGCAATCATAAATTACAACATGTTGCAGCAGTAAGCAAGTTTAATACCAAAACAAATAGTTTGTTTTAATAATTAAAAAAAAAAATTATTACAAAAATTTCATCTAATAACATCTATTAATAAAGACTGACAGCTATTCAGATATAAAATTTATAGAGGTTTCACATACTTCAAATCGATAATAAAAAAGAGCAGATTTATAGTACATACGAAACCGGAACATTAATTCGAAAAAAAATTGTATTAAATAACAGTACTTCTAAGCAATGAACCGCAAAAAAGCAAAAAACCGCATTTTTTAATCTACAGTTAAAATACTTTAAATGATTTTCTTTTAAAATATTTCTTACAAATAAATAATATTTTACAATCAATTAAATTGTAAGAAAAGAATGCATTGCTGTTCGAGGCAGTCCTGAATTCTTCCGTTTTTATTGTAGTTACCAGGGAAATTAAATAGAACAAAAAAAACACAAGGAAACTGAAAAGTTATAAATTGCAACCCGTAATCAGTGGGAGGATAGCGGGAATCAGGCTGTATTTATAAAAAAAATAAATTCCATCTTTTAACTGCATTCTGCCCAAAGAATTTTTGCAAAAACTAGTTTTAGCCGAAACATTAATTACAATACGATGACTTTTTCATATCAGAAAAGCATGAATAATAGAAAAATATAAATCAGATTATTGATAAAGAAACGAATTTATGAGTTGTAAAAGGATATAATAAATAAAAGGAAAATACAGACTGTCCGGGCTAAATATATATATAAAAGTGATGGCCTACATTTAACCGTCGTAATTTCTTAAAGTAGGCGGCTCAATCGACAAGAAATATCTCCAAATTTGTATTGTATACTCTCAAGATCAGCAGAAAACGCATGCGCAGGCAAATCGACTCATAATGCAACTGTATTCAGTAGTAAAAATCTGATGTGGACACCACATGACTTCCTTGTACGCCTATTGAATTACATATACACATTTTTTATAAATGAAAAGTACATAAAATTTTATTTCATTAACTTCTGATTTTTTTTTATTGCTATTAATAAATTATTTATAGTAAAAAAATTTTACAATCGGAGTTAATAATAAATCAATATAATTAAATTTAAAAAAAAGGAGATGAAGTCGGATTTGAACCGGTATGCCTTCCCCAAGATCTAAATATTTCATTAATTAAAATTTTATTTGGCTATAACTCCGGAACCGATTAAATAATGTATTACTTATGATACTCGTATATCGTGGAAAAGCTCTCAATAGGGCTTATTACTGCAGTTAAGAAAAAGTCCAAAATCCAATTTTTTTTATTTTGGGCTTTTTGGACACTTTTGGTCCAGTCGTTCGCAATCAAAAAGGGAGGTGCAGAACTAGATGTTACAACAGTCCTAAATCTAAAATTTCAACATCCTACAACTAATCGTTTTTGAGTTATGCGAGATACTACGTACATACAGTCGTCACGCCGAAACTAGTCAAAATGGATTCAGGGATGGTCAAAATGGATACATCCGTGGATTCCAATTATCGTTGGATATTTTCGAAGTATTTTTACTTCGTATAATGAAGTAAAAATCTCATAACTTCAGTCTAGCCAACAAAAGGAAAATTACAGCGAACATGAAGAAACGAGTTGACTAATGCTCCATGTGGACTTTAGAAAATTGTAGTGACATGTAAGTGGAAATTAAAAATACAGTTTGCGTAGGTTCCTGTGTCATATAAGCAAATTAATCTCGTTATTAAGTAAGTAAAATAAATACAGTTTTTTTACACGTGAATTGCAGTAGTAGTCGGTCGAGATGTGGACCCACAACAGAATATTCATTGCGTACTTTGGTGGAGTTTAATCAGTTACGCTTGTTCAACGGCGTGAACGAACTAAATGGAATATCGATCCTCCTATGCACAAGTCTATTCATCAGTGGGATATAACTTTAACAGAGACTGGAAACTTGTTCCACAAACTGGAAATCATTCAAAATTTTCAGTTAGTGACGAGACTGTGGATCGTGTACGCGATGCATTCACTGCCAGTTCTGGAAAGTCAATTAGGCGGGCTGGTTATCAACTGCAAATTCCTCTTTCCACTGTTCACATTGCGGCTCCGTTTGCGAGCCGCTTATGAAGTTACAACTCCTTCATCATAAATTAAACCAAACGATCGCCGCCTACGATGACAATTTGGCGCAGAGGTAATGCACCGTGTAGAAAATAATCCTAATTACCTTGATACGTCGTTATTTACTGTTGAGACAACTTTTCATAAATGCGTCATCAGTCCGTTTTGTTTCATGGAGCTCACATTGACAAGAAACATGTACCTCGTCGTACTTGGGAACTTTGTTGTTCTTTAGATTCCTGCAGGCTTCAGTTTTCTACAACATGGTGTTTCACAACACTTTCATCGAGATGTTACAACGTTTTTGAACAAAACTCTCCCCGGATGTTGGATCGGGCGAGGAGGTTCATGGCATATGTAAGTGGCATGGCTACTTAAGATCCTCATGTATCATTCCTTTTTGACATTTTTGCTTGGGAATTATTATAAGTTGTGTATACCAAAGAAAGGTTCGAGATTTGGACGATTTAAAACAGAGAATTGTTGAAGCTGTTTGTCGTCTAATAACGCCGCAGATGCTCCTGAACACTTGGCAAGAGTTAGATTATCGTCTAGACCTTTGCCGAGATCCAAGAGGTGCGACACACTGAACTTCACTAACCTACATTAAAACCTAATGAGTTGAAGTGTTTATTAAATTTTATTGAGTCCATCCAATGGATCATTAAATCCGATTTTTATCTTATTAAAAAAAGTTACGTTTAGGCCTACTAAAAATAGCGTAATAATAATTTCAACAAGGCTAACACATTTTAAGGTAATTCTAAAATGAAAAAAATAATTTTAAAATGAAGAACAGTAATATAAGCCTGATTTCACTACCCTTCACTAAGTTTCTTCTTTAATTAAACAAACAACAATACTGAGCGATCAATTTAATAAAAGAGGAAACGTGTAGATCCTTTTAAATTGAGTAATCACGGCAGCATTTCAATTTTTTCAATCATCTTATTAAAATTAAATAAATATCAAACCGTGATACCTTCACCTTTTTGATCAAATATCAAAAAGGTGAAATGTAGGGCGCATTTAAGGGATCTCGAACAATCTAGTACACGTGGCATTATAATAAACTTATGAAACTAATAAAGTAGAATTTTAACAAACTTTTGTTCAATTATACATTATATCAAGGTGATATCAATAAGTAATTGGCTATCGATAGTTCTGTTTTGAAGTAGCCTTTTACTTTAAATAACATAATATTGATCTTTAATGTTACTTTCAAAACTATCTAAAACTAATAATTTATATTAAATACGTGTAGAATAAAAAAAAAAAAAAATTTAATGCCTGTCTATATGATGTATATTAATGCTGGATACCCCAATAATAATAATAATAATAATAATAATAATAATAACAGAATGTCATTCCGTTGTTCCATATTTGTATGTGCTTGTTGATAATATATAATATGTGTTTATAAATATAATACATTATATTTATAAAGAACTATACATACATACAAGTTTTCTTTAACTAATTGCTTACATAAAAACTCCCGTAGTGACGTTCAGTTCAGAGTCGTTCTTATTCGATCAGAAATTTTCTAAAAATGGATTCTAATTTCATTTAACAGGGAACAATTACGTTAAGTGAAAAGAATTACAAAAAAACATAACTATGAATTAATATCCAAAAATAAAAAATAAAAACAATAAAATAGTTTTGTTATTACTATAGGTTATAAACTTCCTACGACACGAATTCACGGAATACAAATCACACGTCTTCTAAATCAGCATATTAAGAGATTTCTAAATAAATACACCTTAAAAATTTCTCAGATAGGTGAACGATTTTTTGATCGTTTTTATGTAATTTAATTTATAACTAGATGTAACGTTAATATTTTATCATGCGTATAATTTAGTGGATAGTTTTGTCAACAATACTATCCACTATGACTATGATAATATCAAATTTCTTTACAGAAGAGCGAGTATAAAACAATATCCGATGAAAGGTAAGCCGAGTATCATGCGATGACTCATCACGCAGGCAACCATTTAAGTTCTCACGTTTACCCCCCTCCCCCACCCCTAACGTTACATAATTTAACTCGAAACATTTCATCAAGAGATAAAAGAAATTTTTCATGAATACGTGTTCATTTATTTACAAATTAATGTAACATAAACAAACGACTGTAAAACTTCCTCACATTTTTTTGTACATAACATCATCTACACACACGTAATGCACAGTAAAAGAAAACTCATCAAGAATTAATACAAGTAACTTTAAATTTTCAAACAAGAAGATACAGAAATATCACTTAAAATATTTTTACTAATTTATCAACCAAAAAAAATATAATTCACACAGTTACTCTCATTCTTCCTGTAAAATTAATAAATATAAATAAACAATACAAAGCGCGCGCACACGCTTGAACCAAACTAGGCTGATTCAATAATGAAAAATGGTATAATGAAATTATAAAATGACTCAACAGGGTGGGAAGTAAATTTGTATTATGAAAAGTTAGAACGCTAATTGTCCGATCGGTCAAAATGAAATCATTATACTACAGGAAGCTTCTTACAGACGTAAAGGTTAGTACAACATTAATTACGGTAAACGTCATGAAAGAAAAAGCTTGTCTTTGAGGATAAATTACGAACTACTAGATGGGAAAAATTGGTTATAAACGTTTATAAAAAAAATGCTACTTCTTACTCAATCACGCTCTCTCTCACACACTCTCTCTCTCTCTCTCTGTCTGCCTGCCTGCCTGCCGGTGTGCGTGAGTGTATTATTTAATATGTAGTACAAAAACAACCCAAATAAGATTATATGATAAAATGACTTCATTAACTTAATACAACGAATTATCAAGAATTTTTTATTTTTATTTTAAAAGTTGTTTTTTTTTTCAATTATTTACATTAATTAAAAGTTTCTGTACAGATTAACTACCATAATATATATTTATTTATTCACAACAATAAACAAGCCGTCGCGCGATAATAATAATATTTTTTTATAATGAATAATAAATTGTGTGACGTGTGTAAGATGCCGTGCCTGATCGGGAGTCGAACCCGGAACCACCAGATGAAAAGCAAAGACGGTACTGCTTGAAAATATTATAGGAACTTGAGAAATAATTTTAAATTACGATGTAATATTTTTATAAAGGCTGAAGATTATACATGAATCGAGACTGTAAATTACATAATCCATAATATTTAATGTCGTGTGTAACTTGTTAACGGTAAAACGAAAATAAAAATTTCTGCTGTATACTTTAGCTATAACGAAAGTACAAAACACTGTAAGTGTAGTGAATCGTGCGACACAGCGACAGTTTAGCTCGTTACAGAGTATTAATTATCGATTTTATAGTTGAAATTGTTTCATCAAATATCGATAAAAAGTCGCTCATTTAACTTAATTATCACGATGTAAGTAAATAAAACTTCTATAGAATGTAACAGGACGAGTTTAGTTTTTAAGAACTCTCTTAATTAAATTTTAATTAGATTAGAACTCTCTAAATTAGATTTTAAAAGTAAAATCCCGTCTTCAAGCTAATAAATAGCGTTCATTGAGACCTATGTAAAATGAAAACTCAAAATTATAAGTATTTTGGTTTCCATAGATAATCTATTTATACGTTTACACCGTTTAATTAAAATCCATAAACACCTTAAAGAATTAGTCGTGTAGAAAATATAAAACTCATAAGCCGAGATACGAAAATACAATTAGTTTAAAACAATTTATTTATTAACTAATTGCACTGTACACGTAAACTTTTCAATAGATTTACTAAGAAGATGCCTTAACAAGTCACCGCATATTAATATTTTCTTTACTCGGTTCTGTTACAGAATTATTATCGATACGAATTTCTTAATACAAAAAAAAATTGATTTCCCCAAATACAGAGAGCAATACTGAAATGCTCAACGAATATCCGATTTTATAACGACGTGTAAAAATGAATAACTAAATTTAAAATACAAAAATAATTTAAAGCGATAATTATCTCAATCTTTCTCAGTTTTGAAATATAATTTTTACCTGAACCGGACAGATTATCTATCATTTGAACAATTAATTATGTTGTTTACAAGAAACACACAGTAGCTGTCCGTTTTAACTGCTGATTATTCACGACCCAAAGCATTTTAACTCTATCATAATAATTAAACACCCATGTTTCAGGCGTGAGAAAGTATATTTTTTGCATTCCTCACGATTCTACTGCATTTATAGGCAACAATTTTCA
Organism: Lycorma delicatula; assembly: GCF_047948215.1. Taxonomy (NCBI): domain Eukaryota; kingdom Metazoa; phylum Arthropoda; class Insecta; order Hemiptera; family Fulgoridae; genus Lycorma; species Lycorma delicatula. The sequence continues at coordinate 155,850,189 of NC_134457.1, read as the reverse complement.
GCAACTCTTACGAATTAACAAGCAACAAATAATAGAGTCTCATTTTTCATAAATAAAATAGAAAAAACCATCAAAGTTAATAATAAGCATTATGAAAGGTTTTTTAATATAATCTGAAATCCTGAGTAACGGCTAATAAAATACGCTAACTATAAGAATCATCAGCAACTGCAAGGGGAAACTAATAATAATGCATAAACCACTCAAGAAGTTACATATATTCTAAAATTTTCTGGGAAGTTACGGAAGTACTGTACTCCATTTAACAAAGTGTAAAAAAAATAATAAATTTACTTTTTTAAAACCTGTCATTCCCGTAAAATGATGTATAAAAATTTTTTTTTAAAACCCAGATGATGCATAAAATAAATTACAAAATTATTCCACATGAAAAAAAAATTATGTTTATTACAATCAGTAAAAGCTATTTAAAGATGTTAATTGAAATTCTTGGCCATGTTACAAACTTCTTACAATAGAAAACCGATTTATTTTGACATTTAACCTGAAGCTAATGACCACATACCACGCTACTCTATCCTGTTGCATTTAAAACGTACAATTAACGTATATTAAAGTGCACCGAAGGCAACTGACCTGAATGATTTACACAGCTATAAATATAAAATGGGTAAAATATTTCATCGACGATTAAAAATAAGATAAAATTTTCAAATAAAACAAGTTAATTGCAAAACTTAAATCTAAGCATTGACGAATTAAGAAAGTATATGCCTTAAAATAAGGCATTTTATTACAACCTCTAAACAGATTAAAACTGTTAACTGTTCGACAGTTTTAAAGTGACAAAAAAAAGAAGAAAATTATGGCAGATAATTAAAAGATAACGTGACGATTTCGACAGGTTCAATTTCGTTACCTCTCATAATAAACACGGTAAACATCGATTACCGACCGATTCATCAAGCGAAAAATAAAAAACGTTTTCACGACTTGTACACGTTTAGAATTTAAACCTTCCCGAATCGATAAGATTTAAAAATTACTTATTCTTGATTTATTTATTTATCTAAAGAATTAAAAAAGTAGAATATATGGAAGCGGTAAAACTAATCCTGTGCTGAATTATATGTTAAATTAAGTTAAAGCATAACGTGGTTAAATGCCTTTAATAATTGATAATTTTTTTTATTCAAAGAAAAAACTGTTCAAAAAGATCTGAAATTTCAGCGAACACAATCAGTTGGATTTCACAATCCAACTGTTTGTACACCCCCTATATTTTTATAATTGTTTTCTGATTCAGTTAAAGTTATATAAAAAACATTCTATCTATCAAACCTACTCTGTAACCCATTATTCAGAAAAAAATAATTAAAACGATTCTACGTAGATAGGTTGAAAGAGTAAAAACTTAAATAACAGCTTATTTTCACAAAGGTGATTTTTCCAAGTTCTATAAAATTTTTCTTTATGTTTAAGATTTATAACAGCTGTTCACACTTTAATAATGCTTCAGTTACACCAAATAGTTTTAAAAATCAACTAGAAATGTAAATCAGTTCAAAAGTTATTTCTCTCTCAAAAATCTGAGTAACTTTTTTTAAATTTATTAACGATATTTAATTCACCAGGATTTCCAATAATAATATTTATAAAGAAGAAAAAACTGAGAAATATTAAAATCAGAACAGTCGTTGATGACATTTACACTTTGTTATATTGTATCCAGCGATTCAAAAAGGACTTCACAAATTTAAAAACAAATAAAGTTTATTGAGAAAACTTACAGATTCGGTTGAGGCCTCATTTAATAGCAAAACACATCAAAGTTTTGACTCACGTAATTAATTATTACCGAATTGGCCACCAGTTTTGTTAAAAAGAGATAGTTTTACTGGTGCGAAACGTGTTCGCGGTGTTTATGGTTTCACGATTTTCCGTCAGCAACTGTAGTTCAACGTAATTTTCGAAGATAGTACATGTTGAGTACGACGTTGAGTACAGTAGGGAGCCTCCTAGTAGGTGTACAATTTAAATTTACTCTTGGTACCAAACCTTCGTTTAGACAAGTTTTTCTTCATAGAGACGATGATGACCACGCAATTACTATCAGCGAGAGGGGGAACCATCTAGTTCGATATTTTCTTGATACTCGATTCTCAGGTCGATGAATCGGTCGTGAAGGTTCAAGGTACGCAACAGCCAGCTCTCTCCCTAAATTTGAACCCACCGATATTGTTAAGCTAAGACTTCGAATTAAAGCTGCAGTTGCAGAGGTAACGTTCGACTTGCTGTTATGAAATCGACGTTCGACAGTCTGGAATGAAATCGACTTCAGGTGGAATGTATGTCGCATTACAAATGAAGCCATATCGAACCAAAGTAAATGTTGGGTGAAAAACTTGATGTGTTTTTCTATGAAATGAGATCTCAACCGCATCTGTAAGTTATATCAATAAATATATGCTTCTGAACTTGTCCTTTTGAAATCACCTGTTATAACAAATGGGGGAAAAATAGTAGTCCTAGCTAAACAAACGGTCAGCTCTGTTGAAATAAATTAAGTTAATCGAACGTATGAGAAATACATAAAAGTAAGTATTCAAACTCAAAAAGAATTATTTTTATTTTCCAAAAAATTACACAGAGCAAAATCATTCTTTGGTTATTTTTCTCGAATTTCGTTGACACCAATTAGATAATGGACACCAAAGGATAAAAATTATCGCGTGTTGCAAACATTTAAATCATTTTAAAAGATGGTAGTGCCATCCGTAAATGTTTTAATAAAAACGTACGCGGGCTGTTGCCATATATACGTCGCATTGCGTGGTACATAAATATCATGCACTATTCGACTGCATCTATGGGCTTTCGTTTTCTTACCTCATAAACATATACTCTATTCTAAAGAAGTTCATAGCTGACAGTACTTACGACAGGCGCACAGAAGTATTCGAATTTATAAAAATCCGTAAAAAAGAGATCCGATTAAAGTTTTACTGGAAAATCTTAATAAAGAGTTTGAATGTCTGTCGTTTATGTTTGTTTGATACGACAATATAAACATTTTAATGAAAATGTCCCAATTTTAAAAAATGTACGTAAATATTCTTTATAATGCCACGAATATTCATTATACTCTAACAAAATAAACTAAGCGGTGAAGGAAACTATTTCGCTTACCGTGAACGTATCACACAATACGTACTATTTTAATATTTTCTTGTGTTTATTTTTTTTTTTCAATAAAAAAAGTATCAAGTCTTCGATTTGACAAAATATAAAACATAACTTAACAGTCTCAAAATTACACAAAACGAATATCAACCTGCGAATCGGCAATACAATGCAATTTACAAAAGCCGTACACCAGATATTTAGAATAAACCGACTCTAAATTAAGACATAAATTCTTTTAAAACACTACACAAGTGACAATATTCTATATAATGGAAGAAAAGTTAGCACACGATAAATCAAGTTAAAAGACGATTAAGCATTAAACCTGGATTAATGCTTAGGAAGATTAAGCATTAATCTTAAGGACCACGCATTAAATATCCAGCAATACTTAGTTTGGTTCTACGATTCTTTTTATGACCGCATGAAGACAATTTTCCACACATTTCTTTACTTTATGCAGAATGAAGATGAATCGGCTACAATCGAACATATAGAATGTATTTTGATGAAATACTAGCAAAGATAAAAAGAAATGGCGGAAACAAACACACACACACACACACACACACACGCACGCACACAATCCCAAAATACAAACTGTGAACTCCTCCGAGCAAGTAGCCAATCCTGCTTAATGTTGCAAGCAAAAAGATGTTATAGAAAGAAAGACGACTCACGTTATTGGCCAATAGGCTAGAAAAGCGGGTTGTCGGAGTAAGGCTGGAGGTATCCCCGAACAGCGGGCGTATCCTCCCTCGGGGTTATAGCAAAACAGCGTTTGCAGCATAGAATTGTTAACGAGAAATTTCTTAAGAATTGTAAGCACGCTTCGGGGGTAAAAGTTAAGCTATCCGAACTGATTTTTTATTTTCTTGAAGAAATTTAAAGTTTTTTTCTGTTACGGAAAATAGATATGAATAAAAAAATACGGTAATTCAAGCGGTGAGACATCACAATGATTTGTAGTTTACAAAACTATAAAAATTCATGTATGGGATATGAACAATACGTATTTTGGGTCCTAAATATCACAAAAATAAATATATATATTGTTACTGTATTCAGTAGTAGACTACACATATTTATGTATAAGCTGCAAGTACGTCAGATTGCCTATACTAAAATCAACATGACATACACAAACACTCGTTTTATATACCTGCCGTATACACACTTTTTCAATATACAATAGATGGATGTTAAAAAAGAGGTCATATGCATGCATCGCCACGTAATAATAATATAACAGACCAACAGCGAAGAATAACGAATAACGTAATAAATTACGTTACATCATGCATAATAATATAATATTGCAACTACTGTTATTGAAAAGTAACACCAGCGAACATCAAACGTACTGGAATATTATTTGGTAACATATAAATATTGGCTTCAACATCAGAACACGTAAACTATTACGTAAAATACACATTTTCCAAATAATCGAAAAATGGGAGACTGGAGATTTTTATCATTTTATAACGATTAAATCGAACTGTACATCTACTCATTTTCAATTGAATTAACAATTAATTTTTGTACAAGTAAATATTTACAAAAAAAAAAAACAAAAAAACAGTTATATATGGTTAAAACATGTTTCACAGATATACAAGAAATAATTACGTATGATTATTTTGTTTTAAAGAACAGTAAATTTTAGTCAGAAATCTCCGTAATTCTTTATGATTAATGAAAGGAGAAAAATTAAATAGTATAAAAATACTACCAAACAGAATTCTATATAAAGAATATTGTATATATTACAAAAAAATACTTAATTCAAAATGCAAAAATCTTTCATCTAAACATTAAATTTCTTTTAACATTAAACATGTAAACTTTTTTTATCTATATAGTAATTCAAAATATAATAATTTATCAAAAACATGCTCGCTCCTTTAATAAATTCCAGTAAGTTGCTTATTTTGCTTTAATAAAAAGAAACTATTTCTTTCATATTTGTACGATAAACTAATTAAAAAAACGTCTGTAGGATATTAACATCTTGAAACATTTTCTAATAAACGACCGCCAGTTTGAAATAAGTCGTCTAGTAAATTCTACCTTTCTTTCTTTTTCCTGTTTAGCCTCCGGTAATTACCGTTCAGATAATACTTCAGAGGATGAATGAGGATGATATGTATGAGTGTAAATGAAGTGTAGTCTTGTACAGTTTCAGTTCGACCATTACCGAGATGTGTGGTTAATTGAAACTCAACCGCCAAAGAACACCGGTATCCACGATCTAGTATTCAAATCAGTGTAAAAATAACTAATTTTACTAGGACTTGAACGCTGGAACTCTCGACTTCTAAATCAGCTGATTTGGGAAGACCCGTTCACCACTAGACCAACCCGGTGGGCTGATAAGTAAATTCTACTTATCTTGTTGATAATGAACCCCTCCTTCAAAGGATATCTTTTTAAGAAATTCGAATTAGTACCTTTACCATATATTAATCAGAAACCTCCCAAAATCTTTACTGAGATCATTTACATAAAAAAAAAACGCCTTAAGCCAAATCTTTGCTGAAATACGAAGATAGTTAAAGAAACATAATTCTAATCGCTTAAGTTAGTGGTTCCAAAACTTTTCCTAGTCGCCCTTTTCAATTAAAATTATTATTTTTTACTTTATTAACATTAAATTAATAATTATAAATGTCTTGGTTCAATACATTACGAAGCTTTTACAATATTTTGTGGCGCCCCTGTGAAGAGGCCACGGCGCACAGTTTCGGAATCACTGATTTAAGTGATGAATTTCTAGAAAGCCCTTTGTAGCAGATGGCTACGTAACAGAAGATAACCATTCTGACAAGTTTAAACTCTTCAGTCGTTAGGATTAAAAAGATAGGGAATGATAAGTGGAGGGAGTCAATCATAGATTTCCAACAAATAATAAAACCTGTAATGCCATACAGTCTGAAATTGGAGTACATTAGATAATTTCTGAATACAAATTATGAATTCATATTTGGTAAGCAATATATTTGAAACTCCTATTTTATCAACAGAAAAAGAAAAGATAATTAAGATAAGTTAGTTTAATTATACGCTACTACTCGATGGCAAGTGCATCGCACATTCGAAATTCTAGAATAGAGTAATAATTACTAGGCTTAGTAGCAATTCGTTTCGGCTATTTCCTGCTACAGTTGGTCTTTACTACATGCTCCGATCGTGTATTTATGTCATATCAATTGCAGTTTCTTTCTTGAAGAATTTGCGTTTAGGTCATCATCGAGCAAAGAAGTCAAACTGAAAGAAACTTTAATAAGGATTTGTTAGTAAGGATAATTAAAAAAATTTGAAAGTTGAAACGAAAGATTCAATGATTCCTCACCTTTAAAATATAGTTTGTTACAGCAGATGGTATTGAATAAATTACAATTCGAAAAAGAAAAGATCCTGTTGGGATGTTTGAAAAGGAAATTCCATAATCCAGATCTCCCTACCATACCTTTTTTTTTTCTTTAGCCTTCGGAACCACCGTAAGGTATTACTTCAGAGGATGAATGAGGATGATAAATATAAATGCAAGTGAAGTGTAGTCTTGTACAGTTTGAAAAGGAAATTCCATAATCCAGATCTCCCTACCATACCTTTTTTTTTTCTTTAGCCTTCGGAACCACCGTAAGGTATTACTTCAGAGGATGAATGAGGATGATAAATATAAATGCAAGTGAAGTGTAGTCTTGTACAGTTTCAGGTCGACCGTTCCTGAGTTGTGTGGTAAATTGAAACCCAACCACCAAAGAACACCGGTATCCACGATCTAGTATTCAAATCGTATCAAAGTAACTGCCTTTACTAGGATTTGAAACTTAGAACTCTCGACTTCGAAATCAGCTGATTTGCGATGACGAGTTCACCACTACACCAACCCAGTGGTGGGTTCCCCTGTCATACCGTGAAATTACTGGAAGTTATCTCTAAAATAAAGACCGTTTCATTGTAAAAAAAATATTCTGAAATCTGTATAAATATTTTTTATTTCACTTAAACTACATACCTTTCCTACTTTTCTATATAATCGCTACATGAATTAAGACATTTATCGTACCGATACACTAGCTTCAATGCACCCTCATCGTATTCTTCTACCCCCGGTCAATTTAGCCATTAACAACATTTTTAAGTTCAACATCACCCGCGAATTGCTTACCACTCAAAACGTTTTTCAACTTCCCAAACAAATGGTAATCATAAGGAGCTAAGTCCGGACTACATGGTGGGTGATCGTAAATTTTCTGTCCAAATGTTCTCAATAAATCACGTGTCGGGCCCATAACATATGGACGTACATTATCGTGCAGCAGGATGATGCTCTCGGTCAGCCGCCCACGTCGCCGATTTTGAATGGCGCGCCGTAACTTAAAGTAAAGTTTCGCAGTAGGCTTCTGCATTTTGCTTCCACGTGGCATGAAATCAATCAGCAGTATGCTAAACCGATTCCAAAAGACCCTGGCAATTAGTTTGCGTTCAAATGGCTGTGGTTTAACCTTTGCTGGTATGATTGGGGACTGAGGATGACGCCATTCACTTAACTGCCGTTTTATCTCTGGCGTGTAATACGAAATCCATGTTTCATTGCTGGTAACAATTGAATTAAGGAACTCATCACCTTAATTAAGGCCTCATCAAAAACTCCAAAGCAGATTCCATTCGGATTTTTTTATGACGTTCCGTTAAGATGTACAGCACCCAACATACACAAACCTTTCTGAAGCCTAAATGGTCATGAATAATGCGACCAATAACAGCTCTTAAAATATCAGTAAAAAGAAGGGCCAGGTCGGAAATCGTAGGGCGACGATCTTTTCTGATTTCGTCATCAAATTTCTAAACTTTTCACGCCATTTTCGGATGTTTCTTTCATTCCTTACATTATCACCGTACACAGTAACTAACTACCTATAAATTTAAGCCGGCTTAACGTTATGATGGTTTAAAAAACGTATGACTCCACGTATTCCATAGTCAGCGGCAACAATGATTTTCCTATTCATTTTATAACGTAATAACTCACACGTAATCAAAGATACTACAACGGGACAACTTACAGACAACAATGCAGTGTGTACATTACTAGCGTGGCCATGAACGACACAGGTTCGCCAACCTTAAGGAGAGAAATTTCCCAGCGGTCTTTACTTTAGAGATAGCCCTTGTATATCTCTTACTGAACTGCGTTTCTAAATCCTGGCATCGTGAACGACTCAACACCGATTCTAGTAAATTTTTCATTAGCTTCGCATATAACCTATACGTTTACATTAGTATATTCCTTTTTAATTATCCATTCACCTGCAAACAGAGCGGGTTTCTTTACCGAAATATGAGTACAGTCTAATGTATTTATTACAGCCGAAATTCGAAAACGGGTTTTCCATGTCCCATGTTATGTTAGGGAAATGAATCTGCTTATTTAATTTTTCAATAATACGATCCATAATTTACATTCTTACGCACAGTGAAGCGATGAACTCAGTTGTGTTTAGCTATATAGTATTGGAATCCTGGATCGCTGAGAAACCGTAGGAATAACACCATTTTCCTCGGTGAAAATGCTCCTCTTCTCGTCTAACATTTTCATAACGCAATAATTTTTCCCCTTGACTCCATTCCTCACATAATTTCTTTTCTTTCTTCCACCAACTTGCATAGGCGTAATCACGGTTTTAACCAAACGTCACATGAGAATGCTACCTTACAAAAAAGGTAAGTAATCTTATTACTCGAGATTTAATATTTATATGAAAAAAAATCGAATAAAAGTTACTACTATTACTACTACTACTATTTCATTTTATTCAAATCAACCAATATCATTCAAACACCTCATCATCCTTTATTTACATATTTATTACTGTTTTTAATAAATAATTTATAGTGATCTAATATAAAGAAAAATATATTAAAAGTACAATAAATCTTAAAATAAATATGAACGGGATACTACCTGCTCCTTAACAATTCATAAATATTAAACAGAATAAAAGTAAGAAGCAAGATACTTCCTGCTAACTTCCGTATAAACTTGGCAATAAAATAAAATAATGTACAAAACCTTAAAACAGTTATTGCAGATTTCATTTTTTTTTTTTTATTTATTGAGAAAAAATCTTGCACATTTTAAACCAGTTTGCCTTACAACAATGACTGTTCTCCTTATTCAGATAATGTAATTCAAAACAAACAGATGGTGACTTTTTCTCTTGACACCATTTATAACTCTTAACCTGTGACTAGAGTATCATTTGCACGATGTAAGTTTAAGTAAACAACAATGATATCAATATAAAACCAGTAGAATTACTTTTTAAATAGTTTTTTCCCACCGCTACTATAGAAATATATTCGTGCGTTTCAAACAATTTAAACTGAATAGAACTTGTTATCCGAAGACGGTTAAGTATGATTTTATTAATTAAATATTCGATTAATTGTAATTAAAAATAAATCACAAATGCAGAGAGTTTAAAATAAACATTACTATATACGTATTGACTAATGAATTAGAATCTACATATGAAAAGCGAAAATTAAATGGCTGAACAGAAAATTAACCGCAATAACAATTAAATAGATTACTGAATTATGTTAAGAAAAAACAATAGACAAATCAAAAAGAAAAGATTATAAAATCATTAAAATATTATTGATTGAAACATGTTTAAGAGAAGACGACTCGTTAATTTCAAATATCGATAATAATATTTTAAGACACTTTCTTGTTGACCTAAATAATCAGTACTTACGGATTTAAATCGAAACATAATTACGCATTATTTTTTTTTAATGTATAAACTGGACATTTAAGGTAGTATAATACAAAAAAAGAAATGATATTCATAAAAATCGAGGAAAAAGACCGCTCCTGATTTGCAAATAAATTTAATTTACACGTCGATATTAATACAAAATGTAGAGAGCAGCACTAAACATTTACACAACGAAACATTTATGAATTCTAAGTAATAATTTGATTGCACTATTCATTAAATCTTGAATCAAAAGATTATTTACACTGAAAATTAAAATATTCCAACATAACATAAAATGATGCGTCCCTGATTAAATTGTGTAAACTAATATAAGTATTTTCCACAATAAACACATAAAATTCATATAAGAATAAAAACAATAACTGACACTCGTACGAATACTATTAGACGACTGCACATTTATAAAGTATAAAGATGCAATCGTCACGGAAAAATCATGTTCTGTGACTGTAAAAGTGGCGACTGCAGTCTTACCTACTTAACTTTATTGTTGAAAATAAAAATATATAAAAATCGGCTTGGAATGAAAACTCATACAAGACCATGAATAAATAATACATTAAATTACTTATAAAGGTTTAATAACTGATTTTATATAAATTCCGAAAAGTTACGTAATTAAAAAAAATAAATATACTGCAAATTCAGCAAAGGATGGCAAGCGGGGGCATTTAATTAACTTTTATGCAGCTCTATTATTCCGGGAATGAATTTCAGTATTATTTTCTTCGTTCACAACAACCAGTTACATTTTTATAGATAATACAGGGTCATTCACGGGAACCAGATGTTTTTGAAGTGGGTTGTACTCGGGCGTTCGTGGTGGGAGGGGCACGTGGCGGGTGTCTGACGTTTCCTTTGTTCATAGCATTTACATTTTAGTCGTTGAGATGGAGCCGTGGACGCTATACCAACGCCTGTACGCGTATGACAGTTTTGTGCGAAATGACGAATCCGTAACTACTGTTCAGCGAGATTTCCACGGTCAGTTTATTATCCATCGTAATGCAAGTGTTCCTTCTCGTAACACAATATTGCGATGGGTAAACAACCTTCGAAAAAGTGGTTCAATATTGAAGAAAAAACCACTGGGTCCCCGACGAACTGCTAGCACTCCGGAGAACGTCGAACGAGTAAGGGAAGCCATTGTCAGAAGCCCACGCCGCTCTATTCAGAGGCATTCAGCAGCGCTTCAAATGAGCACAAGTACGGTAAGACGAATTCTGCATACAGACCTGCATTTCCATCCTTACAAGATAGCCGTCGTGCAGCAGTTAAACGAGCAAGATTTCATGCAGCGATTACAATTTTGTCGACAAATGCTTACTATTTTTGAAGAAAATGAAAATTTGTTATTGTTAATGAGTGACGAAGCCCATTTTCATCTGAATGGCTTCGTCAACAAACAGAATTGCCGGTATTGGGCAGAAAGAAACCCACAACAGCTTCACGAGAGACCACTTCATAGCCCAAAAGTGACTGTCTGGTGTGCAATAGGAAAAATCGGTGTTATTGGACCATATTTTTTTGAAGAAAATAACGCTGTCGTAACTGTAAAAGCTGATCGTTACATTGCGATGTTGAATACGTTTTTTATCCCTGAGTTACGAAACCGGGGAATCGATTTTCAAAATGTGTTATTCCAGCAGGATGAAGCTACAGCGCACACAGCGAGGGCAACGATGGCTGTTCTCCGTAACTTGTCTCCGGGAAGGATCGTTTCCAGATTCGGCGACATTCCTTGGTCCCCTCGGTCCCTTGACTTGAGTAGTTGTGATTTTTTTCTGTGGGGGTTTCTGAAATCGCGTGTGTACGGGAATAAACCGCGTACATTGGAGGACCTAAAGATCGCAATTCGTCACACGTCACCCAAATTGATGTAGACATTCTGCAAAGAATTGAGGCCAGTTACCGTGTAAGGCTACAATGTATTGCCCAAAATGGATATCACTTGCCGGACATAATTTTTCGTTCATGAGTAAGTAACAAATGGTTTGATTTAACAAGTGTTTCATTACCAATAAAACTTTTTTAAGTAAATATTCAATTTTTTATGATTATTTTAAAAACATCCGGTTCCCGTGAATGACCCTACAAGGACCTTACAATGCTCACCGTGGTCGGGAACAAACTCTCTCCTGAAAAATATACAATTAAACTTGTAATTAAGTGAATTTATCTGTTTCAGTCTAATTGTATATCGATCAGTAAACTAGTAAAACCGTATAATTAGTAGGCCGTAAAAAATAAAACTTACCAGAAATAACTGGTAATTACGATACTAGAAAATTTGAATTCGATATCCAATTATTTTTAACATCTTTCTTTCTTTTTCTGTTTAGCCTCCGGAACAACCGTAAGGTATTACTTCAGAGAATGAATATGTATGAATGTAAATCAAGCCAGTTTTGTTCAGTATCATCAGGTCGACCATTTCTTAAGTGTTTGGTTAATTGAAACCCAACCACCAAAGAACACCGGTATCCACGATCTAGTATTCAAATCCGTATAAAAGTAACTGCCTTAACTAGGATTGGAACTTTAGAACTCCTCACTTCGAAATCAGCTGATTTGCGATGACGAGTTCACCACTAGACCAACCCGGTGGGTTATGTTAAACATCGGTCCGACCATACTTTCACGGCGGATTACTACGAACTCGATAAGATTATTATGGACTATGGAAAAACTTCATCGATAGAAAAGTTGGCATAAAGTTTTAAGTTATAGTGATTCACAGGAAAACCAAATTATATACACAACGGTAACAATATACGTAATTTTTCCCGTATATATACATTAGAGTGTGCCGACTCCAGCAGGTAATCTAGGTTATCACTTACAGTATGATGACATTAGAAATCTAATATCACCACTGTGTACAATAAATCAGTAAAGAAAGCCAACGGAAAGCCACCTTACTTTTCACTTCGTTATGACGAGCGTGGCAAACGATGCTTGTTACTTCTTAGAATAGCCATTTTCAGGGGAGATCAGTTACATCAAATCGGTGCAACCGTCTGTTATGGAATCTAACAAGCATAAAGGAAAATCAGTCGGAATTAATTATAGCAAAAGTAGTCCTACACATTTCAGTTGTGTAATGGATGTATTGAGAGATTATGAAGGCCAAAACCTTTTCAGTATTTTATGTTGCAGACTATTTATTCTGTACATGTGCACAAATTCCTTTGTTCTTTAGGACTATCAATTAAGAGTCTTACAATAAATATTTTTAATCATCAATACCTGATTTTGCCGTTACAGAAGTGAAATCAATAGTACAAACGAATAAATAATAATTAAAAACTCGGTTTGTAAAAAAAATCAAGTATCTCGTATAGTATATTAACGCATAATGGACATTTCTTGGAACGAAACGTTAGAATGGCGGATTAATTTCTACTTCTTGTAACAAATTTTATATAAAACACATTTTCGAAATTGTATTCCATGTTCGTATCTAATACGTTCTACAAAATGCGGTAAGAAGGTTCTGGCAAACTGAAATCAGGAACCACCAAACCTCAAGACTAACCGTCGCTTTCTCTCTCTCTCTCTCTCTCTCTCACACAAAAAAAAACTTAACTTGAAAGAACAATTCCATTACATCAATTTTAATAGATTAAAACTTATCACTGGGAAAATTACAACCAAATGCTAATAAGGGTCAATTTTATTAATAATTAAGACTTAATAAGAAATTAAATTACAAAGAATAACAACATTAAACACTAATTTTAGTTTATATCTACTATACGTTAGAAGAAAATTATATAACAATTCTTCGATAGACGTAAACTTACAGGGAGGTGAATAATGTATATAAAAACGGACGTAGAAAAAAACACTAAGTGGAATAAAAAAATAAAAAACTTTTTTTTGTATGTAGAAGATACCGGTCGCGTAGCCACCCTCACGTACATCGATTTTTTTTACCCTCGAATACAGATTTTATTTTATAGCACGGTCTCACGCACAGCCCATTTCAACTTTTCTTTCCAGTAACAAATACGCGTCGGTAAATTTGAGAGGGCGTATAAAGCGATTTGTAATCCTATAATTTAAAAAAAATAAAAGTAACTCATTAAAAATGATATCACGAAACAAATATCCTTTAAAAAACCACAAATAACACAAAAGAAAACAAGAAATATTTTTAAATAAGAAATAACAACCACAGAAGAAACTACAGATATACAGTTACAAAAACAAAAGAACAGATTAAGATCTAATTAACTAATAACATAACGAAATAAGGTTAATAATATTAAAAAGAAAAGTTTATATTTTCATTCAAGGTAAAAATAAACAACTATCTTAGATACAGATATTATATTTAAATACTTAAGCGTAACTAATTAATGTATCGTATTTTGGATTAAGCAACAGGATATGACTTTACATAATCGTAACTAGTCGATGTGTATTATTATATTCCCAGTCTAGTTAACCTCTAAAACAGAATTAAAACGTATTATACCTTCCACCTAACAAACGTTTTGTTTATTTAATACAATAAGCGATCGTTTAATATTCAATAGTACAGTATACACCGTACATTTTTTTACAAGTTAAACCATAAATAAACATTGCTTTCGAATCTAAATATCTTAATATGCAGACACATTTAACAAGCCGGCAGAGTATAGAAATTATACTACAGATACAAACATCACGCACACATTTTTATTTTACTAATTTTTATTATTTTAAATTATACACCCTCATTTTTAAAATGAAAAGATTCTTTTGAGGTACTCCAGCAATATTATCCAACCAATGGGGGGGGGGGGGGGATCTGGTTGAACTGTTCATACTGGAATTTGTAAATATAAATATCATACTATACTTTCATACAGTACTTCTATACGACACGATTCTGACTAAGGGCGAGCGATTTCCTTAAAAAAGTGTACTAGACAATGATTTCTTCACGGAAAATATCTAGTATCGATTTTTTTATAGCAGTATATAATATTTTTAGTTAGTTACAGCTTATTACTCGCTACGACTTAACCGCTCACTTTACCGCATCGTTTGTAACAGTTTTTTTTTCTCAAACGATAAGTAACACTGGGAAACAAAAAATAATTTATTTTTGTCTCAGGAAGAAAAATATGTAATTCCAATAGTATTTTTAATCCTAAATTCAAATATGATATCGGTTTTTCCCCATCACGCAAGGGTTTCCGAGGGACAGACATTTATAATTTCAAACGTTTTACTACGTTCTGCATTCTTCTTTAATATGAAGAATGCTTTCTGCATCCTTTAATACTTTCAGCGAGTCAAATATTTGACTCGCTTAGAAAGTAAGAAATGACCATTTTCTGCTATATTTCGCCTGTGGAGCATCCCTCTTGATGGTTCAACAGTAATCGGCCAGTATATTAGGATTCCATTTGCCTTGATACCTCTTTTCAATAACTGAAATCTCCTGAGGAAAGTGTTCCCCGTGCTCATCGCTCACTGCGCCAAGATTTTCCGGGAAGAAATCTAGGTGCGAGTGCAGGAACTTTTAAGGACACATTACAACTAAAATTTTTATAAGATCTTATAAGATCGTTGACAATATCATGATAATTTTCCGCCTTTCGACTTCCCAAAAAACTCTGAGTAACATTTTTGAATGCTTGCCAAGCTGCTTTCTCCACTGGATTCAATAGTTCTTCAAACTTTTCGACACAGTAGTGACATATTTGTGGACCCAAAAATATTCCTTCTTTGATTTTTGCATCACTAATTTTAAGAAACTTCTGTTTTAAGTACATGAAGCCAGGAGTATTGTCTATGGTCTTGACAAAATTCTTCATTAATTTGATATGAAACAGAGATAGATACACATTTTCAGGATTACACAATGGGTCATGTTTCACTCTTCTAACTGTTATTTCTACTTAACATACATTAAAAGAATTACGTCAAAATCAAAAATCACACCTCTGAACCTGCACAACAGTAGCAACGCTATCCTTTAAGTTAGCTCATTTGGTTCCATCATATTTACAATGCTCTAGGAGCTTTTACTTAACAATGGACAAATTGACGAAAAAGGTTTTAAAATATTTAAAAAAAATTAAAATAACAAAAAAACTGTGGGTGATGAAAAAATTCCGAGTTCATATTTGAAAACAGGATAAAAAACTGCACTAAGTACACCTATTGGTACTCGAGAGACAAAAACATGTTAAGCAATGTAATCATAACCTATCACAAGATAAGGAAAAGTCGTTCAAATAAACACTTCCTTATCGGCTATATTGACTCGTTTATTATCTGAAAACTACTTTTGAAAAGTAACTTGTTACAAAAAATAAATTTACGCCGGTCGACCAAAATTATTTAAACCCGGGTACGGATATTTTTATTCAAGAAGAATTTTTATCACGATATAAGCCCGAAAAAGACCTTAATCCCCCTTCTTGGTGGTAGCATGGAATTTCTTAAAATTCTCTATTTCAGCTTAACTTGTTCCGTTCCACGCCAGTAGTAATCTGTGCATCGCGACTAAAAGCCGCTAAATTCGTGGAGAGATTGTCTGGGATCTGTCTGAACTCAGATCTTGGAACAATCAGAAATTATTTTTTTTTATCCGGAGGTTGTACGAAACACCCCACTTGGATGCTTATCAGATAAATCCTGGTAATACATTTTGAAAGTTGTCCGATAAGTAATGCATAAGCATATATGTTTTACTGTTCGTATTCTGTACTAATATAATACCTAAATACAAAATTTTCTCACAGATATTTACGCTTAAAATACAACTAAAATTAAACTAAAAACATTTTTTAAACATCTCTTTGTTGCTACAAATAATGGAATTATTTCAATCATGATTGAGGATGGGGAGTCCCGCGAAAGTACTTTCATGAAAACTTAAGGTAGGTATGTCGTATTTCAATATTCTGTACTACGTGGTTTATTTAATAGAATTTATATAAATATATACAATTTTAGATTCTACCTTTAAAGTACGCAGTATATAAATAAATAAACTGAAAAAAGCGAGGAAAGACTTTCTTGCATAAATAAAAAGATATAAGACTGTAAGACTGGTTTATATTATTTAATCAGAAGAAACGTTTTTACACTTAGATTGAA
Source organism: Lycorma delicatula (assembly GCF_047948215.1). NCBI lineage: Eukaryota > Metazoa > Arthropoda > Insecta > Hemiptera > Fulgoridae > Lycorma > Lycorma delicatula. The sequence continues at coordinate 155,833,135 of NC_134457.1, read as the reverse complement.
TAAAAATAAAATATTCAAACAACGTTCATAAAGAATTTCTCTCTGGTATTAGTCTATATTTTAAGTCACTCTATTCTATCTGAGGAAACAAAAAAAAAAATCTACTCGAGACCGATCCGCAAAGTAAATGCTTTCATTTCGCTTCACTACGTACAAATAAAAAATTGCATGAAAATTTCGTTTTCATGTCATTTTTATCTTCCAAATATTAAAAAGCGACTGAATTTGATAAAAATTACTACTATTTAGATGCATCTAAAATAAAATTCAATATAAAACTACAAAAATTAGAAACCCATTTAAAGTACATTCGCGCACGCGAGTACATTCTCGTGCATAAATAACAAAGAAAAAACTACGTTTTATACAGAATGTTTCATTATATATTCTTTTTATTTAGTCTCTTTTAGCTTATTAAAAGAGCATTATTAGCTAAATTATGTTCATTTGTAAACGTTAAAAAACAGTACAAATGACTTACGAGTAACATCGTTCCACTTTAAGACATGCATTTTTGAAGAGCTTTTACTTTTTAAAGCCGTCGTGACCCGGTTTCACCTTATTCCAGCAAATACATCACAAACTCACATAAAACTGAGAAAAAAAGATATTTATAAAAAAATAAAAAACTAAGAACATTACACAAAAAAGAAAACTACAGAAAATTTATTAAGCGATGTTTATATTTCTTAATATTTTGCAATTAAATTAATTACGATAGGTTTCTTTAAGTTTAGAAATCAAAGTCCAAATTTGTTAATCGATAATAAAATCTTCGTATAATACGCAAATTTAACTTTTGAAAAATATCATTTAATTTTTACAACTAAATTTCGAGGAATATGACAGAGTAAAAAAGCTTGTAACAAGAACTTACCCCAAGTTAGGACATCGTAATCTATAACACAAAATATTTAACAAGAAATAAATATTAAAAATTAAAAAACACGACTGCCGAAAAAAATATTGCTCTTTTGGTCTGGTTTGGTTCCATCGTGATTCTGTATTAACTAACAAATACCCCGTTTGAATTTTGAAAATCTGAGGTTTGGTTGAGAAGATATAACAGCATTTCCGAATAACCGTGACCTGTTAGATCAACAGTATACCTGATTCATGCAAAAATTAGCCTTTAACCTACAACAAATACTCCTTTTGAATTTCGAAAATCAAACGATTGTTTGAAGAGATATTATAAGAACACCCCATTGCACCTCCCAAAACAGCGCCCTAGGGGCACTCCGTTTGCTTCCAGTGGATAGTGAACACCTCGCACGAGGTGTCTGCATCAACTCACCATTTTAGCCTCACACGCAGTCCCCACGGAAAGCTCATTATTATTACACAGAAATTTTTTTAATTTATTTAATATTTTAACGTAAATTTAATTCTATTATTTTTATAATTTTATTCGTTGGACTGATCTGAATCATTCAATTTAAACCCAACTAATTTGGTGATAGAGGCTCACAGTTCACAGTACATTAATTCAATTCATTAAAGTTTGTGCATCAACCTGCAAATCTCCACTACTACATATATTTGTATAAATGCACATATATATATATATATATATATATTCAATTTATGTAGCCTATGACACTCCCGGAAACATAAGGATTCCAATGCGGGGTCATTCATCAAAATCTGTTCGGTCGTTGAGCTGCTACGGTGGTACAAACATACATACAAACACCCTAAAAAAATTACTCTCCTTTTTGGGAGTTGTGAAAAAATAGTAATTACAAAAATAGCTACGCTAAACGGTTACCGAACTTGAGAAACTATATATAACTTTCATTTCATTATACGTATTTCAAACAAATTTTAGTAATTCTTACAACGATGTCCAATGTGATAATGGCGAGAATCCACCTGTTGGATAGATTAAAATATTTCCATACTTCGAACAGATAAGATAAAACAACTAAGAAATTTATTTTTAAATTTTATTCTGAGATAATTCACCAACTTATATTTTTAAAACAAAATTACTGTTCAACATGACTCTCTGTGACCAATCAGCCGCATGGTGGGACAGTTAATTCGATGCAAACTGTTAATGACCAAAAATAACACTGACACTTATAAATTCAATTAAACGTCAACAAATATTAGCGGTGTCTTACAGCAACATAATTTTACGGATTGAGAAACCTACTTATAATATTAGGTACAGTAAATACCTAACAAATACGATTAATGTCTATTTTCGTCTGTTTGCTTCAATAAAAGACTGATATTTAAAAGTTTTCATTTACATTTTATTGGCTGTACTTACATTAATTTTTTCGGAATTAAATTCTCTACACCAAATCTTCCGCATTTATTAGTCATTTAATAAAACTATTACAAACCCCAAAAACCTTGTTTTTCGACACCGAATTTTGTATTTTACGTCGGATATCTTAAAAACTACTGAGTTAATAAAGTTCTGGGACTTGTTTTATCCTATTGCCCGGCTCAAATTACATAAGAAACCACGAACTTTACTCCTTAATTTAAACTCAAAAATTACAGCAGGCCTTCTTCTTATTAGAAGAGTTGAAATCCGGGGGAAAGCTTTCGCTAGCCGTAACTCGAAAACAAAGCATTTCCAGATGTATGTTTATATGAACCTTTTTCATTATTTTCACCTGTAGAACAAGTCCTGAAAGTTTCTCCGTTTCTTCGTGGGACACTCTGTATAATATAATACCGTAGAGGAATTCTGTACCTTGAAAAATTACCAAATCTGACCGGCATTTGAACCAGCATAACGTTCTTAATACGAGAATAATTACCGTGTTTTTCTAGACCCCGAGTAGATCAATTTTGAATGCATATATTTTTTATTAGCTTCCGAATAATGCCGTCGGGATGAGTCTCTATCGAGAAAAAAAACATTCAGTACGACGAAATATTTATATTCCCTCAAATTCCAGTTTTTAATTAATAAAAATTAAGAAAAAAAACAAGAGAAATTTAGAATAATTTTCGAGTTTTAGTTATTACATAAAATATTATGCGTAAATTATAGTATGCAAATAAAAACCACCGCTACGTAACATTATTATACAGAGATTTTATCATGAGATTCACATTAATGTAACATTACTACAATTAATAGGTTAAAAATTATATCCTATTTCCATTACTACAAAGTTTTTAACCCAAGCAATACAATATAGCTGAGAATAAAATTCAATACTAGAACAGTAGAAGTTAAATCTTCATTCCGTAATTGGAAGAGCACTTCTAATAACTATTTACCCGATGCGGAAATATTGCCGCAACGGGCAAACAAGATCGCTCAGCAAATTTAAAGTTTCATAAGGCGATGAAAATCAAACGCACAATTCTACTCTTCCCTCTTCCTCCTTATATTATGGATCGCTACTAAAAACAATTATTAGAACAATAAAGTAATAGAATAAGGCTGACAATGAAAAGGTTGAACTTCCCTAGCGAATAAAACTGAAACCTTCCTTCAGTTATGAAATCATAAATTATCACTACTCTTACGATATTTCTTATTTTATCGTTGAGCCTAATAATTTGTTTATTTCCATATAAGAAAAGTTAATCTAGAATAATTATTTAACGATTAAAATATAATAAAAATCAGCACACATTCAATACTTCATTCTTAGAATCAAAAAACATACTTAAAAGCATCTCAAATTATAATATTTTGCATTATTTAAATAAAAATAAAAACCGATTTAAATATTTTCAGATTTACCACACTAACGCTCTGATATAGTCTGAAAACTAATCCCAGTATGATAATACTTAATTTATTAAAAAAATAAAATAGTTTAAAAAGATTCAGTTTAAAAGCTGAAACAATAAAAAGTAAGAAAATTTTATACAATATTTATCTTTCAGGGGAGGGGGTTCTATGAATACTTATTACAATTTTTTTGAAGATATTATCGATGATATTTGTACTATATTTTTAAAATTTGAGAGAAAGTAAATTTTTTTACTCTCTCTCAAATCTTTTAAGTATAAATCACTTTCGAGATATAGTACTTCTTCAATATCTTTCCCATTCTGATTAAGCTTTTTAAAATCTGAATCTGGTTATTATAATAAAAAAAAAGACAAAACCTGATTTTTTGTTAATTTTTCTAGTCGGAATTGTTGAATAAAACTAGCAGAATCACTTAAAACAGAACCACTTTATCAGTTAAAACATCTACAGCTAAAAAAATGGGCGTGTGATTCTGATTTTTGCTTCGTCGCTTAAATTTCATTAAACTAACGATTAATAAGTTAGTTTGATATTTCCATTATCGCCACACCGTTCGATTACATTTTCACTGCTTGGAAGAAATGAAATTTATTGCAACACTTCATTTGCATTACACTATGCATTACACACGGTTTTTCATTAACCAGGACCGTAGGACCGTAGGTGAAAGTACAAAAATTTATCAGGGGATAGGCACTTACTATCATGAGGCGCCTTGACGTTCTTCTGGGACTTCGCTTCCGTTCCACCGAAAATTTTTCTAAATATTAAACTCTTTCAACTTATTTTTTTATCCCTTGTTCGCCGAGTATTCTGTGGATCTTTGCTAAATGCCTCCATTGGAACTGCGCTAAGGAAGTGGAAACCTTTAAAGTTGCTAGGCGATCGGAGCTGGAGTGATTTGGAAAATGACTACTTTCAACCGATGGCTGTAATCTATGACCGAAGTGCTTATCTGCTAAAGCCTTGTTTCTCAATCTTTCCTTACACATACATATCAGTTCCGACTATCGCCACTTTTGAATGTCCTGAGAACAGGTCCCCAAAACTAACTAAGATTACTCCGTTTGCCTTTTAGAATACGAAAAAAGTACTAGATTTCAGAGCGATGAGTGAACTTTACTTTAGTCTCACTTACCTAGTAATAACACGTTTGTAGTGTTTGTCAGTCGTTAAATTTGAGTGACAAATCGTAATTCAACTAAACTTTTCAGGTCATTCTTCTTCAAGCTTAAAAAAACGTATGTTTCTTGGTCAACAAAAATGATCGAGAACTTAGAACGTTAATTTTTACAATATTGACAAGATCCTACAGTTAAATATAACTGAATTTTGTTTTTGTTAATATCTTCTTTCCCTTATTAACGGTAAAATCAGTTCGTGTAAATACACAAAAAAGATTAAGGAATTTTTTCATATAAAGAATGGTTTTTGAAGCCATGTGATGTTTATAGCGATAAAAAACTAAAATATAAACACCACAGCAACATATTTTTGTACTGTATATACACGATATTTATTGTATAGGGTCAAAATACGATGCAAACTTATTTTGAGTATAAATAAATATGGATTTCTTAATTTCAATATAATAATCAGAAAAAAATAATGTTATATAAACATAACTATTCTTCAATCTTATCTAGCGCTGACTGAATCGTTGTCAGGTTATAAACGAGTGATCCACTGGTCTATATATTGTTACACACCCGGTGAAGGTGAAGAATTTAATAAAAATTTATGTTTTATCATTATTTTATTGATAATTTGTATTCCATTGTTTTATTATTACACAACTTATTTCGCTAAAGTATTAAAATCTACAAGACTGAAAAAAAATTATTTTATAAAAATAAAAAGAATTAAAATTTTACAACGTAAAAAGAAATGTGAAAACAGTACATAGGTGAAGAATATATAAAAAGATGTACGTTATACCTACGTAATGAAATAATAGTAGCCGAAATAATAGCTTTGAATTATCAGCAAAAAAAAATATCGTGCATCCACAGACATAGTCGTAAATAACCCACACATTTCTATAACTGTAGGTCACAGGTCACGGTCACATTAACACGACCACATTCCTTTAATGGACATATATGAGATTATACGTTAGCGGAAACGTACGTATAATAAAGAGGAACGACAATTATTTACAATTGAATATTTCACAGAAAGTTTTATTAATTTTTATTTAGACCGTATCATACATACGTAATTTAATTTAGATTTATTTTGTTAAAATGTGTAATTCAATAACTGTATAAAACGCAGTTATATATCTTATGTACTACCACTGAACCACCGATTCTTATATATGTAATGTACTAAAACGTAGAAAAAAAACTGTAGATTTCAAAATACATTGTCAATAAGCTAGAAAAATGAAGATCCTTCGTGCAGCCAAGCAGACAGGTGAAGAATGAAATGGATAATTTGGCGTTAAGGAATGGCGACCGTCGTCATGAAGAACGAAGGAGGTATTGGACCGCAGCGGAAATACAAGACACAGGCAAGCGATCGGCAGTTAAGCGTAACGATATAAGAGCATACAGAAACGCTGCTAGACAAGAAAGGACAAAGTCAGCAATCGCATTACTGATATCCAAAACCGAGAATAATATTCTCCGTGGAAAATCTATTTCGCTGAAATAATGGATAGTATATGAACCGCAGACACGGACCCCGCAGTAATTCTATAACAGATTATAGAGAAAAAAAATTATATCAAATTATGTATTTATATTCATTAATGCGAAGAAAACTAAAATTTTTAAACACCGTTAACATATGTAAACATATGAGTTTAAGGACCTTCGGTAAAGTTTTCGCATTCGATTATTTATTACGAGTTAAAGCAGAACAATTAGGAAGAGAATGCAACTATTTTAGAATACTATTACGAGAAAGGTTATAAAAACGAACAGCCCACCTCCGTGGCGAGTAGGTAGCGGTTTGCCATTTCATGCGGAGGTCCCGGATTCGAATCTCAGTCATAAATGTCATTCTTTTCATACGCTACCAATTTCCACCGGGCTAATGACTGTAGCGGCTGATGTTCGCTAACGGACAGCATTAATTATCTTTGAACATCTTAATGAAGTAGATCCAGGATATATTTCTTTCTTTTTTTGATTCATTTTTAACTAAAAAAAAAATTACTGTGATCGTGAAATTTACCAAAATTAAACTTTTTGACACATTTGGATACTTAGTACCACCAAAAATCCATTTAAAGGATTTAAAAAACTGCCTGAACGTGTGGGCCTTACAATTCAGGAAATTTTTACTTTTGATAGACCAAGAACAATCCGACCGTTAATTTTTTTTAATATGGAATCTTATTTTTTTAAAAAAAAGAGAAAAATTAAATTTTTGTTCTGTAAGAAAATCAATATGATTAGTCTCTAAGCACATCTAGAGTAAAAAAACCGTTATAAATTTTTAATTTCATTAATTTTTTTTGTTTTATTTTATTTGCTATGCAGCGACTTTTCAACACAAATCGGTTAACTTATCAAGAAATACAACTTTAAACTATAACGATAATTTTATTATTAAAAATACGATTTCTTTTTATGATAATCATCTCTACTTTCATCTAATACAGAATAACTAAAATAAATATATAACTTTTAACCTAAATAGATTTAATATATCTAATTTATCGATTTAATAACTTAATATCACAAAAAAAGACATCAGATTAATAAATAAAAAATAAGAAATAAGAAGTAAAAAACTAGTTTTATAGACAGATTTCACCAAATAACTAACAGATCTGACTATATATGTATTTAAAGAATTAATTTATATTAAATAATAGCAATTTTAAACACAAGATCCTGTGTTTAACAAAAATATTATTTATACAACTACAATTTAATATCCGGATTTACATGAAGAATATATTTCTGTAATATTTCGTTCCAACCGATTAAGTAAAAATCATTCTATGAAATGAATATCTAATTCTAGATTAATATCAGCTTAACAATTAATAAAATGTAAAAACAATTTAAAAGACTGTTATAATATATAACTGTTATAAAATATAACAATTTAAAAAAAATTGTTAAATTTTTTAACAATTATATAACCGATATAACAATTTAAAAAAAAATATTTCACTGAAAATATATTTTTAAATGAATGAGTTAAAAAAAACATCATGTATATATATATACATGATGAAAAAAAAAAACACATTGACATGTATATATATATATATATATATATATATATATATATATATACATGTCACCAAATAAGCTTCGAAGCCATGGGAATATGAAATGGAAATTTTGTAGCGTATGTAAAATGCCCAGCCTGACCGGGATTCGAACCTGAACCTTCGAATGAAAGGCCGAGACGCTACCATTTATTAAACTTTTAATTATCAATCTCTGAAGATTAAAATAAATAAATCGGTATAAAATTTTTATATGATTATATTTCAATTTTATAAAAATTGATTTAAATGTGGAAAAGTGAAAGAGAGATTTGCACTTCATACGTGGGTACCGAGAAGTCAACCCACACAAAACAACCGACATACATACTCAAAGCGATCAATCTAAGTTTGAAAACATTAGAGGTGGAAATAATAAAAGAATAAATCGGGCGGTAATTTTTATTCTTTTATTTTAGTGAATGTAATTGACCGTGGTGGTGCCACGCATCCGGTCAATAAAATTAAACGGTCATTCTTATACCAGTCTATGTAATACGTTTAATAATTTAATAATTACCACGGCTTTATATAGTAAACTAATAAAACCGAATCCCTCATTCATTGTATTAAGTAAACAATTTACTTACTCGTAATAAAAAAATCAAACCTTCACTAAATCAAGAGTTAGAGTATCGGTAGGTGTTTTTTATCTTGCAAGTATTTGCTGCCAATTTACTGGCTGAACCAAGGAGGAGAAATTCATATGAAAAAATTCGATCTGTACAATAATAAGCAACTGTTTAAAAAAACCGCTCTGCTTTGTACAACATACAGATTATTATTTCACTAGCTTTTCGTTTGGATACTACTTATTTAAAAATATATACTTTTGTGGCTACATTATTTCTTATTCTGTTGATTTTACAATACCAGAAACATTAAAAAACGAACTCTGTTTTGAGGTGCAAAAATTTTATTCCCGACTAGTTTTTCATAATAAATCAGCGAGATAACCAGTGGCGGCTCGTAGCTAAAATTATTAGAGCGGGTTCTAAAGAAAATTTTTTTCTGGATCTTTTCAAGGCCGTGGTTAAAGTTTACTGTAAAATAAAAGAACCGAAAAAATGAATCAAATAAAATAACTGGAAGCAGGATAATAATCTAATTCTATACATCACATTCAAGAATTGTACAAGGTTTTTAAGCACACTGTGCTTAAAATCCGTGTAGCGTGTATTCGGTTTATCAGATAAATAATAAATGTCAATACAGATAAAATTTTTTAGTATTATTCAATAATAGCATAATAAAATGTCCGCTTAAAACTCTATAGTCCAATGGAGCTTAATTTAAATTTCTATGTACACAGCAACAAATACATTCGGTTTTACTAATTACCTTCTCTTTCGCCCTTACAGCGTATCTTTGGACAGATTTGGCAATCAAAGAGCCTTTGCTATCCTCCATTTTTTTATCACTACTGAAGAAACAACTAAACCACTTTCATATTCCTTCCAAAGACTTGAACTAGAAAAGGGAAGAAACAAGGAACGTTCCATACACACGCGGAGTAAAAAAAACTATCATCCACCAGCACGCCAGGGTTGGCACTGCGGGAGTGACAGTGCTTTCTCACTTGCAACATCGCGTGCAGCTTCCTATGTGAGCATACGCAGAACAGCCAAACACCACGCCGCTGTGAAGCGCACAAAGACTTTTCATAAACCGGAGGATGGCTAATGACATAAAGCTTAAGGATGATGTATTGTACAAGTATAAAAAAAATGACTCGTTATATTAAATGTTATCGATAATATCTAGTGGAAATAGAGGAGGATGCTGTAGTTCCACAGTGTCTACACACGAGCCGCCACTGGATTAACCTTAATCCTATACAAAGACGAAAGTATATATATATATATAACAGAATGACTAATAAGAAGTGGCTGAATGGAAGTTGAGGCGTTTTAATTGAAGACAAAAAGTAAATTATTCATAAAAAAATAAATTCATTAAAAAGAGTTACGCTGTAACAGAATAAAAATAACGCTGCTTTATTTTTAAAAAAAACACAATACTTTGAACAATATTTACACGAAAAGGTTACTCAGAACGTAAAAAATAAAAGCCTAATTAAGGTAATGGTTGCGTAATGAGTATTCATTAATTTTCTTTAAACCGAAGATGAAAACACATTAGTAGATGAAACGTAATTAAAAAAAAAAAAAAAAAAAAATTCATTAGCTCTAAAATTACCATTTTTATTTTAATCTACGTAAAAAAACCTATAAAACTCAAAACAAGGACGGAATATATAAACAGACATATAAACAATGTCTGGAGAAGAAAAAAATTCAATTAGGAAATCGGCAGTTTACGATGAACTGTCAAAAAAATAAGGTTGTAAACACCAGCAAATTGTTAACTACTCTTACCTAGTATCTTGGCAATCTCCACAATTTTAATTTTGTAAGTATATGCCAAGTCAACCGATACAAAAGATAAGACTATAATGCAAATTATAGAAAGCGTAATAATATGAAGACTTACCATAACTTTTTTTTTATTACTTTTTTCAAGGGTATCACTTTTATTTTCCAAATTTAATTTATTAATACGGAGTCGGATTTATTTCCTTCCCGTAACGCAGTAAAATCGTTCTGACTTGATACGATTTAACGCCATTATTTAAGATAAATACAAATCTAGAAATGACGAAAAAAAATTTCTAAGTTACAAAAAATATAAAGACCGCAGTTAGTAAACGGAAGGCGCCTGATAAAAAAAATTAAGAATCACGCTAAATTATAATTGTTGAGATATAATTAAAAAATCAAGGAAAAAACTTTAACGGTAACAGATTATTAAAACACAGATCACGGAGATGTCTAACGTAACAAATGGGCTGACCTAATTATTAAACAAAGGATTTCATTACATCATTAATCATGCGGAAAATATATCATCTTATAATAGCAAACAATCTATAAAACCGGCAAAATTAATTAGTTATGAAATAAAAATTAATTGAACGTTTTATGTAGTATAGCTTAATTAATTAATTAATACTTAAAAAAATCATTTTTTATAATTCATAAACACATCATAAACCTGAAAAGAATGATGATGTAAATAAATCACTATTAACGGAATCGAAATTCAAACATCTGATAATCTATAATACTTCATTTAACGTAATTAAATAAAATTAGTCTTTTAAATAAAAAACTGAATTAAATTTAAATTTAATAGATGTGTTTTATTACGTCAAAATATTTTCAATTGCATTCGTAGTCAACCGTAACATCAAGAATATATTCAGTTCACCGAAAGAGGAAGAACTAGCTTAACAGGTAAATACATACAAAACTGATAAATTACCGGTTTTTTTAACGGAACCTTTTTAAAGTTACTACGAATGTTCTAATGAAATGCAACATAATAAGAAAATTCTCAGATTTAAAATCCTTAAAACAGTATTCTTGAACAAAATAAAATAAAGTGCCATGCCTGACTGGGATTCGAATCCGGAGGTCTCGTCGAATCCCGGTCAGGCATGGCATCTTTTCATACGCTACTGATTCCACCAGGCTAATAATCAAGCTGTTTATGCCCGCTTTCATAACAAAAAATAAATAAAATAAGTTATTTAAATGTTGTTATAATTGTAAAAGAAAATAGTTATAAAATTACTATAAAATAATTGATTATCAACATAAAAATTCTAAGATAAAATAAAATTTCCATTTTTGAATGAAAGATTTGAATAAAATATTTAATAGTTCAAACAATAATACAAACAGGCAAACAAAATACATTAGTTTTATATACAACAAATAAATTAATAATTTAATACGTAGTAATAATACTTCTTAATCGTAATTTTTTTTTATGCGACTGATAAATGCTTGTATTAAATACATGCATATAAAAGTTCAATTTTTACATGCATATAAAAGTTCAATTTTTACTTGAAATAATATACAGTAATTTTTCAAAAGATTATTCAGATTAAATATCTTTTTTATTATTTCCTATTGTGTATGTTGCAATCAACTAGTGAACGATAATCAACCTCTCCCCCATAAAGCATAACATGTAAATGAGGTGTAGTCTGTACAGACTCAGCCGACCATTCCTGAGACATGTGGCGATCAATTGAACCCCAACCACCGAAGTACATCGGTGTAGTACTCAAATCGGTATAAAACTTTATTAGCAGATTGAACCTTAGAACTCTCGACTTCAAAAATTAATCGGCTGTTAAACAACTGATCTGCGACGATGAGATAACCAATGGACTAGTTTGGTAGACCAAATACGTTTCAAAGCGAAAAAATGAATCTTGTCTATAAATCAAATTAAACATTTTTGTAAAATGAATTTTGGCGAACTATAGTCAATTTTTTTTAATATATTAGGCTACGGTCGTTCCACACCCTAGATTTTATTGTTAATCGAATCCAATCTCGTGACATTTCCCATTCCAAGAAAAAGATAAAAAAAATACAAGTAAATAATACATATCTTATCGCTTTAGTGATATTTTATATTCACAAGCTACCGATAATTAATCGTATAGGCTACCAATAGATGGCGATTTCCTTAAAATTAACTCGGTGGTAGTTATTTGTTAATTTATTTTATTCTATCTGCATTTTATATCATTTTAAACAACTTTTCTTTATACAGAATGTTTAACTAACTGGAACGTACCCAAGAAACATATGAACCAATTTATTCAGTTATATTTACGGACTAAACTATTCAAAGCAAAATCATATTTAACTATTGCGCCCTTTACATATGTTTGATTACAACAGAATTTGCCTTATATAAATAAACGATCTTTCTTCAACGGATCATTTAACTTCGAAAGAAACATTTTAAATCGATGGACAAATTTAAAGGGAGTCACTTTTGTGGGTGTTTCACACTTACATTATGTTTCTTCAAGGGTGCTCGGACCGCTGAGCACTGACTGTATCGGCGCCTATACATTACTCTATAGCTTGCTCTTTTATAGATTCATTTTTATATTATATGTCTTGTAACTGGCGTTAGGATAATTTAAATGCATTATAAAAAATAAAAATAATTAACAGATTTTTAATAACGTTCTTCAGGACGATATAAGCTTGTGAAATTTCAAACACATAAGATTGTTTCAAAGGAAGTATTCACTACACATCAGCACAGTTATAACTTTTCAATAGAAGAGGTTCAGAAGTTAAACAGAATAAAAATAAATCATTATTTTCAGACTATCTGCAAAAACTGTAATCTTTATAGAGCGAGCGAGCGGCGACATAAAACCGAACCCATAACGTAACGGCTGCAGAATCTGTAGGTTAGGTTGAAATGAAATTTTATGAATGATACGGATAAACGAAATAAGAAAAACATAAAACCTAATTTTTAAATGTTGCATTTATTTATTTACCTTATTGTTACAAAAGATGTTCAAAATGACAACCCTGGGCATCGATGTACTTTTGTGTTCGACTGATCATACCGAGTCGTCTGACGTAAAACGTTGTTGTCAATTGCATTGATTTCTCGTTGAATGTTCACCTTCAGTTCATCAATATTGTGGGGATCAGATGCATAAACTTTCTCCTTTAAATAGCCCCAAATGAAAAAAGTAGACAACTCTGGGGAACGTGGAGGCCACCGTCCTCTACTGACAGCTCGTTCGTTAGTAAAAGCTGCATGAACGCAATTGAGTGAAACGTTTGATGTGTGACACGTTGCTTCGTCTTGTTGGAAGAAGCTGTATTCTTTTTCATTATCAGTTAATTGCGAATAGAATTCTTCGAAAATTGTGAGATAAACTTCGATAAAAAAAATTGGTCCCACTATACGATTACAGGAAACGACACACCAAAGACCAATTTTCATATCGTGAAATGGACGCTCGAATACCTCGTGAGGATTCCTCGCCATCCAATACCTGGTGTTCTGCGAATTAACATTGCCGGATAAATTAAACCACGCCTCCTCTGACGTAAAGTACGACATCGGGTCTATCTGTCCACCAATGTTTTCGAGAAGCCGGTTCCAATAGTCAAGTCGTTTCGGTTTGTCTGTCTCCTTCAGTTGTTGCACAGTTGTAACACGGTACGGTTTCAATTTTAATTCATGAAGAATTTTACGACAAGATGTGTCACCAGAATGGCGTACAACAGGTACGCCATTCATAAACTAAATCATGCATGCTACTTTTCGCCGAGATACAGGCATTCGGAAATTTTTCTACGAATACTTCACGTAATTCTTCAAACGATCCAGAACGAAAATAGGCCTCAACTATAGTTATCCTCTCCTGGATTGAATAAGGCATTTTATACAAACACAACTGCACCGGCAATACTGCACTGCAACAAAATATATACTGCATTGTAAAGTAACCACCTGACAAACGGCAGCAACAATCAGTAGTAACATATACATCCATTAGTCGCGCTAGTTGTGTGAGAGTCTTTCATAAATAGTGTTGGGTAGCGATTTCATTACGGGTTCGGTTTTATGTTGCTCACCCGTGTTAATAAGGTAATAAATTTTGAAGAAATTTTCAAGCACCAAAAGTTTTTTTTTTATAACTGAGACAAAGAAAGCAAAAACGTGAAGATGAAGTTAAGGTTCGAAAGACTACACACGGAGTTGCGCGTTGAGAAGTGCACTAAATTCAGTTGTACATTTTTCTCATTCTTTTATATTTAGATAAATAAAACTATATCATCTTTCTGTGAAATGATAAACATGATAATAATACGACTTAAAACACTGCAAAGTAAATGGCTACAATTAACCACAGTTATAACTAAAATTATACTTGACGCGCTGTGTCTTTACAGATGCGTTTGAAGCGTAATAATTACTTCATAGTAACGGTAAATAAATTCCCGGCGGTCTTATTTTACTTCCCAATCGCTGTTACGTTAACTTATACAAATTTATATGTTTACTGATTTTTTTTTTAAAAAATGAACGAATACTAAAGTAACCTTTTTTAACATAATTCAATGCCCGAGTAAAATACGGAAAATTCAAAAACAAACATCTTTTATTAGCTATATTATAACTAAAAACTTCTGTTGCACTCGCCCAATTTTGGTGTTTTTAGTCAGTGGTTTTCTAATATTACATATTTAAGTAATTGCTATATTACTTGCTGCAGAAATGAAAGTAACTAAACAATATTGGGATATCTCGCCAACCATAAATATTACATTATTTGAAAGATTAACGAAATTATATACGGTCTGTACAAGTCTGGCTTGCGTATCAACCTGTGGATAGCTTCTCGGGTCCATCATGGTCTTAAAAATAATACATAATCGGTAATAATTTTTTCAAATATTCTTAAACGGCTTTAGAAATTTTTCTAATTCGCTTTATAAAGTGTTACAGAAATCTAAATAATTCGTATTTTTTTATTCTAATAACTGTTGTAAATTCTGAACTTAATGGACTAAAGATGAAACCGATACCAAAAAAAATAACCGAATAAAAATATACGTCCTTGAATCTGAGAATATCTTCTTCGAAGGAGAATTTATGCAGGAAATAGTGTACTATATGGTCTTATAGACAACTTATCGTAAAAATGGACAAAAATATCGGGAAGTTTATTAACAATAATATTTAGTTGCTAGCTAACTTTATAAATAGTACATAATTGAGAGAAAAAAAAACCGTTAATTCAATCTTTGTGAAAAATTTTTATAATTTGTATATACGAGGTTTGAGGTTCTAAAGGGTTCTCAAGCTTCTTTTGTCGTATAGAGTCTACTATACGCCACAAAAAACAACATAAATATATGGAACAACAGGAGCATTACTGCTGCTGTTTTTATATTACGGTTTTAGTTAAAATTACTAATCGGTTTTACTTGAGTTGCGGAAACGTATTTAAGATGTTAAAACACGATTAATTCAAACTGTTTATTTATTTTATACATCGATGTTGTATATTTTTAAAAATTTATACACTCGAGATAAGGAAATAAAAATATAAAAGCGATTAATTCTACAGGTTATTCATTAATGTAATGCTCTTAAGCGGTTGAAGGAGAAAATGGAGAGTAGGGTAGTAATAATGCATTAAAAAAAAACAAGAATTAATACCCACTCACCAGTTAATTCCAACCGCTTTCAACCTAGATAAAGTTAATTTTAATTTCATAACGCCTTATTATAAGCGTAGACCTCAACGTTACCTAACTTTGAGGAAGGTAATGAAAACATTTTTAAAGAGTAGCCTACAAAACAGCATGTAAATGCGTTACCTTAATAGTAAACCTTCAAGACAACTCCACGACCACGGTCAACAGCCGGTTTTACATAATTTATTTAAGTTTTTCCCCCCTTTTGTCGTGATAAATTCTTGAGCTATAAGGAAGATAATTAAAATATAAGAAATGAAATGTGTATTTAACAATTGTAAACGGCATCTGAGGCAACTGATTTTTTTTTTTTTAATACCGACCTCTTCTAAAAAAATCTGTAGGGTACGAGGAACTACATCATAACTTCCTCGTACGACTATTAAATTACACATACACTTTTTTTTTTAAATGAAAAGTACATAAAATTTTAATACCATTCAAAATTATAATTTTCAATTAATATTAAATAATCAGATGTTTCACCAAATCTGATGTGGACACCATATGACTTCATAAATCTGGCACCGACGAAAATAAGTACCACTTATGATATATATTACATTATCGAACGGTATGAGGCAAAAAAGAAAACAAAATACTGCATAAATTTCAAAATACAGAAATACAGTACTTAAAATGGTAATCGGGAAAAAATTAATAATTCATCGATGCTCTTTAAAAAATATATATTTTTTTATTCAGAAGATACGTGAATACATTAAGAAACTTCTATAAAGAGCGAAGAGGAAGTAGGCATGCGTGAAACTAAAATATCCCTTTCAAAATAACGCGTAGTGTTACATTCACATGAAAGCTGAATTTGAAAAGGATTTCCTTTCTAAAAAATAGATAGACGCACATCGTTTCCACTGCGCGTGTACGAGCGAGCGTATAAGAGAGAGAGCTAGCGCATCCGTACTTTCTGTACCTTTTGAGGCTTCTTTTTTTTCTTTTTTATTATACGGTACAATAAACCGACTATAACTATTTTCCTCTCTTATGTACGACTATCGTTCAGGTAACGATATAAGAGGTATAAGTAAACTAGAATGAAATAAAATAATGTTAGAAAAAAAAGTTAAAAAAATGAAATAGACAAGGAATAAGCCTACGCTAAGCGGTTATTTAAATAAACTAGAAAAGAGAAACGCTCAGTAATAGTTTGTACGAGTATATATACAAAATTTAAAACCAGACTTGCATTTCGATGCTTAAACTTTCATCTTCATAAGATAGAAAGGAGTTATTAAACATATACATAAATACAAAAACAAAACATAAAAAAATTAAATAAATAATTTTTTTGTAGTAATACGAGTAATTCTAAATTATCTATTTGTTTTCCCTACGGTAACAACAGCCTACTTTAATTACAGCTATCCTATTTGGTTTTATTTTATAAGAAATATATTTTGTAGCGTATGAAAAAAATGTCTAAAACCTCACCCGGAATCAAACTCACATTCTTCCGGAAAAGACAAATGCTACGAAGATCAGCGAATCGGCTACTTCGGTAATAATTAAATACATAAATTAACGAGTAATTAACCGTATAAGCTCGAAGGTTGTGCTAGAAATATGATTCGAAATATTTATTTAACGTATGAAAAATATAAATTCTTACCGGGATTCGAACCCAAAACTTCGATAAAAGGCGAATACTCTACATTCCGCCACGGAGGTTACCCGCTCCTACGACCACGGAAGTCGGTAGGTTAATTCACTTCTAACTTTCGCTTTTTACTTTGGATAGAGACTGAACTAAGCGAGATTGTTATTAGTTTTTAATAAAAAGTTGTTTTTATTTTTATTCAGGTAGAATCAATTTTTTGTAATGTTCCATAAGTGTCAGTATTATTATAAATATCTGTTTTATTATTACCTCTCTTGCTCGTACTAAATGAAGGTAGTGTATAAAATAAATTTTTTTCGCAAAAAAAAGGACTGCATTAATTTTTTACTTTTACATTATTCGTCCCGGTCTTTCTTTCTAATATTATGAAGAACTTAAATCAGAAGTAAGGCTGCATTATTCAGAGTTGCTTTCTTAGCGAGTAAAGATATCCATCACATATCCAGTCCCAGTGATGAAAACGGCGATTATGTCGCTTACATGGCTCATCATCTCCATTTTGCAGTGATTAGCAATGCTAATACGGTGCAGAATTTAAGTTGATCGACTAAGAAGATTGAAAACCACCACTTCACTAGTTATTCTCGCGTAAGCCAGGCACGGAATCTGTTATTCTTGAGAACGGCTATGCCGTTTCATAAATGATTTTTGCGAGGTCGTCTACAATCGTTAAGTTTTGGAACCCAAAACACACGCGAAAAAATCATTATTTTGTAATTTAACTTTTTCGCATTTATTATTACAGTTTCGTTTTTATCGATCGATCATAAATGTTTAACAAAAAACAGCGCACAACTAGTGTTTTAGATTTTATATTTTTGTAATCAATTTTGAGCATTTTTCTTACTAATTTCAATTATTTCAGTTTTTATGAACGCGTTATATTTTTAAAAATTAAAAAAAAAATTCGACGTGGACACCAAATGACTTCCTTGAATGCCTATTAAATTACATACACAAATTTTTAAAAGTACGTGAAATTTTATTTCATTAATAACTTTTGATTTTTTTTCATATATATTTGTTTTTACTGTTATTACTGAATTATTATTTATCATAATTTTTTTTTGTTTTACAATGAGAGTTTAATAATACTATTAATAAATCAATATATTTAAATTTAAAAAAAATTAAAAAAAAAGGAATGAAGTTGGATTCGAACCGATGTCCCTTCCCCTTTTAATATCCAAATATTTCATTAATTAAAATTTCATTTGGCTATAACTCTGGAACCAGTGAGAATAAATTCCGCTTATGATAATATACCGTTGAAAAGCTCTCGATGAGGGATTATTACTGCAGTTAAGAAAAAATCCAAAAACCAATCCAAAATCCAAAATTTCAACATTCTACAGCTAATCGTTTTTGAGTTATGCGAGATAAATACGTACATCACGCCGAAACTAGTCAAAATGGATTCAGGGATGGTTAAAATGGATATTTCCGTTGAAATCTGAAAACCGAAATTTTTCGCTATCACATTTCCTTTATTTCGTACAAAAAAGTACAAAAACACATTAGAGAAGAAACGAAAAAATAGTAAAATATTTTTAATTTATTTAAAATATTCTCCGGGAAAAATGATTTTAAAACAGACCGATCAGAATAAACATAACTAAATCGTAATAAGATATTTTCATCGATGTACTTAGTCGCTAATGTTGAATGATTTTTGAAGTAGAATTTTATAAAAATTAGTCCCCGATACGTTTATTTGCAATTTATTCGTATATTCCTAACATGTACACCGATAAAAATTTCTAAGCACGTAATAAAATATAATTGAAAAAGAGGGGACCAGTTATGAAAGCAAGGTTTGACTAATTACTGGTAATATACAAATACATCATTTAAACTGCATATTTTTAAAATGTTAATGGTTAGAGAAAAAATTAGAAAATCCGTTACGCGACACGCATAGCCTCAAATCACAAAATAATAATCATGTTTTACACAGACTAATACATTCTATTACATCGTTAACTTCAGAACTTTCAGCTAGTTAAAATTACAGTTAATAATGTATAATATGTTACAAGTTGGAAACAACTTGTAACATTGTCTCGTTTCCAAGAAAGTTTTAAACTGTATTGCTATTAAAAGCGATTAGAAAAAAATTAACACTTTTTACTTCCTTGTATGAAGTAAAGGAAATATTGTGATCGCGAAAAATCTCGGTTTTCAGATTTCAACGGAGATATCCATTTCGACCATCCCTGAATCCATTTTGACTAGTTTCGGCGTGACGTCTGTACGTACGTACGTATCTCGCGTAATTCAAAAACGATTACCGGTAGATGTTGAAATTTTTTATTTATGATTGTTGTTAACATCTAATTGTGCACCTCCCATTTTAACTGCCATCGACCGAACCAAAAGTGTCTCAAAAAGCCCAAAATCTGCAAAAATTTGAACTTTGTCACGCCCAATAAGCCCTCTTTAAGAGATTTTCAAAGATATATTATCATAAGTGGAACTTAACTTCACTGGTTCCAGAGTTATAGCCAAATAAAATTTTAATTAATGAAATATTTGGATCTTACAAGGGAAGGTAAAATCGGTTCGAATCAGACTTCATCTCCTTTTTGTTAAACTTTTTTTCTTTAATTTCAATATATTGATTTATTAATAATTATTAATCAGATTGTAAAAAAAATTTAATAACTAATAATTCAATAAGCACGATAAAAAATCAGAAGTTATTAGTGAAATAAAATTTTACGTACTTTTAAATATGTGTATATATAATTTAATAGGCATTATTACATATGTGTATTTGTAATAGATTTGGTAAAACATCTGATTATTTAATATTAATTGAAAATTATAATTTAGAATCGTATTATTTTTGGATATTCTAAACTTTGCACGATGATTTCTAAATACGGGACGCAGATGTTATTAAATTTTATAGCCGGGACGGCGGTTTAAGGATGGAGAGACTAGTCGGGTCATAGGTCACATACGTCGTCAAGTACTGAACCGAATGAAAATTTTATTAAAACAATTTTTGGGCTCAGTTAAGAAAATAAAGATTTTCTATTATAAGATTTGGAAATCGAAATGACTCCACACATTTCCCGGAAAAGTATAACCAACACCGTAGCTATTTTTTTTTTCACCGTTATCAAATGGAAATCAGATCTTTTGTATTTTTTGAAAGCTTAATAAAAAAAAAAGCTAAAAGCTATTCTTGAATAAAATCTGTCAACCTTTTTATGTTTTAGCTTACCAAAAACACATTTTTTTTTATTAAATTTTAAAACTGCTTTTTTTGTACATAATTAAAATATTTTACACCTCTTTTTTTCTGTTTAGCCTCTGGAATCACCATAAGGTATTACTTCAGAGATGAATGAGGATGATATGTATGAATGTAAATGAAGTGTACAGTCTTCTTGTACAGTCTCAGGTCGACCATTCCTGAGATGTGTGGTTAATTGAAATCCAACCACTAAAGAGCACCGGTATCTAGTATTCAAATCCGTATAAAAGTGCCTTTACTAGGATTTGAACTTTAGAACTCTCGATTTGGAAATCAGCTGATTTTCGATGACGAGTTAACCACTAGACCACCCTTGTGGACCTAATTTTTTTTAAAATCTATCCCATGTTTGAAAAAAAAAAACGAAATATAACTTAAACTACTTTAATTCTCGTTTAATAACTGTTTCATTCAATTTTTTGAACCGCTTGGTTTAATCAGGTGATTTTAACTTTAACGTAAAATTATCTTAACGCAACCGTTTTCAATTTGCTTTCGGAAAACCTACCGAAGTAAATAACATATTTTAATTGTTTTTTCACACTAGATCTCATAAAACAAAAATAATGATTCGACCGTAAAAATATTCATCTGTAAGAAAATTAACGACATTACGCTAACAAGGCCGATCGGTTAAACACACTTAAAAATTATTTTCGTAGTATCAAGTGAAATACTACACCTAATATTCAAAACTGGGTCTTATCATTAAAAAAAAGAAAAGAAAAAAGAAGTAACTAAGAAAAAATAAATTCTCTTGATTTCCCGCAATATTAATTTCCTTTAGTTCTTCAATTATAAATCTTCCAAGTACAGTGTATTCTTATGTATGATTTAATCTTTAGGTACGATACGTAAACAGACTAAGGTCAAATTTCAAAACCTTATAATCACGAAATAAACTTAATTTTAGATTCCAATATTTTGGAAGCTATCTGAATTTTCTTCTAAGTTCTCAGCGGGAAACTTGTTGATTTCACCCGTTTGGATTAACAGCTATAGAAAGCATCTATTACATTTAAACTAGGAAAATATAAATATTCTTTTCACTGGATTTTAAACAAATGAAAAACTTACATGAAATAACTTCTACCTAATACGTAATATTGTTTAGCATTTATAATTAGATTACAGTGTTATTTTTACTGCATTAATACATATGCAATAGATATATTTTTTATGTGATTTCGTTGTTCTTATAAGTGAAATTACAGTAATTAGCAATTTTTACTTAGTAATAATATTACATATGTTTTATGTATTAACAGCAATTACAACAAAATTACTTCATTAAACGTTTTACAAACTTGCAATCAAAATATAATTTAAACAATTAATAATCAATTTATTTACTTTATCAACAACAACAGGGTGACGCCCTTTAACAAAGCTGACAATGGACGATAATGAATTTCTATAGTTTATGAAAAAATGCCATGTCTGATCAGAACTTAAACCAGAAACTCGGTTTAGGGTTATGAAAGGCAAAAATGCTACCAGGTTGCCACGCATATCCGCCTAATATAAATTTAAAAAAATATAAGGATAATAATAATGTAAATTTAAAAAAAAAATATATATATATATATATATATATATATATATATATATACATAAATGACTAAAAACAGTTTAAAAAAGTAAAAAAAATAACACAAAGAGCTATGCTAAATATCATTGAAATAAACTGAAAAATAAGAAAATGCTTAAAGGCTGTTAAAATAAAATATTTTTTATAAAACCTATCACTAGATGGCCATTCGATCGTTAAACATTCAACAGCGTATTGAGGAAATAAATAATAAAATTAATTATAAAAATTAAAAAACACGCCTGCCAAAAATAAAAAAAAATAAATAAATTGAACTAAAAAAACGGCAATAAATCGAACTAAAAAAAAGAAATCAAGGTATGGAAATAAAGGACTAAACATCGTTATGCAGTATTTAATTAAATAAAACAACGGGGTGACCATCAAATTTCAGACAGTTTTAATGTTTAAATAAATTTTTCATGTTGTAGAAATAGCAGGCATTTCAGGTTGTCTAATGATTAAGCTCTCAACAGGTCTTAACATTGATAATAAAATTTTGTCCTTCAACGGACAAAATATTTAAATGCAGTCGTGGCAGAAGGAGCTCTTTAATATAAAATAACTACTCTTCAGAGTTCTTCAATATAGTACTACAATTAATATTCGAGCCCCCCGACGGCATTTAAATATTTTAATTGAAGAAATATTTCTATACCTTGTTTTCTTTTCTTTTTTTTTTTTAGTTCAACTTTTTTTTTTTAATTTTAATTTTTTGGCAGTCGCGTTTTTTTATTAATTTTTATAATTGTTTTTTTATTAAATACTTTTTAGTGATGATCGAGAAAAATTCACTACTCAAAAATGTATTGATATAACGTATTGAGCCAAACGAGGAAACTGTAAACATTTCAATTTATTTATTTACTTGGCGTACACCAATCTTAACTTAGATTTCTCAAGCGATTGAGTTTCTCGAGAGACTTTATCGTGCGGATCATTACAGACATTTCTGAGATCCAAACAACTAATGGCTAAATTCTCCAACTGTCTCACGCGACTCAGTGCTACGTAGGCATGGCCTTTGTCAAAGATGTGAGTGCTCAGATTTACGACGGCTCTATTTAGGGCAGTCCCTTGTAATTTATGCAACATCACAATCTACCACAATATTAGTGGCAGCATACGCCGTTCCACTTATCCCTGCCTCTAAAGCATCAAATTCGACAATAGTGGGCTAGATCCTCAATCCGATGCCGACAGCATTACCGCTAATCATACTGTCACCAAATTCTACAAAGACCGTTTGTGGGAGCTCGCCGGGTTCAAGCTGGTCTCGGCGTAACGAAGGCCAGTAGATTTTTCTGAGTATATCAGTAAACTTTTGTTTTTTTTTTTGTTTCCATCGTGATCTTGTATTATACTAGCAAATACCCCGTTTGAATTTTGAAAATCGGAAGATCGGTTGCGAAATAATAACATTTCCGAATAACCGTGAACTGTTAGATCGAGAGTGTATCTGATGCATGCAAAAGTTAGCCTTCAACCTACTAACAAATATTCGGTTTGAATTTTGAAAAACAAACGATTGTTTGCAGAGATATTACAAGATCACCCCATTGAACCTCCTAAAACAGCGCCCCAGGAGCACCCTGTTTGTTACCGGGTGATGATAATGATTGGTCTAGCCTCGCACGAGGTGCTCCCGCATCACCCCATCACTCACACGCATTCCCCACGGGAAGCCCACTATAATAAAACAGAAATATTTTAAAGCTATTTAAAATTATTTTATTTTATTTAATGTAAATTTAATTCTTTTTTTTTTTTTTTAATATTATTCGATTGATTTGAATGATTCAGTTTAAATCCAGCTAACACAGCCGTACAGGCTTACAGTTCATTAATTCAATTCATTAAGTTTGTGCTCCAACCGGCAAATCTCCACTTCTACATATCTATATATATATATATATATAGCCTATATAACACTCCCGGTAAAGTAATGTTAAGGATTCCAACGTGGGGTAATACATCTAAATTTATTCAGACGTTGAGATTCTACGATGGAACAAACATACATACATATACAAACACCCTAAATACATTACACTCCTTTATGGGCAGTCATGTATATAAGTAATTAAATAATTAAAACAAATGAAAGAAGAAATAATAAACAGCAGTAGAAAAAAACATTACATAAGCCTACTGTACGCAACATTAAGCTTTCCACTGGGGCTACCAAAAACACAAGTCACATTTTTTACTCATATTTTATAAATGCCGTTAGAAATACTCGTTTTGTAGTCCCTTTCGTAAGTATGACTTATTTTAATAATTTATTTATTTATTTATTTTTTATACGTATACTACTTCCTCAAGACCTAATAATGATGACTGTTTAACAAGTCAGAAGTCCACCTAGCGTTGGTCGGGTTTTATTGCTTATACGACCGCCACTAAATAACTCGAGCATTTTTCGACCGACGACATTACCTCATCTTTGTGTTTTAAGAGCGCTGTAATTAAATCTTATGTTCTAAAAAATACTGCAGCCATCTTGTGAATTGTTTATGCAGTAGAAGTTCAAGGGGCAAGTTATACGTTTCCACTTTGACTACCAGAATAA
Organism: Lycorma delicatula; assembly: GCF_047948215.1. Lineage (NCBI taxonomy): Eukaryota > Metazoa > Arthropoda > Insecta > Hemiptera > Fulgoridae > Lycorma > Lycorma delicatula. Next base: position 155,807,987 of record NC_134457.1, on the reverse strand, counting down.
TTGGTGTAATTTCTAATCAAATTGATTTTCTTAAAGTAAAAAAAATTTAATTTTTGTTCATTTTCGTAATACTTTTCACACATTTGTTTTTTTTTTTTTTAATATTCTCTAATAAATTTATAAATAAAATATTTTTTTCATATTTATAAACACCTTACGTGCTAATCTTGTATATTCATGATAGAAATTATTATATATTATAAATTATTATTGTATATAAATGATTAATATATTCAGCAGAAATGATTCGTCACAGACTATCATTTCTGCTGTGTTTTACTCTCATCCTTTACAATTACATATTTGTTACAAACTTGCGTGGTAACTTAGTAACAATTCTAGCAAACTTAAAATAAAATAAACACATATAGAGACATAAATAAAATATATTCAGATGTACTATATATATATATATATATATATAGTACTGTTATAACAGCAATTAAAGAAAATTACCTAACAAATTCTTGATATATTAATTCTATTTTTAGATTGTAAAAAAATTAGATAACTAGGTACTCCCCACAAAATCCTATACGGGAGTTATGAGTTAACATCTTTATAACTTAAAAATGTGAAAATTAGAATTATTAAATAATTGAATTGTTTACGCTGTGAGCTATTATATTAATATGCAACTTTTCGAAAGAAAGAAACGTAGAATAGGCATATTAGGAATTGGTGTGGAATAAGGTAATTTGGACTTCCGAATACGTATTTAATTATTTTATCATTTTAATGTAATTGACTTTATTATAATTTTCTTTTTTTAACTTAGCTTAATTAATTACTTACTTATATTGAAAATATAATTTCAGTTATATTTCAGACTTTTTCAAGTCTGAACCAAATTTTAAGTATTGAAATTTCTTCTTCTTTTTTACTTTTGATGGAGATTTAACAATTTTATTTATTTGATATTTTTAAATTAAAAAAAACTTATTTTATTTTTTTCATTTTATTTTTAATAAAAATATAAACAGACCAACAAAAGCGCTGAACACGTTAAAAAAAAGTGTTTCCACGGAGAAACGTTTGTGTAGACAAAATTAAGATAAGGAATGTAGATGAACACAATAAAGTACTCCTATACTGTGTTCAGGGTAAGGAGCTATTCTAGCTGTTGTTTGTGGTAGTAAGATTTTACAACAGCGTACGCCATCGTGTTAGTGCAATAATGTACCGGGTGACTCGATTTGTTAGACCTCACCAGTATTTATAATACTGTACTTAATCGTCTATCGAGTTTTTGTCAAAAATTATATAACTATAAATACAGCATGTAATTAATTCGTAAATAACTCGATTTAATCGGCACCAAGTGAAAACATCGACTAATATATGAATCGTTCTTACATTATTTACTTATTTGTACGCGTAACTTTCGAGACAGTCTATAAACGCCACGCGGTTTGTTTACAACAGGATAGAGCTTAAAGTGCATAGAGTACTAATTTTAAAGTATATCTTTCTTTCTCTTTCCTGTTTAGCCGCCGGTAATTACCGTTCAGATAATACTTCAGAGGATGCATGAAGATGATATGTATGAGTGTAAATGAAGCGTAGTCTTGTACAGTCTCAGTTCGATCATTCCTGAGATGTGTGGTTAATTGAAACCCAACCACCAAAGAACACCGGTATCCACGGTCTAGCATTCAAATCCGTGTAAAAATAATTGACTTTACTAGGACTTGAACGCTGGAACTCTCGACTTCCAAATCAGCTGATTTGGGAAGACGCGTTCACCACTAGACCAACCCGGTGGCTAATGTATAAGTCTATCAAGCGTTTGCTACGGCACACTTGTACGAGTACTAATAATTATTATTTTTTTTAATTTAATCTAAACCTCTCAACTAATTCCGAGCGTCCGAGTGAAAATACTAACATACAACATCAAAGCTAATAAATAAGTCTAGTAGTAAATCAAAATGACATTAATTACATATCGTTACGCTATAATGATCCAATACTAAACATGCTACCGGGTTGGTCTAGTGGTGAACGCGTCTTCCCAAATCAGCTGATTTGGAAGTCGAGAGTTCCAGCGTTCAAGTCCTAGTAAAGTCAATTATTTTTACACGGACTTTAATACTAGATCGTGGATACCGGTGTTCTTTGGTGGTTGGGTTTCAATTAACCACACATCTCAGGTATGGTCGAACTGAGAATGTACAAGACTGACAACACTTCATTCACACTCATACATATCATCCTCATTCATCCTCAGAAGTATTATCTAAACGGTAGTTACCGGAGGCTAAACAGGAAAAAGAAAGAAATACTAAACATGCTGATGATAAAAAATGATGAAATATAACTTCAAATTGCGTATGTAGATAGTAATTTTTTTCATTTTGAAAATTTTTCACTCTGCTAAATCGGTCAAATTTACAACGGAAAGATAACAGTAACTTATACTATAAGTTACTGTTATCTTCGACACAAAGTTAAAAAAAATCATTCACATCGAATGAAGAACCTCCAACTTTTTTTTGAAGTCGGCTACAAACGAGGGAAATATTATTTCTGTAAAATGTCGCACCTGTAAGTGGAAAGTGCGGTCGGTTTACAACCGCCGCCGCCACCGCTATGAAATATTCAATTCCTCTCGGTACACTGTACACCCCCACCAAACGGTATAGATCTTTACTACTACTAATCACTCGTGCCCGTATACCTTCACATATTGTTGATTATACCGATAAGTTTGGAGTTAAGGCATACCAAGCGTATCGAATTTTCTTCACTTGATAAACTAAACAACGCTCAATTTCCATTAAATAAGGGGAATGAAATAATTTTCAAGCTTTCTAATAATAAACTATCGTAAAAATAATAGTAATTACAAGATAACAAGATTGCAAAATGAAACATCTCATGGTTTATAAAATTACTGTTAACAGATAAAACGGTTTCATAGCTTACTTAATCATAAAAATAAAAATTTAAGAATGTCTGCCTTTACGTAATTATCAGCAACAATATTATGAAGAAAAAAAATGGAATAATAAAAAAACGTTACATAAATGTGATAACATAAAACTATTTTCATATAGAATTACAGTAACTAATTTTCATCAATTTATTTAATTAATATTGATATTTTTTTTTGAGAATAAAAAGTTGAATACTAAAAACTTAAACGGATGTAGTAGTGACGCTGAAACATGTAATTTAAAGGTTAAGAGCGAAAATTTCAAAAGTTTCTTTACAACAGTCAGAAAAAAATGAATAATAAAGACCTGTAACTTTATTTAATTCGATGTAATAAAGTAAAACCGATGTAATAAATACAGTACAAATAATGAAACGATATAAGAATATCAAAGTGTAATTTATAACGTACAAACCGATCACTAATGATATATAACTATATAAAAGATACTGTAATAAGAAAGAAATACATTCACTTCTACTCGACGAATGAGTATTTTTAACACGAGTACAATTAATCTACAATTAGTCATAATAAAACATAAAAAACTACATTATAACTGAATATGAATCATTCATCTCAATAACATGTTTCAATAATATTAGTCACAATACACGTTTGAATTTTTGAACGCTCTTGAATATTAAAAAAAAGAATCATTAAATAATTATGTCACATAAAAATAAAATTTAAAGCAATATTATAAAAGTCACTGTTGTTAAGAACAATAAAAGAATTCAATCCAGTTACGTCTTTAAATATACGCCAGCATAACAAAATTATGTTTTCTTAAACGAAAAGAAATTACATACATACAATTACAGTATAATAGCTTACCCTTTATTGGCGGGCTTATTATTATTAGCAGGCATTTCCCTCATCGTGGAAACGACACCTTAAGGGTCGGATCACGAGCACATGCCCATATCACAAAATAATAAAAAAACTTAACTATTAACACGTAACGCACATCGTGACAACAGTCGCGGTACTGACACTACGAAGCGGATAGAAACAGCGAGCGGCCGGTAGCCTCGCATCGCTGTTGAAAGACCCGGCCTGTTACAGGTCAACCAACTGTAGCAGTACAAATTTCCTACTCTTAAAAATAAATCGAATAAAAATCTGTTTAATAAGAGACATCGGTTCGTTTTCAACAGACAATTCAACCGGGTTTAGCGTCGAACATGGTATTACGGAACGAATTATCAAGAACATTTAAATCTGTTGATTTAATCTTTTTCATAATTACAAAATAATAACACCCAAAAATAAAAATATAATTGTTTTTATACACAATTTTCTTCGGAATAAACTAATTAATTTATTTTCACTATAAACACCGAAAAGATTTATTCCTAATAAATTCATGATCTAAAACATTAAACTTTCATTGTAGATAAAACAGGAATAGTGGATTTATTTTAATTAAGTAAATAAAATACATAAATAAAAACCCCATTTTTTTTCAATTAATCGTATTCAATACAGAAATCATATTATTATTGCGTCGACAAAGAAACTTTATTATATAAAAACTCATATATAATTGAAAAACAACTTTTACTTGAACCTGTACCCAAAACCAAAACTAAGGCATTATTACTTAATATAATTTCTTCGACCTCAGGGAGAATCTTATATTTCAATTTCTAATTTTATTAAATTACCTTAAGGGCAAAAAATATTGATGACCAACTTATTTCAAATTAAATTAAAATATTTCCTTTTATAGAAAACGTATTACTACGTTCGACTAGTCTTACAAAAAAATTAATTAGATTATACCTAAATTATCCGTTTTCTCTTTGTACGTGTAATTAAATACTAAAAAAATATTTAGCAATTAACATCTTAAAACCTTTATTTTATTTAATTCTGTCTATAAATATTTTGCATATTTGCATCATTATTATTTCACATAATAATTATATTTAAGTTTTACGTTTTATCTATTAAAAGTTGTAATACTGCTAAAATCGAGATTATTCTACGGTTTCCTTTGATACTTCCAGGAAAATTCGAAGGTAGGATTTTACTACTGAATATCACACTATCCATCCTGACACGATCGTTATAATGCATCATTATTTTATGATATCAATGACCTATTTATTTATTTACCGAATTTAAACCAATAAGTCTGTTATGACTAGATTAAAATGGTATTTTTATTTAAATAAATTACCTTTTATTATGCATTGAAAAATTTAATTAACCTGAGTTACCAATTTTATATAAGTTATTCACAAATTAATGTACACTTTGAAATAAAATGACTACCAACATTTTATGATTTTTTCTCACTTTACGTTTCAAAAAAATATGACAATAAATGATTAAGTAACATTAAAATAAAATTACATTAGAGGTCAAGGTTAGAGTTTTTTCCTGATAAAGTAAATAAGACAATATAGAAATGTATATTAAATATCTGTATATAATAAAATAATACACACGTTCTTGTTCGTTGTTCCCTATTCCAAAAAATAAATAATTAATAAAGATTTGTACACATAAACCTACATACAGATTACTGTTATTCATTTTTTATTACTTAACAGTAAATAAAAAGATTTTAACAATTAAAAATTAATTTTCTTAATTACTCTTCGATTTTAAAATCCAAATACCAAACAGTAGATATTCTAAGTATTGTACACGTTATTTTTTTTTTTTTACGCGAATATTTTAAACATAAGTGGAAATCTAATATCTTATATTCTACACATGAACATTTCATAGGTAGGTATGATATATTTGACTACGTTAAAATAATAAACAAAACTCATATAGAAAATCTTAACAGAACGAAGTAGTTTTGCTTATACTAAATGTAAAGTCACTTATATGTGCAATAAAGTAAACGCTGCAACGAACAAAACCAAAGGAAATTGATAGGGGGTGTGTGGTTGCTATGGAAACGTACAATTGAAGCAGGTGGGAGTTGAAACTGCTTTGAGAAAACCCTCTTTTTTATTATAAGTTTAAAAACTATGAAGGGTCTGCACGTGTACACACACAAACCAAAAAAAAAGAAGAAACTTCAACAATTTCTATTAAAAATTAAGAAAACGTTTTTAATTATCGTAATAAATTTAACCGATAGATTATTTCTAAGTTTTACGTTTTTATTTATTAATTATATAAGTTGTAATACTGCTACGATCAAAATTATTCTACGGTTTCCCTTGATCCTTCCAGGAAAATTCACGGGTAGGACCTTTTTTTAGATAAGAAGATTTAGATAAATAATTTCATTATGACTACTTCAACTAATAATAATAATAATAATAATTAAATTAATTAATTTAACATTACCTAAATCAATTTAGTCTATTTAAACAAAGAATAGTAAAAAATACTTATTAAGAATAGTGTATCTGAATCCTTTACTAAAAAAAGAGATATATCTGTACATAATAAAAAAAAAATCGGGCACATTAATGTTACTTTGTTAATAGACATTTTAATTGAAATTAAGATCACATCTTAAAACAATATGATAACCTAAGAAGATATTTGTAGGCTTTAGGTTTTAATTACGTGCTTAAAGAGATACAGAGTGAAACAAGATTTACTTAATCGTAAACCAAAAATCTGATCGCTGAAACAACTTGAAAATTGCCTGATTTAACTTTTGTGAATTTGCAATTGATTTTTGAAAGGGTGAAAAATATTTCAACAAAACAAGTTTTTTCTCAATATATTTTTTCCAGTTAAAAATTATCCATAGGATAAATTGAATAAAAGTGAAACAAAAACTAAAATTAAAAAAAGGTTACTAAAAAAATTAAATATTTAAATTAAAATATTTGAATCGTGCTCATAACGGATGACCTAGCAGTTATAGAGATATAAAACTATAATTACCGTATTTATTAGAGAAATATAGGCACAATTTTTCGCAAAATAATTACTTAAAAATTGGAGCGCTTATATTACACGTACTGAGTAATAGTAATATTAAATCTAAATTTACTTCAAATTCGTAAATTAGGATATGAAAAGAAAAAGGTGTTCTGTTAATCTTACATTTCGGAAAGATGAAAAAAAAATTACTACGTGCGTTATATTTACATGAAATATTCTTATCTAAGAATGAACATCATATGTGTTTGATATATTACAGGATACACTAATCTAAGAAAATATTTCGGATGGATAAACCAATTAGATCAGTTCCGGTAAAATGTTCTAGAAACGGAAATCTGAACCGTCGGTGAGAAAACTAAATATGGTAAAATAAAGAACGATTTTCGACTAGACTTCTGGAAAATACTAATAATCTTTTAAAGTTTTGATGCTGCCAGTATTAGAGCCACTTTATGAACGTGCAATTCTTTTGGGTGTATTAAAAAGAAGAAAAATTATAATAAAAAAAAAAAAACATGAAGCGAATTTCAGAAGATTTATTTTAGAAATTTTTAATAAAATACTATGTTAAAAATAATTTAAATTAAAGCGAGGATATTATTGTAGCAAAGCGGTAGACGGGGCGGAATTAAAAGGAGGAAAATGATAACAATAATGATAGCGGGCGATTCAATTTCAATATTCAACATTATTAGATGATCTAAATAGCAAATGAATTTTACTTTTTTTTTATGTTATGACGTAATGTATAATACTGAAGCATAATATAATTGAGATCCAGTTTTAACATTTAACAATCAATTATTATTCATCGCAACAATTTAACAAATAATTTATCATATTTTCCGGATTTCTGGTCTTAAAAACACAGTATGCACAAATAAATACGGTATCACATTTATTCAGTGTTCATAATATATATATTAGTACTAAAATCAGGAATCTTTATTTAATACACCAGCTGACCTCGCAAACTTCTACTTTTATTTATAAAAAAATATGACTACGACATTCTGTCAAAGCACGAAAAATTAATATTAAAAAATTCTGAAAGAAAGTGTACGCAGAAAGTCAAATCAAGGGATTATATTAATATTTTAAAACGTCAGTGACGCTGTAACAACGGAATTTTATTTTTTGATTCTTTAGACAAAACAAAGGGGGAAGAAAAAGAACGTAACAAGAGAAAACCTAATAAGAATTTCTCGCCGGTGGGACTAATCCCCTCCACTAACCGGCTGCGAATGAGTCATCCTGTTGAAGGACAAGCTTCCTATCGCTGAACATCGAGTGCATTGTTGTCCTGACAATTCAATACTCAGTAAGCCAATGCAACCGATGAGCGTAAAGCCAACAAAAAAATTCACTTACGTTCAATGTCAAAAAACTCATAAATAACTATAAAAAAAATCCTACAATGAAATTTTTTCTCGGTTTACGTAAATAAATATATTATGTTTTACTACACAGACACGAATAACATTACATAACTTTTCTTCGGCAATACTACACATTTAAAAGACACTCGTGTTTTTATACAATTAAGAAATGAAAATATGTGATTGGATATTAACAATACTTAAATAAACGTAGCGTTAAATATTAAAATCAAACCCAACATCAAAGTTCTACAAAAAACAAATTACATTCTTCAGATCATATATTGAGTAGATCGCGTTAGGAGTGGTAAGTTTGTTATCTCACTGATACCAAAAGGGAAGTGCTCCAGTATTTAGCCGATAGGATCAGAGTAGCATCACAAAATACAAAGTAATAAGTAAAAAAGAAAAGTTATTCAGTTTAAACGAAATAATATTATAATACAGCGTTACTGTATAAATAATTCTCAATTTATTTACAATATAATAGTAAAAACAGGAATATTACTATAATATTTTATGAAAGAATACTGAATTAATGATTATGCTAAATTAAAATGAATAAAATTACAAAATAATAATACAATTTTGAAGTTGTAAACTGCTAAATATTTGATACCAATTCAAATCAAGTACACATTAAATGAGTATGAAAAAATCTGATGTGGACATCACATGACTTCCTTTACGCCTATTAAATTACATATACACTTTTTTTTTAACGAAAAGTATATAAAATTTTATTTCACTAATAACTTCTGATTTTTTTTCATATTTTTATCTTTTTCATTGTAATTATTGAATTATTATTTATTAGAAAATTTTTTAAAATAATTTTTAATAAATGTTTAAATTTATTATTAGTAAAATAATATAATTAAATTAAAAAAAAGGAATGAAGTCGGATTCGAACCGATGTGCCTTCCCCTTGTAAGATCCAAATATTTCATTAATTAAAATTTTATTTGGCTATAACTCTGGAACCAATCAAATTTTTGGATTTTGGGCTTTTTTGATCAAATCGACTGCAACAAAAAGGGGACGTGGACAACTAGATGTTACAACAATCCTAAATCCAAAATTTCAACACCTGTGGCTAATCGTTTCTGAGTTATGCGAGATATTTACGTAAGTACGTACGTATGTACAGACGTCACGCCGAGACTAGTTAAAATGAATATTTCCGTTGAATTCTGAATTTTTTCGCGATTACAATACTTCCTTTACTTCGTTCAAGGAAGTAAAAAAATTCGGTTTATCTAATTGGTAGCTATTTTTTTAATCTCATTAACAAAGTAATATTGTTCTTGTAAAAGAAAAAAAAATTTAATTAAATTTTAAATAAATTGTTTGGGAAATCTTTTAAATGGTTATGCAGTTATGAAAAACAGAAACTGAAACATTGTAAAGTTATCTGGCTTTTTTTTCTATAAACAAATATAAATGTACATTACACAATGTTAATTGTAAATAAACAATATGCATGGAAATATTAGGTTATTAATAATAATCTATTCTCAGTTTATTATAAAATTTTTTCTGAACTGTTATTAATTAAAATATGTAGAAGTATAAGAAATAATCTTTATATGAGACTCATTTTTTAAACAAGAATCATTTTGTCATAAATTGATAATTCATTCGAATCACTAATTTTATTATGTCTTCAAACTATTTTTCAACAAAATCCCCATTCACATCCAAACAATTTTGAGATCAGGAGATAAGCTTGATCATCTTGTTGAAGACTTTGTCAGCTGTTCCTTAAATCAATCAACTATTTAATAGTCATATCAATGATCTGCATGGGTATTCACTCAAAAATTCCTTTAATTTACAAAAAAGATGTAACTCAAATAGCGCCAGATCCAGTTTGTCAGAAGGATGTTAAAATACATCCTTTTTCCTTTTCAAGCTTTTCTAACTGTTCTGCTGTGTTTGGAATAATGTGAAGATGAGTGTTGTCATGAAGCAGATGGACCTTCTTAGTGAGTAGGTTCTGAACAGCTATTCGTATCTTTTTTAAGGTTTTGCAGCCACATAAAGCTCATCAATTGTGAATCTCCAATATTTTTGAATGTATGCAACGGCAATGTTTAACTCTTTGGTGATGAAATATGTACAAGTTTCAGAACTTGCTTCTTCATGTATGTTATTTTCCGTTCGTTGAATAACCGACACCATTTCCACACATTTTTCTTGTTCATCACACCTTTTCCATTCGCTTCAACTAGCTGTCAATGAATTTCAGCAAGGTAATTGTTTTTTCTCATTTAAAAAAACAATGAATAACCGATTATACCTCATAATTGATAGGATCTTAGACTTGCTTAATGAATTGCTTCAGAAAAATAATTTCTGATGCAATCAACTAGGTGAAACTTGCAGATGGTGTAAGACAAATTAAGACATTCTTGATCACACTGCATTCCAAAGTGTCAACTTTTGCTATTATTATTCGCAAAATATTACTTTACAGATGATCCTAAATTTTAATACTTAACAGACTGCTAATTTTAAATCATTTCTTACAAAAATTATTTTCCTAAAAGGAAGGAAAACAAAAAACTGTTACGTAAATAAAATTTTGTTGCTATTTTTAATATATTACTAAACGGTTTCAGTTTTCTTTGGGTCATTTCAGACAAAATTCTATCTAAGATCATAAAATTATTGTTATGAGAAAGCATAGACAACCAGCTTCCTAAAAAAAATTAAATATTCTGCATTAATGTTCAATATCAATTTTTAAAAGCCAACACAAAATAATGCAGTTAGGATATCATACTATTCATCCCCTTTCTTTTTTTAGATAATCAAGTACAAAAACTATACTAAAACCCAGTAGTTTGAATTGATGGAGTCGCCAACATGATTATAAAATTTCTTATTCCAATCATCAGTAAATTAAAAAAATAATATTGTTAAAAATAATCTCTAATTTACAAATCTTAATTTTAAATCATACTGATTTTGGAAAAAACTATATAAAAAAATTATATTATGTAGAATTTTATGTTTTATAATTCTTTATCTACTTGATTTCGGATTAGAAAAAATTCAAAATTTAAGAAAAATGAGATAATTGTTATAAACTGGAAAACACAGATAATCTCAATACAATTTTTGAATACGGGTACTAATTATACTGAGATATTAACTAATTTCTTCTTTAATAGCACATCTGAAGGTCTTAATTTATAAGTGTATTAAAAGTTATAATCAAAAAAAAGGTTGCAAGTGACCTGATTCAAGACAGAATACGCTCGCAAAACAGGTAACTAGTTATTAAGAATAATGATAATTCGATGGTAAGTTTACTAAGCAAAAATAAGGAGTAAAATTAGTTTCCCTTGCCTCTTTCACTGACCCAATATACTATTGTACAAAATATACCAACCCCACTGAAATTCATGTGATATTCATTCTATTAAATTCAATCCTCACTCCATTCACCACAAATAATGGCTGCAGAGTGAAAATTCATTAATCTTAGAGAAAGCAATAATAATTAGTGCCTTTATACTTCAAGTGGTTTTTATGAAGTTAATGACAAATAGCATTTTAAATTTATAATTTTTACAAACAGAGACTGAAACTGTGGAAGCAGTGGACATAATTATAACAAAATTATTTTGCAAATGTGGTAAGCAATTTTTATCAGCACTTTTCTTCTATGGCAGAATTTGACAATATTATTATGGTACCATTCATCTAAGTTTATTTAACTTCTATATTTATAAACCTACAAGACCTTACTTGCTGTATTTTTATCTAAGTTCTAAATAATTCCTTAAAGAAATCAGCAAAAGTAAAACTAAATTGACATTGCCAGAATATAATAAAATTTTTGAATTATGTTTCTTAAAATTTAATGAAGATTTTGGTTAAACTAATATTTAAAATGTAAAGGAAAAATTCAGAAAAAAGTACTAATTTCTGCTCTGATATCAAGTGTAAACTAGAAACAAATGTAACTAATAAATAACTTATGAACTGACTTACATGTTCCTCAAAAGCGTTAAAAATTGATTGCTTATGAAGGGGAACACTACAAATGGGGGAAACCAATGTTGAAGATTACTATGTGTACAAACATATTGGCAGGACAATTTGATGCTTTAAGGACAAGCTAAACATAATAACAGGCATCATACAAGGCTTTGTTGTAGGGTAGAAAACTAATTGTAACTAAAACTGTAGATACAATCTCTCTGATGGAAGTGACAATATGGAACAATTATAACAATATGGAATCATTTTGTATCATTCGTATGCAGTTACAGAAGTAGTACATGATATGGCAGGTGTATCATCACACCTTGCATCATTACTTGCAGTGGAAAAATCTTATTAATATGATTTGGAAATAATATTGGAACTGTTGTGATTTACTTAAAGATGTTAAATAACAATATAATGATTTTTGTTGATCTATAATTACACGTCCTTAACTAATAAGAAAAAACTTCCACAATGGAGGTTATTAGAATATAGAGACGTGGTTATATTTATATTTACACATTTATTTCATTACTATATTTTTTGTTTATTAACAAATCGCATCTGAGACGATCAGGAGAAAAATTACTTTAACTCTTAATCATATGAATAATTTTGAATACTACTTAATGAAATCCTACGTAAATCCTAAGTAAGATAAATCTCAATTTTTTACATTTTAGATTATTACTTACCAAATTTTTCTGTAAGTATAAACAATCAATCATTAAAATTTTTTAGAACTTTCAACCAAAGGGTGCTCTCATTGAATTTATTATTATTTGTGTGAAAGCTTCTGTTTTTTCATTAAGAGTACATTATAAGAAAGATTATGCCAAATCTTGAAAATAGATCATTATTTGGGTTTAATGCAGTAATTTGGATTATCTTATATTAATCAATTATTACATTTTAAGTATAACAGTAATAAAAATATTATATCAAATTTAAATTCTAATAAATTAAAATACAGTTATACCATATTCTGATTTTTTAAAAGCCATTCATTGATGCTCTTTAGACATTTAAAAACCACAAATTATTGTAATGAGAACATTAAAAACCAAAGTTACTCTGAAAACATATTCAACCTATATATATATATATATATATATATATATATATATATTTTCTTTAATAATACTTAAAATTCTGTATTAGAATGCATAATCAAGTACAGTTAATATACAACATGAATTGTTATCAGTTGTGAAGGTCATAAAGATGTATAAAAAGTATGATAAATTCCAATTTATTAATGATGAAATCAATTGTTAATGTGCAGACACCATATAATTTTTTAAAAAAATATGTAATTAAAGGGATAAAAATTCCAGTTCTCTATAAACTTTCCTAATTCTTTTAATAAAAAAGGGAGATAATTTCTACTACAATTTACAAATATTCGAGTAAAATTATTAATTTAGATCTATTGCTATCTTAATTTAAATAAAAAATAAAACTAAAGTAATAAATTTTAACTGGTTATAAAATTCTGATGAAGGTTCTCAAATAATGATTGGACCTAACATGATGATAAAGATATAAGAGGAATGCAGAGAGAATGCATGGCCTTAAAAAACAAAGTGAGAACCATACAATAGTATCTGACAAAGAGTAAGAGTACATTCTATTACTTTTAGCACAAAAAATGTGACTTTCTACAGCTAAAGAATGTATATAGTATGCTAGCACTCTATATAATAAAATAAATGGGAATGTATTATGGTTCAAATATCAACGTATTTAATTTTTTCAGTTTTTTTAAATTAATAAAAAATAAGGAAATATTATATATATATATATATTTTTAAATAAAAGACTAATATTATTATTAAAATAATGTCTGAAGTATTAAATTTTGCCAATACAAAATTTTAAGGATTACGGAAACCATGATAATACTTTCACCAGTTTGTCATCTCATTTTGTCTTATACAACATTGAGTAAACATGTAATTAAAACATAACAAAGGAAAAATAAATCAATCATTATTTACTATATCGGATAAAAATCTTACATTTAAATCTGAGATGTTAATTTAACCGAAAATTGGTTTGTTTCATAGACTTTAACCTATTTTTTCTAGGTTGGTCCTTAATTTCATTTGTGGATAGGATTTTTAGATCTATATTTTTGTTTTTTAAATCTTACATACAGAAATAATAAATTTAGTTATGAATTTTCGAGTAAAAATACTTTTAATGCTACAATGTCATCAAACTGTAATCAATACTGATGCAAAAAATAACAAATAAGAAAAAATAAAAGTAATAAACTATGACCAACAAAAATGCAAAACATCTTTAAATTTATGATGTAAAGAATGTAATTTTTTTATTTAAAAAATTGCTTATTATTAAGTAACAAGAAATAGGATCAAATAGTAATCTTAAAATAGAACCATTAGAGGAACTTTCTCTACCAAAAAAAGAACCACTGAAATTGAAACAATTGCTGAAGAATAGGGCTAGACACATTAAAAATTGGGTCACACTGAGAACATTTGTTTTTTGAAAACTGTTACCATACAGTAAAAATAAATGGTTTTCTGGTTGAAAATCTCGTCTTCTTACCAGATTTCACTGAGTAAAGAAGGTTATATGAAGGTGCAAAACCTGCATTGTATAAAAAGTATCTTTATTACTACTTTAAATATAATGTAACTTAAACATAAAATTCTCCATTAATATGAACTAAATACAAAAGTAATAAAAAAAGGGTACCATAAGACGAATTTAGTATAATCTAATAACTAAGATAAATAGTTAATGGAAAAATCCCACTCACCCTGAAGGTAATCGTGAAGACCGATCTCTAAGCACTTCATCATTCTGAATCATCCTTAAAGTTTCTTCATCTTTTTCTATAAAGCCACCCATTTCTATTCTGCAAAGAAAATAAAAACAAAATCAATAATAAAAACTATACTATCACGGTCACTTAACAATTAAAATCACATAAAACAAGTAATATTGACAAAAGGTTGTCAATAAAATTAAAAAAATTTCCAAAATATATATTCAGATTAACAATAAACCTGGGTATGAATAAACCCAGTAATTTTAATATTTAATAAATAAGTTTTCATGACAACTGAAAGAATACAAAAATTACTTACGTTATGAAAGCAATAAAAGAAGAAAAACAATATGATTTTTTATGACAGGATTCTCTAGTTTGGAAATAGATGCATAACGGGTTTCAAAATTCTAAACACTAATTTTAAAAAAAAATTTAAAACAGAATTTCATTTTTAAAGACATAAGCAAAGTAAACTTATTCACAAAAATGTTAAAACTATTCTTATATAAAAAAAACCATACAATTAACTTTTTAAAAATATTTGTTCACTTCAGATTTTAACAACTTCAATAATGAATTTTAAGCAATTCAGTTTATTTATTTTAAATCACCTATTTATATTAATTATTTATATTTTTATTTAAACTAAATAATTACTTCTTTAATGACTATTTCTACTAAACTAATACATATTTTAATTAATATAATTATTTTTTATACATAACATTATTTCACTTATACTAAACATTTTTGGAAATACTTTTTCAAAATTTCAAACTGATTTTTCCAGTAGCTGGATTATATTATTTTAAACAAATGTGTTATACTTTCAATAAATATTGTTTCAAACAATTTTGGTTTTTCAGTTTAAATAACTGGTGTACAATGTCTGGCACTTTATTTACCAAACTGCCAACCATCAATTAATTATTCCTCTTGCAATTAAAATGAATTCTTCAGTTCCTACTTCATGAACATTGATGCAGCTATTTAGGCGTTATAGAACATGTATAAACAAATATTTGTCACAAAAAAATTATCCTTCTCCTAGCAAATCAATTAAAAGGAGGTAAATTATTGGAAGAAAAAGTTTATTCAGGACAATATCATTTTACACAGGAGTTTCAGACCAACCAAAACTGAGATAGTAATGTTTAGTGAACTTTAATGACCGTAACATATTGGTGTCAGCATTCAAATCCAATTACGTTAACTTTATTCTTACTAATCTGCAACTACTTGTTGATAATGAATACCCAACCAAATAATACAGCTTGTTTATTTCATGAAATGTAGAGTATTCCTGATGATATCAGGTATTGTTGTAAAACAAGAAAAAGAAGAGCGATTTTAGACAACAGGGAGTTTGGTAATTTTGTCTCACAAGGAATAAAAGGTATAATTTATTAAAAAGTTAGAACACTTAAACATACAATAAATGCAAGCTGGATCAAAGTTATCATAAGTGCAATCACAATAAATAAATTTATTTACACTGTAATTATGCAATTTATTACACTGTACCTTTATGTAAATAGTTAATAAAATACTTGAGCATTTTTCTTTTTGAAATTTTTATGTTAATTATTAAATATAAATCAAAATTACGCAATCAGTTTGAGTTAAAAAAGAACATAATAAATATAAAAGGATATTGGAAATGAACTGAAACTGAATATTTTTTGGTGTTTTATGACAGCTCTACAGTATAAATGTTGTTTTTATTACAACTAATTATACGTAAAATCTTTCTCATTAAATTTAAAAATAAAGCAAGATGTTTTTATAGCAGAATAGATTACTAATAGAATATAATCATTTTATTGATTAATTTATGTTATAAATTTCTGTAATACTAATTAATCTGATTATTTTAATAACTGTTTTAGTTTTACAATAAAAAAAATAAAAAATCATAATCACATCTGGATATTTACAAATTTTGTAATTATCTTTAATTAAGAAAGCTTACTGCTGATTGTAATACAGCATTAATTGATAACATCATACATCCATAAATAATTAGAATACGCACTACAATTAATAGTTCCCTATAAAGTTAAAATAAATTTAAAATCTAATTTTACAACATGCTTTCAAAATAATGATACTTCTTCAAACGAACCTTTGAGAGCTAATATGCAACACCATCTTTAATGACATTATTGTTAATGGTGTTCATACTCTTTATCAAAGAAGACGCTACTATTTTTTTCTTCAACAGTTCTTTGGAAGAAGTTTAATTATTTTGAAAGTGATTAAGTATTACCTAATTGTACCTAATAAGTATTACCTAATATTTTATTTAATAATTTTAAAGTGTTATCGTGCTGTTTAACAAATCAAGATATCCAGTAGATCTACTTTGTAGGAGTTGTGCAATTTATTTAATTTTCACATTATTATTTGAAATGTCCAAAATATCAGATTTCCCCTTTCTTTTTTCATGAATTTTCTTAAAAAATGATGAAAATAATATATAATTTAATTTTCAAATCCTTGTTTTTTTATCAACAAATAGAAAAACTTCCTGAAGAAACTAACACTTGGTACCTTTTTCGTGTTTTACTTTGATTTTCAATAAAGTAAATAAGGTATTTTTAGAAATTTTGATGCATTTTATAGATTCTTCTTTAGATTATTAATATTTTTTTCTCTTTACACATGAAAATCATGTTGGGTTTCATTTAGTATAAGATTGAATTTGCTTTCTCTCTGGATTCAAATTGTGAAAATCTAAACTACATCAAGTGTTGATATAAATTTAATTTTTATTTAATTATTTTCTTTACATATACAACAATTAACTTGTAATATAAATGTTCAACAAGATTAAGGTGTAACAAAGTGACAAGACTATTACATATTGAGAGAAAGATGGCATCCTTAATTAAAATCTCCAAAAATTGTTTAAACAACATATGCAAAAACAATTTAAATATTAAATTTAACAAAATGAAGAAAAATATTATTATAATTAATCTTGTTATTTTTAAGTTTGGTCTTTCTAATTAGATATTTAAAAAATGAATTTTGCACCTGAAATAAAGCGAATATAGTATAAAGTGAATACATGGAACTGAATTCTTGAATGCATTAATAATGAATTTCCATTAATTTATGCT
This sequence comes from Lycorma delicatula, assembly GCF_047948215.1. NCBI lineage: Eukaryota > Metazoa > Arthropoda > Insecta > Hemiptera > Fulgoridae > Lycorma > Lycorma delicatula. The sequence goes on along the minus strand of NC_134457.1, from coordinate 155,789,861 downwards.
GTTTCTATAAATAAAAGAAAATTGTTGCAAAGAAAAAGAATACTGTTATTGAAAAAACAAAGAATATTAACTAAAAAAAACAACTGATATTTTTAAATACTGACTGATAAAGGTTATTCCTTGAAAATATTGCGTGTAATTAATAAAGCAAATTATTGCATTATGTTATATAAAATATCAATACTAATACTATTAACAAACTACTATGTACATCAATAATGGTTGTCATATTTAAATAATAAAATGTAAATACATCAAATGTAAAATTCATCAATGACAACAAGCTCATGCAATACTGAAAAGGAGTGGTAGAGGATTTATTATTTTAAATTCCCTATGAAGTATACTTCTTCATATAACCTATAAAAATTGTACTGGTATTTAACATGTTCCTTCACCATGTTTACAGACGTAAGCTTAAGAGAACAGCTATTTCAGTTGTGAATAATTTATTATGGTTTTTATTTATAATGGTTTTACTTTATGTGAAGTTGGTAAGACTGGGGCTGGGTTTGGTAAAACTGGATCTCACTGCTCACCATGATTATAAATACCAAGGGCTCGTTATTAGACTACATTAGTTGTGCTCAAAGTGAGGTTAGTTACCAGTTGAAAAATGTGCATTTACTGAGTGAAAATTATATAAAGACAAATTCAGATATTCATTGTTGACAAAAACTTTCTGAAAAGAAAGTACAAGTGGAATAATTCAATAATAGGCTAATTAAAAAAGTTTATGAAGGTAATATTGGTTAAGAAAAAAGTCCATCAGTGTTCAGTTTTAACAGGGAATGTGAATGCTAATCAAGTAATAATTATGAAATTCTGTCAATAATTCTTTGAGGAAATTACATTCTCAATAGAAGATGTTAATAATTCTTTAGTATATTGCTGCGCGAGGAAAATGCTAAAATTTTACACACATCAAATAGATGTTGTTTTCCACAATCTATTGCAAACTATACAAAAACGGTTGATGGCTTACATTCAAGACAAAACTGACAATTTATTTCTAATGTTTTTTTTCAAGGATAGAAAAAACTATTCTACTTCACATGCATATGTCAATAGTCTCAGAACTAGCTGACTGAAATAATGAAGAAATCTATCATCTTATTATTCTGCTATACCCTAAAAAATAAATAAATAGTGTAAAATTTTGTAACGAAGAATAATGATACTCCTGTTTCTTAAGTCACTGCATTACTGGAAGAGGCTGAATCATGAATCAGGTTCCAGTACGGCAATGGGAATTATCAAAATAATTGCTTTAATGTAGAGATGCTACAAGATTGTTTTGGAGGAAAATTACTTCTACAGGACTGCAGCCAACAAGATCCCATATTCTAACCACACATGTGGATAGGATTAGAAGTGGAGTAGTCAGATCTAGAATGTTATGTTGGAACTGGTTAGTTCAGACTTATTTTTCTTGGGACTACTTAAAACATACTACTTATTGTCTATAGAAATAGTCCACCACAAAATGGGTCGTTGAAGAACATTATCAAAACCGTTTAGGAAGTAGATGAGGGAAAGCTATGAAAAGCAGTGAGGAATATGGTACAAGATATTGATAAATCATTGAAATAGATATAGTTTCTAAACTTTGCTGCAAACAAGTATGTCTTATAATAACTAAGTATTTATAATCTTTAACTGTGTGGATTAACAATAGACCCTCTTTAAAGTTGAATACCCCAAACCAACAATTAATAATCAACTAGGAATGCAATTCAAGAAAACCATAATTACACTAAATGTGAGAAGTATTTTAGCTAGGCAATATAATTCATAAAATTATAACTAATATTATAGATTAAGTGCTATAAAAGTATGTTAAAAATAAATAATTAGCAAACGAGCAACTAAAATACCTGAAATCAACAGATGTTAAATTATATGCTACTGAACAATAGCAATATTCTTCTCTATGAAACTGACCATTTCATACTCTTAATAGCATTTGTTTTGATAAATACACCTTTTTTTTAAAGATTCAACAAATAACACAAAGTTTTTATTATAAAACATAATAAAACTTTATTCTTTAATACAATTTTTGAAACAAAAAAAAATTGTTCATTATTTTTATCAATAATAAACAATGAACTAATTTAAAATTAAAATGCTGATGTGGAATTTATTATATGCAGATATCTTTTATATAAGATTCATGGGAGATGAAACAAGATACACCACTGTGATCGATAACAAAGACAAAAGAGCATTGTTTTGAAAGAAGAATAGGGTCATGATGTTGAAAGAATTCAATGTGTTTTAAAGAGCTACTATTTTTAAATAAATCCTGTACCTGTTAGTAATCTCACTTCTTAAGAATACAATATGGTACAAGTTGTGTATGATAAGTAGTAGTAGCAAAATGTTCTGACCGATTATAATGTTAGTTATTAACAATAGGATAACAGTCAATTGTTTCTTAATTAAAGTAATTTACTTACATTATATTTTTAGAACAGAAAATCTATTTTTTTCATTTAAATAATAAATCATATGATATTATGTACGTAAAACACTCATTTTCATAACTCAACTATATTTTTTTTACAATATAAAAATATTTTAGTTGTTTTTCCATCATTGTAATCAATTTTTAGAATATTTGCATATACATACAATATTTTAAATATTCAGATGTAGAGAAATAGAAGAGCATTAGCATAAATAAAATTTTAAACACTATGTTTTAGGTTTTTTGTTCATTAAAACCAATTAGATAATTTTTTGAAAAAGAAAATACCTATGGATTTATTTTATTAATAGAATGACAAAAAAATTTTGTTGATTTATTATTGCAATAAATTATTTATTATTAGTATATAATCCATTCTGGGAACTTAATTCAAAATTAAACAAAAAAAATTATCATATAACATCTCATATATAAACTTTTTCTATCCTGAATTTGTTATAATCTGAACCACGGTAATATTGTCAAACATTAGAAACAATTCTAAAATAAAGAAATATAAAGAACATTTATTTAAATTGTAAAGTGATTTATTTATCTGGATCACAAATTTCTACAATAATTAACCTATTGATGAAAAATATTTCTCAAAATTTACAATATGAATTCATCCTAATTAAAGCAGAATAATGTAAAATAATTTTTGTTATTAAATGTAGATAAATCATATATATTTGTTAAATATAAAGTTATATCTAATCTCAAATTCTTGATGGCTAAACTAAAAAAGATTTTCATATTACTCAAAAATTAATGAATATTATTATAATCCTTCAGATTAAAATTCCAAGTAAGATCTACAAGTAGTGGCAATGAAAATGATATAATTTTTTTAACCATCACAAATATAATAGCAGTCTTTATATTAAAGACCAGCATCCTATTTAATAATATGCTGAAGTATGCTAAAGTTCAAGTACCAAACATGTAGGACCATCCAAACAAAAATACTTCTTCACTCAGAGATCTCAGTAAATATTTTTGGTTAAGTCCTTACTAACAATTAAAAACGTATTCAATACCAAGCTTTCAAGATTCCGCATGGGTGCATGGGTTTAGTAAAGTAATGACCTTGAATTTTATGTAAGGTATGTGGATTCTTAGTAGAACTAAAATATATTACACATTTCATCGTTTTAAAATAATTACGTACATATTTAATACTTTCTGTCGTATTTAAAATGCTGTTATGAATGAATTATAAAAAGTTTTTATCATAATCTAAATACTTATAACAATAAAGATTACAATTAAATTAACAGAAGTTTTATAAAAGTAATTTATATTTGTTAATAAATTAAAAATTTGTTACACATTACGTGCATTCGCTGATTGTGATATTCATTCTAATCCTAATAATGAATCATAAAAGTTCTTACTATAACAGTTTACATTTGAGATAAGATAAAAGTAATTTGGTCTTTGCTGGTGTTTCAAACAGTATAAACATTTATGTTAGAATTTATATATTATACTCTAAATTTACAGGATTACCAACTGTGTTTTAATTAATATAACATAAAAAAAAATTTTAAACAAAACAATTAAATTTAATTATATCTACAGATTTACTTGTAAAATTTTGATGTAATTAAATATTAACTGCATAAATAATAAGGAAAAAATAAATTTACTATTTAAAAAAAGAAAATTAATAATTTAATAAAAGTTATGTAATTATTTTAATTCTTTAAAAAGAACTTATAGCGTTATAATTTATAAAATTACAAAGAAAATTCAAGGTTACCTCAGATTTCCTTCATTACTAAACAATTTTTAACCATCACAGAAATTATACTGTTTAATCCAAATAAACTGTGGTCTTCATCGTAGATATCCTTAAATAAATGTTGAATTGTTATTCATAATATATATGTTAATACTTTTTTGTAGTACTGTTTTTCACAACAAACTATTCACAGTATTTTTTTGCGTTATTCATTCTATCCTAAATTACAGTACAATACTATGAACATGTGCAATATATATTAGATAACCCTAAAGGATAGCTAGCTTAAACATTGAATAATATATATAGAGTTTTGAAATACTCATACATCAAAATAATAATGGAGAAATAATACATATCAAAGTCATCAAACTCTTTGTTTACAAAAGTTATATTGAAAAACTGTTTATAAATGTCTATTTCTGAACATAAAACATTTAAATTTTATTTAAAATTTATCAAGGCCTGGAGAGGATTTGAATTTTCCTCTGGATGATGTTATTTTTCTCATACACATGCATTTGGAGGAAGATCACCCATGCTCTTTCCTTATCCTCATCCCTTCTTTCCCATTTTGTTTGTCTGACCCTACTATGTTCTATGAGCTAAAAATGTTAAAGCCTTTACAGGCTTTAACAAAGCAGGAAAGAATTCCTGCTTTGTAATACTTATAATTTTATAAAAATAAATGACAACCGATTATTGTGTTAGTATGATAAAACAACGATATTCAAAATGAAAGGAGAATTTTAAGTCAAATGTGTTCTTGATGTTAGCTGGTGGAAAAGATGCTGTGGACCAATCAAAGAGTTTATTTCCCATCTATGATGGCACAATAGGCCTAATGGCTGATGTGCCTATCAGATGAAGTCGTGCCTCTTGATCCCTCTAAAATACAAATTCAATGCAAGTATACTACCACAATAGATATTTTGCCATAATTACTTTCAAAAAATATTCTGATGTTATACTGAGAATCTGTTTTTGGAGAGAAGTACACAGGAATGTAATCGATACACAATGATACTCTCTCAGTAAGTCTAAAATTATTAAATCATAAATGTAATGTAGTTTAGCTTGATGTTATCAGAACTATGAGTAAAAAAAGGAATACTTGATTACAAAAGACATTAATGCAGCTCTCAGATTATCTTGGTAACCGAGAAGCAGAGAACAAAATTTTTAAGGCCTACTTTGAGCATGCAAAACTCTTGAAGATTATAGTTGCTCAAAATATACATTACTTTCTAAAATGCTAACAGCATAAAACAGTAACAATAAACATAATACTAAGATACTTGTTATTTTCATCCACTAGTAGGATATACTGTTCTCTTTAGATTCTTATCATTCTGCTAATCTTGAAATATTTCTAGAAATATTCTGAACTTTTTATTTGGTAAAGTCTCAGTTAAAACAAAACGTCTACCTTTTCATCGGGCTACTTTTAAATGTTGCCAATGGTTGCAGTATAAAGTGCAATCCACTAATGCCACTCATAAATTCCTATTATCTATACAATCTAGTAAATAAGGAAAAATGGCACTGTAAATTTGGGTTAATATGAATCACTGAAGTTTAGCAAGGATGGAGCAGTTTTCTTCAAGATTTAAAGCATACTGTTGGAATATAGTATCTAATAGTGAATCAAATGAATCTACCATCAAAAACAGTTTACTAAACTTCCAAACCTCCCCAGTTTGGGAATAAAAAATTCTTAATAAAATTCAGTTAGTAAAGATGTGATAAAAATTTCATGAAAGCTGATCTATATATTAACATGCCAACTAAATCACATTACCAGCCAGTTGAGCAATAAAACCTAGTCAGTCATTCAAGGATTTAGATAATTTTAAGAACAATAATTTAATAGAAATCATTAAGAAAATCTTCTTAATGATTGTTCATGATGAGATCTTAATGATAGAGATATTTTTTATCTTCTTTTCAATAAATTTTTTATTACTGACGTACATTTACTTATTAAATATTTTAAAATTTTATTTTATGCTGATATGAACCTCTAAAAACTGAAAAATTATTGCTGGTATTTAATTTTGATTAATCTAAAAGTTTTCAAATAAATTAAAACAGGATTACAAATACAGCAGCCTACAGAAATCTTTTGAATAAACACATATGACAAATATCAAGAATGTCTCAATTCTTTTAAAAACCAAGTACAGAAAAATAGAAAAATTAATAGAGTTTAATACCTCAGGTATGTAATGACTAAGAAATCAGGCAAACAAAATGGAACTGACCTATTGTCTAACACAAAACATATTCAACAAAAAATTTATCTATATTCATCAGTCTTGACTGTTCTTTCAAAAGAACAAGGACTTGAAAGGCCTTTTTCTTTCAAAAGAAAGTAAAAAGATTTTTAAGGAAAATATTTGCTCCTACAAAGGATGACACTTAATATTATATGTGTATATGAACTCTGCCCCCACAAAATGTTATACCAGAAATTTAAAGACTAACAAAAATAGTTCAATAACAGAAATAGACTGGCTTTTATAGGCCATGTTTTAAGGACGAGTGATAATAGAATTACTAAGAAAATCTTCTTTTATCTAGAAAGAAAAAGTTAAATCCTATATTATAAGTTGGGAAGGTTAATAAGGCAGGTATAAAATTCCAAACTTAAAAAAATCAGGAATTAGTCAACAAAACATTAAAAAAAAATTTTGGAAAGAAGAGTTTTGTACAAAAAAAAACCAAAAGAAGAATTCAGGAGAAAGACCAGTAAGACATTTAAAAAGTACACGCAGGAAAGGAAGCAGATGGATGCAAGAAGTGTAAGTGTGATGTGCATTGAAATGTAGGTTTATATTTTTTAGTTGAGAAAAATAGAAATCATCTTTGTTCCTGACCAACTACTCAAACATACTCTGGTTGTTTACTTCTCCAAAAATTGATGAAGAATGTAGGTCAGGTTGTGTACTAACAGAATGGAGCAGCACTAAATTTTACCTCAAAGGGTTAGAAATGTGCTAAACAAATAGTCTCTAAATTGGTAAATTGTCTCCAGTTCACCTGTTTTCTATCCATCACAAAGTTCAAATTGTTTTTTGATTATAGCTGTGTTATTTATGAATTCAAATGACTATTATGCAGTATTTAAAAATAATTAAGTAGACTACAGTAAACGTAAATTAATGATGTAAGTCTTAACAACTTATCTGGGTCTTTTCTAGCTTTTACTCTAAATCAAGATTCTTCAGAGGCTGCTGGAAGCATAAAATGATGTCAAGATCAGCAACAGTGAATTTTGGATTAGATTTTGAAAGATATTTGTAAACAATGATAACTTCAAAGAAGGGGTCCACTATTACTACAACTTACACCCACTCACCCACACTACTCTTAAATTGTTTTATAATCTTGTGTTTATTTAGAATGTGTTTTTATGTGTTTATATATTTTAAATTGCTTAAGTGAATCCAGTTTTGCCCTTCAGTATAAGTAAATATATAAAACACTCATGTGTGATGTTGATATCCACAGAATATGTGACTAATATCATTGAGGAGATTTACGAAAGCAAATTCAACTGGAATGAAATGATTATGTGTGTCCTTTTTCATTTGTCTTGTTTTTTCACACACAGCACTTATCACAATCTCAGAACAGTCAATTTTTTAAGCCCAAAAAATTCAATTGTTTGACTGTTAATTTTGTGGAACAATGGTTTTTTTATGAAGTAGTTCTTACACAAGACACACACACATTACTAACATGAAAATTTTACACAAACACTAAAGGACAAAACTGAGTGAGCTGAAATACATGAACAAATAAAAACAATATTCTACATATGTGTTTAAATCATACACCCTTGTAAAAAATCACAGCAAAGCTCAACTAAAAAAAGAATGCCCCATCCAACACATAGAACAACTTAGAATTCATAGTGACAGTTTCTAAAGAAAGTTGACTTGAACAGAAAGATAAATTATACTCACATTTTTTTAAATGATTTTCACCTTAAATTAAAATATTCATAGATTGATTTAAAAAATTGTTTTTTCCTTTTTTAAATTTTTTACCAAAATTCAAACTATTTAATTTGAAATAAAATAAATTCTCTACTCAGTAATAGTGATATCTTCAGTGTATATTTTCACAATAGAAAAATCATATACAAATAGAGAATAAGATACTATCTACATTACCTGTTTCTGAATAGTATTAATAAAACACATAGCTTACCAATAATTACAATCATCATCTTCAAAGAATTCTCTATGGGGAAAAAAAGGATATTCTTGTTTAGTGACCTGAAATTTAGAGCAACTTGTCTCTGAAAACTTTTAGAAGTTTCTTTATGCTTCAGAACTTGTACATAACACAGAATTTGTTAGACACAGAATTTTTTTTGTTTTCGACTGAAGGCCAAAATAATCAGTGGGCTTTCACAGGTTATTAAATGTAGTTTTATTGTTAAAATAAACAGAAATCCACCAATAGATTCTAAAAAAATAATACAAGGCAAGTAAATAGTTTTCTTTGATATTGGAACAATTAATGCCTTAAGATTAAAAACTAACCCAAAAACTTTCACTAATATCTAGAATTACCTGAAAAGACGCAGACGGAAAGATATTTTATTTTTTACTAAAAACACATACATAATTTTTATTATCGTCATATTATATATTTGTTTTAGGAAATATGATTGTCAAACCTAAACTTGCACTGGATAACAAGGCAATTTTCATGTTTTTGTTAATACTTTAATATGTAATAGTATGATATGATGTGTGTAAGACTAACAAAACGTTAATGTGGGTAATTTTCATTTCTTTATGATAGCCAAAAAATGTAAGAAATAATATTCCTATGACAAATGTATGGTGAAATGATAATAAAAATTATATACGTGTTTTTAGAAAAAAATAAAATAATTATTCCTGACTGACATTTAAACAATATTCTACAACAAATAAACACAGACACTTCTCTTCTATATTCGCCCCATTTATGAGGAATATCTCTAAAGTAAAGAGAGCTGGGACTTAATCCTAAAATTTTAATCATAATTATATTCCTCTTGAAGATGGCAGAATAGCCAAAAGCGCTCGAGGAAATTAAATTGGAATATGGTAAGCTGTTTTTTAAAATTATATATAATGTCTGTAAGTTGTTGCACTGTAGTATCTTTGATTATGTGTTTGTTATTATATTATAAAATTAATAGGAAAATTGATGTTGCTGCTGACTGTGAGATACGTGGAGTCATATGTTTTTTAAACCATCAAAATGTTAAGCTGGCTAATATTCAAAGGCAGTTGGCTGCTGTCTGTGGTGATAATGTAATGAATGAAAGAAACATCCAAAAATGATATGAAAGGTTTAGAAATAACAAAATTAATGTGCATGATAACGAATGTTAGGGGAGGCCCTTAATAATCACAGAGGACTTGTTGAAACGCGTTGATGATGAAATCAGAAAGGATTGTCGCTCTACGATTTCCGACCTGGCCCTTCTTTTTACTGATATCTTAAGAGCTGTTATTGGTCGCATTATTCATGACCATTTAGGCTTTAGAAAGATTTGTGTATGTTGGGTGCCCTACATCTTAACGGAATGTCACAAAAAAATTTGAATGGGATCTGCTTTGGAATTTTTTATGTGCTACACAGAAAAAGGTGATGAGTTCCTTAATTCAATTGTTACTAGCAATGAAACATTGATTTCATATTACACGCCAGAGAGAAAACGGCAGTCAAATGAATGGCATCATCCTCAATCACCAATCAGACCAACAAAGGTCAAGCCACAGCCATTTGGGTAGAAACTGATTGCCACAGTCTTTTGGGAATGGTTTGGCATACTGCTGATTGATTTCATGCCACGTGGAACAACTATAATTGTATAAGCCTAGTGCGCAAAACTCTATGTAAGTTACGGCATGCCATTCAAAATCAGAGATGCGGGTGGCTGACTGATGGTGTCCTGCTGCATGATAATGCATGTCCACAAGTTGTGGGTCTGATAAGTGATTTACTGAGAACATTTGGATGGAAAATTTACGATCACTCACCATATAGTCTGGACTTAGTTCCTTCTAGCTACAATTTGTTTGGGAAATTGAAAGAATTTTTGAGTGGTAGCAATTCACGGGTGATGATGAACTTAAAAATGCTGTTAATCAGTGACTAAATGGACTGGCGGCAGAAGAATACAACTAGGGTATATTGAAGCTGGTGTATTGCTACGATAACGTCTTAATTCATGTGGCGATTATATAGAGAAGTAGTGTAAGGTATGCAGTTTAATAGAAATAAAAAATATTTATAAAGTTTTCAGAATAAATTTTTTTACAATGAAACACCTTTACTTCAGAAGTAACCTCTCATACATCCTAATAACTCTTTCTTTACAGACTGAAGACAAAATAAAGTCAAAGATTTAAAACCACTACTATACCATTCTGATACTAAATAATATAATGAAATCCAAAATTTCTGATTTTAAGGCAGATAATATAATTCTGTTCCCAAGGAGCCTTCTTTGAATAGAAAGATGACTTTGAATACAAAGATGATATTTACATAATGTAATTTCATGATTGTCACTAATATTTATTTTGAGTAAAACAACACATACCTTAAGTTAAATGTATATCAGATACAAAAAAATATCAACTAAAAGGGTTATAAAATATTTTTTTTTTAGGATTTGAATACACAATTTCTTCACATAATATAACAGAATTATCTTAAAAACTATAATGTTCATTTTTCTAGCATAAATGTTACTTATTTCTTTGAATTTTATATTTTACTTAGTCTCACCATACACATAACATTTTTATGTACAAATAACAGAGACATAAAAGGTTTTTAACAAAGTGAAATAAGTTTAGATTTGAAACAAATGTACATTAATGTACACCATATGAATGATAAATCTAATCCAAACAAAAAAAGTTTTATGATTTATGAATCATAAAAAGGTGATAAAAATATTTATTCTAATGAAACTTTATGATGCTTTTTAAATTTAGGGCTTAATTAAAATTAATTGCAACTGTAGATGGTTATTAAATACTGCTTCACTCAAAGCTCTTTTTCTATAGTAAGCATAACATAACTTTTGTTCACCAAATTTGAAATTCTTGGCATGTTACTGGAACATTAAGAACAACTTGAGATAAAAAAGAAACTAAGAGATAAAAAAAGAAACTAAGCAAATCTTCTATGATATTGCTCATACTGTAGAAAGAGTGTCAACAAAATTTGTATGAAAATAAAAGACAATTTTTTTTTTAGAGATAACATGCATTGAGTAAAGAATATTTATTCTAAAATAAAGGAAAACTGAATGGGTACTGCCACAGGCAAAAACTAAATCTAAAAATTGTTTATAGAATGTATAAATTATAAATTAGTTTAAACACAAATAAAAAAAGACTATTAAAAATTTCATGATTTTATAAACACAGAAAACATTTTACATTATATTTTGCCCTATCAAACCGATATTTATACGTATAACTAAAAATGGATTATTTAATACAGAATGTACCCAAGAAGAAACAAAGTAATTTTCAGGACACGTTCTACTGGTGATAATAATGAAAAACAGTTATATAAAATAGCTCTGGAAATACTTTGTTTTCAAGTTATGGCTAGCAAAAGATTTCACATGAATTTCAGCTCTTCTAATAAAAAGAAGCCCTACTGTAATTTTCGAACTTAGCAACAAAACTGGTAGAGAATTTAATGGTGAGAAAATTAATGTACATACAGTCAATAAAAATTAAATAATACCTTAAATTTTTTTTTCTATTGAAGCAAAACAGATAAAAAATAAAAATAAAATCGTATTATTCCGTACCTAATAAACATTATTCTTAATATAGCAAAATAAAATATATGAAATGATAAATGGTAAGTGAATAACAAACCTAAGTTACAGTAATTATTTAAAATTTCCTTCTTCACAAATGTACACAGTACTCTGACCAATGTAAAATTGTTTTCATGTGGCCCCAAATGAAGTAATCTAGTGACGTTAAGTCAGGTGATCGTGGCGGCCAATAGATCGGTCCAACATGTCTAATCTATTCTAGTTACTAAAAAAAACGTGGTGTTGAACCATCAAGCTCAAAAATCATTTGCAATCTAGTTTGTAAAGGTATACCCTTTAAAAGAGCCAGCAAATTATTTTTCAAGAAATGAACATAGCATCTCCCATAAGGTTTTGACTGAAAACAAGTGGTCCCAGAATTTTGTCATAAATAATGCCACACCAAACATTAATGTGACATCTATGTTAGAAACTAGTTTCCATAGTATTGTCTAGAAGCTAATGACACAAATTCAACTGCGGGGGTAATTTGTTGGCCACAAATTTTGAACGTTCTGCAAGCAGAAAGAACGAAGATTTACTTTCTGTAGGGTGTCACACTATTTTTTTTAGAAACCAATGCAACATGAATTTCACCTTATACTAGTGCCTGGGCTACGCTGAATCACATGATGTTCATCATTAACATGATGATTTACTTGGCATTAAACAGAAAATGAACACATTGGAAATGACCCTCTCATTCCTAGATGCGGATAAACCGAAGAAAAGATTTTCATATTTGGAATCCGCGTTCCAGGAAATCTCACCTGATGTTCATGTCTACCAACTTCAGAATCTCCATTACAAAATCCATAAACAAAAATTATATTGGCATATTTCTTTAGAAAATTGGAACAACATTTTTACACTACAATATGATAACATTACACTTCCTTTATTAATATAATAATTCATGACAACAGATTCAAACAAAATACACAATTTTCATTATTTACCAGCCGTTAGTATTTCCAACCTACACAATAAATTTTTTTTAAATATTTCTAGAGTAACATACATTTTAATTATTTTTTTAAAATTATTATTTAATTTTACCTGTGTAAATTATTGAATATACACTGCTAAAATATTGTTTTATAAATTTTGTATTTCTTTTAAAAATTTTTTCAATAATGTTTTTGTTTTTAAAAAGAATGTTTAGTAGGTACAGAAACAATAATATTATTTTCTATCTATTATTAATAAGTTTTGCTTCAATAAAGAACTGGTTTTTAAAAGTTTTAATTAACTTTTTATTGGTTGTATTTACATTAATTTCTCAGTATTAAATTCACTGTAAATTTTATAACTAAATCTTCTGAATTTATTAGTCATCTGACAAAGCTATTGTACTACAAACCTAAAAAAAAATTGTTTTTTGACACTGAATTTTGTGTTTTACCTTGTATATCTTAAAACTTACTGGAGTTACAGTTCTGGGACCTGTTTTATCATACTTCCCAGCTCAAATTACATAAGAAATCACCAACTTTACTCCTTGATTTGGGTTCCAAAAATTACAGTAGGGCTTCTTTTTATTAGAAATGCTGAAATCTGCACGAAATCTTTCGCTAGCCATGACTCGAAAAAAAGTTTCCAGACCTATGTTTGAACCTTTATGAACCTTTTTCATTATTTCACCAGTAGAACATGTCCTGAAAGTTTCTCCATTTCTTCGTGGGATACCCTGTACAAAAATATTTGACTACTTCTTTCACTCCCTGATGATTAGCAAAATGAATGTTTGAAGATGCTCCTTAAACTTTCCAAATAAGTAAAACTCATTAAGATCAAAGTCAGAGCTGTAAATGGAGTCTTGTCTTCTTACCAGCATTAATTCAATGATAAGCATACGTTGGATTTTGTATGAAAGTCTGGTTGGAGGCTTGTTTTTAAATATATGATTATTTTCCTTTTAAAAATCAGCTGACATTGTTTCTTGCTCTAAAAGATCAATAAGAATAACAACTGTGTATAATATTATGGTTTGTTGTTGATGAGACTGATCTGTTGATACATGCATCGCCGAATACAGATTACTGGAATTTACTGAACATTTACATCACCGAGATATATTCCTGATGTCTACATCATCCGGTCAATATATTTGGTAAATTTTCATAACATCTTATTTTTTTGTTTCATAAAACACTAATTAGAGAATGCACTTGTTCTTGCACATAACTGACAAAGATGGTGTTCTTGGACTTTAATACATTATCATTCTAAACTGGAAATTTGCATTAGTTATTTGATCTGGAATCATATAGTCCTATACCGCTTAGCCAAGAAGACTCAAGTAGTATTTTTAGTAACTAATTTGAAATGTACATTATGTTTTGAATACTCTCATGTGTAAGTTGTTTGTTACAAAACAATATAAAGTAGAAGATGCATAACTTAATATGTACAATAATTTCAATCTAATTTGTAAAGTTCTTACCTTAAAGGATGACCACATTAAACATTTTATTAAACACCTTTTCCAAAAATCAGAAAATATGTGAATTGAATAGGTTTTGAAAGGTATTTATGACTGGCCAACATACACAGTTTTGTAAATATCAATCAAGTTAAGTCAAAGTAAAGTGTCAACATAAAAAAAAAAATAATAAATAAAAAATAAAAATATGCAACAAACTTGCAAAAATTTCGAATTATGACAAAAAGAGAATAAATCTGAAAATTATATTTAACTTAATACAAATAACAAGCAAAATTATACACTCCATTTGTTCCTTTTTACAGTGTGACATCAAAACTAAATTAAAAATTGAATGATATTCAGATGTCATGACATTACAAACTAAAAGTCCGGTATTTAATTAATTATTTAAAAAATGATGACTGTTAACTTCAATTCCTTTAAATATTTCACATATATTTCATTTTTAAATTGTTCCTCATAGTAAGAAAATTTATTTCTTGGATCAAATAATTTTCAGTAATACACAACTAAACAAAGCTATTTAGGAAAAAAAATGGTTTGGTTCCATTATTTCAAAAATAAAAAGAGAGTTTTCCATAATGAAAGAATAATTTTAATTAAAAAAAGAAAAACCCAAATAATTTTTTCAAGTTTCATAAGCTTGTTCTTCTCTCTGACAAAATATAATCTATTTAAAAGAATCAAATAAAATCAAGAGAAATTTAACATTGGAAAAATTAAAACAAATGAATAATATGAATATCTGAAGAAAATCTTTACCTTTATTTGCAAGAAAAAAATAATCCATAAAGCATATCAAATAAAATTTCACTTACAACTGGTTTAATGTCTGATTAGGTAGTTTCAAAATAGTGGTAAGTTTATTAGGAAACTGACCTAATGAAACTAATTAGTACAGGGTGTCACTGAAAAACTCCTATGCTTAGCTGATACTTTAATATCTTATGAGGTTGAGAGGTATGGTGTTATTGATCATTATGAACAACTTCCTGGAACAGTGCACAACCATAGTTGTGTTATGTATATAGAAATTTCTGGCATTCCTGCAAACAGCTTTAAAAAATGAGTCAATCTGAATGCATCAAGGTTTGCATGAACTCTGGGAAATCAGTCATCAAGGAGTTGGAATGTTACATCGAATAGTTAGGGACCAATCTTTATGTGCAACATTTTGAGATATACTTTTGTATTCTAAGGGTAGTCTGATATTAACCAAAGTTGACAAACACCAGGAATAACCACATACCAGTGCATCTCCTGAAAATATCATGAAAATGAAACATATTGCTAATGAAGAACACTTTGAACTATTCATCACACACCCTTACAAAATACAACATTTTTGAGATCAGTAAAACGAGTAGGTTGATATCCCAGATATCATGTCAATATCTCAGACAATTTGAACATTCTTCACAACAAAAAATTTAACCATAAGTATTTTTACAGATTAGAAGTGGCACAACTAATCAAGTGCTATGAGATTCATGACACCACATGTGACAACCCAACCAACATCTTCAAGATCATCCATATCATCATCGTAGGCTATTCACTTTCTGTGATAAACCCAGTTTTTGAAACCGAATATATGATCTTGAACAATAGGTAAAGTTTAAAAAAATGTACCACTACAACTAAGTTAACACTGCATGAGAAAAAAGTTAACTTAAGAATTCCAGATGCCCCAAAAATGGTTACAAGTGGTTACAAATGGGTTGCATGCATCTATCATGGCTATTCATATACTGTACATAAGATTAATTTTTTTTTTCTGCTAAGATCATAATAATTTTTATATTGAATACAATTATTTCTTAACTTATTGAATACCTTTCTTAACTTCATCAATTTAGTTATGACTAAGCTAAGAAAGTTAGATAATTGTTCTCAATGCAAAAACTCTACAGTAAGCATTATTTATTATTAATAAGTATAACAATTCTTTTATTTTTACTAATTAGACTTAATATGGACTTTAATATTTACTTTTGCACAGTTTGTAGAATTTTCAATTATCATTAAATCTAATCTACTAGTTCTTTTCTTATTTTATCATCCATCTAATTATATTTAATAACATCTACTTTTCAATGGTTAAAGTAAAAGAAGGACAAGTCCACAAATATGAGAAAATTGTATATTTATAGCAAAAGTAGAAATATTATAAGCAATTATTAAATATTTTTATGAATAGAAAAACTTTTATGTTCGTTGAAAAGAGTGGCTGCAGGCTACAGAAAAATTAGTATAGCTATCTACATAATCAGAAAAGAATCAAAGAAGTAAAGGTGTACTATTACTCCTGGAAAAAATAGAAAACAGTAGATTAGTGGAAAAATTTTGTAGATGATTTTGATTTGAGTGTGATTAGAACTGTTCACTTTTTATAAGATGAAGAAAGAAAGAAAGATGTTCCAACTACAAACAAATTATTAATTAGCCCAATTAAAAAAGGCAAACTTTAAAGATGATACAGGTAGATAAAAACTTTATTGAAAACTAGTTTCCATTTAAGAAATATAAAATTAAAAGGAAGATTTTCTTGGTAAACAAACATGATAGCAAAGATAGGAAAAGATATATTACTGGTTAGGAAAAATATCTTTCTGAACCAAAGTATCCTGTTATTTACTTATATGAAACATGGATTCATGGTGGATAGACCAAGCACGTGCTGGCGAGATTCTTCTAAACCTGATATGTTAAAGAATGACAACTGGTAGTGATCATGCTGGCAGTGAGAATGGATTTGTTCCAGACGATCTGGTTGTATAATTAAAAATCTAAAAAAGCAGATTACCATGATGAAATTAATTTTGGAAATTCCTTAAATGGGTTCCAAAAAAGTTTTGCCTAATATTTAAAAAAACTGTATTATTATCATGGATAATGCACAGTACCATTCGGTTTGAACTGACAAACTATCAATCACAGCTCTTAGAAAAAGTAAAACACAAGACTGGTTATCAAAAAATAACATTCACTATTATCCTGACATGACAAGAACAGCTTACGTCAAATTACTCAACATTTATCTTGTTCGAGGTAGTCTTTGATGAATTTTTACAAAAGGAAGGGCATTATGTGGTGATGCTGCCACCTTATCACTGCTAGCTGAACCCAATAGAATATATCTCGGATTTATTGCAAAGTCCTTCTGCTAAAAAAAAAAGAGTAGAATAAAATACAAAAAAAGAAATTATAAAAATAAAGATTAAATACTTCAAAGAAATAATTTAACACTGGAGATAAACTGTAAAACATGGAAAGAAGCTGGAAAAGAAAGAATGATTTTATCTAATGGAAGAAGAGGTTCAATATTTACTTTTGCACAGTTTGTAGAATTTTCAATTATCATTAAATCTAATCTACTAGTTCTTTTCTTATTTTATCATCCATCTAATTATATTTAATAACATCTACTTTTCAATGGTTAAAGTAAAAGAAGGACAAGTCCACAAATATGAGAAAATTGTATATTTATAGCAAAAGTAGAAATATTATAAGCAATTATTAAATATTTTTATGAATAGAAAAACTTTTATGTTCGTTGAAAAGAGTGGCTGCAGGCTACAGAAAAATTAGTATAGCTATCTACATAATCAGAAAAGAATCAAAGAAGTAAAGGTGTACTATTACTCCTGGAAAAAATAGAAAACAGTAGATTAGTGGAAAAATTTTGTAGATGATTTTGATTTGAGTGTGATTACATTCACTATTATCCTGACATGACAAGAACAGCTTACGTCAAATTACTCAACATTTATCTTGTTCGAGGTAGTCTTTGATGAATTTTTACAAAAGGAAGGGCATTATGTGGTGATGCTGCCACCTTATCACTGCTAGCTGAACCCAATAGAATATATCTCGGATTTATTGCAAAGTCCTTCTGCTAAAAAAAAAGAGTAGAATAAAATACAAAAAAAAGAAATTATAAAAATAAAGATTAAATACTTCAAAGAAATAATTTAACACTGGAGATAAACTGTAAAACATGGAAAGAAGCTGGAAAAGAAAGAATGATTTTATCTAATGGAAGAAGAGGTTCAACAGCTAGTTATCCATTTTCAGTTCTCAAAAGAATATAGTAATGAGGAAGGTGGCATTTCAAGCTTCAAAGAAATAGATTCAATTTAATTTCTTTTGCAATTCTTTTATTGCAATTAAGCAACAGAAAAACTACTTGATCTTGATTTTGATAATTGCTTATAACTTGTGGAATACTATTATATTTGAAATTTTGTTGTAAATTGTAATAAATATTGAATTATTTGGTGTTTTTGGAAATTTTATTTTTCTGTAGTATTTTGTTATGTTTTAAATGATTGTAAATATTGTAAATTTTTATTTTAAATAGTTTTAAAAGTACTGCAATATTTTTAGGGCAATGAATCATTTAAGATTTTAAAATAAATGAAAATGTCATAATGGAAAAAAATTGTTACAACCATTAAAAAAACTTTCTCTTTGCATTACAAGACCACATGCATAGAACACATACTTGTGTGTATTGAACTGTCATGTACTGAATCCAATATACAACAGTAATACAACACCATATGCTTGATATTCAGCAACTATGTGCCAGTTACTCAAATACTATGTTATCACATTTGAACTTGAGTGATCTAATACTGTGATCAATGTGATGTATCATCGATAGTTAGTTCACATTTTTCCTGCATATGAAGTTAAGTTTCTTGCACTGTAAATTTATGTTGATCATGGCACTATGCTGAAAAAGTCCAAATGCAATGTAAATTTTAATCATGCAGTATATCGTTAGAAATGTAAAAAGCATGTTAATTGTTTCTTTTGTAGCTTAAGGAGATTATGTTCTGGATTTTCTTCCATCTGGCCAAATAGTGAACTCAATCTACAGCAATTTATTGAAGGTTTAGAAAAAGGAAATGTGCGTCTTGAATCATGACAATACTGTGAATAATGTATTGTCTAAAACCCACCAAGCATAGGCCAGCACTTATCTCTCAACCCATACATACCAGAGAATGACATAATTTTTGAGGTTAACAAGCTGATTAATCAATAAGGGTATTGATCAATCTGCAAAATCTGGTGAATACAGAAACTGATGGCCATACACACCAGATTTTGCATTCTTTCAAAATGAAATTATTTTTTTAACTTTAAATTTACAATTTTGAATAAAAACATATCAACTGTTTTATATAGAATATAAATCACTGAAAACATATGAATAATTAAAGGCGTACAACTGAGACGTGTGTATGAGTGAGAGATTGAACAAATGATATGTTAATCTGGAATCTCTGGGATATTTGGTAGTGGTTAGTGCTTAGTTTGGTAGTTGCATTAGAAAGAGACAGTTTGGCAGAGTAATTCAAACAACTGAATGACTAATTCAAAATGTACTTAAATAAGCTATCTAAGGCAGAATTTATAAATAAAACAGTATGAGTCATCTTATATATACAGAGTAATTATTCATTTATTAAATTTAAAAATAACTTAAATATTATGTACATGATCAGCCCTATATAATATTTTTAATATAATACAGAATAATAATAAAAAATAAATTATTAATCTATTTATAGTAACTATTCTATTCAGAATAATTTGGTATTTTAATAGTTCTCTTGTACAATGTTTATAATGATGTGCTGTGATTAATGAGATGTACTTTAGGCCATGAAATAAGTAGTAAATACAAATAAGTAATCACAACTATTATAAAATGTTGGTTTCTGTTTTGTCATATGTTGATGGTTCAGTTAAGTCAGGTGATTACTAAATTAGGTAAATTTGTTCTAGTTTTATTAACTTACTAATTTGTAGATACGGTTTTAAGTGATACAGAATGGATTTAATTTTTTTTCAAACTGTATAAAAAAAGCTATATTTAGCTAAGTTTCCAATATTATTCCCTAATGGAAAATCATGGTTTTAAATTCAAACTTAGAAGTAATGTTCTAGAATAGTAAGAATAGGGAAATAGTAATCAAGATTGAATAAGTTTATGAAAGTAGAGGATAATAAACAATGTCAAATTATTCTGGTAATTTGGAAGACCAAAGAAAGCAATGCCCAAGCTACAGGAGTTTCATTTAGGAAAACAATTAGATTTTTCAAAAGAAGGTTTAAGAATATAGAAAGCAAAATAAGAAACTGCTCAAATTCATTTCAAATTTGTTAACAATGTGGATGGGTACCATGAATTATCATGATCAAATGGAGAATAATAATTATTTGAATCGGATAACTGGAAAAGTTTTCCCAACTTTGAATTCAGCTCCATAATTATTACTGTAATGTACTACATCATGATATCCAGTCTGAAAAAGCTTTCAATTCAGACAGAAAATAGAAAAAGATGCTATGATTGTCATATAACAACTATGAAAATAGGTTTGATGAAAAATTACTGAATCTCAGCTGTATTCTTCAGAGAAAAACTAATAAACTAAAAAGTATGTATTATTTACTGGAAAACAGGATCTTGATGCATTACAATTATGACTGTACAATCTGAATTTCCATTCGACAATTAATTCAGAGTGATGTAAAAAGCTTAAAAATATTTAATATTTCTGAAAAAAAAAATGTGTGAAGAAAATAATTTGATACGTCATGAACACTGGATTTAAAAGTGCATGCATGTAAAGAAACTTGAACACGAATAATGCTCGAATTAGAAGCCAGTAATAAAGACTTCTATTAATTTTAACAAATCAGACATTACATCAGATGATTTGCTGGGTGTAGTAGAACTTCAGCTCAAAACTTATTTTTTATTCTAAGAACAGCTATTGCAATTATTTTAAAGGCATTATTAGTTTTAGGTCAAAATAAATTAGTCTTTACATCAATGTTTTGGTAAATTTATTACCAAAACTGAAGCTTGAAATAATAATAAAATGGAATTTATAACTAAATATAACACAAAATAAATTTATAAACTATAATGAAATTGTAAAAGTACAAGATTAGGAACTACTTTATTATTAACACAGCAATAAGCAACATAAATTTATGTACAAATAAATAGCATAAAACAGAAAAAAAATTATACAAAATTTAATATAAAACAAGAAATAAGCAATAAAATATTTTGTAACAATTGCTTCTCATGCAATGGAATGTTTTGACATGAACAGTACAGATAGGAAAGTGATTGCTGCCATAGTCACCAGCCATTGTACAACTTTAATAATGAAACCTATAGTAGCTATACAGTTTGTCTGAGAAGAGACTGTGCACATGTAGCAATGTGCTATGTTATGCTATAGATTCACCAAGCCAGAAAGTGCTATTAATCATAACCCAACAACAAATGTGGATGGAAACAGATCGGAACTAATCAATTTAAAATCTAATTTAATTAGTCTCAATCTGTCAATATTCCACGTGAAAAGCATGCACTGCACTAACTACTCTGATACCCATCTAAGTTAAATTCCCATTGTAAAAGAGCATTTAGAGCTCAAAAATTCCTACAAAGTAGAGTTTATGAACTTTCAATCTACACACACTTTAACCTGAATACACATATACACACAACTCAGGTATACAACTGTTTTGTATCTTTTTATTTATCTAATATCTTAAAAAAAACTGAATATTACATAATTCATTTTTTTTAATAGACCAACAATAAAAATAATGAAAACAGTAACACTATAGTAATATTCTACAGATATGTTTTTATAATATACAACAATAAAAAACATAGCCTTAAATAAATAAACATATAATCATTCTTGGTACTAAACATGAATGAGTACTCTTACAATTATTGTGAACATGAAGCTGAGGGTTCCATTTCAAAAGATTAAGTTTTTAATACAACCTTGTTGATCTGTATGATCTTTTAGATCTATAGCACCCATACAAAATAAAGTAATTTAAAACAATTAAAGCGTAATAAAAATTAAAAAATGGAAAAATTATATACTTTTTTATTATACTCAGCCTTATTTTCACAAAAATGGTGTTCACTTCAATACTGATGACTTATATTATATATCTTACATAAATGCCTTGAATATCACATACCAGTTATGTTTATATAGTAAAAATTAAACTACATAATTAAGTAATAAATTACTATATGACAAATATATTGATGCCATTCTTATAAATTATTTTTCAAAAACTAAAAACCACTAATCTTTTATTAAATTACAAAAAAATAATAAACAAAATAGTCAAAAAGAAAAGTTCTCAAGCCCGTAACTTACTACACCCAATAGCTGTAAGAAAGAGTGCCTAGTTACTAGATGAATTTACAACTTAACTAGCCTCCTGTACATTTATCTTATATATATATAATTTATTAATAAATAGAAAAAAGTATTCAATACGTCTTCACTTAATATTACTTTCATATAAAAATTACAATTATTTTAATTGAAATGATAGTTTTGAAAAATATTCACTAAAAGAAAATACATAATTTCATAAGGTCAGTTAGAAAATTTAAAAACAATTCCTTTTTAAAACATAAATAACCACTCTAACTTCAAAAATGTATAAACATTGCTCTTCCAGAAGATTTTTTCAGAGCTTTTTATGCAGACATAAGACAACATATGAAGATTTTTCTTAAAAAAAAACTCATATTTATAAGTAAATGTAGTATTAGAAATTTCAGTAATATTACATCACAAGTCAACCTACAAACTTAGTCTAGAGTATACAAGAGAAATTATTTAGCAGCAGGATCTAATGATGAAGCAACGCTCATAGTCTAATTGCTTCAAGGACATTTTCAATTTAGGTAATATTTTTTCTCAGTTCTTTTTCTACATGATACCATTTTAATCAACCATTTTAAAAAGAAGATACCATTTTAATAGACTAAAGGAAACAACAGTTGTTTAATTGTAATTATATACAATATAATCTACTGATGATAAGGAAATTCCTCAAAAGTGCTTTTGATTTGTAAAAAAGAAAAAGAAAAATAATAAGATAAGCTAAGAGCTCTCATTGATTCTGTACTTTGGTGGATTATGCTGAATTTTGTTTATGCGTTGGTATTAATTGGTACAGAGGATGATATGGACAAAGAAGGATTTATTTTACTAAATTAATATATCTATATATATAAAAATGAATGTTTGTTTATTTGTCCCATGTGTGTTCCTATACAATTCATCCGACTGCAATGAAACTCTGGTGAGTTGTGTGCATGCCCATGAAGGTTTCTGAATTAGTTTGGACTCACTAGATGGCGCTGGTATAGAGATATTTTGATAAATTGTATTTATGGTTTCATTTGGCTCATATTCAGAACATATATTAGTTACATGAAAAGAAATACTTTTGCTAAAAGTGGATCCGCTACGTGGCGCAGGGGTTGAAATATTTAGAAAAATTGTATTTATGGACTGATATGGCTCATATTCAGAATATTAGTTACGTGAAAAGAAACATTTTTACAAAAACTATACCGCTAGGTGGCACCGGAGTCGAGATATTTACAAAACAAACATATACTTTCTTCTTTATATATGTAGAAGATATAGCTAATATCAATTTTA
The DNA here is from genome assembly GCF_047948215.1 of Lycorma delicatula. Lineage (NCBI taxonomy): Eukaryota > Metazoa > Arthropoda > Insecta > Hemiptera > Fulgoridae > Lycorma > Lycorma delicatula. The sequence continues at coordinate 155,765,795 of NC_134457.1, read as the reverse complement.
GATCTCTCTAAATTTTAGGTCCTGTACAGACCAAATTGATGCTCTCAAGAAACTGCAATACACTGACATTTTTTTATAAATTGAACATGGTTTAATTTTTATTTAACATTATTATTTTCACAAGCATGATTAATGAATATAGTGAGGTCCAAGGAGCAGAGTCCACTGCATAAATGGAAAGGGTGAGGAAAACGACCATATCCCTGATTGCAACAGGAAATGCAAGTAATCATATAGCATGGGCAAAGCCGCAATGGGGATGCTAGTATATATATATTTTTATATTATTATAATTATTTATTATTAAATAATATATTATTATTCAATGATTATTAAAAGTAAAATTATTCAATGATGTTAACTGAGAATTAATTTCATGGTACATACCAGAAAAGAAAAGAATAATTTCACATATCATAAATAATATCAGGTTACTTAAAAAATCAACTACTATCTTAATAAATAAATATTAAAACCAAAAACCAACTAAAAACAATATAAATATTGTTTAACTAAATACATGATGCTACTGAAAGATAAAGCCTTTATTTATTTCTAAGTGTTATTTCAAAGTTAAAAGCTTGTTTACTTATATATAGTTAAGTAGCAAAAGCTTTTGATGCATTTTTAACCATTGTAAATATTAATATAATTTACTTTTTTAATGTAAGAGACATACACAAACTGAAAGGAAAAAAATTTATCACACTAGTTTACATCAGATTAAAAATTTAAATCGGTTAATGTAAAATTATTAATACTCATCATCATTGCAATTATACAAAATACTTTCTTGATATTAATATTGTGCACTTCATAAACAATAAATAAAATTCATTAAAAAGCACCCATTCTTGTAAAAAATGAAGTAACAGAGAATGAAACAATTCATTAAAAAACTATCAAGAACAATATCCTAAAATTTGTAGTGAATCACAATTTTAAAACGCAAAACAAATTAGAAAAGTATATTTTAAATTCAAAGCAATATGTTTGTATAAGAAAAAATATTAACAACTAAAGAAAATCATATCATAACCAATAATATTTTTAACCATAAAGCAATGAATTGTTAAGCTTTAATCATAAACTGCGTTAGATGACAGTATTTTAAATACTATTAATAATTGTCACACCAATAAGTAAAACATCAGAAACTGATGAGTAGAATATATATAAAATCTAACTATTAGAAACAAACAATAAATATTAACAGTAAGGTTTGGGTTTACAATGAAAACAAGATACATAAATAACTCTTTAATAAAATTACGACTCAACCAGGTTGCAAATATCAATTCAAAAGCTGCCAGAAACACGAAACAAATGCCAAAATAAAAAAAATAAAAACTTTTACTTACAAATAAAATAAATAAGTAAATTTTGTTATTATGAAGATTTATCAACAACTCATTCTTCTTTTTTTAGTTATTTATTAATATTTTAACAAAAATCAAATAATGAATGTTAAACAACTTAACCATGTATATGTAGTTAAGATGGTTAACTTGCACATTTCATTTTCTGGCAAATTTAAGTTTTCTTAGTTTTCTAAATTATTTATTATTTTACTTAACTGCACTATAACTGCTTCAATAGAAGAGAGAAATTAAAAACACTATCAATTTAAGTTATTTAATAGAACCTAATTTTACAAAAATACACATATTACATTATTTCTACATCTAAAAAAAATATTTTTTTATTATTTTTTTTTTAAGAAAGAATTTTAAAAATAATGTTGTCTTATTTTTTATAAAAGTACAGTAACAATAAGGTTAACTAAAACCATTTTCATGAAATTCAATAATTTTCAATAATTTAGTCAAACTTTCTATCAACTGAGGAAGGAATAAAGTATGTACTTTTCTAAAAACAATATCCTACTTTCAATCTAAGTCAACAATTACTACAAGTTTAGTAAATGATAATGCAAGTCAAATTTTATTACAGAGATTGAATGAGCAACAGAAACATTTTACCAAATATTTTTTTTATTTTTATACTTATTATATCAAAGTTCTAAAAATTTTCCATTAAAAACAGGATTAAACAAAGTGAAGCATTTAAAATGTTAAAGAAGGCCTTTGTGATGATGCTATGTCACAACCATGAGTTTATGAATAGTACTAATGGTTTCAAGAAGGCCGAGGAGTCATCCAAGATAATGCGAGGTATGGGCATCCTAGCAAATCATCACTGATAAAAATGTTGATAAAATTAAAGAGATATGCTTGCTAATCGCCAAATGAGCTTTAGAGAGGTTGCTGAAGAAACAAGGATAAAGCTCATGCATGCAAAGTGATTTTTACTACTGCATTTACTCATTGTTTTGAAACTACTAAATTTTCAACAAATACAGTATCGTATAACCATTGCTGAACCAATGCTTATTGACGATGCTGACACCCCAGACTTGTTCAAATGAATCATAACTGGTGACAAAACATGGCTATGATATAGATACAAAGGATCAATTGTTCCAATGGAAGTTTTCTGAGGAACCAAGACCAAAAAAAGCACATCATATCTGGTCAAATGTGAAGATCCTTCTAATTGTTCTTCAACTACTATGTAACTGTTCATCTCAAATTCCTACTGCAAGGTTGCAGTCAACAAGTATACTAAAAATATAAGTTTTATGCAAATAGCTTGAAGCAATCAGAGCAAAGGACCCAAACTTTGGAAAACAACTATGGATTCTGTACCTCAATACCTCAACAACACACTGGCAAACACCTCTTATCCAACAGCTCTTGCCGAAACATAATAATATTGTAATGCTGCAACAATATATTTATTCCATCAAAGACATGATTGAATAATCAGGGCCTATTTTGATCACAGAGAGCACAAAGGTTATGAAAAGTTCAAGTATTTGATAAAAATCATAGCTTCTTTAAAAGATTTATCAGTGATATTTTTAAAACTAAAAGATTCCTATTCCTATAAATATTTATTAAACTAGCAATTATCACTAAATTTTTTAATTTATCAGATAGACAAACCTATATATTTAAACACAAGTATGGACAAAACATGCTGTTCCCCAGTGCATGTTCTCTAATTTAATGAGCAACCTGTGACTGTGTACTGAAGGAAGCCACGTAAGTATATGAAAAAAATCATATTATTTCTGAATGAAAATGTTAATAAAACTCAAATTTAATGTGATTCAGATAATAAAGATATTTTGGTACTTACGTATTGACGCCACCGCAGCTACAGCTTTATTTAAAAACAAAGTAGTCAATCGGATTTCGGTGGAAAATACGCCGATATAGAGTTTAACATAGATTAAAATAAATAAAAATTATTTATTTTATAAATATAATTTAACCAAACTTAACCTACGCTCGCTAACCTTGACTAATTAACACCGTAATTTTTTGAGTATTTATTTAATAAATTCAGTAATTATTTAATTATTTATTATTTAAATAACAATAATAAAATATAAAAAAATAAATAAATATAAATAACCATTTCTTAAAATTAATAAAGAGACTCAATAAAATAAATACTCAATTTTAAATAAAGTTGTAGCTATGGTGGCGTTAATACGTAAGTACCGATATTTTTATCAGATCAAATATTTAAAATTTTAGCAAATTAAAAAAAATTATCACAAACAGCTCGGAAAATAAAGTATAAAATTATCTTTATGGTAAAATATTGTAAAACCCTATCCTTTAGAGAATGTTACAACAATGCAATAAAAGATTAAATTGTGAAAAATCAATTAGCATCTATATTATATACCTGTGAAAAATCCTGAATGTTGTATTTATTAACAAAATTGTATTGCTTTTCTTGACAAAAAAACACATTTAGTTTTGAAAGTAGAACAAAAGTGATAGAATTGGAATTAAATAATTTATGTACGAGTGGACAGAAAGCTCCTTTACACTGTAATAAATCAGCTTAAATCAGCTCTACTGCTGACAATTCTCACCCCTCATATTGCTCACTGCTGCTGGAAAAGGTGGGGAGGATAGTTCGATGACCTTGGATGTAGTTGAGTGTGAAAAACGATGGCAGATACAAGTGTGTTCAATACCAAGAGTTTGTGTGTGGGTCCAAGAACATCCACATACTGGTAAAACATTACAGAACATTATGAATGACTTCTTTGTGCATTTTGGGAAATTGTCAACATCTTGGACAATACTGATATAGGAGAAGAAGGCTTTTTGCAATGGAAAGTGTTCTTGCGTCTCAATTTCTCCACCAAGCAGTGGAAAGATTGAGTACTCAAGTTGAGATATGTACTGCTGTGGAAGAATCAATTCAACAATCACCAATGAAATCAATGTGCAAACGTTCCACAGAGTTAGGCATTTCAAGATCAACAATGTGAGATCACATACAGAAGGACTTGAAAGTTAAATGTTTTTATCCAGCCACAGTTAATGAGTTGAGTGATAATGACCTTGATCAATGTGTTTATACAAGTCAGTTACTACTTGAACACTTTCTGAGAGCAAACTGTAAAAAGAACGTCATGATCTCTCACATGAGTGTGTGATTTATCAAAGCTCTCGTAACTGAAATGTTTTTCTGGGCAAAAGACAATCCTCACTTTTTTGAAGAAATCGAATACCATCTGCCTCATGTTATGATTTGGGGTGGGATGACAGTTGAACATCTCCTTGGTCCTTATTTTTTCAATGGTGCAGAGTTAATCAACAGTTATCTGAGAATGGTCAATAAATGGTTACTTCCAGAATTAACAGCAGAAGGGATCAGTGATATCATTACATTTCAGTAAGACGTTGCTCCAGCGCATTTTGCTTTGAATGTCTGCAAATGCCTCAATGAAATTTTTTTCAGATGTGGGTCACAAAGAGTTACCAGCTCCATTGACTTGGCGAGCAAGAAGATCTGACCTCATCACATCTGACAATGCATTCTGGGTTTTTGTAAAAGAAGAGATCCAAAAATGCAGGTATGTCACAACAGGCAAATCCAAGACGCTTGTTCAGTTAGCATTTGAAATGATCACCTGTGATAAGTTGTTGCAGATGAAAAATCAGATATATGGAGGCACATACAGCAGTACTCTGAACATAATGGAACCCACACAGATGTTTCAGATTCATAAAAGGTAAACTGTACCTATCCTAATAATTTCATAACTAGTGTAAAGGGGCTTCCTGCCCACCCAGTATGTAACTGATACAAAAAACATTAACTATATGATTTAATCATTTTTGACAAAGAGACTATTTCAATTTACTTCACTGTAGCTTTCTACTTGCATAAAATGATTATTCTGTGTACAAATAAGTTGAGCTTCTTTTTATTCACATACATAAAACAATATATTTCAGTCTATTCTTTCCTACTTCTATTGGAAATTTCAAAAGAATGTTTAAAGTGATACAATAGATATCAGTACAAAACTGCTAATCAGTGGCCTACAAGAGTATTATCAAAGGTGATGTAATGGTGAACAGCAAAAAATTTTACTCATTTTCATAAAATAAATATACAGTAAATGTATGTATGTATGTATCAAAAGTTCCAAGTTTATTTTATTAAAGATTTATAATATAAAATAGAATATACTTTACATTATTTATACGTCTGTAATCAGCAGAAAAAAAGGTGATTTTTAGTTTCCCAGCTATACATACACTAGCCGGTGAGTCTAGCAAGAACCTGGACCCTCAGGGCTCAAGTCAGCCCAGGCGAATCCCGGAGCAAAATCATGAGCTCCTCAGGGCCCCCTGGGGACAAGGGACCTACCCCATGGTCACAGAGCTCGTTTCAATTGCCATTCCCAATTTACCAGGGGGACTGGCACCCTGGACACCTGCAGAGCTTGCTTTGATTGCCATTCCTATGTACCACCTCCTGAACTGTACATTATTCTCGTGGTTGTGAGAATAACACTAATAAATAATATTTATAGTAGTCAGAGTTTATAGAAACCTGAAAAAGAAACTAGATTACAAAAGATAGAATAATAGTAACTATGTACACACACCTAAGTACACACACCTTTGACGATAAAAAATTGATAACTTATTTCTTTGCCGTGGTGGCAGAAATATAATAATGTAATAAAATGATTAACTATTTTTTCCTTAATGAATATCTTTAATTCAATAATGAAGAAATAATGAATATTTTTAATATCTTAACCTTTAAGGAAGCTAGGGACTTGGTCAATGGCTTAAAACCTTTCCTGAGATATCACAAACGTATCCTACAAATTTGAAAATAATTGGTTGGTTGGTTCTCATTTGATGCGATAACAAACAAACTTTATATATATATATATATATATATATATATATATATATATATATATATATATTTCCAAATGACTGTAATGTTCTCGATCGAAGAGTGTACCTGATGCATGCAAAAGTTAGCCTTCAACCTACTAACAAATACCCAGTTTGAATTTTGAAAATTGGAAGATTGTTTGCAGAGATATTATAAGAGCACCCCATTGCACCTCCCAAAACAATGCCCCAGAGGCAATCCATTTGTTAACAGTTGATGATGATTGGTCTAGCCTCCCACAAAGTGCTCTCGCATACCTCACCACTCTAGCCTCACACGCAGTCCCCATGGGAAGCCCATTATTGTTAAACAAAAATTTTTTAATATTATTTTATTTAATGTAAATTTAATTCTATTATTTTTTTAATATTATTCATTTGATTGATTAGCATAATTCAATTCAAAAACCAGCTCACGCATGATAGAGGTTCACAGGTCATTAATTCAATTTATTAAAATTTGTACTTTAACCAGCAAATCTCCAATACTACATATATATTTTTTTTGAGATTTTTCAAGCTGAAATATATCTAACAATTTTCTCAGTTATGCCAAGAAAAAATTGGTGAAAATTTGGTTGCGATTGATCGAGTAGCCTTTTTGTTTATTCTCATCTTTTTGTTTGACATACTCATGTGTACCATTTTGACAAATTTTGACATGTAACAATATTTTTCCAGATGAGTATGTGTGTATATATATATATATATATATGTTTGTACATTTATACATATGTATTATGTATGTCATACATGTATTATGTATGACGATCGATGCCGTCAAATATGTGGTTGACTGGGCACAGAACACAGTTAGAGGTGTGCAGCAAACAAGGAGGATACTTCTGGTCATCCTCCTTGACATATGAAAAGCATTCAATAGCACTCCATGGGCAGTGGTAATGGATTCGCTGAGAGCTAAGGGACTCGGTGAGTACATTATTGCCGTTCTCAATGATTACCTCCACGAACGATGGGTAAGAACTGATACGGAGGAGAGACAGGTAGAATTTTGAATGTACAGGGGTGTGCCACAGGATTCCATGCTTGGCCCACAATTGTAGTACATTGTATATGATGGCCTCCTGAGATTGGAGTTCCCAGGGGACACCCAGGTTATGCTGATGATCTAACCTACGCTGATGATCTGACGTTCCTGGTAGCTGGACAGACAGAGGAAGAGTTTGAAGGTACAGCAAATGAGGCAGTCAACATGGTAAGTGGCTGGATGGATGGAGGAGCAAGGACTGATTCTGGCCTACCAGAAAACAACTATGGTGGCGATAGTTGGCCGCAGATGAATCAAGGAGTTGGAAATATTGGTCAAGGATACAAGAGTTTGCACGTCAAGGAATGTTAAGTACCTCGGCGTGTGGCTGGACAAGTCAAGCCTCTTTACTCATCATCTTAAAGAGGTGGCTGGCAAAGCAGGAAGAACTCTTGATGCTCTTACAAGATTAATGATTAACAAGCAGGGACCCCAGGCCAGAAAAAGGTGGCTCATCCTCTCAGTGGCCACCTTGGTTCTGTTATACGTAGTGCCGGTGTGGACGGGAGCACTGGAGAGGGCGAGGAATGAGAGGCTCCTCTCCTCACTACAGAGGAGGGCAGTGATCAATGTGGCCTCTGTGTATCGTACAAATTAGGGTGATGCGGTAGAGGTCATCGCCGGAGTCTCCTCGATTTGTTTGAGGGCAAGACAATTAACGAGAAAGTACAAGGGGATGTTGAAGGCTGAGATGTGGGGAATTCTACTGGAGGAGTGGCAGACCAGATGGGATGCCACCACTAAGGGCTCCTGGACAAATAGACTAATCCCAAGGATTGGGCCGTGGATTCAGAGAGGGCATGAAGAGGTGAGTTACTATCTCACCCAGTTCCTCTCTGACCCAGTTCCTACATCGGTTCGGAAGAAGAGTCTCCCCAGCGTGTGCATATTATACCAAGTAGACACACCACAGCACATGTTTTTTAACTGTGATCGGTGGGATCATGTCAGGATACAGATGAGACTGGCGTAGCTCACCCCAGATAACATCATGGAGTGCATGCTCCTAGGCAGGAGGGAATGGAATGCCGTGGAGAAAATGGTCGGCAGAATTTTGGGTACGAAGGAAGAGGATGGCAGACTCAGGGAGGCAGCTATATGAGACTAGGAACAGGACTTGATGAGGAATGCTTGCTTTAAGGAAGTAACCGGCCATGCAATGCTTGCCAATGCCGCAATCAAGGAGATTTTTATTTATTATTTTTTTTATAGGAGAAGTAGGGTGAGGTCGCCCACATTTAAGAGTGGAGGGGTCGGGACTCCCTGATGATGGCATAAAGAACCCTCAAGGTATGAGTGGGTCGTGAAGTGCAGGATGTGTGAAACATACATTTGGAGCTGTTAGATTAGGGACAGGATGGATAGCTCCTTAGCGGAAGGGCATAGCAGCTATCTGGAAGAGGAAGGTTGGTGTGACCTAGTAATATTGGGGAGACCTCGGTGGGAAAGCCCCAGAAAGGAGCTAGCTAGGGTGGACAGACTGCTGCCACAACATTCCAAGGTGACTGTGTTTTGCTTAAAAATGAGGACCAGATGCCTTGGGGATGTTTAAAAAAAAAGAAGAAAAAAAAATTATGTATGTCATACATTTTTTCTAAATTCTTATTAAATTGGATGAAACAATTTTGTTCAAAGTTAATCAATAGACATCTATTATATGAGATAATTATAATGTTCAAATTTTTATTTCTGAAGCGGTGGGGAAATTTTTAATTTTTGACTTTTTAGTTGGAAGTTTCCTAAAACTTTTATAAAAAAAATTGAAAAATATTTACCCCCATCCATAAATATTCTAATTATACAATTTTAGAATATCTCAGCTGAAGCAGCAGTTTGTTTAGAATTATCACACAGCCTGGATGAACAAGTGACATTTTAGGTTTTTTTTTAGCACAATTGCCTATCACACATTTTAGTAAATTTTTTTGACCAAATTTGATTTTTGATTTTATAAAAAAAATCATTTTATTTTAAAATGAAATAAAGTAAAAATTTATTTACAATAGATTTTTTATTCATTTTCTTCAAATGAAAATGGCAGTTTATTAAGGGAAATTGTTCAACAAAAACCAGTTTCCAGAATACTTTATGACTACTCAGTGGTGGGAAAGTATAAACTCCACAGCCACTTACTTTTCTACTGTGTGCATTGTGTTTTCTAATGTGTGCATTGTGATCTGTTCAGATAATCTGTAATTCAGTATTTAAACATTAATTGAATATTTTAAAAACGTGTTTGTTAATTGCCATAATCACTAACAATTGTAGGTGACATGTACCACTCAAAAAAAACAACAAAGTCACTACTGAAAACAAAAAGTCATCCCTAAAAATAACAAACATTCCATGCCAGGCTTATTAAATAAAATGAAAAATGAAGTTGTTTCTCCTTTTCCTTCTTAATAAGCCAAATATATAGTTGCTTATCAAGAAGCCAATCTACACAAAATGCAGAAAATATTCAGTTCTGTAACTGACATCTTCACCAAAGGGATTAGCTGAATAATGAATACAATCCCAATTGGTGTATTTTGTGCTTCAGATGTTTAACATGCATCACAGTGATAAGCAAAGCTGATTCAGACAGTACAAAGCAACAAGTTAATGTACCTCTTCTATTATGAAGCAGTCCTTTATACAAACTACTTCAAACTTAATTCAGGGAACTTTCGTTTCTATCTATTAATTTAAAATAGTCTACCTTCTTTTTCTTATTAATAAATACAAGGTTTGTCTAAAACTAAAATGAACTTTTTTAAGTTATTTTATTTCTTGTTTTACAACTTAATTAGATTTCCATCCTTAGAAGAAGTGTTCTCTATCGCAATACACCACTCCCAGCATATTTTCCTCAATTTGAGTGCATTCCAAATCTTATACAATAACTTTCTTTAATTTCTTTTATCATGTTTTCAGGGTGGCTTTCAACTTCAGAAACAGAAAGAACCAATGCAAAATCATGTAAATAGGGGGCTGGGGTTCAACAGTTTTGCCAGAATTTATTGAATAAGAATCACTGAATGCACAGGAGCATTGTCACGGTCCAATATCTCTTTTCTGTTTACCCACACTTTAAGGCCTTTTAGGAGTTTCTCAGTCTCTCTCAAACATAGCATTACTTTTAAATAAAACTCTTTACTGAGCTTATGACCATGAAGGATGAACTCATAATGAATGACACAAACCAATTAAAAAATACAACCAACATTTACCTTTATAATTGAGTGCATGATTTGATATGCTGATACAATAACATGATGTAATACAACTCATCCAGTCTTCTCCAAAAGCTTCTTGCAACATTTTCAGTTTCTGTAAACATCTTGCCTTATTTGAAACAAAATTCCATTCTATATGCATAACACGTAGCTCTTTCAAAATATTCACTTTTCTCACATTAAGCCCTAGATGTTGTAATTCTAAATCTATTTCTACTCAGTTGATTATCATCAGCATACTGTGTGGGCTCATTTATACTCTCATTAAACACAAATAGAGTGTAGCATGGTTTTTACCCTATTAAATTTTTAAACATGCGACTGATCTATGTCTTTGGAGACATGTTTTTAGAGAAGAATGGTAAAGTGCTACAGAATCACACTAGCAATCCAAGAATTTCCTAAATTATCTAATATACAATGATTTTAGTTTAGTGTAACAATTACATATTTTTTAACTGGTTGTGTAAATTTTGGTATCATTAGTACAATATTATTAATGAAATTTTAATTTTTTATAGTCAGGCTGTTCATATTTTTTTCATTTAAAAAATCTAAATAATCTGAACTTACAACTTTACAATAATTTCTCAATTTTAATATTTTTTTATTTTTTTTATTTAGTCTACTTCAAAATTTTACTTATGTTAATCAAAGTTATGAAAACACTATTTTATATTGTATAAAATTATGTAAAAAAAAACTATGAATTCTTTGTTTACAATACATAATGCAGCTCTTTTTTAGCAAAAAAACCATTTACCAAAATGATTAATTTTCAAAGAACAATCAGTAAGCATTTTAGAGAAATTTAAGTACATAATAAATAGATATTGTCTTCAAATTATTTCTCCTTTTGTTCACTGTTTGCTGCAATCATTTGAACTTATATATCTATATATAAATTACATATTCCTCTATGCTGAGTTCTACTAGAATTTATAAATCAAAAGTATAGTATTTAATTCTAAGTTCTACTTAAACGTGAAATTATTTATTGTTAAATTAAATTTATCTAGTGAAATTTCATCATTGAACTGTAGGGCGAAGAAAACATCTATAATTATTAATAACTTTAAATTTAATTTAATTTAATTATCAAAATTTTAATTTGGCTAACCGCAATATAAAAAAATGATAAATTTAATTTTCAAACAAGTAAATAATATGTTGAGTGGAATTCTAGTTTCTTGCTATCTCAATTTTCTGTTTAATTTCATTTTTCAAAGCACAGATAGTGATGTACATTTAGAACATAAAACACATACAGCACAGTAGAAACAAACTAATACATAATAAACAAGTTACAAAATATGCACAAATGAGCATTGATATACTTATCTTCAGATGCAAATGAATTAAGATAAATTTTTGATTGAAAAAAGAGAAAATAACTTTAAAATTATTAATTAATAAGGGACCAGTCAAACATAGAAGAACTAAAAATTCTTTGTATCAGTTATTTCATTAAATTATAATTTCTTCAACTAGTTAAGTAAAGAGATTTCTTGACTGATGAACTATCTAAAAAGTAAATGTAAAAATTTGTAGACAATGCAGTGCACAATTAAAACTTTATAATTTTAAATAAGCAAACAAATATTAGTCAGGAATACAGATTTTTCATTATTTATGATTGTTTTTGAAAATTTGCTACATGCCAGAAAATAACAGTAACTTGGCAGAAATATCTTTCCCTCAAGAACTATAACATTTTGATTTAATAAAAACACTTGCAAAATGTTATTTTTGAACATCTAATCCATGACATACTTCAATTTTGGAAATTTTGTTACACTGAAAATGTCTAAATTCCAAGTACGAAAAAGTTGGCAGAAATATTTAGGTGTTATAAATTAAAGAGATCAAAAGGAAAATTCAAATTTATGCAAGATTTGCATTACTGATGTTTGAATTAATGTTTAAGTGAGTATATATAGAGATAAGCAGTTACATGCTCTGCTGTGCACATATATATAAACACACACACACACACACACAAAACAGCTAACTCTGAATTATATGCAACAATGAAGAGGATAGGAACAAAGACAATAAAAAATAGAAATAAATTACAGTTAATCTGAGAACAATGTTTTATAATAAATAACGAACTAATGTAGTAAAGATATATTATGAAAAAGATTTTTATATTAAATGGAAAGCAAGATATATTCTCCGTAACTTAGCAAATTACGTTATATTTATATCAATACTAGAATGAATGAATAAGTTTTTATTAAACAAATATGAATAAAATCTTTTGAAAAATCCATTTAATGGTTGATGATATTTTAAAGAACTGCTGACTGTTAATTTAAAAGTTAGCTGCAGTTTTAAACAATAAACTTTATAAAAATGTTTAATAATATGATGAAAAAATTATAAAAAATAATTATTCCTATCATGCAAAACTATGACTTTTTTTAAAATAAAACCCACATTTTTTTTTACAAATTTTAAACCACACCAAAACTTTACATGCAGTACACTTAAAGTTATATATCCTTAAATATTAATATTTGCTTTTGGTTACAAAACAAATATTAAATTAAACTAAATTAGAATCCTGGTAACTCATAAAAATTAAAATAAAAAAAAAAACAGTAACCTAACATTGCATAGTGGCACAAATGGCAGAATACTGGGTAATATTACATCAACCTTACAGGAGTAAACTTTTTAAGATAGTTTAAGGAGTAAACAATCAAAAATAGAAAGATAAAAATAAACGTGATATTTTATTACTTTAATATTATAAGGAATGTTTGCAACTTTGGTTACAATATAAGATTTTTCTTCTTTGAAAAGGAATCAAAAAATGGCTAGAACATAAGTAGAATAACAGCTTTCTATATATTCTACAATAACATGTAATAAACTACTACTTCTGGTAACTAGATAAGAATATTAAAAAGAATGAAAATAAGAATGAAGGTAATGAAATGACGATGATAATGATGGTGATAATAAATTGTGGCTATAAATGGTTTTGTAATTGAACAATTACCTTGTATCTAAGTTATTATCACCGAATGTACTACTAGTTTCACTAGGATCAAAGTCTAACATCAAATCGTCAGATGCAATGCTTTCGCATGAAGATAAAGTTCCCACTGATGCATTGTGCGCTGGACTACAGTCTTCTGATATATGGCCCACTTTTTTTGCTGTAACAGAATAAAGAAATTATCTACAATAATAATATAACAAAACTCATTAACTACATCAAACATAACAAGTTTGGTTTACAGATAAACTAAAAATTTTATTTTTTGACTAGATATTAAAATTCAACTACAATATTTGGAAATAATTTTACAAAAAAAGTAAAATGAAATTTATACAGATTAAGCAAGACCAAAACCAAAGTTTAGAAAAAATAATCAAAACAATTCATGAATATACTCATACACATTAATAAAAACATAGGTACACTGAAAATATCTTTGGAAATTTTCACTTTTATGTTGGTTACTTACATAGATCAGTTGTTAGCGAGACAACAAAGAAGTTTTCATAGTTTTTAATTTGATAAATTGGCTACTATTAAATTGCTCTGGTAATTAATATTAATAATTACTATAAAAATAATAATTGCATAATAATAATAATTGGTAATTAATAATTGCTCTGGTAATCTATTAAATACTCTGGTAATTTCACAATTTTTTTTTTTATGATTTATTTTAAAACTTAAGTTTGAAGCTTGTGTATAGGAATATGGAGTGGAAGTTTTGCAGCATATGAAGAATTCCATGCCAACCTGGGTTCTAATCTGAAACTTTCTAATGAAAGGTTGAGGACACTACCACTCCATTATGAAGATGAGTAGAGTGGCAGAGTAGTGACGTTAGTTATAAAAACAATTTTATACTTTATTATAAATAAGTTTTTTTTTTTTTTAATTTTTGTCATTTGTCTACTGATCTGTCAGGTTTTATGAGCTAATTCTAAAATGGCTTATACAACTTTAATGGTTTTTTATTTCTATCATAGCAGGAGTGAACAAAAAATTAAACAATACAGGTTGCTTTACTTCTCTTAGAAGTTTCTCTAGCTCTTTGTCCTTCTCTTAATGAAAAATTATTTTTGAATTTTCTCATTATAAATGGATTCTATCAAAAGAATATATGAATAATAATTTAATCAAAACTGTAGTTTACTGGTGTTTTTTTTTAATCTAATAAATATTTTCTTCAAGTTAATATTAAACTAATAAAATTTCCTTATAAAACATTAAACATATTTTATGAAAAATGGTTTGCCAGCATGTTTTTTTGTTTGGTTCTAGAATGTAAACAACCAACTAAATGAAACATTTAAAAATGTTTCATATAATAAGAATAACATATAATAAAAATGTTTCATATTCATTATATGTTTCTAATAATTCTTTTCTCAATGTTTAACAAACTTCTGATCAGAAAGTTTGGTTTATATATATATATATATATATATATATAAATAAATCCAAAATAATACAAAGTTAATTAAGGCAAGTAGAACATAGAATTAATTATTAGGTAGTTGTACTAGGTGGCAAAGATAAATAGAAAATTGGTGGTTTGGTCAACTAAACTTGTTTGTACAAATCCAATTATGCTAATACATCTTCTTATTATAAATAAATCAGTGTAACATTTTTGTATAGGATATCTTTCAATACTAAACCACAATTTATACTTTAATTATTTCTAAGACAATATCTTCTTTTTTTCAGGAACACTATGAGTTAACTATACTACAAAGAATATTTTTTATTCTTGCTTTTAAAGAGAATCAAATTTTTGAAAAATGTATAACTTCTAGTTATTATAATCAAATATTTAATAATATAATTCTAATATGATATATGTTTAATGATATAATGATATAAATCTAATGATCTCACAAGAGAGGCATTTTATTTTTATCATATGTTTACTGGAATATTATTTTTAAATATAATCTATAATCTTTTTTTTTTATATTCAGCTAATAATTCACTGAAATACTGCAAAAGCACTAATGGAAGGTAGCTGAAATTTTTTTTCTGATTGGTGGTTATTTAAATTACACTACAATTTAACAAATCTGTGATTGATTGCATTTAATTAAAAAAATAAAAATGAATAAATATGTCTTCAAGGCAAAGAGATTAAGAGATTAATTAATTAATTTCACTTAACAAAAATGTTATTTACTTCAATAATTTTCATAATCTGAGGTGTATAATATTGAACGTAGACATAATCTAACGGCATACATGGAATAAAAACAATTGCATTATTATTTTTTTTTTGTAAGAGTGTCCTGTAACTGTATCTAGTATAATGTAAACAGAACTAGCTATACTTTTTTTTTATTATATGAAAAACACTGCTTTTATAGGTTATATGAAATTCATTTTTGCTGCACTATTTATAATTGCTTAATTTTATCAACATCATAGAATCTTTTTTATTAATTTTTATATTATTTCTGAGCAACAAAAATGAAAATCCACTATGTTATTTAACTAATGTTGATAAGTCATAAATTTAACAAGTACACATGACTATTTTTCATGATAAATCTATATAAAGTCTCATAATTACATTTATGAATCAAATTATAATTAATCATAAATAAGATATAAAAAACATTTGTAAAAAAAAAAATTCCTTAAATTGGCCTTATAATTTTAATGTGGATGAAAACTATATTGTCACATTATAAAGTCACTGTTATAAGTTGAAAGCTGTGAAGCTTACTAAAAAACAATTTTTGAAGCTAGTAATGTGTATAATTCAGCTTCAAACAAAACAGCCAATCAAAATATAAAAATACTACATTAAACTATGGCTCTGGAAAATTTGTTTACATAATACAACAATATAATTTTAAAGTAAATAAAATATCAGAAACTAAAAATATAAATTAAAATATTAACATGAAAATTCAAATTTACAAGTTTTAGATGGCGGTGGTACATCTGTAAAGCTGAAATTTTCTGGATGTTCAGTACAGTGCTCGATGATATCCTCGGGTACGATTGTGTTACCAGAAGAATTACCAGTAGTAAAATTGGCTGAAGAAGTGCCTTCATCAAATACTAAACCTGGCTGATCAGCGATTTCATCGTCAATGAGGAAATCTCGACCCTCTGACAATGACAGTGAATTGGAAGCATGGGTCGGAGTGCCAGGACTCTCTGGTGTTCCTCCTGCCACTGCAAACAAAGCACCTGCTTACTACTACCTACAACTTAAAATGAATTCAGGTTTATTCTGATCACCAGATATAATTATTTCAAAAATTAATACTGTACACACACTTAAAATATCTTCAAGAAGTAACGCATTATGTTTCCTTCTTACTTTGAATAAAAAAGTTAAAACCTTTTCTGAACAATCCATAAATACTAATATTTTTTAAATAAAAAACTTATGGGCACTATTTCCATCACAAAATGTCATTCATAACTATTTTGTGTAGTTGTAGGTATTAAAAATATGGCAGCCTTATCTTATGAACATCCAGAACACTTTTCAGTATTCTAAGTTTTAAAAGTTTGAAGTATATTAAAAACACAAATATAATATATATATATATATAATATAAATATATTAAAAAACAATTATATTAAAAATTATTCATTAGTAATGACTTCAAAGTAAAAGATACAAAAAACATGATCACTTTTTTACTGAATATGAATAAATAATACATTTCCTCAATAAAATGTAATTTTTTTTATTATTTTCTACTTCATTTTGAATTGAAAGAAACAAAAACTAATATAATGGTTTTCTTTCATAGCATATAATTAATCAGTTAAAAAAACAGGAGAAAATATTACAATATGAATTTTATAAACATATTTATAACATCAAAAGAGATTACAAATGATTTTCATTTTAATTTTGTTTTATTAACATGACAAAAATATGTAACATTAAAAAAAATATTTTTTTAAATGTCTCTTAATACAGAAAACAGTACTGTTATTTAGTGTAGAAATACTATTTAATAAATCATTTTTCTGAATGAATTAACATGTTTAATAAGTTGGATATGGTCATTGCAAATATAATCAAAACATTTGTTAGAAGCAACATATTATTGAAGGATATATTCATGCTAAATCTGCTACTTAACAGTCATCGATATCAGTACAAAATGTGTTAACAAAATAAAAAATATTAAATGGAAATTAAATACACGTTATATACAAAATTTTATAAGGCAACGAAACATAACATAACTCTGTACTTAAAAAAAATAAATGTTCAATTATGCAAACCGTTAAATTTCATTAATTTTTTCAAAATTAACATTGCACATTTACATACTATTTCTTTTCAAAAGAAACGATCTTCCTTCATAAGCATTAAATACTCAATCATTTTCTTGATAAAATGAGATATGTAGCACACCCATAAAAACATTTAATTATCATTTAATGAATAAAAATCATTACACTCACAGTTTCTCTTATTAGAATCAGATGAGGGTTGGGTAATTGGTAATTCTGCAGCAGAACTTGGAGGTGAACTGCTGAAGTCGGGAGATGTTTCGTCTTCGATCATTGCTGAAGTAGACATTGCTGCAAGAGTGGCAAATGCAGGATCTTCAATTGTAAGCAGCACAGATCGTAATGGAGGATTCATGCTATCGACGTCTGAAAATTGATATAATCATAAAGATTAGAATAATTTTAAAAATACCACCACGTAATACTATAGTAAAATCTCAGGTGACAGTAACAATACAAAAACTAACCGTACTGATTACTTTCTCGATCATAATGGACTGGTACTTCAATCAGAATTTTAAAATAATTTAAATAACTATTGTATTTTTCTCTGTACTTTTTGTTAATATATATTTAAACTCTAATAGGTTAAATTTTAATTAATATAATAAGAGAATTCATTATTTTGTATTATAAATTAATAATAAAAAAAGCTGTCAATAAAGTTGTATAATTCCCAGGAAAACCAGTTATGGTCTGGCTACCATGGACTCCACCCCTAACATCCTATTACTTGGAGGAGATTAAGTGAATATTAAAGTATTTAAGTATGCAAGGAAAGATTATATTTAAAAAAATCATTCTACTCTTTGAATAAAATTTTGAGATACAGAACCATGAAGACCATATTTTCCCATTCCTTTAGCCAATTCCAACCAAAATTAAATGGCATCATTGATATTAATTCAAAAGCCATTAAACAAAATTCCATAGAAATCTGTTAACATAGCCTGAATATATCAACCAAAATAATTATATCCCTACTTCTGACTGAAATTTTCAAATATATAATCAAAGTGGCATATTAATATAATGGAATCACCTATTTAGTATAAAAAATATGGCTTTGAGTCCAGAAACTACAAAAAAGGAAACAAGGCTTCATCCTTTATTACAGGAATTTGAATAAAACCAAACACCACCAGAAAACACCTTAACTATTCAGACCTAAGGAGCATTAAACTATACAAAAAACTTTCTACAAAAAGTTTTTTTAGGGTACATTAAATAGGGAAAGTAACTTAACTGCCCAGGAGTTATTAGATTATATGAAAAAAAATTTGTACTCTGAATAAAATCTTTTAAGACACAGGAATTACAAGGTACATATCTCTCTGCCTTCTTGACCAATTCTGATCAAAATTAAACACATCAATGCCCAATATACACAAACCACTGAGCCAAATTTCATTCAAATTGATCCAGCCAGTCTGGAGTAATCAAGCAAAACACAGACTAAAATAACATACACAAGTATGTTCATATATACATCCTTCCAGAATTTTTCTGTATTAAAATTGTTCTTTTATGCTTAGAGGAGTAATAAAACATCAAAATCTATAAAAAAGCATGATATCCAAAATTTAACACAATTAACTACTTCTTATATACTGTACAAATGTAACTGACTTTTTTTTTTCTTGAAACATACTTTAACTTATTTGAAAATTGGCATATTTCTTAAAACATATTTAGTTTAAAAAAGAAACTTTTTGTTAGATACATGGTAAATATCTAATGGTAAAAATATTTTTTGTGTGTGGTTCCTGAATATTGTCTGGTTAACTTAGTACACTTAATTTATCAGGTAACAAATCATAAATATTTTTAAATAATTCTTAACACAACTATTGGTTAAATGTAAAATTTTCATAGCACAGTTTAACAGTATTTAGGAAAAAATATAAACATTAAAAAGTTACAGATTATTACAAGTGTCTTCTATTAAGTACTGTAAATGTCACAACTATTAAGAAAATTTGTTATTAAATATTCTGGTGGATGGGAAAAGAAGACAACAGTGAAATATAAAATCACAACTGTTATTTTTTATTTCCTATTTATCCTACAGTTCGTTATAATTTTGGATATCAGCTAAAAATGATCCTGTGCATTCAATAAAAAAAGGGGTAGTGCTCTTAGTTATTCTATACCATTATAATTGACTGAAAAACTAAGATCTCAGTTGCAATATTCAAAGAAGCAATACAACTATTTTTAATCTCTAATTCACTTTTCATCAATGACTTAACACATTTATGAATTTGTTACATTTTACAGATTTAATAAATGATTCATAAAAATTTTACTGTACTTTTATTATTTTAAAAAAATATACATATACCTGTATGGAATAATAATAATAAAATTAAATGAACTATTGAAGTGACTGAACATAAGATGAAACAATTTACAATCACAGTAAAATTATCATTAAACATTTCCATCACTTTAATTCAAAAATAGAATAACGTGTATATATGATTCCATTGATTTTGTTTAACTAGCAGTTCATGACTGCATGAGGGTTGTTTGGTAAGAACCCCCTCCTAAGATGCACGCTTATGTGGTGGGGAAAATAGCCATGAGTCAGATCTACTAATAGCTTGCATGTATAGTATACTAATAATAAATACATTAATTTAAAAATGTATAAAGTTGTTATACAGAAAATAATGTTACAATTCATCATATTTTCATAAAATAAAGTATAAATTTGTAATTATAATGATTGTATACTTAAACAACATTTAAAAACAAATCACTGCTGATAATCATCTGGATCTGAAAACAGAAAGCTAAAACCGGGAAAATCATTACTACCTAATTGAAACTGAACTGATAAAATATAAAAACACACACAAAAGAATAGCATGCTATTACCAAAATTGCTAATTAACTGAATATAATTTCAATTACTTATATTCAAATTAGTTATGTTTGGAACATCCAAATATCTAAGTGCTGGATGAAAAATAGTTATTTGCTAGCTGCCTATGACTTCTATGATCAGCAATACTTTAATAAATAGTACATCCACAATTAAGAAAATGTATGTTTACACAAAAAATATGTATGAATCCAAAAAGCAATCAAAAATGTAAAGGTAAATGTAAATGTAAAGGTAATATTATTTTTTTCAGTCAAAAGTGAAATACAGTTTTGGAGGCTTAAATATACTAAATTGTTATGCAACAATATCAAGTGGTCATAACATGATTAAGATAAAAGCATAATAACTAGTTTAGGCTTCCTAATCACTCCAAAAAATGGCAGAGTGATTTTCATGAAACAGATATCAAACTTGTAACAATTTTTTATAACAAACTGTATAAAATGATTTGTGGTAGTTAATAAACACAATTTTTTTCTTAATCTGAAAAACCAAATTTGTTTACCTCATCAAATTTGTAGATGTAAAAGTCAATTTAATATGTATGAGGGTAATCAAATATAAATGGGATTTTATTTTTTTTTAAATTTATTTATTGAAAAATAAAAGGCAAATATAATTTATTTTTCTTCATAGTTTCTTGCTATAGAAATACATTTTTCCCAGCAAGGAAGGTTTTTTATCACAGCATTGTAGAATGAAGCTGGTTGCGTCAGGAGCCAATTGTGCACGAATCTCTCCACGCTCTCATCATCTTCAAATCATTGTACTCCTAGAGCTTCATAGAGTGGCACAAACATATAAAAATCACAGGGCAATAGTATCAGGCTGTAGGAAGGATTATCAAGTTGAGTCCAGTGCATTTCTTCTAGTTTTGAGACCATTAGAGCTGCAGTATGGGGCCCGGGGTTGTCATGGAGGAGGAAGGCCTCTCAAATCGATTGGTCTCGTCTTTTGTGACAATATGCAGCTCTCATCTCATTCAACAGCTCACAGCATTTTAGTAAACAGCATTGACTGTGCGTTGCTCATGCAAACAATTAATGAGCAAAATGCCTTGCCGGTTGAAAAATATGGTTGAAAGAACCTTGCCAGCTGACAGTTGAGTCTTGGCTTTCACTGGGGTTGCTTCCCTGTCGTCCGGCACTCCATACTGGCTTGTTTCAACTGGGAAGTGTAGTGGTGGACCCACATTTCATCGCAGGTGGCGATCCGACTCAAAAATATATCACCTTCTTTTGTAA
Source organism: Lycorma delicatula (assembly GCF_047948215.1). Taxonomy (NCBI): domain Eukaryota; kingdom Metazoa; phylum Arthropoda; class Insecta; order Hemiptera; family Fulgoridae; genus Lycorma; species Lycorma delicatula. Next base: position 155,743,817 of record NC_134457.1, on the reverse strand, counting down.
ACCTTGCTTTAACCCTCTGACAGACCTCCATACATCTCAACTTCTGATCTGCAATTAAAAGGCAAGGGACCCATGTGGCACACACTTACAGAACTGTAGATCGTTTGTGATGATTGCTTGACAGCTCCCATAACTTATTCCAACCTGTTCTGCAATTTTGGATACTCATGACCATTGAAACATACTCGAAAAACTAATTGTCTTCAAGAATGTCTCAAACTGCACAAATGTTTTCATCTATAATGCTGGGTCGAGGACGGCGATCGTGTTCCGGATTTTCCACTCATTCTCATTCTTCCTTGAACTCTTTATGCCAGGCAAACACATGAGTTCTTGACAATGCTTGATCCCCGAACTGTGCATTCAATCTTCGGGAAATTTCCATGGCTTGAACTCCTTCACAAGCAAGAAATTTTATAATTACATGTTGTGCAGTGGAGGGGTGCACCTATTGCTCCGACATCATGAACGTTACTGACGAATTGGTTGGGAGTGTAGAATGATCGGCTCTCCCCACTCCTAATAACTCCCACCCAAGCATATTAGAAGCACAGGCCCAGCTCTATAAACCGTAGATGCTCAGGAACAAAAATCTCATTTATATTTGATTTACCCTCGTAAATTTTGGGTTTCACATCATAATAAAGCATTAAAAACAGTTATAAAGTAAAAAAAATAATAATAAAGATAAATGTGCATAATTCAAAAGAAATTATCATAAAATTATTTGAAAATCATAAAAATATTATTTAATAATATAAATTTAATATGAGAAGAAATAATTTAGTAGAAAAATTTGAAATAACTGAACAGATTGAAAAACAGCCACATGTTAAATACAATTTGAAAACTGATTACAACATTTAAAATTTTTTGGCTTTTCACGATAAGAAATCAAGCTATTTGCTATGTCCTATTGGCAATATTAATATTTCATGAAAAAGATTCTATTATCTGTCCTTAAGCATTTTTCAGTTAGAATCCTCTATAAGAAATTATGGTTTACTTTTACTTTTGTTTCAAAAAAAGTAATTTATATCATTTTTTATAGATTTAGGTATAATTTAGTAAAAATTATATCATGTGGATTTTTTGTTACAACCTTTTTTTGTACCATGTACTGTAGTATGTTCACAATTGTGTCATGGTAACAATAAATCAGAATTAAAGATATTAGCATCTCAGTACTTTAACTTTAATGTTTATTATGCAAATAAAATCTCTTTAACCCTCTTCAATTTTATCCTACTTATTTTCTATTTTATTGTAAATTTTTTTACGAAAAAGAATTTTTATTATCTTTTTTTAATAGATTTCTCATTTATAATGTTTAAAAAAAATCATTAAAATTGGTTGACTAACTTCTGGGATCAAAATTTTTTTTAAAAAGCACCTCACAAAATTCAAGACTTTATTTCACAAGGATAAATACAAACTTCTGGCACCCAACCATAAAAAGGTTCATCCCTCAAACAATGTAAATGATGTGAAGATCATTTAATACCCTCTATTTTCAGGGTAATATTGTTTGCATAACCTGAGTATTGCAATTTCTGAAAAGTAAAAGTTATCTGATTTACATTCTTAGCCACTCTTCAACTGATTGTAGAATGACACCACCATTTTCAACACTTAAAAATAAAAAGAAATGAGCACAATGCACAAATTTTGCAAACAGAACTCAATTATTTTAAGAAAACATATAGTAATTTCAAGAGCCATATAATTCAAAACTATGCATTATTTTTATAATTCAAAATTATTTGGAAGAATGCTCTGAATATATAATGTAATCAGCCAAGAAAACACTTTCACAGATCCTTCTTTGTAAAATTTAGAAATACAATTAAGATAATTATTATCTTAATAACAACATTTTTTATATTATTATTATTATTATATTTTTAGTCAAAAACACTATAATTTCTATGTTGAGTACTATATACCTTTCTTAGCTTCATTTTTTAATTACATGTTGATACGTTTCTAAAAATCTCCGTTGTCAAACTTATTGTACTCAATAGAATATAAACAGTACTCAACATAGAAAATTGAAAAAATAAATTAAAGTAGGGATAAAAGATTAAATTAAGAGCTACTAACAAATACATATGAAACTAAATAATTAAATACATAAATTAGTAAAACATTAATTATGTGCAAAAGGCAATTTTTTAAAAACTAAGTTTAAAATAATCTAAAATAAAAAAGTAAAAAAAATGAGAACAGCTTTTTAAGACATAATTATCATTGTTTTTCCATAAATGAGTTTAATTAAATAAGAATAATATATATTTAATTACAAGTAAACTACAAAGAATTCTGGATTCTTTTAATAAAGTACAAGAATTCTGGATTTAATAAAGTGATTGTTCTAACTTCTCTTATCAATTTGACTAAATCCTTTTACTACTGAAAATCTATTAGAAGAACTATATGAACTTTACCCCCCATAAACATAATGAATATATACATATATTGAATATCATCCAATATATGCATGAAGTAATGCAATCAAAAACAACTTATTTGTTGCTATAATATATAATATTAGAGCAACAAATAATAGAATTAAAGATTCAAAGTTCAATTCCTGGGCATCTGATTTAAAATTTTTTTTAAATTCGCAATCATCTACTTTTGTTCTAGCTAAGAACAGGTGTAAATTTTTCCAAAACAATGTTTCAGTAAACTAAATAATCATTCATTATTTAAAATTCATCTAGTCCTGTGAAAATATTAATGTAAATTTTTTATAGTAAATTTACCTTGATTATTATCTGCATTAGAAGGAGCAGATAGATCATCATCACAAATCATTGCTTCACCAACACCACCCCACAATTCTTCTGCTTCACTTTCACCCGCACCAATACAACCTTTTTCATTCTTCTCACTTAACATGCGATCCCTTCAATTAATAAAAAAAAAAAAAAAGAATTTTTTTTTTAAATCCTTGAAAAATTAATTCAATAAATTTAAATTAAAAACGAGGAAAGTTTAAAAAAATTTCTTCTTTCTTTTTATATTACTTTATTAAAAAAAATATATTACTAAAATCGTTATAAATTAACTTTAAAATTTTGTAAACTTTAATTAAAAATATCATAAAGAATAATTGTTTTACTGCATTGGAGTAAGTCCTGTATAAATCAAACCTATAATAGACATATTTTGGGTATTAACTTTTTTGTAAATCCAATTATAGAAACTTATCAAATTTTAGAGACAACTATATGAAGCATCAAATCTTATAATATACTGGCATATATATATAATCATGCTAATTTGATTTTACACCTTTAATCCAAGGATAACATGATAAATAATATTAATTACATTTTTAAGTGTAAAGGTGTTCATAAACCAAATAGAAGTTACTGTATCACTTCAAATTTTCTTCAACCTTGAAAAGGAAATGTAACAAATATTTTATATTCAATTCATTTATACCCTTTTATTCATTGCTGACAAGGAATAAAAGAATACACATTTTTAACATTGAACATATAGTTTTACTTCTTTAGTTATTACAATTACTTATTGTTAAGATTAATAAAAATAATTATTTAGGGTATTGAGTTAAACAAATATTAAAACTGTTACTGCAAGTATACTCATTGGTGCTTAATTATATAAGTATACATATATGTTTATATATGTGTGTGTGCGCGCGCATGTGCACAGTGATTCAAATATCAAACAGTAAATTTTGAAACTGTTTGTTATAACACTAACAATAACTGCTGAGTATTGTTGCTACCTCTGATAATTGTACTATGATGGTGATTTCATAACCCAAACATACCATATGTGCTGATATAAAATAGAACTACATTTTGCAGGATTAGAGTTGTAATCTCTAATTAATAATTGCTGTTGTAGTTATAATTTTATTTCATAGCAGAATTATTATATATAGAGTTATTTTATAAAAATTTTTCTGATGCTTCTATTTCAAGGAAATGTATCTTCCTGTGCAACACTTTCATCCTGAATATCTTCAGAATAATCCTAGAATCTACCAAACAGGTATGTTATGCCTGGGTGACTTTGGATTCACTCACAACAAAGTGATTAATCAGCTTAAGCACACTTTTTTTGTTTTTTAGTAATGAAGCTTGTTTTATTTAAATGGATATATTAATAACCAGGCACTTATATTTGGGCTACCAGTAACCTTCACATATTGCATGAAATCTTGGTTCATGTGACAAAAGTTTTATAACTTTTGTCTGATTAACCACATCTCCTCACTTTGTACCTACCATATTTGTGTGTAGTGATAATCATCCAGATTATCATCTCTTCCCCAGATATATTTTTGTGGAACTATCTTAAAAGCAGATTATACTAGAACAGTTCAGAATTAAAAAAAAAAAAACATAACATTATAAAAGGTCACTCCAATCCATGTACTAAACAAGTACCTGCAAACATCTGTCATTGCTAGATTTGTCTATGACAAAATGGAAATTAAATGAAAATTTCAGCATCTTTTGTAATGATAATTTTAATTACACAAAATATATTAAATAAAGGATCTCTAATGTAAATTACATTTTTAAATGAAGTTTATAATCTAATTGAGTCCAAAGATACCTGAGTCATTTAAAATAGAGGTAAATGACCTACAAAGAATATTTAAAGAAGGCAGTATGCAAAATAAATTTAGTGAAATATTAAGACCCTAGCTTCAGCACTGCTTATTAATAAATTAAAAAAACACAATTGAACAAAGTAAACAAGAAATAGTAAAATTTATCCACACTGCTACTATTACCTGTGCTGCTTTTCTTCACCACAAGGTTCATCACCAAAACTTTCATCAAAACACTCATCTTCATCAGATGAAAAAATAATCTGTTGATCAACATGTGACGAATGATCTCTAAGGGCTTGTTGATAAGCAACTGTTCTTTCCATAACAATACCACTTTGTTGTGTCCTATGATTGGGCTTTGGTGGCAGTTGTAATGGCACTATCTCAGTCACTTCTATCGCATCATTCAATTCCCTCAGTTCAAATGTCTTCTTTTGATTGCTAGTAAATACCATTTCCATTGGTCTTGATTTCTGTAAAGTAGATTTGTATAATAAAAATAAATTTAACAAACTTTTGAAACATTAACCCAGTTTTAAGTAACTTACATAAGATTGTCTATATATATATATATATATATATATATGTATTATGTTATTTATATATATATATATATATATATATATATATAAAATAAAATTGTCATCAGAGTTTTTTTTAAATGACTATAACAGATAGTGTTAATGTTTATCTATAAGACACACAATATTAAAAAGGTGTTAATGTTTTTTTATTAAATGAGGTTTCTGAAATTACCCCTAAGTAATGAGACAAAGTACTGTTTGTCTCAGTGGTTACAGTAGAGCACTGATACAATTACTAGGCCCACATTTTTAAAGTTCTTTTATAAATTAATGAATCAAGCAGACGGAAGTGGACAACAAAAATGAATGTATTACAGGAATAATATAGGTCAACCAGTGAATGTCATCCATCACACACATGAATTAAACTGATTGGCTTGGAAGAAATTTATTTTCACAAAATGATGTAAATGTTTAATGAATAATAAAAAAAATAACAATGACTGAATCAATGAGTGAAATATGATATTATACCTTTCACTTTACTTTGTCTAACTTTATGTCTTCTTTTAAGTGTGGTGCTAGTCGCAGTTAGAGTTTGCTGGCAATTACAATAGTCAAGACCAACTACCCTACATTTTATCCAGCTAAACTTTTGTCTTTAACATTAACATATGTATTAATCTTCTTTCTTTTATGCAATATTTTTATTATTTATTAATTTACTTTACCCATACGTTGCAAATCTGTTGCTAAAATGGCACTAAAATTAATAATAAAACCAGTTGGCTCAGATTTTGGTACTATTACACAAATAAAATTTTAAAGTGCTTTTTTTGCAAAAAAAAATCTTGCCATTGTTTATCTATAAGACACAAAATATTTAAAAAGTGTTAATGTGTCTTAAATAATTAATTATTAACAATATACAAATTATAGACATGCTATGTTTATAATAAAAGTTTTTTTTTTAATATTTAATTCTTTTAAATCACTGAACTCTAAGGTGTATTCATTTGTTTAGAGTGAATACACCACAGTTCAAAACTTTTTTCTTGACATTTAAAACTTTTGTTAGATTTATTATAGTTACTAAAGAAGTGCTTATTGTCTGTTTAAATTTTCTTTAGTACATCAAGTTTAAGTCAATTAACCAGTTTAATAAAGACTAATTTTCATTATTTTTGGTTTTTCTACTTATTTAGTATTTTTAGTTTTTCTTCACTGTATTAATACTATTAGCCAGTACAGCTGAAATTTTCCCTAAGACAGAGTAAGATATAAAAAAAGTTTAATGATAGATCTCCTGATGTATAACATAAAATGTTAGGCAGAAAGAAGGAAAAATCAAACAATCATAATTACTACGACTACAGTGCTCATGCACTGCTTATGCAGTGTGTTTGCACTGGCATGATGTTTGCCAGTGCAAACATTAAGTATAACAAACAGCATACCATTTGGATTTAAATCAACTGAATCTATCTGGATATAGGTGAACAAGTATGCAATTAACCCCAATGTTTCCTTTAATTCTGAAGCCTGGGGGTAAAGATTAAATTATGTAAAAAGTAATTTCCTCAAATGGAACATGAAGCTACAAGAACTAGGAAATGTAATTATTCATAATTAAAACAAACAATTACTCATAATTAAATTCTTGAATACTATTATGTATGAAGGAGAACAGTTTTTTACTTACTTTAGAAATCACCTAATTAAGAATTAAAGGTTTCATATTCATGTTAGTATTTCTTTTGTAGAATTCATATAAATGTCTGACAACTTTTTAAAAAAGTTAATTCTTTTTTTTAATAAAATTATATTTATAACTTATGTAAAGAAATAAAAGAAAATTATACTTACATAAACTAAAGTATGACTAACATAAACAAAAGTAAAGTTGGATGATATTATTTAGGTACATCCTAGTTGTTTTTAAACTAAAATATATAGTGCTATTCACAATTTAAAATAACGCACACATTAAATAAAGTTGAAAAAAGAGGTTTTAACTGATACAAAAATTCTGTAATAAGTTATTTTTATTAACAATAAATGAATAAAATTAAAAATAAATGAAAGTAAACAACTGCAAAAACTATAAAAAATAATTATCATATTTTTAAATAAATAAAAATTTAGTATTAACTGATTGATCTGCATATTTAATATTAATTTCAAAACAAAAAATGCTTGTTAAAAGTGGGTAAAGGTCCAACCTTTAAATGTAAATTTTTAATTATTTGTAATAAAAAAAACTCAGATATACTGTAATTATCAGTGAGACTAAGCTTTGTAAATTATTTTACCAGGGTTTCATGGGACCGTTGTAACCTATGAAACCCAGTAACATATCCCTTGAAACCCCTGTAAACCTATCCCAATTAATTAAGAATTGATATTATTTCCCAATCTTTAAATAGCGTAAAACTAAATATTTTGATGTTCTAATGATTATTTTTCAACTTCTATTTTTCAGAAAGCAAAAATTTAGTATACTAATCAGGTCTAGGGCCACCCCAATACTTTAATTATGAAAATATGACGGACCTCACAATCAGAATAAAATTAATATTTAGAAAATTAATATTGTTGATTAATACTGGTTGCTAAAATTTACACATATAAACTGAAACATATGTGTACATATCCCTTCTATATGGGTCTTTCAAATCTTAATGTTTAACACATCAGAGAAAAACAAGCCCATTAATCCCTTTTTGTACTATTTCTATCACTTACATTTTTCTTATCATTTAACAACAGTATAAGTTTTATTAAAATTTACACAAAAAGTAAATGATTAACTATGATTTCAATAATCTATATTTTCCCAGCTAACAATTTTCAAATGATCCAACCTACACGTAATAAAAGTTACAGATTGTAATTTGAATCAGGTCTTATACAATTTTTCTGGAAACGACTTCAAATAAAAGTGCACTAAAAATTAAAGAATAATTTTTTCAATGATTCATTAAATTGAAGAAAGAAATTAAAAGAAAAAAAATTACTCTTTAAATTGAAAGGCTATGTTGAATTCAGAAACATCTGTACTCTTCAATTTGCAATATTTTGTTTAAAAAAAGTTCCACCTGAGGTAAATGGAAACAACTTACAATGAGACCACCAGACTTCCTCCTCAAAAAAAATTTGTCAAAATGGGTCTTTATATATATATATATATATATATTAAAAACAGGAACACAATGTATTTAGATCACAAATATTGCCTAACTACTGCAGAACAAGGAAGTAATGTAAATAATGTATTAGAAACTGCAAAAATCACTAGAAAAACCAGCCTAAAAATCTCTTACAAAAAAACAAAATACATTGGAACTAAACACCAAAAGGAAAAGTATATAGAGATGAAGTATAGCAACATCAAAAGAATAGAAAACTTTAAAGTACTTGGGAGAATAAATACAATCCAATGAACTGAATTAAACAGAAAATGTAGAAAGCATTAACAATTGGAATGAGCAAATGGAATTATGAGGTCCAACAAAAAAAATGCAGCATATCCTACAAACCCAAAATCAGACATTAAAACATGGTCATCAAACTGGAAGAGCTACATTCAACAAGAAAGGATAAATACAAGAAATTGAGAAAATTGAAAGGTAATTACTAAGGAAAATATTAGGATCAAGGAAAACAGAATATGGCACCTGGAAAATACGGACAAAGATATATTCAAATATATCTTACAATTATATATTATTGTAGCTCTTTTACAAATATATAAAGACCTTCACAGACACCGTGTGGAAGAGACGTGCAGAATTCTATGGACACCTCAAAAGAATGGACAATGACAGACTGACCAAAAGAATCTTCAACCACCTTTCAGCAGATGAAAGCAACAACCAACTAGGTTAAAGAAAACACAAGGACAGGAGGAAATGAAGATTATAGAAGACATCAAACAAAACAGAGATGAATTCATGAAAATATTGACAAAATTAAGATTTTCAAAGACAAAGATCACAAACCAAGGACAGCCAAGTAGACTGAAGAATAAAAAAGGAATCATGATTAAAAGATGAAAAAGGCCTGGGAAGCAAAGAACAAACTGAATCAAGCAACGAGTTGCCTGCAGTCCAAAGAAGACTAAAACAAACATGAATGAATATATATAATAGTTAGAATATTTGTAAAAATAAGTTGTATTACTTAAATATAAAAGCTGATATTAATAAATCCTTGAATTATTCTCATAACATAAATCTAATTGAAAACTTACCTTTATAGTAGAATTGCGAAGTTTATTTTTTGCACTTGGACTTTCATCTAAATGTTCAATGCCTGGTGTTTCTAAATCTGTACCACTCTTTTGACTACCTACTCCAGAATCTGCATCAGTAACCTACAAAATAAAAATTTTATCATGAAAACTAATTATAACACAAAGAAATGTGTTTATCTCAGCATTAAAATTTGTTCATAAATTATAATATGTTATAGATACCACAGAAGTTAATGGATGTTTTTAAAAACTTACTAAACCACATTTAAATAAATACTAAAATATTATCATAATAATTACATACATTTTAATGGCAAAGTTGGAAGTTAACAGGAAAAAGCTGAGTAAAATGTTTCCTAATCCAGTGAAAAAATATACTATGTCTGTACTGTCTGCATAACAAATCAGAAATGGGATCTTATCCAATGTAAATCAAGAATGGCATTCAATATCATAATATTACAAGACACTACTAGAATTTTCTGATGTACACTACTTATAAAATATAAATTAAAAAAATTACTTAATACAACTGAGACAACCAATATGATCAGCTCTTGTTAATAGCAAGAATAAAATATAAAAAATTCTTCAAAGCCCCTTTTCAACTTTCCTAATTACTGCATTTTTTTTTTAAATTCTATGTCTAAAAAAAATTTTATTGCAAATATATAAAACACGTAAAAAGTAAATGCTAAAACTATAAGTAAACTTCAAATATTTTTTTCACTTCAAGGATTAAATGAACAAGTAAAGTTGCATGTTTATTTATTTAATTTAATATTCATGGTATGAGCAAGTTAATTGAACAAGTAATTATAACTTATCTTAAATAAAACCAAGGGCATAATTAACAGCAAACATTGACTTACTGTAAATATTATATCATGGGAAGTAAATTAAGGCCACAAGATTAAAACTACAATTAGTATATTCGTAATACTTTTAATATTTTTTTTTTACATTTTGCAGGATGTAGTACATAAATATAAGCCTTATTAAAAAAATTATTTTTTTAAATACCACAAAATTATGTAACATCAGAACTTTTTATAAGCCTTTAGCTGTTTATTCAACTAAAACTAAATTTCCATCCATTCCCTGAAGTATTCAAATCTAGTCCAAAGTAATAATTTTATTAATTCATTATTTAAAATATTGTTTTAATATATGTACTTTTTTATATACTTATACATATTATTATAATTCTTTAATTTATAAATCTTAAGTAGCACTAACTGTTGCAACCATCATACCAAATAATTTTAATATGATCAAATAATTTCTACTTAATTTTTTTATTCCCCTTAAATTATTTCAATTTTGCAGTAAATATTTAATTTTTATAAGTTTTAATTCATTCTCTTGTTTCTTTATGAAATAAGAAATTCTAAGGTGATTTTCAATGATAAAATCCAGCAGTCACATAATTTTTCCAGTGAAGCAGGGAAGGTTATGCATCCCAACTCCTGTAGGGAAAGCCTTGTAACAATTCCAGCCATCACCCCCCCCCCCTGATCATAGCCCTGATGAGTTTTAACAGAGGTCTTCTTTTGACCCTCTAGCTGATTACACCTCACAGTAATTAGCCAGGCCTCGGTTGGGATGCCACCGATGTAAATACCTCAGTAGATATTTACATCAGTGAATCTTAACTCAGCCAATCACCTTCGCTATAGGCTTCTTTCGGGCATCTTGACTGTCCTACTTCGTTGCCCTCTGAACTAGCTAACCGAGTTCGCAGAAGCACGAACCCCATGCCTAGATCTACAATTTAAGTGCACTACTAGTGAGTAAATGTTTCATGAATCGAGGCAAATTCAAAATTATAAAACATACCACAAGAAAATGTTCGCAATAACAAAATTTATACCTAGTTCACTTGGTGAAACTCAACTTGATAGTTTACAACAAAATTTATACCTATTTCCTTCCCTAGGTGAAACTCAACTTGATAATTTAAACCTTAGTTAAATTATAACTACGGACTCTGGTCTGGTCTAACATGGAGAAGAGGACAGACCTCTTACTCCCACTCAGCTCCACTGCAGAGTCCCATGTGACATTTACTATATCACAAGAACTACCATCATCGAGATGGTGCTACAACTCACGGCTGCATGGGAAGGAAAGTTATGCAGCTAAAAGTAGTCTAATGAGAAAAATGTCTGTCAGCCTTGACAGACTACTACTGCTTAGGAGCAAAATTATTAACAAGCCCCTAGCTTTAATAATTTCACGGATTCACTTCAGCATACTTTTGACTCATTTTAATATGTATTCTTGCTAATAGGTGGTTTCCTCAGATTGGATATTAACTGTATTCAATAATTTTGACTCAGTCATAATGGTGAAATCATTCTTAGAGTCCATTAACTGATTGCATCTTATTCTTTTTGTAAAATTTTACCTGTTTCCTGATAACAATTCACTTCTTATTAGTAGGCAAGCAAGAGTTCATTAAACATGAGATAATAATTTACACTTATATCCAAATTCAAATTTTGAATGTTTTTATTTATTTTTTTTAAATCTTTCAACAGTCAATTGAGGTAGCTTATATTTTTTATTTACATTCTAATCAACATAACATTCTGGATATAATTTTCTTATTCATTGGATTTTACCTTTACTTTTTTTAAATTTACTTCAAATGCAAACCTAAGACTGATCATGTGCAAAACTCACTGGAATGTGAGGTTCTGTAACATAAGATATTTATTCTAATGAGATTTCATGATTTTCTGTAAAAGAAGAGTAATAGTTTATTTATTATCAATACTGATTTTTGAAGATACTTCTATTAATAAAAGACTATTTCATTAAACCTTTATTTTGATCACAATTTTCAACAGCTTATCACAAGCAATATACGACAGCAAAAAAAAAAGAAGGGTGAAAAGAGATGAAAAAAATAATTTCAAATAAAACAAATTTTGGTATTAATGTAGTAGGTGATCTACAAAGTAGATCATTTGTTCTTAAATACAATCAACAAGAAATAAGAAAAGCATTTACTACATAAACACCAAGAAGGAAATAGAGGAAACACAAACAATAACATAATACACAACACGGAAAATGGCTGACTGAAATATTATAGAAAGAAGAAATTAAACAAAGGTCAGACTAACATTAAATAAAAAGAAAAACTGAAATGGTAGAACCATAATATTATGTGTGGGATGGGATTAAGCAGGGTGGGATGGAGAGCTCCAATCCCAAAAATTATGTTTCCACTTTTAACTATTCACTATTTAAAAATGTAAAATGAGATTGAATATATATTTTTAATTGTTATGCAAAACTATTAATAATAAAATTATCAATTTTTTAATAAAAATAAAAAAAAAACATTCCATTTCATTTATATTAGAATTATATCAACCTATAAACAATAAAACGCATGGAGAATAAGTACAAATTAAATACATAATGAATAATACTACTACTTAGTGGACATAGTGTAATGCGCATTTTCTACAGAGGAAAAATATCAACTTGTTGCTTTCCCTATGTGTAATATTTTTTCTATGACTATGACAAGTATAAGTAGAACTTGCAGAATTCTCTTAACAGAATGATGTTCAATGTATGGCCTGACTGTAGTAAACAGAATAATGGTGTGTCAATTATAGAACTAAACATCATTAGGACTAAATCATCTCAGGGTTTCACATACAACAATGTGTTCCACTGTAAAGAAGCTTACGACAGAAGCAAGCCGGACATGGAATGTTCATTATTCTTTATAATTTCTGAACCATTTTTGGGAGTAACTTTCTTGGTTAAGGTCATCTACAACCTCATGGTTACTATACGCACAATAAACAGTAAATTCTTTCATTCAATAAATTTTAAACAAATGAACAAATTTAATAAATCGAAGCACTTCTTAATTATATTAGCAACATCCTCTTCCTTAAGATTAACATCCTGCAGCTGATCAACAGTTTGCTTTAGGTGTCTGTTGAGAGGCTCATTTATTGGTATTTTTAAGATTTCAACAAGAATCAACTTCTAGCAGAATTTAATATTTTAACTCCTGAACTGTGTAGGGTGCTGGTGCATTCTAACCATTGTGTAAGTATTTTTCAAACATCTCCAGAAAAAGATAGCGCATGCTAAAAGATCAGTGACCTGGCTGCCCATGGTGTTCTCACAACAAGAATAACATGACTAGGGAGAACTTGTGTGATATACATCTAGTTAAAAATTATTTCTTATTTACTGAATAATTTCAGAATCTAAAAAGAATTTCTAGCATGAAAACATACCACACTGCAGTGACTTTTGACAATAATATAGATTCAATAATAACTAAGGAATAGATTGTGCACCGTACAAACTTAATAACTATAAAGCAGTTTCTCATGAAATCCTGTATGTGCGGCTTTCGTGGGAGACCATTAACAAAAGTTTTGCTCATTAACACTCCTATTAAATGAAAATGAGCTCATCGCTCAATAATTTTTTATCAGTTATTTTCATTAATGAACTATAAAAACATTTGATAAAAATTTATTCTGTGAGAGAATGCTAATTTTTAAATAGAGCTCATATGTAAATACATCTTGGAATTTTTTAATCCTGAAATTGTTTTTTGATTTGCAGGGGTCAAAATCTGTAAAAAGAAAACGCATGCAAAATTTAATCCAATTAGCATACTTTCCCTTACATCAATGATTCCCAAACTGTACACCGAGGCACCCTGGGAAGCTGCGGCCTCTTCACAGGAATACAATGAAATATTATAAAAGCTTCATAATTAAATGAACCAAGAGATTTATAATTATTAATTTAATGTTAATAAAGTAAAAAAAAATAATGAAAATTTAAGAGTTTTATTTATATCTCTATCTCTTACTTAGGGTAGGGTGCCATAGAAAAATTTTAATTGAAAAAGGGCGCCATGACTCGGAAAGGGCATGATGACTTGGAAAAGTTTGGGAACCACTGTCAAAACTTATAATTTTTAGCATTATTTTTCACTTTCCTTTGTTTTTACGAAATGTTTTTAAATTAACAAGTTACAAAAAGACCATCAATCAAATAAGTTCAAAGGTATTCAGTAAAAAATTTCAGAAGAAAATAAAACCTATAAAAAAAGTTTATTGTGTGGCATACGACTTACTATCAGAGATTAAAATGAATAAATATGTTAATAAACAAAAATAAACTAAAAAATTGCAATATTATTACATCTGCAGCTCAGATGTTAAAATTAGGATTTACATAGCCGAGGAATCTTTTAACAATATGAGGATTACTGTGCACAGATAAAGAATAGAGGAAAAAGAATTATAAAATACCAAAACATAGAGGGAAACTGCATGAAAGACCAGAGTACTGAAGAAAAATCTCAAAAAAGTACGAGTATATGTTGTATGTTGTTACAGAAGAGACTGTAAAAAAGATGATTAGAAAGTGTGGAATAAGTGAGTACTGAATTGAAGTGGTGAAGAGAGAAGCATATTGAAACTTATTAAAATAAAGAAGAAACTGGATATAATGAAAACACATTCTGATAGATACCTCAAAATAATATTCAAAGATAAAATTGGAAAAGACACTGATGATGTCAACTGCTAAATATTACAATGAGAAAACATGGATGAAAGAAAGACAGCAGAAGACAGAAAAGCAAGGGGAACTATGATGTACAGATCTGCAGAGATGACAGAATACTATTTGTATTTGTGCATGATGATATAGCATCTTCATTAAAAAAACAATAATATAGCACAATTAAAATTCAGCAATCAGTTTTAAAAGTACTAGCCAACTAGTCACGAGACAGTGTCATTAAACAAAATGTAAAGACTAAAAGGTACTGATAAAACATTTAATCTGTATAAATAATATGATAAATGATTATGATAGTTTTCATGATTTATTTTCATTTCAATAATGTAAATATTTATTATCTGAAAGTTAATAATTGACTACTTTTCTTATGTTTAAATTTTAGTTATTTCCAAGCTGTTTTTATGTTTTTTATACTGTTAAATTTATTGCAATGTTCTAGTTATATGCAAACAAAATGCAACATAGTATTTTTACAAAAAAAGTTTTTTTTTTAAACATTTTGTTAATGTACACTTTTAATTATAAACCGCAAACATCATTTCTGGCCATGAACTTGATAACTGGTGTTTATTAATCAAAATAATGTAAATTAATGATAAAGAATATATATCTTTACTTTTAGTGTTTAAAAACTAATCTTTAATTAATTTTTTTTTTTGTTTGCAAGATAAAACATCAGTTTTTAATATATTCCAATAATTAGAAATGGAACTGTCCACACTCCTAAATCGCTAATAAGATGGCAAGGACACTTCCCTATTGTGACCTAGTATTGTAACAATTGATAAAAATTAAATCAGTCTTAAAGATGACTAGTAATAAATATGATGATATGTACGGAATGATTCACATAGTGTTACCAAGGCTATCTGAGCTCATTCTATTAGTGAAAATAATGAAAAAGATTCATATAAATCTGTGGAAAAAGCTCCGTTAGCGAATACAGCTAGCAAAAGATTTCATCCCGATTCCATGGCAAAGAATGACATAAAGCCAAACTGAAATTCTAGAAACCCAAATTAAGGGGTAAACTTTTCTTATGGTTTTTGACCTGACAAATTGAATAAAATAGGTTTCAGAACCATATCTCCAATAGTTTTTTACAATATCCAATGTAAAACAAAAAACATTTCTGTCTAAAAACATGTGTTTTTTTTTGTTTGTAATCAAAATTCTCTTCAATTAGTAATAAATGCATACAATTTATTAAAACTTGTAGAGAATTTAATTCTAAGAAAATTAATGTAAAATAGCCCAATAAAAAACAAATACAAGTTCAAGAAATTTGATTTTATTACTAACACTTACCATATGAAAATGAAGGAATTACAAGTACAAAGCATGTTGGCTACCTCACAAAGTGCAATGATACAACAAATAGTATTGTATTAAAGAAAAATAAAATTGAAAAAAATTAATAAAATAAAAAAAGCAATAACAGTGTTATTCAGGCTATAAAGTCGATTTATCTTTCTTGAATTTACTGTCACATTGAAAATTTGATTTCATAAGTTAGTAATATAGCTGATATTTTTTTTTTTTGCAATTCCAAATCCCATTTATGAATTTGTTGTTCGAAAAACATTGATGTCATCCATGCTTTAAAATTAGACATGTAATCAAAATTTTTTTACATTCTTAAAAAATCTTGGATTTCATGATTTCCCTATTACTAAAAGTTTCTGTTTTTCTATCCCAGTCGAATTTGAGCATAACAAAATTGTGTTTGACTGTTTCCCACTAATAAATTTTTCACATTTAAATTTAAAAGTTATGTCATTTTTTTGTTTATAATTAAACAAGTCAGTTTCATTGACATTAAAAATGTCCTCTTCATTATAACCCAATTTAATAAGTAGCCAAATATCATTCATCCAACTGCCCACAATTGAACTGTCTATGCTGTTAGCTTCCCAATTAATTTTTGAAAAAACAATCTGATGTCTTGTTTTTAAAATGGTCTAACCATCCGCTGCTACAAATGAAATCTACATAGCTGAGATTTATAGTGAATTCTTCAGCCTGCATTTTTAAAACTGGACCGCTGATAGGTACATTTTCACTTCTTTTCACCTTAAACCATAATAAGAGGCTAAAATCTAAGTTATCTTTCACATAGTCTGAGTGTTTTTGCTTGTGTTTGATTTTTTACTTTCTTGCACAAGGAAGTACTGTAATCACAAAAAATTTTGGTTTTCAGATTTCAATGGAAATTCTATTTTGACCATCCCTGACTGTTTGCGCTCATACTGTTACTCAAGTAGTGGGGGTATACACGCAAGACTAGCTGGACCGTCAGTCGTCGCGCAATATCATCCGTGTACGCAACTCGCCCGTCTTGCGGCATCATTAACAATTTTATATCTCATTTGTTGTAGTTTTTATGTAACTTATTTTCAATTTCACGCAAGTCTCTTTATGAACATGTATAAATTCGTATTTTAATCTTTTTACAGTCCACTCATTGTTTTAATAAATATGATTCTTGACTGAATTATGAGCATTTATTTCACGCTATTCGAATTGTGAAACATCCAAATTTAGTCAAACATTTTGGTCCAACCGAACCGGATACGGACATTTAATATTTTGATTGCGTAATTGTGAACAGTTTAAATTTAATATTTCAGTGTATTGGTACGTTAAACAAGGACAATACAACGCATTTTATTCATTATCAATCAGTCTGAAATCACTTGCAGAAGGTCGGCGCCAGTTTGGTATGTCTACTGCAGCAGTTCTTGTCGCCTGTTAATTGGTCTGGTACGTGATTTTTACGTAATATTTAGCAGCTAAGTCAATCTGTCTCCTTCTAATCTATCATTAATTTCATTCCTATGTTGTCAAACTTTCCTTACCTATTTAATTTATTTGTTTCCTAGTTTACTGACCTTATAATTTTATTTATATGCTCGGACATATTCAGATATTACGAATACAATCCTAACTTCATACTGTTTATTTTTGTACTCAATTTAACGTTACTATAAAATCAATATGGGTAAAAACGAAAAATCCAAACTGGATTTTTAAATCCAGTTTGGATCCAATCAAAGGTGGTATCCAATTAAAGGTGGTTTAACCAGAATCAACACATTTTTAAACGATTCCAAAAATCATTCCAATACCCAGTTACTGTATACAAAATACCGGAGATTACCGGACATTCTAAAGGATTTTAATAGCATTCAACGTAAATTAGAAATAGAAGACACATATGACCATACATCTTATAGAATCGATTTTGAAGATCTTTATGATAATTTATTTTCCCGTTTTGAAATAATATTAGGCATAGGATTATTAAGTCAAGTCAAACAAGAACCGCATTTGAGTACAATCCATGACAATAACGAAACTTTAGTCCGATCAAACCAATCACACAAAGATTATTTTCATTTACCAGCAATAAAGATACCATCGTATTCCGGTGATTATACCAAATGGTATCGTTTTAAGGATACATACGAAGGCTTAATAATAAATAACACGTCTTTTAAGTAACATTTATAAATTTCATTATCTCCTTGCCTCTCTCGAGGGAGAGGCTAGAGAACTCATACAGAACATTCCAATTACAGAAGTTAATTTCAACCACTCATATAAAGCACTACGTGATCGTTACGACAACAAAAAGCTAATTGTCACTAAGCATGTTAAAATGTTATTAACAATGTCGTCAGCTAATAAAGGCACATCAGCTGAATTAAGACATATCAATAATGTAACTAACAATAGAAATGCTATTCTAGCATTAAAGGTACCTATTTCATTGGAGGAATTATTATTAACTCGACTAATTCTTGATAGACTCGATAAATCCACTCGTTCTAAATTTGAGTCAACTTGTGACGAACATGAGATTCCTAGCCTGGATAAAGTAATTAAATTTCTCGAGAGGAAATGTCAAACCGAACAATTAGTAAATAATTGTTTGACCGGCGAAGCGTTTTCACAACCGATAAAAAGCGTTCAAAATGTAAAGTCTCAGCTTAAAACTAATAAATTGTCCTATATATCGACAAATCAAGATTGTAAAATTTGTAGAAAGCCTCATTTAATTTATAAATATCCTAAATATTTGTCATTACAGCCAAATGAACGATTTAGTTTAGTTAAACATAACAATCTATGCACTAATTGCTTAAGATCTAATCATGCTTACAAAGATTGTAAATCAACATCAGCATGTTTTAAATGTGCAGCCCGGCACCTTACCAGCCTTCACTTCAATGAAGCTCAACCTAAAACTAAACGGATACCGCAGCCAGAAAATGTCTGCAACAAATCAGACGAATACCAACCTAAAACCAGTTATCATGCGTTTCACAAGAAACAACCTCAAATCTTACTTCCCACTGCTATCGTAAAAATTCGAGATGAGTCTGGTAACCTACAAGTTTGTCGAGCACTTCTTGACAGTGGCTCTCAAGTTAGTTTTGCAACAGAACAACTAATGCAGCAATTAAAATTAAAGCGTTTTAAAAACCCAGTCCCAATTAAATCATTTAACAGCCTTGCCTCAGAATCTAAATATAGTGTATTTATTCATATAGAATCATTTCATTCTAATTTTGCTATGAATTTAAATTGCAATATTTTACCAAAAATAACTACTAATTTGCCCTCATCTAAAGTTGATTTTAACCTATGGAATATACCACCAAATCTTAATCTTGCTGACCCAACTTTTAACAAACCACAAAAAATCGACCTATTGTTAGGTGCTCAAGTATTTATGAAAATCCTACGTATGGAGCAACTTACTCGTGAAGGAGGCTTTCCTGTCCTTCAAAATACTGAATTAGGATGGATCATTAGCGGTGAATATTTACCCGTTCAACTAATTACAATTTATTTGCATTACAAAAGAATCGCTAGATCAACAAATGCAGAGATTTTGGCAAATAGAGGAAGTCAGCGGACCTACTTGGTCAGAAGATGAGAAACTGCGAAAAACATTTTGTTGAAAATACCTTACGAGATGAAACTGGCCACTTTATTGTAAAGTTACCGTTAATTAAAGAACCTTCGGTTCTCGGTGAATCAAAAACTACAGCTCAATAAAGACTAAATTTCTTAGAGAAAAAACTGAACCGTGACAATCAATTAAAGAAAGATTATCATAAGTTTCTTAACGAATATGAATCCTTAGGTCATATGAAATTAGCCGAACCACCTAACAATAATGAATCATGTTACTATTTGCCGCATCATGCCGTTTTTAAAACCTTAAGCACCTCAACCAAAACTCGGGTGGTTTTTGACGCACTTCGAAAACTAGCAACAGCATTTCATTAAATGACCTACTGAGAATCGGTCCTACGATTCAACAAGATTTATGCGCTATCATGTTACGGTTTCGTACACACAAAATCGCATTTATAGCCGATATTAGCAAAATGTATCGCTAAATAAGGATAGATCCTGGTGACTACAACCTTCAGCGCATTCTGTGGAGAAAATCTAGCAATGAACCTGTGCGTGAGTATCAATTAACTACTGTCACGTATGGGACTGCATCAACGCCGTTTTTAGCGACCAGATTGTTTAAGGCAACTTGCCTTTGAAGAAGCCGACAAGTATCCTCAAGCCGCAAAGATTCTTCAGCGTGATTTTTACACTGATGATTGTATATCTAGAGTAGAAGACTTACATCAAGCCATTTCTCTTCAAAAAGACCTTCAAGCACTTATTGGAGGCGGGAGGTTTTCTGTTAAGAAAATAGTCAACTAACTCAAGTAAACGTTTAGAAACTATTCCACCAGAATTTCGGGAGACGCCTCATTCTGTAAATTTTGATTGTAGCGACACCGTAAAGGCTTTAGGTTTATTTTGGCAACCGTCTAACGATCAATTTCAAATAGTTAGTGAATTCAGAATCGAAAATTTATCAAACAACAAGAAATTTACTAAAAGAAACATTTTAGCAATTATTTCATCAATTTTTGATCCTTTAGGATTGTTGGCACCCACCATAATAGTTTGTAAAATATTTATGCAACGCATTTGGCAAGCAAACCTTGGCTGGGATGATCTGCTACCAGAACAATTGGAAGAATCGTGGAAGAATATTTACTGTCAGCTTCCTTTAGTAAATAAAATTAAGATCGATAGATTGGTTTTATCTCATGAAAAATCTATCAATATCCAACTCCATGGCTTTTCAGATGCCTCCGAAAGAGCCTATGGTGCTTGCGTTTACATTCGGTGTATTGACGAATCAAGAAAGGTTACTGTTAAACTGTTAACCGCAAAATCAAAAGTGCCACCTTTAAAGCAAATATCACTGCCGCTTTTAGAGCTCTGTGGAGCTCTTCTACTTTCTCGTTTAATAAAAAAAAATTATAGAAACAATTTCCATTGAATTTAACAAAATTTACCTATGGACAGATTCCAGTGTAGTTATTTTCTAGATCAAAAAATGTTCATCAATTTGGAAAACGTTTGTAGCTAATAGAGTAAGTATAATTCAACAAAATACATCTATTGAAGACTGATATCATGTTCCTGGAAACTGCAATCCTGCAGACCTACTTTCAAGAGGCGTCATGCCTAAAGAACTCATTAGCAACTCACTTTGGTGGTGTGGTGCAGATTGGCTTCTAAGTAATGAACTGAACTGGCCAATTGTACCGAAAGTATCACTCGAGCAGCAAGAAATTCCTGAACGTAAACAAGTCAGTTTAATGACTACTACACAAGATAATGATTTTATTTCAAAATTATCCCGTCTACAACGAGTTATTGCGTATTGTTTAAGATTTATAAATAACTGTAGAAGATCATCTAAACATTTAACCCCTAATCTACTGTTATCTCCATCCGAGTTAGAAAATGCTTTAAATATCTGTATTCAATTAGCACAGCGGTTAAGTTACAATACAGAAATTTTAACTTTGTCTAATGGAAAATCATTACCATCTACAACAAAAATTCGAAATTTATATCCCTTTATTGACAAGAACAACTTATTGAGAGTGGGAGGACGCCTCCAGCATTCAGAACTTCCATTCTCTGCTAAACATCAAATAATATTGCCACCTAAACATCATCTTACTCGATTAATCATAGAACATGAACATCTCAGACTACTTCATGCAGGTCCACAATTGTTGATCGCATCAATTCGTACAAAATACTGGATTCCAAATATAAGACGTCTAATCAAGCTTGTCCTGCATAAATGCATTACATGTTTTAAGTTGAACTCAACTTACTGCACTCAATTAATGGGAAATTTACCGCCTACTCGACTTCGCCCATGTCGAGCCTTCCTTAATGCCAGTGTGGACTACGCTGGTCCGCTCTATATTAAAACAGGAATACGTAACTCTAAAACGAAAATTAAGACTTACGTAGCAGTTTTCGTGTGCCTTGTCACCCGAGCAATTCATCTCGAATTAGTCAGTGCTTTAACTACCGCTTTCATAGCTGCACTTCGTCGTTTTATGTCTCGTAGAGGCAAATGCGCCAATATCTATAGTGATAACGGTTCTAATTTTATTGGTGCCCATAACGAATTAAAGGAGTTATACAATTTTATCAAACTAAAGGGCAACGAACTGTCAACTTGATCAACGATTGAATCTTGTCAATGGCATTGCATACCTCCCCACTCACAACATTTTGGCGGGCTGTGGGAAGCTGCCGTTAAATCGTTGAAATATCATTTACGCCGAGTAACTGGGAATAATTCCTTAACCTTTGAAGAAATTACTACCTTATTAGCACAGATTGAAGCTACCTTATTAGCCTGTCTCAAATCAAGACCTTTAACCAAATTATCAGACAATCCTCTAGAAATATCCTATCTAACTCCAGGACATTTCCTTATAGGAGAACCCTCAACAGTAATTCCTGATCCTGACTTAACTCACTTAGCTGTTAACAGGTTGAACCGATGGCAACGAGTCCAGCAAGTGACTCAACAAATATGGCAGAAATGGTCAGCTGAACTCCCTTCAACAACGCCAGAAGTGGGCAGCTGAACAATCCAACCTCAAAGTCGGTGACGTCGTAGTCGTCAAAGAAGATAATTTACCACCTTTGCGATGGACGTTAGCTGTAGTCAAAGAGACTCATCCAGGTTCTGACAAATTTGTTCGTGTTGTGACATTACATAATAATCAAGGTGTCTTTAAGAGATCGATCAATAAGCTTTGCAAATTACCAGTGTCAGATAATCCTGAATAACTTTGTAGTTTATTTTACTCTGTTTAACTATTTACAAGTGTTCAGTTGTTATATTTGTGCCTGTACCTTTAGTGATTATTTTATATTTTTTTATTATTTGACCAATGATTTTATTGTTTTTCACTGAAAATTTTAGATAAATACTATATCTTATTTAAAAAATACATACAAAAATACATATTTTGGTGGCCGGTATGTTTGCGATACTGTCACTCAAGTAGTGCGGGTATACACGCAAGACTAGCTGGACCGTCAGTCGTCGCGCAATATCAGCCGTGTACGCAACTCGCCCGTCTAGCGGCATCATTAACAATTTTATATCTCATTTGTTGTATTTTTTATGTAACTTATTTTCATTTCACGCAAGTCTCTTTATGAACATTTATAAATTCGTATTTTAATCTTTTTAGTCCACTCATTGTTTTAATAAATATGATTCTTGACTGAATTATGAGCATTTATTTCACGCTATTCGAATTGTGAAACATCCATATTTAGTCAAACACTGACTCCATTTTGATTAGTTTCAGCATGACTTGTGTAGCTACCTCAGGTGAGCTTTGTCTAAATGATAAAATAAAGAGAATTAAGTATTTATCTGGATGTAATGGATGATACAAAACCAGTCCTTTGTTGATTTATATGTATTTAGAGGAAGAGAGAAAATAAAGTTGCTTCCAGTTAAATAACATTATATAGTAGCTGCTTAACTAGAAACAAATAGCGTTAATAAACACAAAGCACCTAATTCCATTTTTACAACATTTTATTTACTTTTCAAGGTAAATAAGGGCTGGTTTTATCCAACCAGTAATTCATTCAGCTATCAGGCAAATTGTGGCTGAAAAATGAATTTATTAAATTAAATTGATATAATGACAAAAAACTGATCAGGAACATGGACTTTTTTCCACAATCCTCTTGTAAATAAATACAATAAATATAATTAACTGGTATATACAATACATAAAAATATTGACAACTAACTTTTCCCTAAAAATAAATCATAATCTTTTAATTTTGGCCAAAAAAAAGTTACATTTCAACTGTATTCCAAATCCGAGCTAGTTTCTGGATTCCAAATTGTGGAACAGTGTGAAAGAATAAACTATTCAGAGGATTTAAAAAAATTAAACATCAAAAAAAAATCTGATGTGGTCACCACATGTCTTCCTTGTATGCCTATTAAATTACATATATACATTTTTTGCTGCTAAAAATTTCCTTAGCATTTTATATTAGTTAATATTAATTTTTTTTCATGTTGCTGAGCTAGATATGTGGTATATATATACACACACACACACACACACACACACAGTTCGGCTATTTTTAACTAATTAAATTTTATTTTTTCAAATTTTTTTAGAAATGGAAGAAAGGTAATGTCAGATAATGGTAGGATAAATAATTGAGACCATTCTCTATAGAAAAAGACATAAAAATTTACACAGAGAAAAAAACTATAAAATTCTCAACAATAAACATAAGTTTATCTGAATTAAATTTTTATGGTAAAATATCTGTAAATTTATAATAATTCAACCATCTGTAACAAAAATGCTTACCGAAGATGCAGATGAACTGCCGTTCTCAGATTGTGCTTTGCAAGTTTTCTGCTGTACTTTATTAGCTGCAGTCTTAGCATTCTTGTCAGTGGAATGGTAATTTGCAGGAGTAGTTGCTAATCGTACAGGAAATTGTGGTCTAGGAAGTTGACTAGTGTGTAATGTAAATCTTGTTGCAGACTGTAATTTTGGAATTCCTGGTCCATTAAATTTAGACTGTTTATTGTTTTCATCAGTGCTGGAACATGTTGAACGACTTGAATCGGATGCATTGCTTCTGTTACTACTACTTAACTGTAATTAAAATAGGAATTAAGCTTTAACAACAGAATACAAGCAAACAACTTAAAATCATACATAAAATCTATTAAACTTTAAATAATACATATTATAATATAAAGATTTTAAAAAGTAACATAGAATATAAGACAAGTATATTTATTTACTGAATCTCACACAAACAAATATATTAAACAATATCACTGTGTTATGTGGATGCACTATTTTTATACACCATATAATACTTAAACTAACAAACAGTGGCGGCTTGCGTATAGGTACTGCAGAACTGCAGCACCCCCTATTTTCACTAGATATTATTGATAACATTTAATATAATGGGTCCTTTTTTCTTCAATTCTTTCTTTATACTTGTACAATATATAATCCTTAAGTTTAATGTCAGTAACCATCCCCCAATTTATGAAAAAAAGAAACACAAAAATCTTTGTATGGAACTGTGAGCTCCACAGTTCCAGCAGCGTGGTGTTTGGCTGTTGTGCACATAGGAAGCTGCATATGAGGGCGCAAGGGAGAGAGAGAGAGAGAGAGAGAGAGAGAGCACTGTTGCTACTGTCGTGCTGACTCTGTGCTGGTGGAAGGTAGTTTTTTTTTTACCTCGCATGTGCAATTAATTTTTAAATGAATAGCTCAAGCTTGAACTGTAACAATTTAGGATAAAGTAAGCAAAAAATGTTTGATTTTGTTCTTTTAGGATTTTATCAAGTTTCTGAATAAATTTTCTTTTTATACATGTTTGTTTCCTTTTACATAATTTTAAAACAAATGCTACAAATTTTCTGGAGCAGCACCCTAACTAAATTTGGCTACAAGCCACCACTGCTAACAAGTTTAATTTTCCTTCACAATTAGTATTCCCTTTTTTAAACTACGAAGTTCAGACAACAAGAAATCAATAAAATGTTCAGAAAATATTAACAATTCCATTATTGGAAAAATTTCTCTTCCCTCTACAAAAAAATAAATTAGAGAAAATAAAATATATTATAAATACCTAAAGGAAACCCGTTTACAAGATTTTATTTATATAAGCTTGTTTACCAATTATTGCAACTCACAATCATAGTTAGAAGCTATTTTCAACTTTATTTTCATAAACAGCACAACTTCAAGAATATTTTGTTTTTGTAATATGAAAAAAAAGAATTTTTAATATGAAAACTTTACACCTACATATTTTACTTTTTCATACTAGTACTACTAAAATTGAAGGAAAAAGTGTTAAGATCTTGAAGAAGGTAAGCTCTAAGATTTTGATGGATTTAAATTGAGAAAACTGACTCATAAAAATTAAAATTAAAATGTTTTTTTGTGTTTTAGTTGAAAGTGCAGATTCAAAAATTTGTTTAAATTTATGTATGACAAAATCTTTTGTAAGTATGTGTAAAGAAAAAAATCAAGAAGTGAAACTTAATAATCATTAAAATAAAAATTAAATCATTTAATGTATTCATATATTTTTTTCAGTGATAGTTTTAGATTAAACCACATTTGACCATTAGTGGTCCATATGATGATGTATTTTCATTTAAAATTTGTAACTCAATGTACAGCAACTTGTAAATTAACCTGTAAAAAGATAATACATAAACTACCTTCATTTTTAAATCTATGCACACATCAATTCTTTACTAGCATTAGAGTTAGATTTTTGATTCAAGCTTGGTATGTTTTTTATCAAATATTCAATTCATATTTAATTATGTTAAGTTCAAATGTTGTAAAAGATAGAAGTGATCACTGATTTAAGACCTGTTTTTTAGATAATAGTAAATTTGAAAAATGAGTAAACAGGAAAGTATAGAGAGCAAAAGAATTTTTTCAGTGTGTTGGAAATTTAATTTGAGATAAAGTAGTCCAAAAAATAACATTTGTTGCTCATTTCTTTCTAATGTTGGATGTATCTAACCCAAAATTGATAGTCAGTATGTTTATTGTGACAGTTTTACTTCTTTGTAGTAAAACAATAGTCAAGAAAAGAAAAATGAAATGTAGATTAAGAGGAACAGAATGAACTTTAAGTGGACTATTTTGGAGAAGAAATTGAGATAGAATAAGGAATGACTGTAACAAAAAGTTGGCAATGGAATGCCTGTTGAAAAAAATTGGGAGGGCAAAACAAGTATTTTGTATGTTTGAATAGAATAGGAGAGCAAGTATTGCTACATTCAGAGAAGAAGGGGAGACACCATGAAGTATTGAAAAATGTAACAGAATGATAAAAGGGAGAACTGGAAAGATGTGATGTGGATTAAAAGCAGTTTATGGACCAAGTGAGAAGAAGAGTATTGACAGGCCTGACCTGAGGAAACTTGGAAGAGAATTAGAAAGTGATAATAAAATCAATTCTTTATTTTTGGAGAAGTACTCTTCTAAAATAAAAAAAACGAACAAATAACCATCAAGAAAACATATTCATTTACAGAATAGCAAGATGCTGCGCTGCAATTCATTGTTTTTTAATAATAATCTACATTGGTCATTATAAATGATAAGTCTAAATAAACAATCATAAATTTAAAGAATAATTTACTGTCTTACCTTAAGACTTGACTTTATTTCAGTACCATTGTTATCATCAGTGTAATCTATATAGAGTGAAGGAGCCTCAAATGTTTGAGAATCTGCCACCTTATTTGACAAAGGAGCAGCTGGACTACGGAAACCAAACCTATTTGTGCGAGCACCACAGTTACCATTTGCATCTTTTTTAGGTCGAGCAAGTCGAGGTGTTCCTAAAAAGATAATTTACAAAACATTAATTAACAGAAACTAAAGGTCTATCAGAAAATTTCAACCTAATTTTTTCTCTGGAAACAGCTACTACCATTGGGCAGGACTTAGTGCAGTGTTCTTTAACCTTGATGCATATGAATGATACTTTTTACTCTTCCTAAATTACTGCTTGTTCTGCAGTCTATGTGTATCACTCTGTGAAATTTATTCATTCTACTGTCATTTAATATGTGATGTTGAAAAATGCTATTGCTGCTCAGGTTTTGCCATATGCTTGGAAAACCCCGAGCTGAAAAGACGGGGTCACGTCAAACATTTAACATAAATTCTACAGGGATTAAAAATAAAAGAATGGTTATTACGATTTCGGAGACAGCTGAATTTCAGCAGAAAGTGATCACTGTTCTAGTAGAGTCTTAATAAACCAAACTATTTATGTTATAAAAATAGTTTGAAATTTAATTACAAAAGATTGTTGGTTGACCATCTGAGAAATTACTTTACTCTACAGATGATTTAGTCATGCACTGAGAGGTTGAACAATTTTTACACAAGCTGCAATCAAATGAGTAAAATAAATTTTGCATTAATATAATAAACATCATACTTGATTGTATAGCAACAGTGATTGACCAATCTTTCTAGTCTAAAAAGTTTTAACCAAACGTGCAATTCTCATGAATCACCAGGCCCCTTAATCTGCAAAGACAGCTGTTTGTGATTTCTGCTAATTCTCTGAGCTGAGTGTCACAAAGGGGTCATGTACATTACTAAGACTATAATGATACAGCTAAATGTCACTGGCATAAAGAGGTCCAGAAATTTTTAAAACAATATGAAGTATTAAACAAAGCATGTAGAGTTCAATGAAAATATAATGAAAATAAGAGCTGGAAAAAATCATCTTGTGCATGAGATATTATTGTTTTAAGTTTGATGGTTGAATATTTTTTTGACTGGACCTTGTATAGATAAAAGATGTTCACTATTACTTATTTAAAGAAAAAATAAATACACCTTACTTAAAATAAATGAAATGAATTTTTACTTCCTTAGCCTACTTTATTACAAATGTAACAAAAGATAAGAAACATGGCAACAAATAAGAAAAATTTATTTACAATGATCTGTTTTGTTAGAATGAAAACAAATGTATAAAACAGTGTGATTCAGGAGCAAGGAAATAATTTTGGGAACCGATTCTAGAGCTTGAAATAAGGAAAAAAGTTCATACAAAATATGACAAAAAACACTTAGTTATCAAGTTACAACCAACAAAACATTTTGTCTAGATTTCAGTTTCACTGGTGAAATGAGATCAAACAGAAAGTTTGAAGGAGTTTTAAGGGGAACACTTCATGATTTCTATGTTTTTTGACCTGAAGAATCAAACAAACAGATCCTAAAAACTGCATTTTCTGTAGTTTTTGAAATTAATATTCGGGTTAACAGAAAAATTCGGTGATGAAAAACATGTTTTTAAGGTGTGAAGTACAATAACTTTTTAAATGACTAATAAATGCATAAATTTTATTCCCAAAAATTGTAGAGAATTTAATTCTATAATAAAATTGAAAAACAAAAAAAACTTTTATATAAAACAAAACTGAATTTAATAGAAAAATTGTTATGAATCTCTTAAAATTAAAAACAGTGTTTTTAGTAAAGTAAATTAAGGCCTTTGAGAAATTAAAATAATTTTAATTTACTTTTAAAAAAAATACTCATGGTTTACTTGTATATTATATTAATTTACAATAAATGTTAGAAAATTCCATTAGTGACGTCGATGTACTTTTCACACTTTCTTACTTACACTTTCTTTACAATTTTTTTTTTACTTACTTAGCTTACTTACACTTTCTCTCACCAACCTAATGACATTTTTGCATTCCTTGAAGAGGGCAACAGCATTGAAAATATGATCAGTTCATCGTATGTGTCTATTTTTTGCTTGTATACCTCTCTTTTCATACATCTCCATAAACAGTAATCTAAGGAAATAAGGTCCAGTGATCTAGGTGGCCAATTTACCATCTCTCTACTACCATTCCATTTACTAATAAATTTTTCATCTAAGAATTGTCTTACTTCATTCGTGAGAGTGTTGGTGCTCATCAAGTTACATTTCAATTCGTTTTGCCAGCGAGAGATTTTCAGGCGCTGTAAGAAATTTATTGTTTAAAAATTCCCGATAATTTCTCCCTTTGATACGTTGCTCTAGTTTGAAATGACCTATTAACTGGTTGTTGATCATGCCACACCAAAAGTTTACTGAAAATGGTTGTTTGAAATTTGATTCAACTACAGCAAGTGGGTTTTCTTCAGACTGCTGATGTGAATTTTGTGTGTTCTTTATGTCATTTCGGGTAAAAGAGGTTTCATCAGAAAATAGATGAACAGAATTAAGAGGTAGTTATCATTAACCCACTGACAAATACCAGTTGTTAGGCATGGTCACCAGGTTGGAGGTGTTGAACTTTCTGAACATGATAAGGTCACTTTTTGTGAGCATGCAATGTCTTCATATTGCACTTTGTAGAATATTGAGTGGTGTAGAAATTCTTTGCGTGCTTGTTGTAGGATTAAGCTGTACCCCCTGAAGAATGTTTTCCTTCTCATCACCAACTACTAGTTGACGCTCATATGAAACATTAATGCTAGAAGGTGCACCATTCTCATGAAGATTATTAAAATTTCAACTAATTTTTCAAAGGTATAAATTTATTGCACTAAAGCAGCTATTTTTAATTTTTACAAATTCATAACATGTTTGTTTTTCATAGAGTTTATTACATCAATTTTCTCATAATTAAATTTTCTATAAGTTTTGATAATAAAATTTACACATTTATTAGTGATCTAACAAAGTTATTACACTTCAAACCTAAAAAAAACTTGTTTTTCATCATCAAAATTTTCTGTTTTATGTTTGATAACATGAAAACTATGGAAGATACAGTTCTCGGACTTGTTTTATTTGGTTTTTCATATTAAAAAACATAAGAAACCATCAAGTTTACCCTTATATAACATCTTAAAACTCTCTGTATGACTACATTTGACCAGGGGAACTGAGGGCAAAATTCAATAACAAAGCATTTTTGCAATTATGATAAACTCAAAAATCAGTTCCAAAATTATTTCCCTTTCCTCCTGAATCTCCCTGTATATCTACCAATACACATGATTCTCAGTAGCATAATGCATATTATTGTTAGCCCTGGAATTAAAATTATTTAGTAAACATTATATATTTATGTTTTACTTGAAAAATTAAACTCAAGGGAGATATTTATTAAAAGATAAAAAATATTTAACATAATTCTCAGCTTATGTTTGTATTTTTATGGATTGAATAATATTGAATAACGCCTACAAATATTTTTACTTTAATACTGCAGAATTTGTAAAACCTCTATAAACGTACCAGTGGTTATTAGAAATGCAAAGTTAACAATGTGGCACTTAAAATTCTATTTTCAAATTCATCATATACTTACTATTAAAAGGTACATGTACTTAGTTTCTGAGAACATGAAACAGAATTTGCTCACAAAACAAGATTAATAAAACCAAATGAAATATATACATCAGACATTATTTAGTATAAATTACTAAATAATGATATAGTGTTAACAAAAGTATTAAATAATGTATAGTAAATAAGATACAGTGTTAAATAACAGTACAAATGAAATGTATATATACTTTTGATAATTAGTATAATTCAATAAACAAAATTTTCAGTATCATAAACAATCCCAATAGTTATTATCTAGAAATGAATTATTTTGTTCCTTTTTTTTTACTATAGATAATCTCTAGAATTCTTCTAAGACTTCATCTTCAGCTTTGGTAAAAGTTGGTATAAGTAATGGAATAGTTAGAGCGCATTAAATCACCTCATCTTTATGATCAATAAATAATGCTAAAATAAAAGACAGTTTTTTTTTTTTGTCTTCAGTCATTTGACTGGTTTGATGCAGCTCTCCAAGATTCCCTATCTAATGCTAGTCGTTTCATTTCAGTATACCCTCTACATCCTACATCCCTAAAAATTTGTTTTACATATTCCAAACGTGGCCTGCCTACACAATTTTTCCCTTCTACCTGTCCTTCCAAAATTAAAGCGACTATTCCAGGATGCCTTAGTATGTGGCCTATAAGTTTGTCTCTTCTTTTAACTATATTTTTCCAAATGCTTCTTTCTTCATCTATTTGCCGCAATACCTCCTCATTTGTCACTTTATCCACCCATCTGATTTTTAACATTCTCCTATAGCACCACATTTCAAAAGCTTCTAATCTTTTCTTCTCAGATACTCCGATTGTCCAAGTTTCACTTCCATATAAAGCGACACTCCAAACATACACTTTCAAAAATCTTTTCCTGACATTTAAATTAATTTTTGATGTAAACAACTTATATTTCTTACTGAAGGCTCGTTTAGCTTGTGCTATTCGGCATTTTATATCGCTCCTGCTTCGTCCATCTTTAGTAATTCTACTTCCCAAATAACAAAATTCTTCTACCTCCATAATCTTTTCTCCTCCTATTTTCACATTCAGTGGTCCATCTTTGTTATTTCTACTACATTTCATTACTTTTGTTTTGTTCTTGTTTATTTTCATGCGATAGTTCTTGCGTAGGACTTCATCTATGCCGTTCATTGTTTCTTCTAAATCCTTTTTATTCTCGGCTAGAATTACTATATCATCAGCAAATCGTAGCATCTTTATCTTTTCACCTTGTACTGTTACTCCGAATCTAAATTGTTCTTTAACATCATTAACTGCTAGTTCCATGTAAAGATTAAAAAGTAACGGAGATAGAGAACATCCTTGTCGGACTCCCTTTCTTATTATGGCTTCTTTCTTATGTTCTTCAATTGCTACTGTTGCTGTTTGGTTCCTGTACATGTTAGCAATTGTTCTTCTATCTCTGTATTTGAACCCTAATTTTTTTAAAATGCTGAACATTTTATTCCAGTCTACGTTATCGAATGCCTTTTCTAGGTCTATAAACGCCAAGTATGTTGGTTTGTTTTTCTTTAATCTTCCTTCTACTATTAATCTGAGGCCTAAAATTGCTTCCCTTGTCCCTATACTTTTCCTGAAACCAAATTGGTCTTCTCCTAACACTTCCTCCACTCTCCTCTCAATTCTTCTGTATAGAATTCTAGTTAAGATTTTTGATGCATGACTAGTTAAACTAATTGTTCTGTATTCTTCACACTTATCTGCCCCTGATTTCTGTGGTATCATTACTATAACACTTTTTTTTAAGTCTGACGGAAATTCCCCTTTTTCATAAATATTACACACCAGTTTGTATAATCTATCAATCGCCTCCTCCCCTGCACTGCGCACTAATTCTACAGGTATTCCGTCTATTCCAGGAGCCTTTCTGCCATTTAAATCTTTTAATGCTCTCTTAAATTCAGATCTCAGTATTGTTTCTCCCATTTCATCCTCCTCAACTTCCTCTTCTTCCTCTATAAAACCATTTTCTAATTCATTTCCTCCGTATAACTCTTCAGACAGTAGCAGTTTCATTAATTAAAGCCAAATAACAAAAACACAAATTATGCCAAATCATTTTATTTTAATATTCATGTTGGCAATAATGGGCTGATATTTTAATTAATCACAAACTTTTTTTATGGTTAGATGAATTTTTTCTTACCTTATTTTAATATGAAATGAAATTTTAATAAAGTATGCTAATAAAACAAATAAGAAATAAACATTTTAATAGTTTAACTTTTTATTTTACATATTATGTAAATGCATTATTTAGTTTTAATGCTATCATTACTTCTTCAAAGTTTGTTGTTTACTTTTTTTATTTATTAGTATTTCTGTGCTATATTATAAATGGGATTATGTACATTAAATTACTATCAGCCATCAGATATTTTTTTATATTTTTTATAAATTAGTTTGTTGAAAATCCATTTACTTACATTATTTTATTTTTACTTTATAATATACGTAACTTGTTTTAATAATTTTAATAAAAAAAACTTTTAGATTGATACATTCCAGAATAAGTGTCTTAATAAAATAAAAATGTCCAGGAAATTCTAAAAATCACTTATTTTGTCAAATCAAATATCAAATACTGATTTGATATTTGGTAAAATTAAGAAATAAACTGTAATATACATTTTTTTAAGCCAGGTATTATTCTGATACCATTAAAACTTACATCTTTTATGTAAACTGTATTTTTCCTTCTTATAAAAATGAAAAATGTTGACATGGAAGATATTTTAAGCAGAATAAATCGATAATTTTAATTTATTATTAATTATATTGTAAATTCTTTTTTATATGTTTTTAACGGTCAAAAAATACACTAAACTCAATCATAAAATCATTCTTACATGAAGTAAGTACAATATTTCATACAGAGCTGAAGACTGTAATCAATGAATCATGCAAGTATACACTTTTGCACGGATGTTTAACACAAGGCAACAGTTAATGTAACAAACCTGATCGTGCAGTGGTCTGGTTGTTAACAACAGATTCCATTGATGTATCTTTTTTCTCAGTTGTAATTTGGGTTTTATTATAATTTGTTTGATTATTAACTGGCTGTGCTTTGAAGCCGAATGACATAGCTTCACCTTTTGTGTGCGCATTTGCAGATTTTCTGCCCTCCATCTGCAACAAACAAAATAATAAATTATTAAAAAACAATAAAAGTTAACCTAAAATTAAAATAAACAACAAACTTTGTTAGTCTCTCTCTTTGTGCTTCCGCACGCGTGTGATTGATAGAGAGAGAGAGTGTGTATGTGTGGGTGGGTGCACGCATGTTCACACAAAAAGTACACATAAGCTTCATCGCATATTCCTGTAAATCTAGAAGCACTATATTAATTTTCATAAAGACAATAAGAACCTAGCCCTTAATTAATAAATATCTAAAAGCATGCTTTAAAATAAAATATTACTCATTATAAAAGGAACTGCACTCAAAAACTAACATAAGAATAACCAAGTTAAAGGAAAGATAACTTCTGATCACTGCATCTACAGTCACAGTGTTTCGGTTTTTGTTTTTTTTTTCAGAATTTCTCCCTCTCTGGGTGCAAGAAATTTGATGGGAGTGATAAAGCTCCAAAGAAATTCGATATTAGATATTAAAATGAAATAAAATTTACCCACTAAATAACAAACATATTATATATTCCCTCAAAATAATGTTTTCAAATTTCTTTTTGCAATCTTTAACTGCATCACTGAAATCATTTTTTCAAACTGATTTCAATGAAATACAAATTATCGTTTTTTTCTTTTTCTAAACCATCTTTAGATTTGGAATGCATTTATGGACTACTCAATGGAAAATATTTCACAAGTAACTTATTCTGAAAATGTCAGTAAATAAGATTAAAACAAAATTAGAAAATAAAGATAATGACTATAATAAAACTGATCGACATAATTATGTTAATATATATTAATAATGATTATTATTATAGCAGTAATAAAAAAAAGAAAATAAGTAATGCAGTTATAAAACTTCCTTCCTGCTATTAATTATTTACAAGCAAGGAAAAATAATACAAACAATAGAAGAGAACATTATTTCTCACACGTATGAAAGTAAGTTCTCACGTAGACTATCATTATATCTGCTTTCATACAATTTTATGTAAAATTGCAAGAAGTAAAATATGTTAATACAATTCAGCATCTAATGTTATGATAAAATGTTAATTATAAAATTATATTTTCATTGAAATATACTATGTGACTGAAAATATCAGTAATATAATGTTAATAAACACAATAAACTTTATTAATTAATAAATCTTACTTCACAAGAAACAACCTATATTTCTTCCTTTTTACAAGATTGGAAAAAATCGATATTTTGAAATAGAAATTAAATAAAATATTGTTAAGTAGAAGTTAATCAAACACAACATATTTAAATCAGGACTGGCTAACCCGCACTCCGTGGAGTGCTTACGTGCGGCCCGCCGTCATAAATGACGAATTATGTTTTTCTTTTTTAATTATATGCTATTTTAAATCGCATTAAAGTAATTAAAAGAAATAACTTAACCTATAATTACATGAAGAATCCGAAACGTACAGATTCTACTGATTTTATTTCTCGCATACAACAATGCCTGCCGAGAACCCGCAGTCCGCTTGCAATGCCGCCACGGGACGCCGCGTCATTTATGTAACTACCCAGTTTCGACGGGATTCAACACAATTTTTACTTCCTAGTACGAAGTAAATTTAGTATTGTGATCACGAAAAATTTCGGTTTTCGGATTTCAACGAAAATATCTATTTTGACCATTCCTGAATCCATTTTAACTAGTTTCGGCGTGACGTACGTATCTCGCATAACTCAAAAACTATTAGCCGTAGGATGTTGAAATTTTGGATTTAATACTGTTGTAACATCTAGGAGTGCACCTTCCCTTTTTATTGCAATCGACTGGACCAAAATGTCCCAAAATCCAAAACAATTTGGATTTTGGACTTTTTTTTTTTAACTGCAGTAATAAGCTCTCATTAAGAACTTTTCAATGATATATCATAAGTGGTACTTATTTTCATTGATTCCAGAGTTATATCCAAATAAAACTTTAATTAATGATATAATTGGGTCTTAGGGGAAGGCACATGGAACTTCATCTCCTTCGTTATTTTTAACCTTTTTTTTTCATTTAAATATATTCATTTATTAATTATTAACCTATCATTGTAAAAAAATACGATGAATAATTTATCAATAACAATAAAAAAAAATATATGAAAAAATATCATAAGTAAAATAAAATAAAATTTTATGTACTTTTTATTTAAAAAAAAAAAAAATGTGTGTATGTAATTTAATAAACGTAAAAGGAAGTTATGTGGTGTTTACATCATATTTTTGATTTATTAAAAATCGGGCAACACAAATCATATTTGCTAGGACCAAACAAGGATACGACTCATTTTCATAAACTGAAAATTTGTTTTCAAGTCCTTGTTATGCAATATTACGTTTTAAATATAAGTAAATATAGCTGGAATAAATATTTAGAAATGATGCAAAGCATTAGTAAACAGCAACGGTGGTTTTTTTTTTTTTTGAGTTTGTGAAGATGTTATATTATAATTCGGATAGGCCACTGATATTTATGGTGTAAGAGTATGCAGATTTATTTTTAAATAATACACACACACCCACATCGCTAGATAATGTTTTATATTAATTAATAATAATAATAATAAATTAATTTATATTTATAGATCAACCCTAAGTACAGAATATTCTACACTTTGGGTTGATCTATTAAATATAAATTAATTTGTATTGGTACAGAGGAGTATGGTTATTAAAGAATTTCTTTAAAAAAAATAAATAAATATATATATATATATAAAATTATAAAATGATAATATAAAGTGGAAAATAGTTATGATGTTATTTATACTCTTTTTATAAGTGTGAGAAATACATTATTGGCGTTGATAAAAATTACTTTCATTTATCATTTAAGTTGACTAAAAGTTTGTACAAACTTTGTTAAGAATTAATTCTTGACAGTTATCTTAAGTTTATTGTGTTCACTCGTACATGATGCATTAGTGAATGATCATAAGTGAAATTAAAGATTTTAATATCAAATAAGCATACAGTACTTTTAAAATATACTTTGAAACTGTACTTCTAAACTATACTTTTTTATATTACAATAGTAAAATAATACAATTTTTAACAAAAATATTCAACATAACATACAATTCAATTACCGCTTTTAAAATATTTAAATTGCCAAGAAAACTATTTCAAATGACACAAATAATCAGTTTTGGTGTCTAAAGAGTAAAATAATACAGTATGATGGTTTATTTATAGAAAAGACAAGAAAATTACTCATAAAAAAAATTTATAAAGTCACACTAAAATAGTTAGCATTAAACAAAACATTATTTTGTTGAGCAATTGATAGAAAATAAGAACATTAAAATCAGCAAGGAAATAATAACAAAAATGAAACAAACACCAAAAAAAAAATCTTTTATTAATAAATATAAAGAGAAACATAAAATGATGAATAAGAAGGCGGCATATCAATAAGGCACTCTTCATAAATTCTTAGAAATGAGATAACGAAATTGGCCAAATATGATAACAGTTCAGCTCAAGTTATAAATTCACTCACTGGTGCATCATATACAAAAAATATTTTATTTAACATAATAATCGGAGATAATATGGATTAAACGTGTTTCCTTTATAATTGTTTTACTTGGATATTTGTTGAACAGAACTATGATGGGGAAAAGTTTTGAATATATCCATTACAAATGTAAAAAGTGGGTAAAATGCTTGTATATATATATATATATATACACACATACATGCATGTGTATAATGTCTATGTATATTCATCAAAATGTAGTCTGAATAATTAATATTACAGATAACAAAATAATAGCTTTGAAAAATTTTGTCTATGTAGTATATTTATCTGAAATGTTTAATACATTTTTAAAAATAAAATTATAAATTAGATTCAAGATAAAACACTGCAATCATTAATAATTATTTAAAAAAAAAAAACTATTTTCTATTTTGAATTCCAAACACTTGCAATAAGTTTCATAGCAATTTTATTTATTTTTAATAATTATTTTAATAAAAAAGACACTAAGTGACCTAATAAGAATGCAAATTGCATTGCATTACAATATTGTGATTCTGCTGTAACGGGATATTTACGTTAACTGCATACTAGAAACTAAAAGATAAAATACAAGAATAAGTACAAAAGAAAGTAAATGTACCAAGTAACTAAACGATGTCCATTGCAAATATAACAATTATGACGTGATACTCGAATAATATTGTGTTATGTAAAGAGAAAATATAAAAATATATTGTTTATCAGTCCTATTTTCATCATCATATTTCTTTCTAAATCTCTTTAATAAGTTTCAAATATTCAGTTGTGTTTTACTTGTCCGACGGTCAAGTAGCAGAGAGGCTCAGTTCTAACCAGCCTAAAAAGTGCTAATTCTTTCTTTCATCGTCTCTTTTTTTATTAAGAGGAACATACTGTATTGCCACTCCAAAAATAGCACTGACTCAAGTACCTTAATAAAGTTTAGTTAGTAAATTTTGATAAGATTTTATGACTGTAATTATTAGAGTAATACTTCTATAACTCATAAATAACTTAAGCCTTTAAATCTGTAATGTAAATGTTAGTTTTTCTTTATCATAAATTAACATACCATTACATCATAAATACTACTCACTAATTAATAAACTAGTTTTATTCTGCTGGCTTTATACTATGTAATACCATATAATAAAAAAGTCATCCCTGAAATTTTATTTTCTCAAAATTTTGGAAAAAGTATCCCTATTAAAACATTCTCTATGTAGAAGTGAGTATGATTAATTTTAATATATTTTGTTTTATATTTCAGTAATGGTTTGAATTTATGAAAATTTTACTTGAAGAAGCCAGCCAAAAAATAAAAATGGTAGTGTGCTTATCTGACAGATTGAAGATCTCTCTGATTTGATTTCCGGCTAAAATAAAATTTAATAATAAAATCAGATAAAAGAGAAATCAGGCTCATTAAAAAGGAGATACTGTGTGGTTGCTATACCTTGACAGGTACTGTAATTTATGAAAATATTCTTGCACTATTTCATTAAAAAAAAATAAAAGATCTGTAAAATAACATCATTAAATATAAAAAGAAAGTAAAACGCCTCCCTTAAAAACTCAAGTTTAAATTTTTTTTTTAACATTTAGTGTTCCTAATTTGAAACTTTTAGTACTAATCTTTTTACGTCTGGTAAAATATAGACTTTTTGTAAGTAATTTTTTGTTCAGATAGCTCTCAATGTAACTTATTCATGTTTTGAATTTTTATTATTTAACAAACAAATTTAGTATATTTTTTTTCTCCTTTAGAGAAGAAAATACAAAAAAAAAAAAAAGTGTTAACAAATTGTTAATGTTAGATTTTTTCATACTTAGAAAAAATTATTTTCAATTAATTAACAAGAAGGAATTTTAAGTTCTATGAAAATACAAGGAAAGTTCCCCATTTTTCTAAAGCCAGAAATTATCCACCATCTTTCATACTAATAACAAAAACTAATATTTATATTCAAAGTGTTATGTTGACAGTTTTATCAAATTAATTATTACAAGTGATGCTTCGATTTACTTTTGTTTCAGTATCACGCGCGCACGCACACACAAAATAAATAAGTATACACTTGTATGAAAATTAATAGATAAAATACACTTAACAAAGCAGTAAAGGAAGACCATTCATTGAAAGACACAAATTAAATATGATGAATTAATGACAGCTAATTTTAACAAAATATCAGAGATAAAAATCAAATAGTAAAATACTTGTACAAAAGAAAAAACAAACATTTTTTCACTAAATTCTATCAGCCTTAAAACACCAGATCAAATAAAATTTTATAAATACAGTATTTTTATTAACTTATTTTAAACACATCAACAGAATTTGTGATTAGTGAAGATGGTCAGAAAGGCGACTAAAAATGTTTAGAAGTTAACTACTTAAAACCTTTGTCATCAAATTTGGTTCAGCTAATAATTTCAAAAGTTGTAGATTTAAATAACATAGTCATTCAACATTATAGACAAAAATATAGCAAAAGTTAAAAACTTAAAAAAAATTAAACATTACAAGTACTGCCAATTTTAAGCAAAACTAAGCCTACCCCTAGCGGTCTAGTGGTTAACTCGTCATCACAAATCAGCTGATTTTGAAGGAGAGTTCTAAGGTTAAAACCCTAGTAAGGCAGTTACTTTTATACAGATTTGAATACTAGATTGTGGATACTGGTGTTCTTTGGTAGTTGGGATTCAATTAACCACACATCTCAGGAATGGTCGACCTGAGACTGAACAAGACTACTACATACACTTCATTCACATTCATACATATCATCCTCATTCAACCTCTGAAGTAATAACTTATGTTGGTTCTGCAGGCTAAACAGAAAAAAAAATTAAAAGCATAACTGAAATTCAGTCACACCATTATTGCATCATTGACTCTTAGAATCAAATTTCATGAATTAAGATAAGAATTAGGAATGGAACACCACCATTTTAAATCAAATGGAAATTAAAACATGAATAGATTCTTAAAGTAAAAGTACATTAAAGAATGAATAAGAGACTAGAAATTAAATTAATCGTGGTCTGATGGGCATGAAAGTTAAACGGCATGAACAGTATTGGGGTTTACCTTTCAAACACATGTACATACAACTGTCAGTATGAACAAACCAGGAAAAGAAAACATGTAAAATATTAATAATAAACTCTTATTACATTTTCTATATATCATCTTAACAGGCATTAACCAATATCTGTTCTTATTTTACAGCATAATTTTCTTAGTTGTCATTTTTTCATGAGAATTTACATATAATACATAATAAAGAAGAAAATGTTGATAAAAGCCTAAGCACTATAAGCTGTATAATATATTTTAATAAAATAATTTATTAGTTTACATAAAATGGAAAACACAGAAACTAATAAAGCATAAAGAATCTTTCTACTAAATCAGATTAAAATATTTAATTAGATTAATATTTTAAGATTATTAAAACGAAGTCAAAAATGTAATTCTTGACATGTAATTACAGAATATAAAAATTAATACATATTAAATTTAAGCCTATACAGTATCAAAGGCTAAGATAACATTGTGAAAAGGCTATATTGGATCTACAATTGTGAAAGGATAAACGACAATGGAAAAAAGCATCATGTTTTCAATTAACAGCAAATAACTAGTATAGTTCAACATTAAATTATTAAAAAAAAATTAATTTTAGTTGACAAACAATTAAGTTAACAGTTTAGTAATTGTATATAAACTACACTAAATCTTATTAACAGACTTCATAAACGGAGGAGGTTCTCTCAATTTGAGTTGAATTCCTCTAATCTCAGATGCTAATAATTTATGTGATTTTAAAGTTGAAAGATTTATCATTAATTTATGAGACTCAAGCGGAAGGGAACCAGGTAATAATGATAATTTATTTGACTTGCATAAAATCGCAGAACACCAATATGTTAACAATGGCATTTTATAAAATACATTATTCTTTAAAATTTTAAGTGTTTTTTAAATTGTAATTCCAAAATACAGTATTGCAAACAAAATTTTTAATTTAATCGATTTTAATTATATTTTACCCACAGCAATAATAACAATAAATACTGTTGTTATATTATTTAAATAATATTACTTGTATGTATAATTATTATTTAAATTATGAGCGGTGTATTGATAACTGCTATTCATTGTCAAATTGAATAATAATTTTCAGTTCATTCTAACAAAAC
The DNA here is from genome assembly GCF_047948215.1 of Lycorma delicatula. Lineage (NCBI taxonomy): Eukaryota > Metazoa > Arthropoda > Insecta > Hemiptera > Fulgoridae > Lycorma > Lycorma delicatula. The sequence goes on along the minus strand of NC_134457.1, from coordinate 155,701,638 downwards.
ATGCATTTCTAATTCAAAAAATGAAACAAAAGTATTAAACAAAACATAAAACATGCAACTAAAAATTATATAAACAAAAAAATAATATTTCAGTAACAATTTTCAGTTACTAGTTAGGTTGCAAATTTTTTTGTTTGGAAACAACAAAAATATGAAGTGATAAGCTATTAGGTTGTTTCAAAACAACTTATTATTAATCTATTGTTTTTCCACCAATTTACAAATAAATATAATATATATTTGTACATGTATAATATATTAATACTCAGGTAAACAAACAAAAAATCCTTTGACTTCTGATTGATATATGCAATTGAAAAACAGAAAATCCATTTTTAACATATTCAAATAAAACATCTTGACCCTGAAGGGAAGACACCCGCCATGTCACGGATCCGGCCGTCACACCACCCCTCCGTAGCCCTTAAGGGCTTTACCGGAGGTCATCTTCAAAAACCTCAAGACATACTCCAGTATGGCAACTGTCAAGATGCCACCGATGTGAATGCCACAAGCGACATTCCCGTCGGTGTACCACGCCTAACGATCCAAGCAACAATGTTCGTAATAGGTTCTAAACAGAACCATCCGAATAAGCTGACCTACAACCCTTACAAGGCAAGGGTGAGCCCAACACAAAAACAGGCTCCAACTATTTAGAAAACTGTAAACATAAAATAAACGACAAATACAAAATTGTAAACTAAACCAAACATCAACAAAATGCAAAACACCTAACCCAAACCAAAACACGAAACAAAGAAAACCTAGAACAATGGTAATCAGAAAACAAAGAAACTTGAAACAAACCTAAAATACAGCCAAAACTAATAAAAAAAAAGATAAACCTAAGAAAACACACAAACCCTAAACGTTAATCAGAGTAAAAAACCCTATGAAATACAAAACATAAAATAAACAACAAATACAACACTAATCTAAGCAAAACTTAAACGTCAGGTACCAAACTGAACATTAACGTTAAACCACAATAATCAGAAGAATATATAACTAAAATAAAAGCAAAACCAGATATCAAAGCTTGAAACTAATAAAATAAATCAGTATACATAAAATCAAAACAAACCAACAAAACCAAACACTAATCAAAAACCAAACACTATCAAAATAACTAAAACAGGAAAACACAAGAACAATAAACCAAAGCAGAAAACCCTAACAAAAGCCGATATTAGCAATAAAGACAATATCACTAATCCTATAATAGCCCTAAATATCAATCCTACCACTCAGAAGGTCTCACGCACCCTTGTATGCGGGACATATATATATATCCTGACTTACAATCGAACGCCACTCTCCGATCCGATGCGAGATTGCAATCCGTGTCCGAGGTGGGGGTGGCGCAGGCGCGCAGACTGTTCGGGAGAGCGGCTGTGTCCGAACACAGTCATCTTCGGGACATCTGCCGAGAGGACCCAACCCCGACAGGTGTAAGGAAGCGGCTTCACGCCGTCCTGGACGAACCACCGTGATGGTGCGGTGCGGGAGCCGAGAATCGACAAACCAGGCTTAGGGGCCTCCATATCGCATGAGCCACAAACGGAATAACGCGTAGTTTTCGCGCGTTATACGGTCTTAGGACATCAAAATACGGTAAGCCGTGGTTAAAACAAAAACGCGGGCCTCACCCTTTTTTTTTTCTCCGCGTGTGTTTTTGTTTCTCTTGTTTCAGAAACGGGAGAGACGTGGGTGTGGAACGACTCGTCGTGCCGTCTTGGGAAACGGCCTTTCTTCCTTAATCCTGGCATTCTAAAATAAAATAAAAGTCAATTTTTTTTTTCGTGTGTGTGCTCTGTTTCTTTTGTTGCAGATACCAACAGCCACCACAATAAACAAATGGTTTCTTCACTGCGGCCACGCGGTCCCCCCAACCCCTTCCCGGACACACGTGTGTCTGGAGATTAATAATTATGTGCAGTAAATAATTTCTGTTTACTTCTTCTAAGGAAATCGCCGCCCCAAAACCGCGATCGCGAATAGGTATCGCCATTTTGTAAGTTCCCTATTACCTTTCCTTTCAAGAAAGAAGAAAGAGGGAACGAGCCCAGCAGCCATCAGCCCAGCAGTCACCTGCCCAGCAGCCACTGACAGCACGGAAGAAGGAAGAAACCTGCACTTTCCCCCGTTCAGCCCTTCGGGGCCTCGGGAATTTTAAGGTTAACGGTATGTAACTTCGGTTACTACCAATTCTCGGAAAGTGCAGGCCAAAGAAGAATGAAGAGGTCATCGGAAGAAGAAGAGGGAGAAGAAGAAGATGAAGAAGAAGGAAGACCCTCTACTCGCCCCAACATCACGGACTGGAGTCCGGAACAGAGCCTAGCAGAGATGCGTCCTGGAAGGCAGCCATAACAGAAGTGGATGAAGAACTTCTACACAACCTCTCCTTTAAAACTTACAAGTTAAATAAAATAAACCAGCAATTGCGACTCCTCCCGAGTAGGGGTCGCATTGCTCCCTCCTGATAGTTAGTGCCCCGTTGTGGCGTATTCCTGCTAGCCTATGAAGCGTTAGCACCGAAAGGACTTCAGTGGACGGTCTGAAGGGGAATTACGTCGGGAGGACAGGCTTCATAAGCCTAGCCTTCCGCGGTCGGCCCATAAAATGGGTTCGATAACGCTGGTTCAACAACGGATTGGAATGCAACTAAATCCGTCTTAAAAATACTAAATAATAAACAAAACTTGAAAATTTAAAAATAAACCTTTTAAAACACCCCCGATTAGAATCATCCAGCAGCAAGGGACACTGTCCAGGTTCTGCGATAAGTAGGGAGAAATAAACTCCCGCTAACTTTGCATTCCATTCCATTCCACTTACAATCGTGGTCGGCCCACTTTCGAGCACGGAGACAGTTTGCGCAGGTAGGAGGGCCCCCATCCTTTTTAAACTGTCAGACTTTGACATGTCCCTCTGCCACAGTGCGAACAAAGCTCTTTCTTTTCTTTACACGATTTTGCAACGTAGCCATATCCCAAACATTTGCAGACGTTTAAATAATCGTTTGTTTTACATGAATGGTAATCAATAAACCTACTCTTTTCCAAAAACATCGTACGCAGAAGCTTGTCGCACTCAACTATATAATGAACAACATTACTGTCTCTACGTCGGCACGAACACCACCTTGAACAAAGTGGCAAAGTCCTCCGCTGAATAATCCGTGTTTTGTACACTTACCGTATCCACGAACCCTTCTTCTCCAATGTCCCGCGGGAAATCATACACTACCATCCTGGCCGCAGGGTTTTCGGTGCAACAATAGTGATCGGATATTTTTTTATAGCCTCATTGCTTGTTAATCAACGCTCCGTCTCACTGTCATCGGCCACAATTCGTACATTCTTCGGGTTATCCCGCACGTTGATAATCCGTAAACCCTTCTTCCAAGTCACCAGATTTTTCATCACCTTACCTGTAAAGGATGAGGCAATAACTTCCTCAGGCTTATCAATAAGCATAACCTTTGGTTTCAACGCTTTCACAACCACAGAGGACAGTCACTCAGCCGGCAACAGATCGGACCGCTGTCCAGTCACCCATACCTGCCCTGAAGCATTCAATATATCCTTGCAGTCTGTCGACCTGCTTGACTGTTAGCAGGTGCAAGAGCCGCAGCCCCCGAACCCGAGACAGACCGTAAGCCGCGCTTTTTCCTCTAACATTTTCTGAGTCCCCCATGAACTCTTTGACTTCGACACAGAGGCTATTAAACATCTCAATCACTTCAGTATGACATATTTGAGACAACATCAGACGCTCTAAGTCGCGCCTCCAACTCCTTCAGCGCCGCTGCCTCTGCCTCCGTCGGCGGAAAGACCTGCTTGGTTTGACTACTTGCAGGATCAAACAATTCCTCCATTAACTCTGCTTCCAAATCAAAATCCGAACTCTTTCGGTCCTGAGCCACGTTATCTCCTTTCTCCTTAACCTCTCTTTCCTTAGCTTCCCTCTCCTTCTGGGGTACCTCGCATTCCATTCTTCTGCACTTTCTATTATGCTCAGCTTGCACTTTAGATTCGCACATTTTGTGTGTTTTTTCCGCTAGCCTTTCTCCAGACATATCCCGCAGAACGTGATCCTTCCTCCGAATCGAATTCACTATTCAAGACTAGCTAAGATAACAGATAAAACATTAACAATCTAAACGTCCAAACAGTAAACAAACAAAAACCTACTATAAACAAAACAGAAAAACCAATCAAAACATACCTTAATGTAAACAAAATAAATGAACCAACCAGACGAACAAAGATAGCCACCGTTGCTAGGATGTAACTAACGAAAACAACGATACAAATAAACCATAACCAACTAGAATAAAATATAAACTCAACGTACAAATCACTTGTAACAAAATAACAAAGAACAAAACCTCAAAACAAAAACCCCTAAAATATTTAACAACTAGTAACCAACCACAAACAAATACCTAGACAGCTTAGACTATCTGAGCAATCAAACTACATAAACTAAAAACAATACAAACTAAAATACAATACAGGTCCTGGAGGTAAAAAAAAAAAAAAAAATACTAACTCAAGAACACAAACAACGAAACCCCTAATGAACGAAGAAACCAAACTGAACCATAAATAACCGAAAATATAAAAATAATAAAACTTTACAGATCAGAACGTATAAGACACAACCGTACTCGCCAGAATTGCGTGTTGCACATTCAAATAAAATAAAATGATATATTAAATACGATTTAGATCCAGCATACTCTACAACCATAATCCACAATAAACAGAAAAAAGAAACTGACGCAAGTGTAAAACCAGTCACTAAAAATTATTAAAAAGATGGCTGAAAGTGTTTTAAGTTTTTAACAAGATTTGAATATAAAAATTTGGTTTGGTTTGTCGCAGTAAAAGTTTGTTTTTAAATTAATATCTTCTTAGTCATGGACAAAACTTAGCAAAACTGTTTTAATTAACTGCAAAGAAAGAAATATCTTATAAAATATTTACATTGAATTTTTAGTGAATTCCATGCAACTTTGAATGAACAAAATCCTGGATGCTGGGTAAAAAAATTCCACGCAACTGGTCGGGTCCTTAAGGAATTATCATTAAAATGATCAGACAGATGCACACATACAGTGATTCCAGATCATACTAATTTACTGAATAGATAAAAATAACAGAAATAAAAGAAGAATTTACGATATTTCCTAAAGAATAAACACGAATAAAAAAAATAAAATTGTACATAAATTAGTCATTAAATATAATTTTTTTTTTTTTAATTTGTCTGCACTATCAGTACTCGGTCTAAATATATAATATAATCCAATCAAAATAGTATTTTACTGTAATAAAATTTCTTTATCTTCTTTATGAACAATAATAAAAATAACGTACAATCAGCAACTTCAATCAAGCGACCTGCATACAAGGGTTATTGTCCATCACCAATTTTCCAACATTCTTTACAATATATATACTACGAATCTTTCATTCCAGTTTCATTAATAATTTCATCAATCATAAAGTTTAGTTCAATTATTATTTCTATAAATTTCTCTGCAGTATAGGTACAATCGTGTACAATATTAAAAAACAAAAACAACCAACGCAGATCATCAACCAGACGTATAAAACCGATTTCTCTTATAATTGAACAGGAAAGTATATTTATTATACAATTAGGAAAAATATAAAAATAATTTTATTTACCTGAGCGATCATAATAAATCAGATTAAATTTCATTAAAAAATTGAATTGCTTTATTAGTAACAAATTATTAATTCATTAATAAAAAAAATTATTTTTAAACAGATTACGAGAAAAACAGCCGATAAAATATGAACATAAATTATTTTAAATATCTTTAAAAGTGCACAGAATGAATAATTTTACACACAGAATAATATTTATGACTAATGTACAATTATCTGTAAATTGTCAGACGTAGTACTACTACTATACATAGACATATAGTAAATTTGATAAAAAAGATAATAAAATTCATGACTCACTTTATAATTAACTAGAAATATGGTTCAATAATAGTTTTCTTCCCCCTATTGAGCAAAAACATTATATAAAATCGATTGTTTCTCTCAGACAAAGGTCATTAATGTCGTAGAAAAAAAAAGTTATTATTTAAAAAGGAAGTTGCGATTTTTTATAAACATATAAAAGTAATTCTGTCATGTTCTATTAACGGGACAAACCTATTAACAGAAAAGTATACAAAATTAAGGAAAATTGCTCAAATGATTTATAAAAAATACAATATCATGAGTTTGTTTTACCAGAAAAAAATGAAATTGTTTTTCTAGCCTGTTGCACAGTTCTAATTTATAATATTTCTAATTTTAATTTCAGAAAAGTCCTATTATATTCATGATAAATATTAAACAATCAAGTAGGAAGATTTTTATCTGTGTCTGTATATATATATATATATATATATATATATATATATATATATATATATACCATAATTATTTATAATTTTATTGATATCATGATGTTTATATATGTAGAAAATCTAACTTATATAAATAAAAACAGTAACGAATATGTTTTTACAGGGTATTTTTTTAAGATTAAGTTGATACAACTTCTTTTGTTGATGTCAATATTGATTATTATGTATAACCAATCTGGCAAAGTGATCTCCACTCTCGTAAAGTAAATGTTTTGTGTGCTGGAATTACCCACGGCAAATTGTTATTATCGTGTAGGGAAATTTTCAAAGTAGGATAAACAGCCGCCAAGACAACCCATTACGAATAGGAAAAAAGGCGAATTTGTCTAAAAAAAAATCCTGAAAGTTCTACCGTGTAAAAACAAGTTGATCGTGTTCCCACAATGTTCCGACCAGTAAATCAAAAAATTTTTAAATACAAGTTCAAAACCGACCGTGTGGTAACGTTTAAAATGAAGCCTTATAAACTGCTGTTATAGCAAAGTTCAAATGACCACAATAAAGTCTGTTTCACCATGATATCTACGTGACATTCAGAAACAACTTGACTAAGACGACGGTTTCTTTCATGGTCCAACTTTTTGTGACGAGTGCGAGTTTACGTTAGTGGTAAGGTCAATAGACAACGACGTAAAATTAAATAAAATAAGAGAAAATCTTAGAAAAGCTGTGCAACATATACGCGATTTGCCCAAGGTAACATGTTTTGCGCTATGTCCCGCTAAAAATGTACGCGACTTTATTTTTTCACAAACACACAGTTACTAAAGTAATTCATCTCGACATGGTAAGTGAATACCTACCTAATCCCTCAACTCGAGGAAGACACTGAAAAAATTCATTTTAGTACAAAATGGAGCTCTGCCTCACTGGCAAATAAAGGTTCGAAATTATCTAGATGAAAATTTTCCAAGAAGTTGAAATGGCCGTATAACTGATGAATATACGGGATAGATAAGTTGGTAAGTTAGAAGTCTCGACTTAACGCCTTGCAACTACTTTTTTGAGTTTTTTAAAATGTAACTATTTTTTACCCTCCCCTTCCGGTTGATGTAAATGACCTAAAACACTAGCAAACACTAGTGTTGAGTAAGATTTGCTTTCAAGTGTTTCAGATGAATTGTACCACCATGTTGATATCTACTGTGTGACTTACGGTGCATACACGCAACACATTGATACAAACTTTAAAAAATTTCTATTAAAACCATAATATCCGTATTTGAAAAATATTTTTTTTACAAATTGTTGAAAGTTTCTTTTTACTTTGTATCTGAAATATGATTTCAATTGTAATATATATGAATATATAGTCAAATTTCCTGTTGCGACTCTCTTTATAAAGGAAATTTCTTTACTACGGCCGACGAAATCCCAGTAATCTTTCTATAGCGGCTCTAACGCCACTGCCTGTTGCGTCAAGCCGTCTGTAATATTTGCAAGAAAATATTCGTACAATATTACAACTGTATAGTATAAGAAATGGGCTGTTAAAATGGTGAAATTTTATCTTGTGAAGAGAGAGAGCGAGTGAGTGAGTGAGGAGTGATGAGCCATGGCAGGTAGGCTTGCTATACTACTGAGTGCATTATTACAGTACGTAGAGTTAGATTCTCGGTATTTTACAGCGAACAATGGGCGACCAGTGTACAGCCACTTCCCGCCATTCTCGCTTTTTACAGAAAGAAATATTATCACACCACAACTGAAGTCATGTGGTCAGGCCTGGCCAGTTGTTCGTTTATTTAGAACGTTGAGTGTGTGTTAAATAGTTTGCAGGTTGTCTTTTCTCAGAAATAGTCGACCTGAGACTGAACCAGACTATACTTCTCTTACTCTCATACAATACGTATCATCCTCAGAAGTAATACCTGACGGTGATTCCCGGAGGCTAAACAGGGGAAAAAACTTTGTTTTTTCTGTTAAATTAGTATTACAGCTTACAGTTTTTCAAACTTTAAACCAAAGTTTATTTTTTCCAATCATGTCGTCTAAGCGTAAAGTCTTATATTTTAAAGGAAAAATCGAAGTAGTTATTGAATTAGAGAAAGGTCTAATTAGTAAACAAGTCGATGTTTGTCGGAAGTTTAATTTAGCGAGCTCATCAGTAGGCACAATACGGAAAAATAAAGACAAAATTCAGTAAGCTTACAGTGAAGGGAGTAATTTTAAAAAGCTTCGAAAACCGGACGTTGAACAAATTGATCAAGCTGTTAACGAAGTTTAAATTTTTCAATAAACAGACTCCTGTTACAAACTCAAGCCGAACTCTTCGCTCAAAGGTTAGGCGACGATAATGTTAAAGCTTCTGATGGTTGGCTACAAAAATTTAAGCTACGACACAACATTTATTTCGGTAAAATTAGGGGGGAAGAGAAAGATGTTGATCTGAATGACTGGTTAAAAACTGCGTGGCCTAGAATATGTACTTTTTTGGGGAAAGGGGATAAAAGCTTGGGGAACAAACATAATATTACAAAATTATATCAATATTAGAACCAAAAAATGTATTAAAATAACTACCAAATAGTCGAATACAGATGTACGGCCCCAAGAAACAAGACATTCGATAGCACCATCAAACTGTTTCTAGATTATCTTGGATGTTAGCACACACACACACACACACACACACACACACACACACACACACACACACACACACACACACACACACACACACACACACACACACACACACACACACACACACACACACACACACACACACACACACACACACACACACACACACACACACACACACACACACACACACACACACACACACACACACACACACACACACACACACACACACTACAAGGATATAGCAGCACAGTATCCTTCATGCATCGGAGTTTATTATCTTATCTACTGCAGTAGTGCAGTTACCTTGCCGCCTTCTTCGAAGAATGTGTTAAATGGAATTTATAAAATCGATAGTAGTAATTCGAATGGTGAAAGGGCTACATGCGTCTTTATAGCAGAATTGAAACCTGACTTTTTTTAAAGCCCTCCCTAATAAAATATTAAAATTCAAAGGAGAAAAGTATACAGGCGGGAAACTTTCAAAAGAACTAATTTTATCTGAGTTAATGTGATAGAGACTGAGTAACGTCCTTCGTTAGTTATCAGAAAATCAGTAAACACAGAGATGCTTTAAAAATGTAACAACTCTACCGGTGAAGTATCACAAAAATAGTAAAACGGCATGGATAAGTGCTAAATTTTTTGAACAGAAAATTCGTTCGTTGGAAAGAGAATTAATAAAAAATAATCGTAACATTTTATTGCTTGTAGACAGCTATACTGCTCATATCGACGTTACGGAATAAAAAACACAAAAATTAAATTTTTACCGGCAAATACAAGTCATCTTCCGCCGACGGACCAGGGAGTTATTATGTTAAATGTCTCAAACGCTACTACAGAAAGAAAATTCAATCTGTATCATCCATTAAGTCTGCTGCGTGGAAAAATGTGACTGAAGCAACAATAAAAATTGCGTTCTGACTTGCTGGCTTTGTTGTACACGCGGAAAAGAATAATCCCAACTATGTTTTAGATGACATTCCGCTAACCGTGTGGATAAAACATTTAAATTGCCACAATTTTCTGCAAAAAATGTGACTTGGATGTTTACGTAAGCATCGATGATGACTTGACCACTTTTTAACAAGAAATAAAATGTCAACCTCTTTTTGGGTGTTGGCCCAGGGGTTGTAACTCAAAATATTTTAATGTTAACACCACAATCACTTTAAAGGTCTATTTAAAATAAGAAAAATGGTACAAATAAAAAGTTGGTACGATGTCTGCACCCTAAATGGCGACGGGATAAAGTTGGATTTTGAAAATTATTAAATCTAGGTAAGTTAAAATAATAAAATTTAATCTAATTTAATTAAAACTTATTTTTAAAGTTACCGGTGACCGATTGATAGAGCCTACATTTATTTATTGATGGAAATTTAAACGCAGTGAAATATGAGGTTTTACAAAATTTTGTTGGCTCCATCCTCCAAAACATTTGGTTTCAAGAAGTCGGTGCCTCGCCCCATTTCAATCTTTAGGTACGTGAAAATTTAAATGTATTTTTACCTGGAGAATGGATTGGCCGAAGGAGTCAAATAGAATAGTCGAGATCACCCGTCTCATCATCATCGGATTACTTTCTGTGGAGCCGCTTAAAAAGTATGTTTATCAAAAGCCCCAAGATATCGAAGATTTACAAGACAGAATTCGAGAATCAGCACAGAATATCACCAGGGAATCATTGAATAATGCAATATTATTCTTTTACAACCGACTGGTACAATGTCAAACACCAGAAGGCGGACATTTCAAACAATTTATTAAAATGAAATGTAAGTAAATGTTATGCTGAATAATTTTTTTTTTAAATAAATTTATTCTATAATATCTATTTAATTAAGTTTTTATAAATTTATTTATTTGCGATAACAATTCTTTAAATTAACAATATGTTTAAAAAATTCAAACCTATCCCGCCGCCATTTCGGTTACAGACATCGTACGAACCTTCTATTTGTACCAATCTTTTCGTCTTAAAGAGACCTTTAAAATGATATATTACGAAAGGTGTTGTCCTGGGCCACCCCCTCCCCAAAGGGTTTATTTCTCGTCAACTGTAAAGTAGCTGACCGACACCTTATCCTGAAAGTTACAGAATTCTATCTGGAACAGTTTTAAAGTTGTTGAGGGATTTCCATACTTTTGACTCGCTCTTTTATTTGCTGTTAGTTACATATCAATGTACAAGTAAATGTGAAACTTTTATATGTAAAGATTTCAGCCTTAAGGAAAAATGAAGATTTTCAATTTTATAACACAAGTAATCAATCAGATGGTGACATGGAAAACATAATTTAAAACTACTTTTAGGCATTCCATTACATATAGAAATTAAAAAAAAAAACCTATTGTAACAATACCGGTATAACGGACCTGAGCAACGGATTCCTACCAATTAAGAATAAAGAAGTAGAAAATATAATAATGGGAGGAATCCAGAAAGGGGGTAAAAAAAAACTGTTTGGTAAAGGCAACAGGTCCGTTTAACGATAGTCCTTTGTAATATTGCCTACTGACACACTTAAACAAATGTGTTTGTTCCGTGACAAGTTACCGGACTAGGGTAGGAATTTCATAGGCGGCCATCAATCTCACGCTTCGAGTTGCGTCCGATCCGGCAGGTAAAGATGATAGGAGTATAGATAATCGGGGAAGACCAGTTGGAATCAGTTCTGCGAATCAGTGTAAGCGAGACGTTATGACGTCAGTCTGCGAGATGAGAATGTTACGATAAAAGAGTTATTATGCGAATTCGGCACGATTAAGGGAACGTAGGTAATTCCAGTACACGAAAACAAGAAATTGTTCAGTGAGTTATTGTAAGGCTATAAGTGAAATAGATAATGCACTAAATTTCATTCATAAACTGTTACGGTAGTTTTATTTGTGAACAACAAAGGTATTTGGGTGAAAGAACTTTATACTTGTCTTATGTATTGCACTATTGTTATTAATACAAGACTAGTGGTTAAAAGTGTTAAGACTAGCGGTCATGCTGTCTTTTGTCAATGGGACTGAGTTTTGGTTTTCATTATTTATCTACCTGCCAATAAATCCTGACAATTACTTTAAATTCTATTTTTTTAAGAAATGACTTATTATTATTACTATTATTATTTTTGCTGTTGTGATTACTACGATCATTATTTGTTTAATTATTAGTCATTATTCTAATTATTATTGTAAGTTGTTTATTATCGTCGCTTATTATTATTAATATTGTCATTATTACTGATTTGTCTTGTTTTACTTAAGTTCTTTAACTAATACATTGTAATTAAATAAATATTTTCAATTGTCAATCTCTGAATATCCTGATCGAGCCGCGAACACGCGACAATATTAAATGGTATAAATAATAGTGAAAATAAAAATAAATTTGAAGGACAGTTAAATTCATATCTGAAGTTATCGTGTACCTATACACATAATATTGTGATAATGTTTTACTAGGGTAAAAGGTATTAAAATACCACCATTGCATGTTGGTCTTAAGTTATTTTAAGCTAATACAAAGTATCAACGATTTGCTTTATAAAAAGAACTTCTAGCTAGATTATACTGTCATATCAGAAACTTTAATGAGGTTAATTCAAATACTGAAAACAAGACCAGCTGTTCAGAAACCAATTAATTATCACTAGTAATTAATTGCTAATTACCACTATTATGGTATTTAATGGACAAACCACTGGTTGGCCAGTCGGTTACCATTCCATTTCTAATGAATAGTTCCAATCCATTTCCTACTAGATATATAAAACAAAATTTCTAGGGGTTAATACTAACAAACAACATATTGTGATTGTTACCTCGGCCGATTCCCCAACTAGTAAAAAGATACATCTACCAAATATAATATCAGTCAGATACTGATCCTCTCATTGAAAAAAAAAAACAATGAAATTGAAAAAGATTGTTGTAAATGAAGCCTCAGACTGCTAAGAAAACAATTCATCTACAAAAGGCAGAACGTTGAAAAAATAGACAACCCGCAGTATACGAGTACGAGTACATCCTTTTTTGGTCCATCTATGGAGACAGGATTATTTAATTTGAAAATGGAGGAAAAATAAGAAAATTTAATTTAAAGACCTAGTAGTAGTTAGTAGATAAGCTACAATCAAACAGAAAAATTAAAAAGATAAGTTTGTTTTGTACGTACAGTGGAATGTAAATAACTTCTCCAGTCAGTAATAATCAATAAATCAAATCTTAATTCATAAATAATTCATTTATTTAAATTTATTTTATACCAAAATAAACAACCCAGAAGAGGAAATGGAAATTGATATACATAGTTTAATAATAAAAACTTGTAAAACCCAAGTTAATAGAAAAATAAATTTTGAAACATATTACTCCAATAAATTTAGATATAAAAATAAAAAAAATTATCCTGATTAATACCCATAGAAGCAAGAAGATTTTTATTCTGAAATTCAGAAAGTTTATTCTGTTATAGTTTTAAAGTGATAAAATATTACTACATGATTCAATATACTATAAAGAAATATGCGGTCACTAGTTTTTGACTGAGGTAGTTAAGAAAAGACAATTAATTCTACTACATCTGAATTTTAAACTGTCTATAAACCACAAAATACTATCAGTGATTGGTGGTAAATATGAAAACAAACATAATTTAAAAATGAATTAATTTTACAAATAAAGATGCGAGATAAATAATTAATTAATACGTTAATCGCCATAACTTTAATACGTTGGTGACCTGATCGTAATTTACTCATGAAAATAACAAAGCTATTTTCAAATAAAACAAACATCCACGACAAGCAAATTAATAAAACTGAGGAGTGAAATGGTTTCCTGTGTTACCTTCTTCTCAAAGTCAAATATGCAGTTGCCGTATAAGCAAGGTGACCCGCATCAAAATGCAGATCATACTCAACTCTATAAAGTATCTCTTTTACTCCGTTCACCACACATACCGTTTAATGACTCAGAGAAAGCAAGCCTGGGGCCTCTTGCAACTCAGGTATTTTACATGTAAAGCTTATAAAGATCAAATAGTGTTAAACAATAAATTAAGGTACCCCCTTTGAAAAATAGTGTGTTGGATATATTGCTACAACTCAGCATGAGAAATAATTAACTTACATAAATCTAATTAACAAGAACAATAAGGAAATATATTTTTATATAACAGACATTTTTTAATCATGAAAAACATACAAGAAAAATGTAGCACACAGCTCAATAAATAATACATCGATGTAGAATGTAGTACAATGCTAATAATTCAGACCGAATTATGAAACAGGATGAATAAAAAATGGAAGATGGACAAGATTCCAATGTCATCAACCCCGTGCATACTATTTGATGTAAAAAGAACTTGTAGTTGTTTGACTCAACTTATATTGTATTCTTTAACAAGATAATTATTTAGTTTGTAAAAAAAAATTAACATTTTATACACGAACTTTCCATTAAGTAAAAAAATATTTTTAAAGCAAATCTTTATAAGCATTTCTGGACAATTATTTTTAACATCTAATAATATTCAAACGTTAACCAAGGCCAAATGGTATCACATTATCAAACTTTTAATAAAACATATAGTTATAATTACCATCTATTGTAGGAAACTCAAAAAGAAAACACGGGTTCTTTTTATTTTTATAACAAACTTCAACAGTGGTTCTCGATTCAATCTACGTGTATTTTATTTATTTACGTACATGCTGTTCTTCATCAAATGAATTTTTACGATGAATAATAATTCAAAAAAAAAAAATGTATATATATATATATATAAATATCAGAAGTTTTTAATGAAATAAAATTTTATATGTAGTTTTCATTTAAAAAAAAAATGTGTAAATATAATTAATAAGTGTACAAGGAAATCATGTGCTGTCGCAACAGATTTCTTTAAAATGAAAAGTACATACAACTTTATTTCATTAAAAACTTCTGATATTTTTTTTTGTTACTGAATAATTATTCATCGTAATTTTTTATACAAAGAGAGGTTAATAATTAATAAATGAATATATTTAAATGAAAAAAAAAGGTTAAAAAAACGAAGAAGATGAAGTCCCATGTGCCTTTCCCTAAGACCCAATTATTTCATTAAAGTTTTATTTGGATATAACTCTGGAACCATTGAAAATAAGTACATTTATGATATATCATTGAAAAGTTCTTAATGAGAGCTTATTACTGCAGTTAAAAAAAGTCCAAAATCCAAATTGTTTTGGATTTTGGGTTTTTTGGACACTTTTGGTTCAGTCGATTGCAATCAAAAAGGAAGGTGCACCCCTAGATGTTACAACAGTCATAAATCCAAAATTTCAACGATCTACGGCTTATCGTTTTTGAGTTATGCGAGATACATACATACGTACAGACGTCACGCCGAAACTAGTGAAAATGGATTCAGGGATGGTCAAAATGGATATTTTTGTTGAAATCTGGAAACTGAAATTTTTCGCGATTACAATACTTCCTTGTACAGCGTACGATGAGTAAAATACATGAATTTTTGTACTTAACTCCTTCGTATCACATATTTCCCCTATTTTCTAAAAAAAAAAAATAAAAACTAAGATCGTTTTAATTATAAGGATAAAATGATTAAATAAATGGTTGACAATAAAAAGGTTTAATCCACTTTTACATAAATACGTTGTTATCTATAAAAGGAGTACTGAACGTTTTCCATAGTACTTACCCAAAAAAGAAACCAAATTAAATGGCTGTTATTTTCCTGTGAGATTTTAAATCTTTAATAATTTTCACCTTCCGTTAGCAGTATATCATGTTAAAACTATTTTGTAGCATGATATACATAGCAACATGGTATACATAGGTAACATTATAGTGTAGGCAACATGATATACATAGCAAGCAGATAGGTAAAAGTATTCTGTCAAAAATCACCATTCCATTTCTTTTGTTTTTTCTTGACTCAATAGGGTTATGAAATCTCGAGAAATGCAAAACAAAAAGAGGATAAATTCTGTTCGTTCGTTTTGTTGTTTGTTTGTTCATGTGTGTGTGTGTGTGTGTTTGTTTGTGTTTGTGTGTGTTTGTTTGTTTGTTTGTTTGTTTGTGTGTGTGTGTGTGTGTGTGTGTGTGTGTGTGTGTGTGTGTGTGTGTGTGTGTGTGTGTGTGTGTGTGTGTGTGTGTGTGTGTTTGTTTGTGTAATATAATTAATATAATATTATACATATATATTTTTTTTTAAATATAATATTTTTATTTTTAATGTAAATTATACATTAAAAATAAAAATTATTTAAGAAATAAATCAAACTTGAAAAGATAAAAACAATCAATAAACAGTAAACCAAACATTTTCAAGAACCAAATCGACTCTTAGAATTTGCATACGTTAAAAAAGGATAAAATAAATATTCATACTTTACATTAAATTTACTTAGTATCAATCACTTTAAAACGCATTAAAACAGTAAAATATTATTTTTTGTATAAGAAAATTTTTGAATATAATTTTAAATAAATTATTTGGAAATTGTTTGAAGGAATAGCTAATGTATTAAACGCGACGGAAACAATAAGGGTCTTTATACAGGCCGAATTACTCATATTGTGCTGCGCTACGCATAAACAGTTCTATTTACACTCGAGCATCAAATCCAACGGCCGTCGTTGGTGGAGTATTTTATAACATTTCAACTATGTTATAAAATCACCTTAACAGCACTGTCCGAGATGTCATATTCTTTGAACGTTACATGACGTAATAGAAACTGCTTCGACGTCTTACATAATAATTGCTTTAAAGCGCTACAGATAATTACTGCTGATGTTTTACTAATCTAACAATAATTACAGTACGGTAAATGTGCAAATGTTAAAACGAGTTACCTACTCCAAAACCTGTGTTTATAATACCGATATTAAATAAATTTTAACGTTTTGTTAATCTTTATTCCAAAACGTTTAATTTTACTTCATTTTAGCCTGTAATAAATGACAAGCGATATCGGTATTTTAACTAAGAACCTTTGAAGCAAGATTATTACTTCATTATGAGATCTTTTTTTTATTATTATGATTATTTTTAATCTAACTTTATTTTTCAATTACCAAGATCATTACCTTAATAAAATCAAATAATTCTACAGAGCCGAAATAAAACAACACTAAGATTAAATAAATAATAACTGGAAAAATGAAAATTAGTTTGTACTTTTTCGTTTTACGCCTCCCACTTTTTTCGCATTTTTTCACATAAAAATTATTTAATATGTTTTATAATAATTGATGAGTAAAACGTTAGAGAAAACATACTAATATGCTGTTTTATACCGGTCATTTTAAACATTCTTCGTATTAACATATTTTACATATTAAAAATGTAAGTATTTTTGCCTATAATTATAAATATGAAATAATCGAAGTTAACCTACGGTCGTTAACCTAACTTATTGACAGAAATATTTTGATTATTTAAATAATTATTGCAATTATTTATTATTTAAATAATAAAAACATTACTGTTAATTAGCCAAGGTTAGTGAGCGAAGCGAGCATAGGTTAAGTTTAGTTATACTATATTTATAACTTCTCTGCAAGTACCTCCACTGATTTGGAAGAATTCTGCCTCTATTTTACTTTATTTTTGAAAATGAGGACTCGTCCTTTTCTACAGTCATTCCTGGACCACCTACCTTTTTTGGGTTTTTTAATAAATGATCAGTACACACATCTTTCTCAGGTACATTTTTCAATCCGTTATTGGTTCACTTAACAATAATCTACGCTCGCTAATCTTGACTAATATGTAAAATGTTTAAAATGACCGGTAAAAAATAGCATGTTAGTGTGTTTTCTCTAATGTTTTCATTCAATTAATATAAAACGTGCAATATTAGGTAATTTTTATACAAAAACAGTGGAGGGCGTAAAACGAAAAAGTACCAATTAATTAAATCTGTAATCTGTAATAACTGGGATGATACAACGACCTACGCGAAAAGACAAAAGAACAAAAGATCTCTTACAAAAAAATGCGTGTTATTTATTCAGAAGCACGGTAATCTGGAATATTACATAAATTACAACATATTACAATTCAACAAGCCAGATGAAAAACGAGAAAGTTTTTTAAAGCAAATTAACATTAGAATATTTTGGCGTTTGAAAAAATCTGCAAAAATATTCAGCGACTACAAGAGATCAATATAACTTAGAGCTGTTTGTTAACTTTAGAAAGTAATTTAACTCCATTTTAAATAACATTGAGACATTAACCTTCAACAAAGAACGGAATAATTTGCTGTTGTTAATCGAACAACTTTAAAATAGAAATGAGCGTCGTGGCATTACTCAAATCAAACAAGATGCGGCATATGTTTCAAACAATTTCAAATACTTTATTTCGGGGAAGATTATTTCCGAATTAAAATTTGTACATGGATCATGGTAAATTTTGTGTATTTTGAAACACCACAAAGAATTTTGATGTTTAATAATAATTAAAACAAGGTACAACAAAATTACCAGGGGAAAAGAATTTATGTAAATTAGCTCGTGTAACTAATAACAATGCTTTTGAATGCGTGAAACTAGCAGATTATATCTGCATGTAAATACGAATACGCCGTACATGCGTACCATTATACCCATTAAAAAACGGTAATTAGGGAATTCCCGCGATAAGAAATGTGCCTGTGACTCATACAAGGTGGGAACTATTCCCCCAGATAAGAGAAAATGAACCTAAGTTTCCACAACACAAAAAACATTGCTGATAAAACATTTTTTAATCAA
The DNA here is from genome assembly GCF_047948215.1 of Lycorma delicatula. Lineage (NCBI taxonomy): Eukaryota > Metazoa > Arthropoda > Insecta > Hemiptera > Fulgoridae > Lycorma > Lycorma delicatula. The sequence goes on along the minus strand of NC_134457.1, from coordinate 155,682,806 downwards.
AAACACTTAGACCTCGATTCACACGCAAAAAAGATAAATACTGAAACTAAAAAATCGGTCATTTAATAAACCAGTAGTATTGAAAATAAAAATGAGATTTTTAATAAACACAAATCATGTACTCCAAAGAAGCACTTTTTCATACCGATTAATTAAAGTACCGCTTAACACCTTTCAGAGCATTTTAAAATTCTGAAATTACTATTTATGCAAAATTTAATTAAAAATTTTTACGTCAATATAAAAAAAATTTAATAAATAACTTTTAAACAAATACATTTAAAAAAAAAACAATAAATAAATTTATTCAACAGACAAAATCCATCTCTGCAATTCGGCCTTATTATTACACTATAATTCTGAATTACGTAAAAAATAAAAAATACATAAAAGCCAGAAAGAAAAAGTACAAATTATTTACCTTAATTTCTTCCTTGACATGAAATTTTATAAAAAAAAACCTACGCCATCATCATAATAGTATTATTAAACAAAAATCGAACCGACGACCTTGATAATAAATTCAATGTTTTTGTGTTATATCTCTTAATAAGACTGAATATAGAGCAAATAAACACAATATTGTTACGGCGGTTTAAATCGATCGTATAGAGGGCAGAAAGCGCAAGGCAAAGAGCATTGCGGTTAAGCTGCAGTCAAGCAACAAGATGGGAACAAAACATCATGCGATGAGTTTCGTTACACACTAAACTAAAGGCAGTAAAATACCTATTGTAAGTAATCTAACGATGACGTCACACTATGACGATAAGTCATGACATGCGATGTAAACTAAAACAATTAGGTAGCAAGGGGATTATACGCTTCACGGATAAATTTATAACAAAAAAATTATTACGCTTTAATAGTTAACTTATCTCAAGGGCGTAAACACGGTCAAAGGATCTGATGTTTTCCAATAACGTTTGAAAAAAATGATCGGTAACAAATTAGGTAGGTTGTCACTTATATGTAAGTGAGAAGGATAAAAACAGTAAAATTTCCATACAATACGTCACCTTCGAGGCCAAAGGGGGTCATGAAATAGGGGATGGACTGGCGAATTACGGAATTCATGATTTCAGAATATAACATATATCCTACTTTATAAAATACATATTAAAAAACATTATAAAAATTTTGTGTAGCGTCGTTATATAAAGATATTTTTCAATAGTGAACAAAATAGAATACAAAATATCAAAGAAATTTAAAAAATATAAACATGTTACAGCAGCTTGAAAAAGAAACTATAATAATAGTAACAAAAACACCATTAAAAAAACAAAAATAAAAATTTGATCATAAATTTAATAATGTTGCTTTCATTTTATAATAATTTATTGAACAGTTTCTACTTTTTTTTTAAGTTAAGAAGTTTGTTATTTTTTTCTGCACTGAAAAGTAGTAAATAACATTCTACGGCATGGCAACGAATGTGTCGCAATGCTACAAAACTTCATCAATTTGGTACACCTTTCTGTTTATCGTACCACCACCTGATACATTTTTCTGCGTATTTCATAAACTACTTTGTACGTTACAACATTTTTCCAAGGAAAACTCCTCACACTCGTCCTCTATAATTTCTTCAATAAAATTCTTTAAAAACAATTATTTTTTACATAAAATCTTTTACCCAGTGTCCATTGTGCCCTTCTCCGTTTATTTCGTTAAGACCTCATTTGATATGTTTTTAGTCTCATACACGTATATATATTTTGTTATTTTATTCCGTCATGAAATCACAGATTTTCGTAAACATGCCTATTTTTAAAAACAAATGACGTCATTTTATAAACAATATAATATTTAAATTTATAAACAATGTTCACCGGCTAAAGGTTTTAATTTTTTTTTTAATAGTACCAATATTAGTATTTTGTTTATCATTACAGAAAGAAATGAAGAAGAACAAGATTAAGAAACAACGTTTTAAAAACTTTAAGCCAAAAAAAAATAAGAATATTTTCTTTTCAATTTTGTTTACACATGAATATGACTGAAAATAACATACGAGTATATAGACATACACTTTCAGGTGGATAACAAGTTTATTATAAATAATAAAAATAAATTATTATTTATTATTTATTCATACGATAATGACAAACAGGCTTACACCCAATAATGATGAATGCTAATGAATTTTTTAGCTGTGAAAAATGCCATCCCTGACAGAGTCAAATTCGGAACTTTTAGATGAAAGATAGAAACATTAACACCCCAATGCGTAGATCGGAATAATAATGATAATAAACTACACAGGCCGAGTATTCTTGAATGTAATTAGACCATGTGTAAAGAATAGTAAGTATATTTGACTTTTATTAGATTATAATTGAATCTAATTCCATTAATCTTGGGTGGAGACTCATAGTTAGCTCCTGTAACTCAACTAAGTGCTAGTAGTTTGTTTCTGGTGCAACCCGAAGTTCTTTTCAAAAATAAAAACAAAAAATCCAGGGCATGTCCGCATCGAGTTACTTATTTGGAAAAGAGTTACTTATTTGGAATAAAGTTGTGTGTCTATACACTTTCAATTTGAATACAATGAAGATTTTAGAAGAACAATACCATTCGTCAATCCCATTAATTCCTTTAAGGGCGAGGTTGTTCCTTCAGGAAATCTGTACCAGTTCTCGGATAGCTAATTAAATTTTAGAAAAAAGTAAATTGCTGTTTTAACACTCATTTAAGGTTATCCAAACTCAACATCAACAATGTGTTCAAGCCATCTAGATCTGGATAAGAATTCCTCGGTATACTGAAAGATTTGAATTATCCTCAAAATGGGGGGCTAATCGTCTGCCAGTCCTACAAAAGCAGTTCTTTTTTGACTACACCGTCTTTCTCTTATTCTTGAACCTCTTCACCGTTCAAATTCTGACTGTGGGTTTTAACCCCGCTGGACTGGATCCATGCTAAGGATCCATGAAAATTTGTAGAGCATCCTCAGTGTGATCTGCCGGAAAGATTACACCTGTGTTGAAGAAGAACTATGGGTGATCAACGCATATATCCGGTGACTGTTGCCCACCTAGTGATTTCACAATAAATTAATGCCTGAAGTACAGGCATTAATCTATCACAAAACAACAAAAAAACATTTTTTCCATCGGGTCTTTCCCACTATTCATTGTTCCCATTTGTTCATTTTTTATTGTTTTTCCTTGGATATTTTTGTTTTTATTGGTTAAAAATGTACCTAATAATCTGTTCTATAAAAATAAAAAAGTAAAATAAAATAAATAAACAATACAACAGCTGTTTGACCTAAATTTTTGATTGGATTAATTTATTTATACTTACCATTGTAAAACATCAATAAATAATATAAACAACATTTTATTATACGACTCCTATCTCAGTATGCATTTCCGTAAAGATCTAATCTACCTAGTACGTACAGAACTAGAAAACAACTACAAACGAAGAACTCAATAGAATAAAACGACAGAATCATTATTTAATATGAAATTTAAATAATGAAAAAAAAGATAAATACTTTTTTATTGTTGCAATCTATGAGTTTTAGTTATTTTATTTAGTATTATTTTTTCGTTGAGTAATTTGATTCATAGCTTTAAAAGAGATAAAGCTGAACAGTATGATAATGGAGAGGTAATCTCTTAATCGCTCCGACGTTTTAGCTGATATTACACCAATCGCTGTAAAATATATAAATAAGATTTCCTTAAATGTCATGAGATTGACATAAGCACTAAACTGTTAGACAGACATCAGCGGCTTTCTACAGATGGAAACATTAATTTCATATTAAAAATTAAATTACAGAAAACGTTGTGTAAATGTTATTTTTGTCATTTTTCCTAGTAGCATTCGATATATTCAACACACCAGAAATTATTCTATAAATCTTTCAACCGTTTTAATGAAGGAAACGAAAATTAAGAATTTCAGATAGCCGGTCTTCGAGATAAGCTGTTGTCGCTTATTTTTCATAAGTATAAAATGAATGAAAATACATTTCTTAAAAAATCTTATCGGCTGAATTCAATTTTTTAACTAATTGATTTAACTGTATGTTCTGCCTTTCCTAGCACTGTCACTAGTAGTTAACGCGTTTAGGATCGTAGTTGACGCGTCAAGTCAACTACTAAGTGGAGTACCTCCATTATAAAAACTACTTTTAAACATTGAGTCTTCCTAGGTTGAGATCGTCAAATATATAGCGATTTTAAGTTCCTCCCACTCACCATTCCTACTGTCATGGCGTCTTCTGCTTTGCCCTGCCGAAATTATGTAACCTTGTCGGTTACATAATTTCTTTTTGATTCTTCATTTTAACAATTTAAAATTTTTAAATATTACATCGGATTGATTTTTTATATGTTCATTAATTATCTCCGGTAATTAATTGTAACTTAAATATTTTAATTTTAGCTTTCAATTTTAATTTTAGATTGAATATTTCCACGTTTTCTACAGTATTTAAAGTTTTTCCTTTTTTTGCATAATTTAATTTTTAAAACTTTAATCCGATTGAAAAGAGGTCATGACGATAGTGATGGGAAGTGGGAGGAGCTTAACATCATTATTTATTCCACGATCCCAACTCAGGAAGACTTAGTGCTAAATATATTTCTGAGAATGGAGGTAAAACGCGTCAACTACAAATGTTAGTGCCAATGCTAGGAAAGGCAGAGAATAAGACTCAAGTCAATTATCATAATTCTAGCGGAAATATAAAATATTGTAGAAATTTCAATTTAACTATCTTAGCAGTAACCTTTTATAGAATCTGTCACACAATTTATACGACCAAGACAGGTCCTTCAGAAAATCACTAAACATACTTCTACACCAGACTAGTAGCGTTTTAGTATTTTACCTGGAAGGTTCCAGATGTGAAATCTGATGAAAACGCAACTTTTCAAACGGTACAAGTATTTCATACCCGAGCACAAACATTAGAGCCGGTGCGGTGAATCTATTAAAAGAAGTCCAACAAAGAAAGATATAAAGAACAAAGAGATAGTCGGTGATCTGCACGACTTAATTCAAGCGGGTACATACTTATTTCAGATTAGATATAAATGTTAATAACCTAATAACGCAAATGTACGGTAATCTTGTTGAATTCAATTACTTTCTCTACAACAATAATAATAATTTCATTAGATTTTTATAGCATTTTACAAAATAAGATGGCGATTATATAATTATCCACTTTATAACAAATTAATTAAATTACTATCATTGCAACGATTTTTTAAATTATTTATTTCTATTCTCAGTTCAAAAAATAACGAAAAACGAAAACAGTTAATCACGGATAGGTTAATAAACAATGTTTTCTCAATTAACAGAAAAGAAAACCCGGACTCTTCAATCGTTCGAATGATTCAGAGTTCCGTTACGCTACAAATGTCTTGACATAATTTATTTTTTTGTCGTTTAAAACCATCCCCTTTCCGTTTTCATTATTTCATTCATTGTATTTTAATTTTATTTTACTAGCTAATATCCTTTGCTGCTGAAGTAATTTTAAATCGATTACAATAACATTAAATTTATAGTTCATTAAGAGTAACCGTAATTTTCTTTAGTCATTACATTCTCTTATCTCTTCTTAATTTGAATTTACATACTCTTACTCTCTATTTACTAACATTTAAATTAATATTACGGTAATTTAATAGCTTTCTAATTTAATTGTATTTTGCAAGCGAGCATCACTTGCCAGTGCATGTCGTTAAACAGTATATTATCATTTTAATCATACACACGCGCACGCGCGCGCACACACACTTGCAGTTTACAACTCAAAAAAACAAAAGAGCATTTGTCTATTCAATTCAAAAAATTAAACATGTATTTACGGGTACAACAATAATAAAGTCTAATACACAAAAAAAGAACCTCTTCTTTTCTGTTTAGCTTCTGGAACCACCGTAAGGTATTACTTCGGATGATGAAAGAGGATATGTATGAATGATGTGTAGTCATGCAAAATCTCAGGTCGACCATCCCTGAGATATGTGGTTAATTGAAAATTAACCAGCAAAGAACCCCACGATCTATTACTCAAGTCCGTATAAAACTGCCTTTACTAGGATTTGAACCTTAGAACTCTCGACTTCGAAATCAGCGGATTTGCGATGACGAGTTCACCACTAGAACCAACCTACACTTTTTAATATATCTTTAAATCACGTTGAGCTTTAATACATTCGAAAATGGTGCGAAAAAACAACGGAACATCGGGCATTTCTCATTACCCACCATTTTTCAATCGTTGCAGTTCCTTCGTACGTAATTACCATCCTAGAAACTAAAATGCAAGAAAAATTATCCAATCCAAAGTATGGCTACAGGCAGCGGATGCATTCCACTCATATTCCTATGAAATCAGATTATTTTTACCCGAATGAGAGCAGCACAGTATGGGTCAACAAATCAACGTTAATTAGCTGCTAAATATGTACTGCAACAAAAGTACAGTTTCTGTTAGAACATAAAAAAAATATTACCACAGTACAAATGCAGATTCTTTAAAAAAAATTATAATCTATTTTGTAACACGAAGAAGTATTCAAATGAACAATAAACCAGACGGCGGTGAATACAGACTTTAAATTACAGATTATATTTTTAATTAGGAATTACTTTTTTTGTCCCCTGATAATAACAAAAAGTAACCAAACAAAAAAACTATTTTAGGAAAATTTTAAATTCATTTTTTATGATCAGTAATATGATGGGGAAACCTTTTTATAAAAAAAAGTCCTCACACCAACATTTATCCTTAATTTTCATCAAAGAGTATGTTATAAAATTATACGGTAATGGTATAAAATAGCAGAGAAATATGATCGCCAGTTATTAAAAGAATTTAAAGATTTTGACTGATCCGAGTTGGATTTGAAACGCTATCTTCTGTATTACGGCCTGCTTTAATACACGATTTATCTCATCATTTCAGACGACAAACAGACCTTTTTCAGTCACACAATAAAACAGCTAGAAAAAGGAGTAATAATAAAACGAAATAAATATGAATGAACAAAAACGTAAAATCGTACATTACTTAAACACACATTCCACAATTTTCTCTTCACAGTTTTATAACAAAAATTATATAAACTTATACACACATATATATATAATGATAATTATGTATAATAATATTGTATTTTATATACAATGTATAAATATACACTGTACATAGCTATATTTTATATTATATATATATTTCTTTGTATACATATAAAGAGAATTTGCAGGTGGTGACTCATTAAGTGAGGGGTAATAGCCCTTGGTTGACATGGAAAACTTTATGAAAAAGATTGATTTATTCTTCCTTGTATATAATTTTCAATAAGGTTATTGAAAATTCTTATAAGAAATCAAAAAACACGTTTGGGCGTAACCGCGTCAGAAACACAAACAGACGAAAGGTCGTCAGGATCTAATTTTGGTTGGTCATTTAATATTTTTAATTTGCCTCTACGCTATAGCAAAGCTACAGCTGTAGAAAGGAAAGTATTATAATCGGTCCAATTTGGGTATATGCAGTTGTCACCAGATAGTTATGTTTTGACACCTAAGGAACCCAAAAAAAAACCCAAAAACCGAATGAAAATTTTCTGGAGGTTCGTATGTACGTGTGTGTGTTCGGTGTAGCGCTCTAAATCTCCAGATTTGGAGTGTACCTCCAGATTTAGAGTGTATCATCTTATATCTGCAGAGCTACTCGACCGATTTTGACCAAACTTGACTAGATTACTTCTACATATAAGGCATTGATGTAATTAAATTTTCAACTTAAAAGGTCAAGGGGGCGAGGGTGTAGAGCAAGGTCACCCTCAGTATCTCTAAATTTCGCCTAATTAAAGTCTTATCTTTCTTAGCCATGTTTGTTAACAATTAAAAAATAATAATATTTGCAAAAACATTTTAAGGCTAAGTGAGTATACTGCATCATTAATGCCCCCTCTAGCCCCAAACAGCATTGACGTACAGCTGCTGTAGTAGTCTCTTTTTTCTGTTCAGCCTCCGGAACCACCGTAAGTTATTACTTCAGAGAATGAATGAGGATGACATGTATGAATGTAAATCAAATGTAGTCTTGTACAGTTTCAAGTAGACCAAATCTGAGATGTGTGATTAATTGAAACTCAACCACCAAAGAACACCACAACCTAGTATTGAAATCAGAAAAGTAACTGTACTAGTTTGCTATGTTGTAATGTCATAGGTGACCGGTATAATTAAATAAATGAACAATATTAAAAGTGTTTAAAGTAGCCACTAGTATCGCCACACCCGCGCGAATGAAATACGGTATGCGCGCGCTGTAGTTACAATCATTGAATTAAATAAACGAAAAAATATTATATTTAAATAAAATGATAAATATTTTTAATTAAGTTATGTGTATAAACCGTCCGTCAGAAAATAGCCGCGTGACGGAAAAGTCCTACAACTGTGTTGCCAGTTTTTTTAATTTATATTCTATCGACATACCTTTAAAAAACATAATTCATTTAGCGGTAAAGATTTTAATAGGGAAAAATAATGATATTATTAACATGCAGTTCCAAAAAATGGTACAGTACAGACATTCGATATCACGCACACAAAATATTGCAATGTGAAGGAAGGAAGACGGGACAATTGTACCACTTGATTTCTCCTATGCAGATTCACCGCCTCTTAGCAGATTAAAGTTTTGGAGGAAACAAAGCACAAGACCGAGACTTCGATTTTAAAGTTTTGGACAACATATGCCGACTTACTAAGGACGGTCAGGACTGAAGTACAGGTGCCTGAGGCGATGGAGATTCTGTCTATCCAGAAGTCAGGGGAAAAGATGGAAATCAAGGTGAAGGAAAACAGAAGTAAAGCCGGTGAATTTAAGCAGATGCTTGCAGCTGCGTTAAAAGAGGAAACCATCTGGACCTGGTCGAGGATGGTGGCCCTCCAAATTTGTGACCTGGAGAGATATTGAGATTCAGAACATTGTCAGGGGACTCGTTGTGATGGCTGAACAGGAACTGCCAGAGGATCTGCAGATTTCTTTGAGAACCGGCTATGGTGAAACAAGGATTGCCGTTTGCCGTCTGTCGGCGACACTGGCTGCGGCTACCGTGCAGAGGGGAAGGGTGCGAATCGGCCTAGTGTCATGTAGGACCAGTATCGTGGACCAACCCTTGAAATGCTTTAGGTGCCTGGAGGCCGAGCACACAGCGAGAATTGTTGGACCGTATTGAAAGTACTGCATGACGATTAAGATTGTTCAAGTTAATCTTGTTGCAAGTGACACGATGGACAGCTATGTAGCGGAGATGGGTACCAACATGTATTCATCTCTGAACCCTACACTCCCGGTGCATGGCGGGAGTGGATGACCTCTGCGAATGGGTGTGCGGCAATTTGGATATGCAGTCCCCTTCCCTTCCAGAGGTTTACCGAAGGAGGGGCTTTGTGAGGGTGAGGGTTGGCAGGATATTTCTCTATTCCTGATATCTCTCACCCAACATTTCTATCGAGCAGTATAACGAAGCTTTGACCTCACATTCGAGAGATCTTGCCGCCCACCGGCCGGCGTGGTTGGCAGGGGACTGCGACGCATGGTCGACGATATGGGGATCGGCTACAACGGATCTGCGCGGCTGTTGGCAGAGACCACCACAGAACTAGACATAGTGTGCTTAAACAGCGGAGATGTTCATACATACAGAAGAGGGATCTCAGGGTCGATTTTGGACGTTATCTTTGCCTCTACAACTTTGATTGCAAAGAATCGAGACTGCAAAGTTTATGAAGGATACACGGGAAGCGATCACTAAGCGATAACCTTTACGTTATCTAACTGCAGGCCTTATGGAGATGGATGACCTGCAATGAAGGGCTGCAGTGCTAGGGAACTGAACCCGTGTGCCTTTTCCGAGAGGCTGGATCTCCGGGCTGTGAGTGAGGCTTCCACTGCAGAAGAAAAGGCTACACGCTTGGTCAACTCGCTGACAAGTGCGTGCGACCAAAAGTGCTCCCCCGTAGGTACAACTGAAGAAGCCACCCACCAGTTTATTGGCGGACGGCTGATATTGCAGCAAAAAGAAGGGAAAGGGAAAAAGAAGGGAAGGGCGTCGCTGAAGAAGATCGAAGGGGGCTACAAGTCGAAGAGTTCCTGGGCGGAGGACAGGGCTGTGACCGAGAGTCTAGGGGCCCTCCGAACTTGTGGAGGTCAACTGGACTCACTGAAGCCATGGTCACTGCCATGGTGTTGGGCGAGTGTGTGCGTGTTGTCAGTGGCGTGTATGTGTACGATAATTAGTGTGTTGTCGTGAGCGTTTTCGTGTTCATTTTGTGATGACCGATTGTGAATGTGGGCGTGTCTCCCCTCCTGAAGTAATTCTCTATAACGGTTTTCCAGGAGGGGGCTGCTGGGAGTGAAGGTTTAGTCGGCTGTGCGCAGGTATACTACGCCCATGGTTATAACTGGCGGAACCTGTTAGCGAGCCCGACACTGCATAGACGCCCGTAAATGGGGTTCCTCCACCTCATTAAAAGAAAAAAACCTTTCCGTGTCAAATAAAAAATCATACGAAAAATTCCCATACAAAGGGGTAAATTAATCTGTTGCTCTACTGCTGTAAAGAAGGCATATCCCGTGCTTTCTTACGACAGTAAACGCATATGAAACTCGTAGGATACAAGGGATTATATTGTTCTCCTAAAATGCTTTTCTCCTACGGTAATTATGTTCACTATACATTCTATTCCTATAAAAAAAAAAATTGCAGACGAAATTTATAAGTTTGAATATTAACTGGACTTCGTTGCGCTTAGCATAATGATTAACGACAGTTTATTCGGCTCAGTTTAAAAGACAACAGGAAATAAATTCACCTAATAATAAACCTGCGGCGTGGTAACTTATTCTTGGGAATCGCGGTCATATTCGAGAATAACTGCAGTTTCACGACAGGTCGCCGATAACAATAACGGCAACGGGACTAAAATGAAATTATTCCTATCATAATATAGACGAGAAGTAAAAATATAAACCCGCTAATAATTCGTTTCCACTCGAACGGAAATGCGGCTTAGAAAAGCTGTAAATTCTGTCAATAACTCGACGGATTTAAAATAGGTAAAAGTTTTCCTCAGATATTTATAACCTTACAATAAACCACAGCTTGACAGTCAGTCTATTCTGATACAGATTAACCGAATACCAAAAGCAAATTACACCGATAAACGTCAAAATTAAATTTTACTTCATAAAACATAACTGAAGAATAATTAACGGTAAAAATGAATAAATAAACAAACCGCGCACATTAATAATATCAAAATAATATATCATAAAATCGAAATATCCTAGCTTAAATAATTAATTATAAAACCGCAATTAATTATCTTATATACACAATATTGCATTACATTATCTAATATAATAACAGAATAAAATACTCGATAGACCGCAACATAAAAAACTAAAATAAATAATATTATTTTAAAAATAAAGATTACAGTAAAGCAATTTAAGAGAAAATACCATGTTAATAATGACATTTGTAACTACAGCAATACGTTTAATTTTCATTTCACGAAAGATAAATTGAAATAGGTGGGATATATTAAAATCTATTTATAAATAAATTAAAAACAAAAATAATACATTATTAGGTTTATATACACACTTGCATAAGTACACAGACTAGAAAGCATAATACATATATATGTATACACATACATTATACTTTCCAGTCTGTGAAAACGAGTTCTCAAATGAATTATCAGATTGTGGTTTTCCATAAACAGATTTCCTATATAATAAACTTTAATTCATATAACTACTGTACGTTGCTACTGTAGGGCCTACTTAATAAAATAATTTTAATAGATCATTTCCTTGAGAAAATCACGCGACCATCAAACGTTTCGTTGACTTCATATAAAAAACTTTCAGCAGCAAAAGCGATATTATAAATGAATTGCCTGAATAAGATAAAAATACATTTAGCCCACAAAACTAACGATGTATAAATAATACAATAAAATAAACGCTTTAAATATTTTTATTATTAAAAAGGTACTAAAAATTTTACTAACTCGTCTACGTAATTATCAAGGAGAAAACATTATTCTTTTTCTTTTTTTTCATTTTGGGAGAAATAAAGATTAATGTAATTTATATTACTAGCATTTACAACTCTTTATTTAGCTACTACTAAAATTAATGTAGACATTGCATTTTTCTAGACGGATAATGGTAAATTATTTATTTATTATTTTACGCATTTAAATGGAACATCAGTTTTTATTTTCACTTTTCAGTCACAATTTAAAAAAAAATGTATGTAGTGTAATTTGAGATCATAATTAGCATTTATTCAGAATCTTAAATTTACAAACAGCACCAATTCCCGACAAAAATACAGCTACTTAGCATTTTCTTTAAAAATTAGGATTTTAATTTTACCGGCTTTTTTAAATGGACATGAAATAAAACTATAGACTGCGAGTAAAACTCACTTGATCTAAGAGATAAACGACTGAAAAAAAGAAAATTTCTTAAAAATTCGAGATCATAACGCGTAGCTTTCCAGCTGTTTAAATACTGATCTCTTTGATAAAGAAATATAGATGTAGAATTCGTACCTCATATTGAATTTTTATGCGTATAAAAATAAATAAACTGGATAGTATAATAAATAAAAAGTAAAAAAGCAATAATTGAAATAAAGCGAAAAAATTAAGTCAATAAAATAATGAATTTATAAAATTAAATTAAGTGGAAAAAATTGATTTTTCTAAAATATGGTTCAGGCCCTAACTGGAGCAATTCTAGTCAATGTTAGGAAGATCATTTCGGTAATTTTTTCTTCTTTGCCCAACATTCTCTCATTCTTTTAGACCTCTGAAATCTCTGTTCGTCAGTGACATTGTAATTTCTTTGTTCGAAGTTCTGAATTTTAATTTTTTTTTCTTGATTTTAGGGATAATTATTTTTCCCTGATCAAAATCTGTCTTTACATAAGGTATTTTATTTCTTTTAGCCACTTGTTTTTAACTATATTTTTTTTGTAGGTAGGTTAGTAGTTCTTAAGGCCTTCTTCTAGGAGCCTTACTAGATTACTATAGAAGGAGGCTATTCTTCTTTTCCTCAAAATGTTCAGTAAGGATTCGTTTTCTTGATATACAATTTCATTAGTAAGAAGTCGATATTTTCCATCTACTCTATGCTTTTTTCGTTATTAGAATTCTTCTTTCCACTTCTTGGAGTTCTTCCGTTCTGTTTTTGCTTCTAAGATTGAATAGTGTTTCACATGTACTTCTGGTCGTGTTACTGCGTTGTAGTGTCTAATTTTTGTCTTTATCGAGAGGGACTTCTTTTTGTAAATGGGTCATAATAGTTTCTGTGCAAGTCTGAGTTTAAAAATGGATTTTAATAAAACAAAAAAAAATTAATTACAACAGCTGGTAGTTATTCGAACTGGCGATGCACTCCTTGTACTATTTTGTATAATACAAAATTCCAGGAATTCAAATCAAAGGCGCAGTTACTCTTTCATTAATTGTATTACTACCTATCTACGGAAAAAATTGAGATTAGCTTTTAGGGTAGAAATGGAATCGACTAAACACGCAGTCCCTGTAGTACAATATAGGGAATTAAATACAGAGTGAAGGTACAGAATGTATCGTAAGGCTGAATATCACTTACATTTCGATGGTACGCTGATGTGCAGTTTTATAGTCGGCTAAGGTACGAAGTCAACGGTAAACGCTTCAAGTCAACTCCTCATCCCTAGAAAGGCTTTTGATTACGGATTCTAACAGACAAGTTGATCTTAACTATTTATACACGTTTCTGTTACATAATAATAAATAAAGAATATATATACTTTTAAAGGAATCCCTACTAGTCTAATGAAATTTATAACATTCTTAGTATACAGTATATTAATAATACAATTCCATCGTAACTACACTTTTTTTTAGGATAAGGTTTAGTTAAATACATTTTCAATTAAAAGATTATCAAAAGGAAAAGATTACCGTTACTTGTAACTAATCATTTATGATGATAAAAACAAGAATATAATGGTGGGAGAAGGGGAAAGACAAGAAAAAAGTAGAATAACATAAAGGAAAACATTTAAACAAGAGTATGGACATAAAGAGAATAAGAAAAGAAAAGCAAACATTGCAACGGAATATTTGATTGGAAAAAACAATTCGTATTAATAAGGCAATATATACTTTAATTATATTCGTTCATCACAGATACACAGCAGAAATAAAGAATACATCGAAGACTCGGCAAGTAAGCAGAAATTGCATTTTTAATGTACCTTGCAACCATTTTGATCGTAATATAAAATTCCGTTATCAGATTTTAACTCGCTTTTAAACGTGATAATTTCGTGACCTACCTATCTGCTTTGAAATTATTTTCAATCGCTCCATCTCAAAGGAGACTCAACTGTACAGACCGACTTCAATCAGTCGATAAATCGATCGCATCGATTTATTATGACATCAGAGGATCAATCGAAACGTAGAAAAGGTTTCACAAAAATTAAAACACACAACCGAACTTTCAGTTTTAATAATAGATAAGGATTACAAAGTACATACAAGTAAAATAATTTTACATGAAATATGTAATATAATGAACAATGAGGATAGTGTTAAGTGTGATAAGTCGTTAAATCAATGGACAACAAAAATAATAAGACTTATTTTAAAGGAAATAATTATTTTTACTATAAAAAAGGAAAACACCCAATACATATACTAGTACACCGATGTATATATATCGTAGGCAAATTGAAAAATCAGGCTTATTGTAAAGAGCCTACGACATTTTGCAACGCGTCCGGCAAATTGGAAAATTATCTAGCAATTTCTAATCAGCCTGATATTTTTCAGGCTTATTGTAATGAGCCCATACAAATTTAGGCTAATTAGAGAATGTGCAATTGTTTGCCCATTAAAGAGAAATATAGGTTAATAGTGACCCAATATAAGCATTATTGCTTATAATTATAAATGTACGAGTAGATTATATTTATCATTTCTCTGCAAATAACTCCAAATACCCACTGATTTGCAGCAAAGAAATGTGCAAAGAAATAAGCCTGATTTTTCAATTTCCCTAAGACATAATTTTTATTTTTATTAATAATTTTTATTTAAGTGCAACTATAACACAAAGATTTCCATTCTTATAAAAGTTAAAAAATCTTCTTTCGGTCAAAAAAAAAGCTTTCATTAATCTTAGTAATTATACTAAAGAAATACGCATACTTAAAAAAAAAAAAAATAGTGAAAAATTGTAAATAAAAAAAACAGAAAAAAACGAAAGTAGTTTCAAGTGACCTGGATGGAACCTTTCTTGAATAGTTAACCAATATTACGCGATGAATCCACTCCTCATATCGGAATACTGTTTCTGGACAGATTTATTTTCATACATTTTTCTATTAAAAACTCGATACTGCATTAGTATGATATTTCTTTAACAAATTTTATCTAAAATATTTGATTTTTTAAATTTTGTCCAATAATATATAAAACTGTCTAAAAGAGTTAAAAATATAGTACACCACAGAACAATCGGTTATATTTCATCCCAGTTGTAGAAACAGTTTTTTGAGAAATTTTCTGAAAAATGCTTGCATTTAAAAAATATTAAATTATATTAATTAACATTTTATATAAAATCGTAAAAAACTGTTTAAAGCGTAGAAAAGAATTTAAAACAAGAAATTGAAAAGCTTTGAAAAATGCGGTCACTGATCATGCGGTCATACAAATGTAAAAGTATTCATTTTTCATAATGGAAGTTTGTTTACTGGGAATGTATCTGTACAATTACATCTTTGAATTTCAATTATTAAAGCTTTTAATTTAAGTGCGCCATTCTGAGAGAAGTAAAAACCAAACAATATATTATTATTTAATTTCCTAATGTGCAGGTTGCAATCTATTCAACAAATCAACAATAAGCGATCCCCTCAAGGCCCAATGAGATGAGGATAATATGTACGACATATACATTTGATGTAGTCTTCTACAGACTCAGGCCGACTAATCCTGAATCGTGTGGTTAATTGAACCCTAACCACCAAAGTACACCGATATCCACTGTCAAGTATTCAAATCCGTATAAAAGCTACTAACTTTTACTAGAATTTTAACCTCAGAAACTTCGACTTCGAAAATGAGCTTTTAAAAAACTGATTTTGCGACAAGTTAACCACTACTAGATCAGCCCGGCTGGCTCAAAACAATATAAGAATTTTTTTTTTTTTTTGAATGCGTAAAGAGCGTTCGATTAGGTTGATTTTTTCCTTATAAATTATATATATATACTCTGTATTGCAGCAATTCTGTTATCACAACGGAAATTATAAGAAATGCTTTAAACTTTGTCAAAACAGTATAAAGATTAATTTTTAACATATTTTAAACCTTCTAGTAGGGTTTAATTAATTATTTTATTAATTTAGATTGATATAACAAAATTATTCGACTAATAATATAAAAATAAATATATACGGTAAAAAATATATATTTATTTTTTATAATTTTAATATACGTATAACAACATAATAAAAAAAAAACAGTTATAATATCCGATGCAGGTTATTGCTTTCAACATTATTTCCCTTTTTAGAAGAAATAAAACTGGATGTTACAAGTCATCGCAGCAGAAACTATGAAGCGGTAATCGAATAAAATAACGTCATGATAACACCGCATTATTTCAGGTAACCACTACGATTTAAAACATAATTCGTATAACTGAGAATCGTTTCCGTTAGATAAAAAGCTTACAGGTGATCCCGTTCCGCCGCTCTGGTCAGCTTCACTTGTGTCCAACAGTGAAAAGAATAAAATAATGTTATAAAAACTAAACATGGGATGTTTCTTACTTTCTACTTTTATATGCGTATCCATAACGTTTACTTATGGCCTTTCTAATGCTTTAATTAGTTCAAATTATACTTTACAAGAATGCATTTTTAGAACAACGATTTGATAAATAAATCTTAATATTACAAGTTTTATTTATTTAACAAAATCATATATTATTTATTTTTCAGGTTTCGAAGTCGAATGAATCTTAAATTACAGATATTAGCATTTCAAAATATTATCGATAAATTATTAAAACTTTCATTTTAAAACCAAAAGGAATATCCGCTTAAATTTTCCACACAAAACATCTTGTGGTACTTACGTATTAACGCCACCGCAGCTACAGCTTTATTTAAAAACTAGTAGTCAATCGGATTTCGGTGGAAAATGAACACAGTCTCTTTATTAATTTTAATAAATGGTTATATATATTTATTTATTTTATAAATATAATTTAACCAAACTTAACCTATGCTCGCTTCGCTCGCTAACCTTGACTAATTAACACCGTAATTTTTTGAGTATTTATTTAATAAATTCAGTAATTATTGCAATTATTTATTATTTAAACATTCAAAACACTCCTGTTAATTAATCAATGTTAGCGAGCGTAGGTTAAGTTTGGTTAAATTATATTTATAAAATAAATAAATATTATAAATAACCATTTATTAAAATTAAATAAAGAGACTGTTTTGAATCTATGTTACTCTATATCGGCCCATTTTCCACCGAAATCCGATTTGACTACTTTGTTTTTAAATAAAGCTGTAGCTGCGGTGGCGTTAATACGTAAGTACCCATCTTGTTCTGTAAAAAAAATTATATCCTTTATCACAAAGAAAAGTATTAATATTTTGTTCAACACCCCGTAAATTACCTAAGAAGAAATAATGTAATAATGTACAGTGTAGATTCATTTCCAGGAGTGAAACTCAGTTTAAAGTAAAGTTAAAGAAAAAACAACAAAGTTGATGAAAACAAAAAGATGATGTTTTACTAAACAAAGAAGACATCAAAAGCCGTCTAGCACCAATCCGGAAACCGTTTATGTAGAAATATGTTAATTTTTTTATGTTAAACATTAATTTAGAATTAGCGAACGTACGGGCGATAGGGAAACCAAAAGAATAACAAATTTTAAAAGCGGTTTTAAATAGAACGGTGAAAGATACACGGGAAAAGAATTGAAGGTGAATTACGAAGTTTCCGGTAAAATCATGTAAAAAGATGGACGATCGGTTCTTGTCCTTCTACTTGTGTCCAAAGTTGGGCGAAGTGAATTTAACTCTAGAAACAAATGTAGCGAATAAAACGGTAAAGAAAGACAAAGATTAAATAAAATAAAACAGTTAAATGCGGATACAGGATATAAGTGTTAATCGAAGGGTATGACAGGGGATTCCTTACTATTCTAATATAAAGGATTGAAGAAGTCGTTCGTATCAAGAAGCATAGTGCGTTGGTTTGTTTGCGGTCTGTGCTCACATTTTTATTTTGAATGAAGCTCTTCTGGGCAAAATGCAACAAAGTAGCAAACTCCATTTGCTTGCTTTATTTTTGTTGCATTTTTTAAAAAAAATTATTGAAACTGTAAGCTTCGTGCTTATCGTTACCATAAATTTTGTCTTGCGTATTTTGGGCGCCTCCTTTGGAGTTAAACATATTTCATTCTTCATATTTACTTTTATCATTTATATTACTATATACACTCACTCAATTTAATTATTTAAATTATTTAACTGTAAGCTTTTTGCTTATCGTTCGTATAAATTTCTTTTTGCATGTTTGGGCGCCTTCATTGGAATAAAACCATTCGCATTGATCATCGTCTCATATATCCAAGAATTATCGTTTAAAGACACACATTGTACCCAAAGGTCATTGTTGCATTACTAAAGTTATATAATTGTTTGATTTTGTCTTTGACTTTAAAATTGAAATAAATAATTAAAATGAAAGTTATTTTATTTTAAAATAATTAAAATAAATAAATAAAGTTATTTAATTTTTTTTATAAATATTTATCGAAAATTATATTTGTGTTTCGGAGATAAAAAAGGAAAACATTGGAGTAAGAGCTGTGTTAAAAAAATCAAAACTCAAGAAACAGCTACAAATGTTCAAGATTTTGAAGCTTTTCGTTGTAAAAGTGTTTGCTGTTATTACGCTAAATTAATGAACGTTATTTTAGTTACAACTAGGAAAACATTTAATAAAATCATATGTAATGAAATGTGTAACATTTTCGCGGCGGGCCATAAAACGGGCCATCATTTTTTCAGCAAATTATGTATATGAAATTTATTTATAAATTTTAGATAAATACTTATTTTTAATTAATCCACGTAGGGATCGTAATTACGATACGAAAAGATAGATGGTTAAATAAATCGATAAATATAGATTCTAATAGCGGTACCAAAAACGCATTCGGATAAAAGTACATAATCATACGAACACCTAATTACATAAAACTCAATCTATTGTTTCGTCAACTCAAAACATTCCTTAAAAAAATAAAAATCTCAAAATATTATTTTTGTAACGTCACGTGAATTTTGAAAGATAAAGTAATGATAAATAAGAAAAAAAACATCTGATTATAATCAAAAGAGGTTGACAATAACCAAGATAAATGAAATGAAAGTTGTAAGCGACAAATTCTATTACTTTTCAAAACAATTTATGGTACAATAAATTTTGATGCAGTGTACGAAACAAGATTCATATTTTCTCCCCTCATAACGAGCAATCTAATAACAGTACCTGAAAATTTATCATCTAAACATCAATAATATACGAAATAAACTGTTACACAAATTTGACATTTTTTATAAAAAAAAATTGCTTATAAATAAAACAAAATCATATCATATATGCACTGAATAATATTCAAAATGTTGATAAGCGACAAAATTCCAAATGGAAACCATACAACCTTCGAATTAAATAAAAAATATAATCAGATTAATCGATTTCAGTCGACTTAATCGGGTTATCATAGTTATTTCTTCGTGCCTATTATAAAACTGAAATTAAAACGCGTTTTCAATAATTCTTTTACTTGATTTTCTTTTATTGCTTAAAGTATTATTCGATTATCTATCTATCTATCTATCTATATCTATATATACATATATATAGATATATAGACAACAGATCTCTCGGTTTTACTAGTAAAAATATAAAAACCTAAAAAAAAAAATATCTAACGCAAATAAATATTTAAAACATTTAAACCTTGCAAAATACTATCAGTCAACCAAATACATAAGGAATTAATACTAGAAATTTTACGGTTAAGCAGAGAAATAGAATTAATAGTTAAAACTCAGGAAAAATGTGTTACAAACATATTTTATATTTACTTTATTACTATAAAGTAAATATAAAATATTTATGACAGCATTCTATTCAAAAAAAATAATAATGCAAGAGTAATAATAATAATAATAATAGTATTTCTATATTAAGTTCTATTGTTAGGAATAAAACGAAAAATAAAAAGGCTAAAGCTTACATCCGGAATCAAAATCGGTAATTACTGGGTAACAAAACGTAAAAAAGTCAAACTGACTAAGATGCGATTTTTTTTTTATTTTGCTGCAAGTGATATTAAAAGAACGAATAAACAATTTGATAGACCAGGAAACTGGCACTAACAACACACGAACGAAAAGTGCACGAAAAACAAATTACAGCGGATAGTACATGCAAAAGGATGGAACCAGAAAGACAAAGAGCAAAGTTTAGAAAGTACGCTACGATAGGAGTTAGGAATAGACATAAAATATTTTACAGAACTTAAATTACGGTCCAGTAAAGAACTTTATCAATTCTCTGTGCATAGCACAGGGAAGGCCTCATCAAAGAAATTATGTAAAAGAAAAACACGAAAATGTGTAATTAAAATGAAAATAATTCGCACGTATTAATCTGTGTTTACATGGGCTGTTTATTGGAAACCAGTCTCATTATATTTCTTGATAACTTTTCTGTTAATCTTCACAGTTTAATTTCATTACTGTAACTTTTCTTCAAAATACTACATACGTTTAGATAACTTGACGATATCGCATGTAAGTCATACGAAAAAAGTATTATATCTAAAAATAATTATATTAATCTTTTCTCATAGTCCTCGCCCAACCTAACCATTTTTAGATCAACAATTTTCCAACTACCGGCTAGTAATGTACGCAATAATTAAAATGAACTATTATTGCAACGAGGAATTTGAAAAAAAAAAGGTTATTTTAAAATAACGTTTTACTAAACCGTTATCGAAAGGGAAAAAGTAATTGCGGCGGCAACCAAGAGAAAAATACATATAGCTGTACATAAAACATTACTCAAATGAATTGTTTTCTGGCAAGAATTACTGCATCGTCTGCAAAATGATTAATTAAATACCTCATTTACAAATATCAATCCAAATAAAAACCGTTGGTTTGCATCGTTATATATATTTTGTTACTTCGTTTTTTAAAGCAGATAAACCAGTTCTTCATTTTAACTCTTTAAAAAATAATAACTACCGATTGAAGTTATAGCTCAGAAAAACCGATTCTGAAACACCGCTGGTCTAATAAGGCCCAAATTGGCGGGAATATAGGAAAAGTTATTAAGATAATTAGTAGAACATTTTAAAATTTTCTTTCGTGTGTTTGACACGGGCGTAAAATCAATTACAAGGAAGTTAAAAAAGGTATTTTTTTTTCTTCAATTATTTAATAAAAGTAAAAGTAAAGTAAGTGCTTGTAATGAAATTAAAGCAGGTAAAAAGAAAAATAATAAAATAAGAACACCCTCGAATTTTTAACAATATTCTAAATACTAGACGGCTGTCAGACAAAGCCAGAGTGTTCAACACTCCTCTTCTGCTTCCTACATTTCGTTAAGGCCTTCGATTGGGTCAGGTGTAAAGATCTGTGACAAGTATTAAAGGAGATGGGCGTTCCTGATCATCTTGTTGCCCTCATTCAGAACCTATACGGTAAAGAACGATGCGATGGTTAGACTGGAAAATGACACAAAGGAGCCCTTTAACCCGTCAAAAGAAGTATGACAGAATATATTCTGTCTCCGATCTTATTCAACAATTACTGTGAATATATTGTGCGAAAGAACCTGAAAAACTGGCACGGTGGTGTACGAATAGGAGGCCGGCGTATAACCAATTTAAGGTTTTCTGACGTTACGATCCTGTTCGCAGTCTGAAGTTGAAATGAAGGAGATTCTCGATCGTGTTCAGCAAGAAAGCGAGACGCAAGGGCTCAAATTAAACACCGGAAAAACAAAAGTTACGATCGGAGAAAGGAACGACGATCTTCCAGTCGGTGATTTCGAAAAGGTGGATCGTTTCGTACATTTAAAATCTAAAATATGGGCTCGTCGGCCGAAATATGAAGAATTTTCTAGGCGAAGGAGACGCTCTACTAGTCTTCCCTGTAGTCATGTACGGCGTTGAGACCTGGAATTGAAGCTGAAATGCGGGCCTATAAAAGAAAGCTCCGCGCCGAACGGACGGAAAAGAGAGAAGAGATTATAAACGAGCCCCTTTTAACGCCGCTTCTTCGACCATACAATCGTAGACCCGGCGAAAACTTTGAGAAGCTAGTCGTTTAGGGAAAAATTCGAGGTCAGCAGATCACTGATAATGATTTAGTCACCGGCAAATGCTAGTTTAGTTAAAACCAAATAGTCTCCGATAAAAGTATAATTGTTGGGTGAAGTAAAATTAGTAAACATTTTATTTTAAAATCTACCTAACATTATCGACACAAAATATTAAAGATAAGATCATATACTTTTATGCATAAATAACGTCCGCGTTATTGTAAAATTTGTTATTATTTACGTATAGATATTAAAAACAAATCTGTGTTATATTTATGCATACATAATTTGTTTCAAATTGTGTAAATAAAACGGAATTATAATTTATTAGCATGTTAAAGAGCAATTACAGCAAACAAAGAGACCTAGCAAACAACGTCGAAAACTTGAGTAATCTGTTCGTAAATAAGCGGATACGCTTAAAAATAAAACAAATCTATCGCAACACACAAACAACACGATTTATCAATTATTGAATTAAAGAATAAAAAAATTAAGTTATTTAGGTAATAGGCTATATTCAGTCATAATTCTTTCAAGTCTTTCAATATTATATAATTATTTTATGCAGATTGATCGGCAAAGTTTTATTACAACTGAATTAACAAAACACCGTTATTTAATAACAGTAATATTCTTCGTTTAATAGTAACTAATAAAATGGTATTTTTATAATTCAAAGAGTTCATCAATAAATCAATACGATCGTGAATAATGAACTGGAATGTAAGTATAATTTTATACAGCAATCTGTAAAACTGTATAACATAAAAAGTGTTACCTCTATTGATTGAAGATGAATAATAATAATCGATCTTTTTTGCCGTTACTGACCCACTTCCGTGCTTTGAACGTTACATATGGCTATATCACTGACATTTTATTAAAACAAAAATTACTCACCAATAAAACATCATTAATAAAATATAAATTACAAAAAAAATACCTGGATGCATAAAGAAAAGGTAAAAATAGCAGTTATTATTTCACTGAATCGAAGAGTGGGTGTGAACAATCAATTAATCGTTGTAATATCTTTAAACCGGTCGATTAGAGTTCCACAAGCACACGGTTTAAATAAATGTCATATAAATCATTCCTACTTCACACAAAAGTTACCAGACCGTTATTACAGTAGTTTAGTGTGTTGTAATGAAGAAAAAAACTAAAAAATAACAGAAAAAAATTATTAACGATAAAAATCATTACTTAGTTATATTATTCTGTAATATACTTTTCCGTATCAACTAACGATGTTAGACCTGTTCTTGAGAAAAAACAGTATGTAGTGAACATTTCAAGGCTTTTACTAATCG
Organism: Lycorma delicatula; assembly: GCF_047948215.1. NCBI lineage: Eukaryota > Metazoa > Arthropoda > Insecta > Hemiptera > Fulgoridae > Lycorma > Lycorma delicatula. Next base: position 155,658,960 of record NC_134457.1, on the reverse strand, counting down.
CTTTCGCATAAAAGGTAGTCTGAAATTCCCATTCTGTTAAACCGTCCCGATCACTTTTACGTAGCTAATATGTACGGTAAAACAACTTTTATGCTGTAAAATTATAAAAAAATATAAGTAACAATTTATAAAACATAGAAATCTCGCCGAACTGTATTTTACTACTCAGCCTACATAAAATTAATTAACACAAACGTATTTAAACAATTAGTCATTTATAATCGCAAATCAATAAATCGCCAGTTATCACGATTCGACAATTATTACTAATTAATAATTCGTTAGGTAATAAAAAAGGAGATAGAATAATTTCTTAAACACATAATTCAGCTGTGTTCGATTATTTGCAGATGAGCGCGCGCACGTATCTGATGGTTTACTATTTATTCTAGTTTCCTTACGGTCAATTATCAAAGCTACTTTCTTCACAAGTAATGATATGCACTAAAAATCCAGTCTCGATGGTGAACAGAATGAACATGTCATTTATTAAACCAGAAAAATTCCTACGTTTCGGAGGTGGTCTTGACTTATTGACGTGCAACATATATGTTTGATAACAGAGCTGGCAATGAAAAATCACTTTACTTCTCACCTTTTGAATGATTTAATCTTATGCGTCTAAATCGCATTTTGGTTGTCATCTGACACACACAAACGAGCTACCACATTATCTAACCGCATATTCTTCCCGGTTGAGAACAGACAGTCATAATTTATTATACCGTTTGAAATATATTTGTTCTGTATAGTTTAGTAAATTTACTTTACGCGAAATGACCTGTGCCTAGACGATGAATTTCACAAAGGATAGAACTTTATCAACGTAATGCGCTACCTATAAGGATTCAATTACTGTTAAAAACCAAACATATGTCTGATGATAGACCGTTTCATATTCCTGTTTTCGGTACCCAACAGCCTTTCGATCACAAATAAAGACGAGATTTTTGTTCCGCCTATTCCTGAACATTGAACATCTCAAAACGAGTTATGAGTTTGATAATATACTTATTGTTCCGATTATAGACATATATATGATTCGTAATATTTGAGAAATAGCTTACGATTGAAACAGCCTACGGTATTACATTAGAAATCCACATTAAACTGTTTTATATCCTAACATTAAACTTGAAAAATGTACATTTTTTACATTAGAAAATTCATAAGTTATTTCTAAATATTATAAGTTATTTTCAAATAGCTATTTTATAAACAACTCAAGTAACAAACGGCAGGAGAGTTTTTATTTTTACAAAAATCAAATATTTTTGTATGACCAGATATTCTGAGCTTTGGGAGTCAAAAAATACTAAAATCTTGGTTACACAATTCAATGTGAATGGATATATATATGTAGGTCATCCAGAAAGTAAGAACAGTTTGGGTAGAGTATGCGCGCAGTTTTTCCCAATGGATCAAGCTGGTCACAATTGTTCTGCTAGCACTACACAAAATTTTGTAGATGTACTGTGACACGCTGCGATTTTGCGTGTGATCATAACAAATAAAAAAATTGAAAATCCCGCCGAATAAGAGGTACGATGATCGGTCATACGTTTTTTGAATGCGCAAGGTGTTCGTCCAAGGAAATTCATCGTCAAATTACTGCCATATATAGACAATGACGGAAACGTAAGGAAATCGTAAGTTTATTTACAGAAGGGAGAACCCCTCTTCATGACGAACAACAATCAAGACGTCCTACTCTCATTACTAAATGGCTGAAACAGCAGATTGACACGACATATTAGAGAGAACCGGCGTTTCACGCTAGACGAACTTGTGATAAATCCCTATATGTTCACAGTCCATGTTATATGAAAGTGATGACAACGTCAAAATGAGTGGATTAATGGATTGGCAGAAAAATTCTTTGACGACGGTGTATAAAAAATTAGTCCTACGATTTAATAAATGCTTGAACAGATTATGTGAAAAAATAGCCTAAAAGATATAAATGATGATGCATATATTAGAGTTAAAATAAATACAATAAATCTGTTATAAAGAAAACTGTTTTTACTTTCTGGACGATCCTCGCAAAAAATATTCTCCAGCAGGAGATCCGGCTGTACGGTTTCTTGATAATTTTCATGTCAGACAATTTTGGAGAAGAATGAGATATTCCTTCATTAATCATGTTCCCGTTCTTGGGCAACTCTTTAATTTTGAAGAAAAAAAGATTTTGTTATCGGGTATACTGAACCTAACAGAACACAAAACCGTTGATTAATAATGATGTCTGCACTCATCTTCGTAGAAATATCCTGATTTCCGAAGCTTTATTTGTGGGATGAGTATCTGTTACCTGGAGGGATTTGAGTTTTTTCAATTTAATTTGTACTACGGTCTCTTCGAGGATACACATCACACCTTTCCCATATCCTTGAATCTTTCTTCTTAATTTACGGTTCTATGACCATGCTGAAGATCCCAAGAAGAGTATAGTCACAATACGATCAAGTTACGGATCGACCAGACTGTTTCCGCCTCCAGTTCGGTGGTTACAAAATAAGACTAAGAGCTGAAGTATCCATCTGATAAGCCAAGCATCTTAATTCCTCCTAAAATGTTAATGTGACATCTTTTTTTTTCTTTATAGGTTATGAACTACAATCATTAAAGTTTGTATAACTTGTTATTCAGGCGATTGATCGAATTAAATATTTAATAAAATAACGGTTCAAGGAGAGAGTTTCTTATTTAAAACTACAACACCGGAATAAAATTGAAAATAACAGAATCACAAAATATTGAAAAAATAATCAAAATGGTTATTTCTAAAATGTAATATTTTATGAATTTTCCTTACTTTGAATGCTTCATTTTACGGACTGGAAATCTGGAAATTATTTTTCTCTGAACAGGGTATATTTATGAGAAAAATTTTAACTTTATCGGAACAGATGGTAATATACCCCATCGCTAAAAAAAAGTACGTTGTTAAGTACATTCCTAAAGTAGTTTCCAACCATTATTATATAGTGCTGGGGAGGGGGGTAAACATTTTTTTCGTGATAGGTATTTCGTTCAAATATCTCAAAATATTATATTCAAGTGTTACAAAAATATTTATGATACATTAGGGATAAAGTAGTTATCTCAAAGACCGTTTCATTGTAAAAATATTTATTTTGAAAACTATAAAAAATATTTTTTATTTCTATTAAACTAAATACTTTACATTACTTCTCCATAAAATCGCCACATGAATTAAGACGTTATCGTAGCGATACACCAGCTTCCATGTACTCTAATCGTATTCTTCTGCCGCCAGTCCATTTAGCCACTGATTAACGGCATTTTTAAGTTCATCGTCACCCATGAATTGCTCACCAATCAAAAATTCATTCAATTTCCCAAACAAATGGTAATCAGGAGCTAAGTCCGGACTATGTGGTGGGTGATCGTAAATTTACCATCCAAATGTTCTCAGTAAATCAGGGTGTCGGACCCGCAACATGTGGACGTCCATTATCGTGCAGCAGGACGACACCATCGGTCAGTCACCCACTTCGTCGATTTTGAATGGCGCGCCGTAACTTACGTAGAATTTCGAAGTACGCTTCTGCATTTATAGTCGTTCCACGTAGCATGAAATCAGTCAGCATTACACCAAACCGATCCCAAAAGACTGTGGCCATCAGTTTTCGTTCAAATGACTGTGGCTTGACCTTTGCTGGTCTGGTTGGTGATTGGTGATGACACCATTTACTTGACTGCCGTTTTCTCTCTGGCATGGAATACGAAATCCATGTTTCATCGCCGGTAACAATTGAATTAAGGAACTTATCACCTTTTCGGGTAGCGCATCAAAAATTCCAAAGCAAATCATATTCGGATTTTTTTGTGAAGTTCCGTTAAGACGTGCGATACCCAACGTGCACAAACATTTCTGAAGCGTAGTCATGAACAATACGAACAATAAAACCTCTTGAAACGTCAGGAAAACGAATGGCCAGGTCGGAAATCGTTGAGCGACGATCTTTTCTGATTTCATCACCGATGCGTTTCAACAAGTCCTCGGCGATTATCGAGGGCCTCCCCGAACGTTCTTCATCGTGCACATTAATTTTATTATTTCTAAGCCTTTTCGGACATTTCTTTCATTCATTACTTTATCATAGTATACAGCAACCAACTGCCTATGAATTTCAGCCCGCTTAACGTTTTGATGGTTTAAAAAACGTATAACTCCACGCATTTCACAGTCGGCAGCAAGTTCGATTTTCCTATCGATTTTTTACACGTAATCAAAGATATTACAACGCGACAACTTACAGACAACAATGCAGTGTGCACATTACTAGCGTGGCCATGAACGACACAGGTTCGCCAAACTTAAGGAGAGAAATTTCTCAGCTGTCTTTACTTAGAAATATCCCTTGTATCTTATTCAAGGACTGAAGATTTGAGAGTTATTACTTCTTTTTTTTGACTACTTTAACAAATCAGCCTAATTTTTTTAAATTTAAATAAGGAAACAATCAATTAAATTAACGCATTTTCAACTGCATTACTGGCTATTAAATTGTAATATAAATTTTACATAAATGCTGAAATTATTGAATTAGTATTTATCGTAAAGTTTTTTTTAATAATCAGAGGTTAATAATTATTAATAAATCAATATATTTAAATTAAAAAAAATTAAAAAAAAAAGAGATGAAGTCTAATTCAAAACAATGTGCCTTGTAAGATTCCAAATATTTCATTAATTAAAATCTTATTTGGCTCAAATTCTGAGCCAAATAAAATTTGTTGGAACAAATGAAAATAAGTACCACTCATGTCTGTGTGTGTGTATATATATATCGTTGAAAAGCTCTCAATGTGGGCTTATTACTGCAGTTAAGAAAAAGTTCAAAATCCAAATTTTTGGATACTTTTGGTTTAGTCGATTGACTAAAAGAGGAGGTGCAAAACTAGATTTACAACAGTCCTAAACCCAAAATTTCAACATCCTACGACTAATCATTTTTTAGTTATGAGAATTACGTACGTACTGATGTCACGCCGCAACTAGTCAAAATGGATTCAGGGATGGTCAAAATGGATATTTCCGTTGAATTAAAAACCGAAATTTATCGCGACCACAATAATTCCTTTACTTCGTAGTAAAGGAATTAAAAATTAAGTTTTCACTTTTGTAATAAAAAATCTGCACTTATTAAAAAGAAAAATCTGAACTAAAGAAAAAAAATCAAAGAATTATTCGTAATATGTGTGTAAAAATATCTAACACAACTTCATTAAGTTACGTAACAGCAAATACAGTAGTAAAAAAGGAAGAAAAAATACATGAAACGTATAAAAAATTGTTCAGTGTGCTAGTATTACGTAAAAATGACGCAAATGACATGTTTATTTTGTTACGTGTCTTCAAATATGAATCCTTTATCATAAGAGAATTCAGAAAGCACGAAATATATACAACTAAATTCGACGAAATTTCTCACAATCTTTTAATTGTTTTAATACATTAGTACGTTTGTTGTGTATAATTTTAAAAAGTTTCTATTAACAGACGATTTAAAATAAATAATACGTGAAAATTGAAAAAAAAAAAAAAATATATATATATATATATATATATTAGAATATAAACGAAGAAATACAAACAATAACCTTGGAAATTGGAATTAATAAAACAACGTAAAAAAACTACATAATTTCTATACAACTGGATAATCTTTATTAATATATTTGTAAAACACGAAAACAAAATAACCATCACACACTACGACACTAGAGGGGGCGGCATTTAGTAAACGTGCGAAAAATTATCCTTTCGAAAAACTTTAATGAATGACAATTCTATCCTTCAAAGATAATATCTATCGTAATAATATACACTTTAACCTGTTAACCTGTAAAATTCCTCAGGTTATTGAAGTTACAAGTTACAGTCGCTTTCCTTGAGAGTAATGATGTTTACTATACTGTCAGTTCCTTCTTTTACTGACCTTCACACATGTTCATATGAAATAATAATTACAGTATATTTATTGAAGAAGATACTTTTTTAGATATAATAAAAACAAGAGAAAATACTAGAAAAGGAAGATAACGTTTCACTATCCTTCGTAATGAATTACTATTATTTATCACGTCCAGTTCCTAAACCCGATCGATTACAGTACATTACAGCCATTTAACTATATTATCCGGGGGATTTATATATTATAAATGTTGCATCAATTGGAGAACTGCTTCGGTAAAATGAGTCCCCTTTCCAACAACGTTCAATGAAATGGGCACAAAAAAAAAGTTTTTCTACAAATAACATACTTTTGGAAAGACCGGCCTACGTAAAGTAAATATAAATTACTTAACAAAAGAAACTTATGCAAAACTATAAAGACGTGTTGGAGGGGGTGGGGGAGTTTGAGGGAGGAAGATGGGGTTGTGGCTCGTCTCAGGTCGCTTACAACCGTTACAGTTATGACGCTTATATATTACATTATATTTTGTTAGTAATATTGGCTGTCAACTGTTTTTACTTTTGCACGTGTACTTATTTCAAAAATGTATTCATTAAAGTCATGTTATAGATCTTTTTACTCCCAAAAATAAATATAATACTAAAAGCAAGCGTCGTTATTTGGGAGTAAATTTATTCAAGTTAAAAACTCCTGTCAACAAAATGATGGCAAACTTAAGTCGACAGCTTACTTATTAAACCTACTTTTTCCGTAGTAAGTAACACAAACGATCGGTATACGTTTGCATTTAAAAGGAAAGTACTAACGGTGACATAAAACAAAATGTACCAACAGTTACGAAGTCGATGACCATATGCTACAATAAAAAATTCTAAAAAAATAAATACCTATTTTTCCTAAAATACGACGTTAATTACTAGATCACGCAATAAACCCTCGTATTAATAATCTAAATTTAGACTTGATACATCCTTTTATTGAATAAAGCGATATAGGTGCGGCCGTTTATACATTCGATGTTTTCTTTAAAAGAAGAAAAATGAATATTCCATCCGCTCCTTACACTCGTAACGTTATGTTTTATTCACCAGAAATGCCTTAAAGAACAATAGGTCATTAAAATTATATAGATAGGAAGATAAAATGGAAATGTAAGAAAGAATTCTGTACATCAGCTAACAGTAAAAGTGTGAAGTAATTTAGTAATGAAATGTTGAATAAATTTTAAATTTAAACCGCTTAAAACAATTAAATAAAACAAATTTATAACAGAAAATTCTGTAAAATCTTATAGTAATTATTTAACTGAAGTCGGTGCGACAATTTTTAAAAACAATCATATAACTACAAAAATGTTATTTAAAATAAGAAAAATGATAAATGTAAATGACCAACAATGAGAAATAAACAGAATAATTTTCAGATGCAACTTTTACTTTATAAGTTGTAGAAAGTGGTGGTGATATATATATAGTGTCACTACTTTCTATATGTAACAGATGGTAAAGAAAAGATTTAAAATGTGTATTAAAATATATATTACACATCACAGAATACATTTATTAACGTTAAAATCGACCGGTGCAAATATTTATACTACGTACAGATTCGATCAATAAATAAACACGAAAAAATTACCAACCGAACTGCGACAAATGCTTAATAGTTTAATTTTCCTCAAGACCGTATTCTTTTTAATGAACATAAAGCCTTAGTAGAGAGGCTACAATGTGATAAAGCAACTGTCTATCCATCATTCTTTTGATTAACCCATCTCCGATTAAATTACAATAGCACACGCATTTAAATACAGATAAAATCAATAATGATAGATACTAATCAGGCAGCAGTAGTTTATTACTATCTTTAAAATAAGGCGTATCCTTATCGTATAAATTAAAAACTGTTACTACGACAAGACGAAGCATCAAGACTTTTCCCAAATTCCAGTAAAATTTTGAAGCCAATGATCTTCGGCTATATTTCTCAAAACATTTCGAAGAATACTCCTTAATTACACACAATATCTTCCAGTAGTAATTCGTCTGAAGGTTATATAATTCAGTTCGGTTCCTTCAAGTACCACACAATTCTGTAATTGAATTATATATAATATAATGTGGGATAGGTATATTAGCTGGGTTTCGCGGTTCTTCCTTAAGGTAGGTAGATCATCCTGTTCCCTTTAGCCCACCTATTATTCTTGATCTCTTCAGAATATCTTATTAGTTTTGGGTGGACACCTAAAAATAAGGCAATCTAAGGATAAGCTAATATCTAAATACAAATTTCAGAGAAACAGTAACTCAGTTACTATAATCCTCAATATTGGAGGTTGTTAGGAGGGCTACTGCCTATGGATTTGTTCGGGGACCATTCTATTCAGTGAGTAAAACGTCCAGCTTGGGACTGAGATTTTATCTGGAAAAATAGAGCCTGCCTTCTAATTCCTTTCAGAATTAAAAAAATATTGAGCTAACTTAATTTAATAATTTAGTAGAAGTTATATACGTAAAGCAATATTTTAACGATAAAGGTTTTAATTGAAACCGCTTCGGATGTGGCAAACCTAAACAAAAAAATTTAAATGAATTCTACCTTATGCAAATCGAAAGGAATCTTAATCACGAAATTCGTTAACTTTTTTAGTACTACACAGTCGACGATTTATTTTAATACCCTTAAACAGAAATATTTGTCACGGAAGAAAACTGCTCAAATACGATGACGTTTATCATGCATATTACAGTTCGCACAAGCATCAAAACATCAGACATGGAATCTCTCGGATACCTCCATAATTGGAGAACCAATTATGGCCGTAATTATAATTCCCTCCTACAAAATTAGGCTTAGTAAAAAGAAAAAAGTTCTGCTGGAAATGATAGCTCTAAAGAATTGCGGGATTTTAAAAACTTATTAACCAATACGAATACAGACGAAGATACAAACTTAAAAATTAATTTCTCTTTAAGAACCGTAACATTTACCTAAACTTTTACTTAAACGCCGGCCTCCGTGGCGCGAGTGGTAGCGTCTCGGTCTTTCATTCGGAGGTCCCGTGTTCGAGTCCCGGTCAGGTATGGCATTTTCACACACGCTACAAATCATTCATCTATCTCATCCTCTGAAGCGATACCTAACGGTGGATCAGGTGGTTAAACAAAAAAGTAAATAAATTATCTAAACTTTATTTCGATGTTTTACTAAAAATAATAAGCATTATTTTTCTCACGCTTTACTTCAGAACAGTCAAACTTTAATGCGAGTGCAAGAATATTTTAATAACAAATAAGTTATAATATAAAAATTAAAAATCAACCTTACCAACAATTTAGATTATATCCCAAGCGCTTTCGGTCGGTTGATTAATAATTTTTATAAAAATCAACCGACCATGTTTGAAAAATTGAAAAATATACCAAATAACTCAGTACGTTTCAGATAAGTTACCAGTATCGATTCATTTATTATTATTTTTTTTTTTTAGAATGACAAATAAGTTACTTAATACTACACACAAATTTAAACGAGAAAAATAAGATGGGCAAGTAAAAAAATTAATAAGTTTAATTAGAAATTTTAAATTAATGATGAGTGAAAATTGATGAAAATACGGCTTCTCAAAATACAGCCATCCCTATTTAAATACAAGATTAACACAGAATAGAAATTCTACGTTAATCTTATATTATTATTAAGATCTTATATTCTGTGTTATATCTTATTTATTAAAATAGAAATTCTAATAAATGTCAGAGTCTTAATATCAAATAATATATAAAAACAAAAAAAAGATGAAATGACATTAAACCATATTAATATTATTATTCCTGAAGTGTACGTGGCAATCTGTTCAAGTAGTGTTAATAAGTAACCCCCTCCCCCAAGGTCAATGAAATAAGGATGATATGTATGACGTGTAAATGTCTTGTACAAACTCAGGCCGACCAAGGCACCCACTGAGATTGTGCAATGCTTTAAAAAGCAGGACCAACCTCAGTGGCAAGGGGGAAAAAAAGTCCGACCATTGTGACGTGTGGTTATTTGAACCTCAACCGTCAAAGTGCACCAGTGTCCACTGCGTACTATTCAAATCCGAATAAAAGTAACTATCTTTTACTACAATTTGAATCTACAATCTTCGACCTCAAAAATCAGCTGTTAAACAAGTGATTTGCGACGGCGAGCTTACCGCAAGACGAGTCAGGTGGCCATTAATTTACGATACTGAAATAATTTGTAAAAAATAATAAATGTGGCTTAATCTTTTTATTAACATTAGTTATCAGAACTTTAAAAGATTCATACAAGTTTTAGTTTTCCATAATCCAACGATCTTCATTAAATTAAACATGCATCTTTATCATTTCTAACGCTTACGTAAGAAAAAACCATTCTTGAAAAAGAAAGAACAGCAGAAACATCTGTAACAGATACTTGTAAAAAAACCGAATAAAAATAGCGGCCAGGTCTAATTAATTTGGAAACAAAGGATATGAAGACGGGAAATCTATACGAGAACGATAAAGATTAGATAATATAAATCCAGACAACTGAGGATGTGGATTTAGAAATTAAGATGTGGTTAAAAGATAAGTTCAGGACAGAAAGGAATGGAAAATAATAATCGAATGACTGGCGGTCGCTGCAAAACAAAGAAACTTCAAAAAGCAAGGCACGCGCAAGCGACATCAAAAGTAGAAATCGAATTTCTAAAAACCAATTATCAATACAACCGAATCTTACTTCAGGAGATCATTTCATAAACTATTAAATCAATATTTAAAATATTATAACGCTTGTTTTTTTGTACTGTAAGTGGTTTAATGCATACTAATATTTTGAATAATACAAGCAAACCATCGAGTGTGTTACACGTAAATAATGCTAAAGAAACCCGCTGAAAATACACAAACAAGCCATGTCACCGGAAAAGTTGTGATCATTATTTTTAACGTTTCGTAAGAAAAATGGAACAATAGCAACGACTGACACTCTTTTCCTAATCTGGTAAAACCATGTAAAATATTAAGTTTCTTAAACTCAAATTAACTGAATAAAATAGCGAATGAGTTACGGGTTTATAAATACAGTACTGAACCTATAAATTCGAGTTTTAATTAGCAGAATCGCGGTAGCGGCAGACGTTATCGGATAAATCGGAATGTTAATTAATTATTAGTTAGTATAACTACATCAAATTTTACTTTCAACATATGAATTATATAAACAGGTAATACATTGAAGTCGGTTAACGTATCGGCGATAAGACCGCTTCACCTATTATTCGTACTGAAAACAATCTAAAGGAATATTTTGTACCTCATTACAGAATGTGAACAAAAAAGGAAATAATTAATAACCGAATAACAGTTGAACGTTTCTTTACTATTAAAAAACCTTTCGAGTACAACAGCGGTAAATAGTAACGAACTTTCACGAAAAAACTTTCAATAGTCAAAAGTATGAATAAATAAATAAATAATATTAAAATATACCGGGTGTACAACCTTGACTCTAAATAAATCGCTTCGATACATGAAAGTAGTAATTATTTATTTAACTGTAAGCAAATAAATATTTATAATATATATAGCATTTATACTGAAATAAGGCGAGTAAAAAAACCGAGTGAAGGGAACGGAGAAGATGTTCCCGACAGATATAATTCATTTAACCGAACCAGATGTAACACAATTGACCGTTTAAATGAGGCTCCCTTCACATAACACACTTCGCGTAGAAGTGTAGATAGTATTGCTGAACTATAGGAAAGACGGAAAAGGAACGCGTCGCGCCACGATGCCGATATACAACGATATTTGCACAGGTAGATACAGAACACAAGAGCGGTTAAACGCAACTTTCCCTCTGCCTGCACTGCACTATCTATCTATCTATCTGCATAAACCAGGCCAAACATTTAACCACTCCCAGCCGTTTTGCAAAACTAGTACGCGAGCGCACGCTTTAACACCCACTTAAATAAAGTAAGCGCATTACATTAAGCACTTCACTTTTATAATAACCTGCAATTCTCTTAAGTAAAAATAACACCTGCAGAAGATAAAGATACGTAAATGCTTGAAAGAAAATTATATGTACGAGTACAATTTACAGATGGTAAATGACATTCAAGTTTTAGTGTTAAAGCAGCAAAAATAACCGTAAAAGGATATACAATTTACTTTCCCAATTAAAGTATTTTACTGCTTTTAATCCTCAGTAGATTTAATGAGAAATTTTTATCATGCATTTTAAATATACACATACAAACTAGGAATAAGAACTGCGTAAAAAAAATAAAATATTACGAAATTTGGTCTACCAAACGTAGATGATAAATATGATAAACAAGTTTTCTTTTATCAAAAATCCAAGATATGCAAGCCAAAAATATATTTTTTAGCTATTAAATAGGACTTTTAAAAATTTGGAACCTACTATATTCCAGATATATATTTTTTCCGTATACGAATCCTTCCTTTTTAATTTTAAATGCACGAATAAAAACTATACGAACTGTTTGAAATTATTGTAACATAAAAATTGTACTATTTTTAAGGTGGATTTTCTATTTTTCAAGCACTCCAAATTTTTATCAAACGTAGATTTTTATCAGTAAAAAAAAATCATGAAATTATTCTTCTTTAACAATTTTACTTTTTAAATCGGCTACGAATGTAGACCAAATATTTTAAACCTGTTTGATCTGAAATTATAACTCTTTACCTCTTTGAGATCAATAAATAATAGAAAAGTCGTTAAAATCAAACCGTATTATCTAAATACCGATCGACTCATAAAACACATTCAATAGTGACAAAATGTCACCCACGTGGCGATTCCAAGGGAAGATTTGGAAAATTAAGTACGGGTTCGGAATCTCTGAAATAAATAATAAAATCTTCTTAGATGAAATAAATTTTGGTACATCACTTTAATTATACATAATCGGGCACAGAACAACTGACAACGAGAACATGAATGTCTAAATGACGGTCGAGAATATTTCAATAGTTCAATTACAATAAATTTGGGTAACAACCGAGTAACAACTGAGATTTCAGAAACCAACATTTTAACATAAAATAAAAATAATTTTTAAAATTGCTAGATATATCCTTTGTTGGTTTTCTCTATGAGAAAACGTGTTGTCTCGTTGTAATATCTGTTTGGATCAAGAGTATGTCAATACTTTTTTAAAACTTCAAGAAATGCCCTTTTTCGTGTAGAAATTAGGTATATTGAGGAATCAGATTTTTAAACTACAAAATGCTATTTGTAACATAATTTTATTCAGTAAATGCATTTCATCACGAAAAAAAGTTTATTTGTATTACTATTTCCTGGTATCGTATTTAATACCACTATAAGACCGCGTCATCTAGTCTGATAGCAGAAGAAAAAAGGTAACATAACATTTTCCCCGTACGCCCAATGAAAACATAGATTATTACAACCGAATCAGTTTGATTCATTATCAGTACTAGTGGCCGATTAAAATATTGCATACGTGCAAAAAAGATCACAGAGATAACTTTTAAGTTTAAAAATTCTAATCCAAGCATAACATTAAGAAACACTATTTTATGCGTAAGACATTATATCCACGGACAGCATTTTTAAATGCGTTATCCTTTAATCCAGCAATAGTTTTGTTACGAGATTTTTCTATGTTACCTTATACTCTCTTTTATTTATTTAGCCTCCGGAACCACCGTAAGGTATTACTTCAGAGAATGAATGAGGATGATATGTATGAATGTAAATGAAGTGACAACCTCAGGTCGAATATCGCTGAGATTTGTAGTTAATTGAAATACAAACACCAAAGAACACCGGTATCCACGATCTAGTATTCAAATCCATATAAAGGTAACTTTACAAGGATTTGAACATTAGAATTCTCGACTTCGAAACCAGCTGACCTGCGATGACAAGTTCACCACTACTACAACAACACGGTGGGTTTCGTTTCCTTATATTGACAGAATGTTATGTTACGGTCTGATTCTATGGGGTTAAAATCCTCAAGGGAATCCTAGATATGGACAAAAATAGTTTTTCCCCAATCTGTTTGAATATCTACACAACGAAATAGATAACAGGTAACAAACAGAAACTTACAAATTTCAGACAAAATTTTATTTAAAAGCTGTATCATAAAATATAATGAAGTAAATGGGAACGAAAACTGATAACATTACCGAATTTTTGGATAATCTTTCCATAAATACTACCCGTAGCTATTTTAGCCTACTATCTATGTTTATGACATACGTCAAACAGAAAAAGGAAAGCCCACATTCAAAAAATAAAAGTATACTCCAACAACCAAATGCAGATAAATTACGAATAAAATGGTCTCATCACGGCACTGTAAAATGTACTACGTAACACTAGCTGGAAAAACCAACTTCTCCCATTAGTACGCAATATATACATTATATATATAAATAATAAATATTTAAGGATGTATAAGTTTATTCATAACCTACAGTTTAAGAAGCACTTTAAAATTTCGGAAAGTTTACACTCTCTCCAGACAAACAGAATCATTATCTAAGCAAAATTATTATCCTGTATCTTTTAACAAAAAATTCTATTAACAGTATTTATATAACGATAACACAGTCAAAACGACGAAAAATAATAATAATACGAATTGAAATTTAACATAAAACAATAAAAAAATACCCCGACACACTTCAATCATTTTGCAAGCTTTTTTAACTGATAAAACTTACCGGTTGCATACAAAAGATTCCAGCTACGAGTGAAGAATACATTTTAAAGAATGATATTGTTTAAAATCAACAGTGAAGATGACTTTGCTCTTGTATAATGTTTTACAAATTACACAGCATATGGTGCAAATACGTGTCACATTGCATTATTAAACAGAAAGTAAGCGACATATGTTTTCTACAATATACCTTCCTTTATTAGTGTATTAAGCTTCATAATGGGATACAGCACGACGCATCGATAAAAGTCATCACGTGACGGCATCGAAACGTAGTAACTTCATTTGGTCACCGACTTAGTTTCGTTAAAAGTTCATCCATTGTAATACTACGTAGTCGACAAATATTCCCTCTTCAACTGAACTGATACGTTACATTTTTATACTATTTACACGCCATTAACTCAATGCACTTGCCCATCCCGTTTATAAATTTAAACAATGAATACACAGCTGTACAAATTACCGTTGAAAAAATTTTACCAGACCGCAAAACCTTAAATCTATTAATGAATCGTAGATTCATTTATAGATCACATCGGATCTGCCCGTTAAGTCATCTTCACCAAAAAATCTTTTAACTTTTTACTAAACTCTGCATATTTTAATTTATTCAAGCTTTGAAAATAATTGGACATACTAAGAATCCTGATATCTTTTCCAGAATATGGGGTCAATATAAGATAAAATATTTATCTTATAAATATATCTTTTATTTATCTTTTAAATATTTAACTAACTATAAATATTTTATTTTGATTTTCTTTCCGAACAACTGTCACTACTATATAACAAAATTAAAAAAAAAAAAAAAAAATAGTTTCGCAAGTCGAATAAGTTAGCCGTTAATATCCTGAATGATGTACAATAGAAGTAACGTAACATCTTTAGTAAACCCTTTAATCAAAAGGTACTATATAATTTACTAACATTAATGGATTCCTTAATATATTTCAAATATTTATCTCGTACATTGCTTACGCATTCCAACCTATTCTGCACTCCAGTATACTTTGCACATTTCTTCGCATGACTGCCTAGTAAAACCACATTCCTATTGTTCCCGTAAGGATATTAGACTTACAAAATTTAACAATCGTTTATGATAATTGAAACTACTTATTTCCCACATTATTTCCTTTTAAAAAATACTATACTAAAAATAAATTTCGAAAAAAAAAATATTTTCTTCGTCAAGGAAAAAATTAACATAGTAATTAAACAGCCTTCTAACGCATATTAATCAATTTAATAACTCGTTGCAAAAGATAATTATTAATAACTATAAATAAGAATGTATGCTTTCACAAAAAAAAAAAAATGAACAATTCCGTAAAAAGAAACAGTTTGCTGCTTTCTAACAGCATTAGATAATTTATTAAAAAGTAACTTATTGCACATCTAAGCGAAAAATAACAAATTATTTAAGTACACTTCTGAAGAACATAGTATAATAATCGTAAAAATAATAAGTAATAAAAATTAAACTTTTGTGTAAAAGTTCGAAGATAATTCGACCTCGAAGTCAAAACAGTTTTCAAATGAATATAAAACTTAAAAAATTGATGAAGCCATAAATTAAAAACACTTTAATTTTGAAAAAAAAACATTTGTTTCTATTTCTAATTTAAAAATCCGTTACTTATTTATCTTATATATAAATGCAAAAGTTTGTAGATCTCTCTCTCTTTTTCCTCTTTAGCCTCCGGTAAATACCGTTTAGATAATTCTTCAGAGGATGAATGAGGATGATATGTAGAGTGTAAATGAAGTGTAGTCTTGTACATTCTCAGTTCGACCATTCCTGAGATGTGTGGTTAATTGAACCTAACCACCAAAGAACACCGGTATCCACGATCTAGTATTCAAATCCGTGTAAAAACAACTGGCTTTACTAGGACTTGAACGCTGTAACTCTCGACTTCCAAATCAGCTGATTTTGGAAGACGCGTTAACCACTAGACCAACCCGGTGGGTTTAAAAAGTTTCTAGATCTGCTTGTTTGCAACATCACACGAAAACCAGCCGACCGATTGCTTTCAAATTTTCAGGATATATCCCAGGAAAGGTTTTAAGGCATAGATCGAGGCCTTAGCTCCCTTGGGGGTTAGGATATTAAAGATATTTATTAATGAAACAAAAATTAATCCTCTTATATTTTTATTTCTTATTCTTATATTTTTGTCACCATGGCAACAAAAATAAAATGAAGAAAATGACTAATTCTTTTTCCGTCTAGCGCTAAACAGTAGAAGGTAAAGTATCGTAATCGGTCCAAATTGGGCACATGCGGTTACAACCGGATCTTTACGTTTTGATACCTAAGAAACCCCAAAAAAAACCAAAAAAGCGGATGGAAATTTTCCAGATGTTCGTGCGCACGTGTGTGTGTGTGTGTGTGTGTGTGTGTGATGTCGCACTCTAACTCACCTTAGATCTCTAGAACTACTGGACCAATTTTGAACAAAATTAGTCAGATTACTTCTGTATATAGGCCATTGATACCATTAAATTTTCAACTTAAAAGGTCAAAGAGGTGAGACTGTAGAGCAAGGTCACCCTCCATATCTGAATTTCGTCTAATTAAGGTCTTATTTTTCTTAGGCACATTTGTTAACAATTAAAAAATTATAATATTTACAAAACAAAAATGTAAAATCGTATCCTCCCAAAAAAATTCTCTATAAATAAACCAGTGACTAAGTGGGTATACTGCGTCATTAGTACCCCATCTCACCACAAGGAGCGCTAGTGTAGCATTGAAAGTACAGCTGCTGTAGTCTTCTGCTATGTTGTGACGTCACAGATGAGCGGTAAAATTAAATAAATGAACAATATTTAAAGTTTAAAAAGTATTTAAAGTAGCTGTTGGTACCGCCACACTCGCGCGAATGAAATACGTATGCGTGCGCGCTTTGGTTAAAATTATTTAATTAAATAAAAATATTTAAATATTCTCACAACCATGAAGATAAAAAACCGCGTCGGGGAGTCCTGGCTAGACGGTCGGACGAGCGAAGCGAGTCCTGAACGGCTATTTTATTACAAAAATAAAATGTATTATTAATTGCAAGTTACTTAAAAGATTTCACATATATTTTTCCACCATAAATTTAATTTTTCGCCGACCGGTAACAAACATTCATTTCATTATTATTAATTCGAATTTTAAGGTTATAATTGTTAACAATAGATTGTAAACTCAATTACAATTAAGTAACTGGTTTTTAATTTCAGGCCGTCCAAAATCTAAAACAGTACCGTAAATTGAACCCATACGCTAAAAAATTAATAAAATGACCATACAAACCTAAAATAATCATATAAAGCAAACGAAACTGAAGAAAGAAGAGAACACAGACGTAATTATTAGTGAAAAGATCAATTGAAACAAACAATATTTCAACAACGGATAAACTCTCTGAATGGATACAGGTTGTTATATTTAACAGTTTATAAACAAGATACGTTCTTGTTATCTGACGAGTGTGGCCAATATTTTAAGTATGCCAGAAAATACTTCCAAGATGAGAAGAAATTAAATTAGATAACGAACCAACGCTACCATTTCACATTTGTAATCAATGTTGTGCATTTTCAGAAATATCAGTCTAAAGTCAATTTAAGTTTCGCTTAGATCTACTGAAAACAACCCCTACACTCTTTAATTAGTGGACTGTGTCCTTGGCCTTATATGCAATTATTATAAAAATAATATTAAATTGTTTATTTATAAAATGGCTATTTTTATTTTTTTTTTTATCTTAGCTGACATCTGATTCTACCTGAAACAGACAGTACATACAAAATTCGGCCAAAGAGATAACGTCGAATTAACCCAGTTTTGAACCTGAACGGTTTGTTTTCACAATTTCAAACATAATTAAAATTAATTTTTAATTCGGCGGTATTATCGCTACCGAAGAAATACCCGTCTGATAAAACACTCGATAACATTTTACGAGTGATTCTCTAAACCAGAGTTTCTCAACCTGGTGATCGCGGTGAATTATAAGGGGGGTGGGGTCGCGAAATTAGTCTACAACTTTATACAAAATGATAGTGTCTACTTTCTCATAAAATGATAATGAAATCATTTTATGAGAAAAAAAATTATTATTAAAGCTTTTACTTACATTTATAAGCACACATGTAAAGAAAATAAATTAATGAGATGGCCGAGTTTGTTTTACATTTAGAAGTTTCTCCATACGTGGATCTACGTTAGAAACACACAAAAGCAAATTGTTTTCTAGTGATAAAAGACGATTCCTACGTTTTGGATTTTAGCGCAATCACAGACGATAAACCTTTTTCACAGAGGTAAGACATGGCGAAATATTAAAAAGTATTACAATATTTTTTTAAAATATTTTCAATTCTTCTAACTAAATTTCCATATTCACGTCGACGAGCAAGCCAAAACGTATCTAAATCTTCAGATGTGAATTGTAGTTCTACCGTTTTATCGGCAGATAATTCGAGGAACTGGTTGTGAATCTCAACCGGTAACTTAGCTGCAAAACGTTTTCACTAAATGGATTCAGTACCGATCTCTTCGAGAAATAATTTTTAACTTCCGGGATATACTCCACCAACTGAATTTTTTTGTGTTCAACCATGACGCTCTCTCACAGCGAATTTTAAGCAAGCAGACCAAAAATTACAAAGAGCACGTACACCTAGTTGGAACCTGTAAATTGTTCATGTTTGTACACTTCATACAAGCGTGTTCATACACGGCGCTACCAACGCAGCTAATTAATTTTAACTAGGTTTCATTGGGTTGTGGTTAGGGGGTTACGAAAAAATCATATTCCTTTTCTTTTTTGGAGGGGTCGTGGAGCTAAAAAAGTTGAGACTCATTGCTCTAAATTTATAATCACGGCTTCTGTTCATAATGTTCTTCTTTAGCGCCGCCATTAACAAGCCCGCTCCATTATTATAACAGCAAAAGAAACTTAACATTCATCAATATAACTTTTTCTATACACGAAGTTAATCATTGAAAAAAATATAGAAAATAGATTTAAAAAATAATAATTTATTAAAATGTTTTTTTTCTAAACAATTCACGGAAAAACCATAAATAATTTTTTCCTTAGAGAAAAAATTGATTCTTGTTCGCTAATTCTTCAAACAGCCAGATTATCGGAAATCATAAGTAGCCTTGTGTCGCGTATAATAACTTATTATCGTCAATTATTTGCGATATAGTATCACTAAAACGACAATCACCAATTATCAGACATCATTAATAATTAAATCGCTGTTCGTTAATCGGTCGCTGTTTATTGCGCCAGCGGCCGTAATAGATCGAGATAACTAATATCTAACACTGTTAATAAAAGATTTTGTAAATAAAATGAAAAGAAAATACAGAGATATTTGTAGATAAATCACGATTTCGTATCTATCAATTAAAAGAAAGTAATAAAAGTTATAATATGAATCGGCACTAATTTTTTAAGTGTATAATTTGACATACTTTACTAACTAATTAATTACCGTCATAAAATCGAATGTACTCCAAAGATAAGTTCTATAAATATAGAAGAATATAAAAAAACAAAAGTAAGTTCCTTTATCAGATATATAAGAATAGCCATTTTATAAATTAATTATTTATATTGCTTATACGTTAATAATATATATAAGACTCAAGGACACAGTCCATTAATAACAGAGTGTAGGGATCGTTTTCATCAGATTCAAAAGAAGGTGGATGGACTTTTAGACTAATTCTTGAATACTTTGTTCTGACTAAGTAAAGACACTTGTGATATTAGTAAGACTTGTTTGTCTGAAGGAAGAAATAACAAAAGATACCCAACGATTTTTATTTTCAATGGATGTTGTGTAAAAGGAAAATGAGTTCACCGGTTGAAAAAAGTAATCCTATTTATTTAACGAGCCAAAATTATATTTACCAATCATAATAATTTGGTTTACAATATAACACGGTTTATCAGCTTAACCTGTGTAATGACTCACCACATATGTGGTAAACTGAAGACGAATGAGCTTAATCCGCAAATAAAAGACTGACAATTTATCAAAAAATTAATTTATTCAAAAAACAATTTTAACCGAGCGTCATAGAATCCGCATATAAACTATTTTAAATAAATACTCATATATTTATCATATGCGAATAATTCATGTAAATGAAGTAATTATAAAACTAGAACTGAAATTTTTAATCAAGTAAAAGTCCTCTGTTCTAAATAAATGAAGTCTATTTTAATGCGAAAATAGTAGTTGCTGAAATAAATTTTAAGTAAAGGCTAAACCAACAAATATTGCCTGGGGGGAATGATTGTGATTAAAATAAGCCGGCTTTATATTCAAGCACACAATATTCGCATTCACTCACAACCTTCGATTATTCGATGAAGTTAAAATACACTCATTACTTATGCAGGAATTTTAATTTAATTTTTAGATGTTGTACGGTAAAGAATACTGAATACTGTTCATAACAGCAAAACGACATTACTTTCAGTTTTTTTAAACGAACAGAATAATATTTTTTTTTTAATTTTTATTAAAAGAAACTATCATATAAAACTTATCAAGAGCTTTTTTTTTATTAAGAGTATTTTTTTTAATTGATTAGTAGAATATAATCATAAGAATCAATTTAAAAACTGTTTTTGAACAGAATAATTACTATTTTTTAAATGAAATTAACTACTAGTAAAAAAAATCTCGCTATGCTTATTACATTGTCGTGTAGTAAAACTGAGGCAATAATAACAAAACTTCCAAGGATGTCTTACAAATAATTTTAAAGAATTACGCATAATCTATTACACAAATTTTTACTCTTAAATAAAACAATCTTTGTAAATAATCAGAGACTAACTTGAATTTTTTTTAATGGTAACATTCATTAAAAAACTGCAACAAAAAGCGCGAATGAAGGTAGCGGAAAAAATAAAAACTAACTACTTAAAAATTCTTAAAAAATGTTTTTTATATATATATATATATATATATATATATATATATATATATATATATATATATATATATATAAATTATATTGTACAGTTATTAATTAATTTATATATGTACTAGCTGACCCGGCAATGCTTTGCCATTGCTAGATTTGGGTGTATATATAGATTATGGTATAAATGAACAGAAATGAAAGTTTGATAGAACATTAAAAAACTGAACATTACGGAACTTCACAAAATTTAACCTTTCCCTCTTTTTCCCTTCTTCTCTTTTCCCCCTTTTCCCTTTTTCCATTTTTCGCAAAAATATTTCTTTGCACGTAACTAATATATATGCTGAATATGAGCCAAATCGAACAATAAATTCCATTTTTCCAAATAACTCAACCCCAGCGCAATCTAGCGGGTCCATTCTTTCAGAAGGTATTTCTTTCCATGTAAGTAACAAATATTCTGAATATGAGGCAAATCGGACCACAAATACATTTTTTCAAAATACCTCGACCCGAGCGCCACCTAGCGGGTCCAAACTAATTCAGAAACCTTCTGGTGTGCGCACAACTCCTCACCAAAGTTTCATTGCAATCAGATGAATGGTACAGGAATACATACAGGACAAACAAACAAACATTCATTTATAAAAGATAATACATACAACAATGAGGGGTTTATCGTCCCCCATCTAGCGCGTCCCCAGACGGCGGATAGGGGAATGCCCAGCAGGTATGCAGGATAGGTAGGAAATTGAAATACCACCCGCGGACCAAAACGGCGCCTCAAATCCACTTCGCGTCTGATTTAAGTGCTTAACATTTGTTCACCAGAAATGCGGCTAAAAATTTCTCCTTGAGATGTGTATTCTTAGGGGACTTGTTTCTCTAACTTGGTGATTCTCACTCAATTTTTTTAGCTCAACGACCCCCAAAAAGTAAAAATAATATATAATGAATATTTTGGGGACCCCCCAACCCGACCTCATGAAACCTAATTAAAACTATTTAGTTTCGTTGATAGCGACGGTAATAAACACACACATATAAAGTGTACAAACATGAGCAATTTACAAGTTCTAATCTGATGTATACGTGCTCCTTGCAATTTGGTCTGCTTGTATAATATTTGCTGTGAGGGCGTAGTGTTCTCAGCAGTAAAAATGAGGCATAAGAGATTTCAGAACGTCAGTTTAGTTTCGAATGCGAAGCGTGCGTCTGGTGTCTTTATTAAAGTTTTTAAAGCGTAGTTTCATTGAAAATAATTTAGGTTTCGGTTTTTTAGTTAGCGGTCAAACGGTGTAACTTTTTTTTCAATTAAATTCTTACGCAAAATGGATAAATTTGAGAAGAAACGAAGTGAGCCGTCTACATCCAGTAAATTGATTGGTAAAAAGACAAGACTTACAAGGACAGTTATTTAAATTATGGTTTTACCTCATCGATGGAAAGCTGCAGTGCGTTGTTTGCTTTCAAGTCCACTCCGATGAAAGCATAAAGCCATCAAAATTAATTCGACACTTGGAAACTAAACATCCGGATCTTAAAACAAACCGTTGGAATTTTTCTAAAGATGATCTGATAAAAGTACACTTGAAGCATCTTATGTCGTAGCATAAAGAGTAGTTCAAATATCCAAACCCCCCCCCATACAATCGCAGAAACCTCAATTTTTCTGCAGCAGTTGATATGATCAGTGTTTTTTTAATAGGCGTGGAAGAAGCAAAAAAAATTGTCACAGTATCAAGGCGAATCGATGACATGACTGCCGATGTTTGCGATCAGATAATTCAGCAAGTGATTCAAGTGAATTTTCAATCTGATGAATCAACAGATGTGGCAAACATTTCCCAGTTCTTATGTTTTGCGAGATATGAATGCGATAGGGACAGATCAATCAAAGAAAATATGTTGTTTTGCAAATAAATACCTGGTAATGCAAGAGAACAAGGTCTACTTGATGTTTTTAATGAAGCTACTAAAAGTACATCATAGTTCGGAAAAAATGTGTTGCAGTATGAAATTATGGTGCAAAGGCGATAGATAGTAGTAAAGAATAGTGGATTCTGAAAAAAATTAAAAGATCAAATTACAAGGGCGGAATGCACGCACTGCTTCGTTCACAAACATGCTCTTGCCATAAAAAATATGCCTGAAAATCTCGAAAAAAATGTTTCATAATAATGGTTAATTTTATTAAAAGCTAACCCTTACGGAATACGCTGTTCGCTAAACTATGCGATGAGATGGATGAAAAGAAAAATTGTTTTCTTCTCTGCCGCGGGCTATCGCGGGGTTCAAGTGTTAACAAGGTTATTGGAATTGCGAGATAATAATACTTTTCCAAGATAAAAAAAATCCATTCTCAATAGTTTTACAGAATAATACGTATATGTTGTTGCTGGTTTACTTAGCTGATGTATTTACGCATTTAAAAGTCTTGAATGTGAATTTACAGGGACGTGATAAAAACATTTTCTTAATGACAAATTTCATGCTTTCATTAAGAAGCTTGATATCTGGATTATTCGCCTTCAAAGCAAAATTCTGATATGTTTCCACTCGCTTCCATTTATACTGAGAAAATCTAGATGAAGAAGATACTATTATTCACCACAGCTTGGATAGCATGAAGATGAATTTGCGCGAGCTAAAAATTCAGAAAGATAAAACTTTCCAAAATAATTTAACGCTACAATTTCAGAGCTCTCAATAGGAAATTGCTTTTTCTCATGGTTTAATCTATCGGTCATGAGCTATATATCCACTAAATCCAGACTTTTTTTGAACAAAAAGACGAATCCATTCTAAGGAGGATAGAGGAGAGATGGCTTATTAATGATATAATCTCACATAAAGTCTCCGTCTCACATAAATCACAAATTGGGCTATACCGTTGAGAATATCAAAAGTTCTAGCGCTTATGGTGTATAGTCTAATTGCAGAATGAATTTTCATTCACAATCCATAGGACCTGGTAAAATTCTCTCCATTGAGAAGTTTTTTAAGCAACAATTTAGGCTTACTGGCCTTCTGGTTACTGGCTTACTGGTATTTCATTCACCGCCAAACTTAAGAGTTTGTTGGTAGAGGCCCAGAGCCTGTTCATAGGACGCTATTTATTTAATTTATTGCTCTACAGCTGAAGTTAAACTTAAATGCTTCATGTTGACAGGTAAGATAGTTCTCTTACTTAAGAAAAAAATAACCGAAATAACCCTCTCATTAAACGGTATACAGGTTGGGGAAAGCGTCCATAAATCACAATTTAATCGTTGATATAATCGGTTTGCCAATAATGTCTCTACGCCACTTTAATTTTAACGATGCCATCCTACATCCACAAAATATTTACATTTTTTTTACGTACGAATGATTCACTTTTGCGGTATATTAGTGGCGACTTCAAATCGGTATGTAAATTACGATTATTGAATGTAATAAGTAAATCATGGGAAATCCCACACAATATTCAGTACTTAGAATGCAATTTTTTAATTAACAGGAATGGACAAATGTCTGTAAACTTTACTGAACAAACACTGAAGTGAAAATATCCATCATTATCTTAAAAAAACATTTCTGGAATAAATAAATAATCAAAACACTTTTTATAGAATTCATAGACCAACTAAAATACAATTTCTGTAAGAATATTTCCTTTTATGTACTACGTAAAAAAAAATAATAATAAAAATTTTCATAAATAACTGCACCGAAACAATTACAGCAATTATACGATAACAATATTTTTGACATTAAATAAGAAAATAAAAACGTAATAAAATGAAAAAGTAAGACCGCTGTTGTACAACTTTGCAAAATATATTCATGAATACCAAGAATTTTTCGTACAATAAACTTGAAGCTGTATACGTAACTATTACAAAACGTCAATACGAATTCAACAAGTTAAGTAATCACGTACAACAGCGGAAGATGACAACGACAACACGAATAAAGACTAGCAAACATCTTTACAAAAGGAAAAAGAGGATTGAACTGCTAGGATCTGTGACAAGATTTATGAATAACATTTATGTAAAAAAAAAATACCAGCTACTGAAATAAGTATGAAATAGTATTACAATTATAATATACTGTAGGCTTCAAAAAAAAAGAAGAAAATAAAAACCGTGAAAAGCAAAACTGTTTTTAACTAAAACAAGTATGTATTTGTTTTAGAAGATACGATTTATAGTTGAATCATAAACTTTTAAGATTAATGAACTATATGTAATTTTATTACTTGCAGTTGAATAATTTCCTAAAACACGTTGAAGCATGAAAACAGAAATAAAAAGCAATTGCAGCGAATGAGAATTGCAAAACCTGAACCCAGAACCTTCCGAATCACATTAAATCGTAACATCATAAACACACGAAAACTACAATATTCAACAAAAACTATCCAATTAATACTTATCTTGATGAGAGTAAACGACTTATTTCATGGTAAACTGTAATCAAGGGGATGATATGAGTAAACACCAAAATCGATTGATTTTAGGTCCAATATGAATAAATAAGAACATTCATTACATTCAAATGAAATATGATTTATATAATCATTAACTTATTACTAAGTTTAGTAATTTTTTAGCCGGAATAGAAAATGAAAAAATAGATGTGGACACCACATGACTTCCTTGTACGACTATTAAATTACATATATACATTTTTAAAAGTATATAAAATGTTATTTCACTAATAACTTCTGATTTTTTCATATTTTTATTATTTATCGTAAACATTTTTTTTTAAATGACAGATTAATAATTATTAATAAATCAATATATTTAAATTAAATAAAAATTTAAAAAAAGAAAATAAAAAGGAAGAAAATTTTGCAAACAAAAAAATAAACAGAAAAAAAGTTGCAAACAAAGAAATAATAAAAAGAATAAGAGAAGATGATAAATATAAAGAGGAAGAAAACGTTAAGACCAAGGAAAGATTAAGATAGGATGGTGAATATAAAGAGAGAAAATTTGAAAACTAGAGAACGTGTACCCAAATTAAGATAGGAAGAATTATATCAAACTAAAGAGCGATTAAATGATTGGCAACAAAAAACAAATAAATGAAATGATGATCAACTCCGACTTAGGGAGAATATCGTCGACAATATCAGAGGAGTAATAAACTAAAAGATAAGAAATTTTTCAATTTTACTTGATCGGGCAAGTATGCCTAAGTGTGTATGTGATCTAGTGGAGGGTCTATTTTTCACTCTGTAGTTAACTTTAATGTAGAAAATATTAAACACTAATTCCAGAATAATTAAATAAAATTAAACAGAAATTGAACTAGAAAATCCAAAAATAATATGATTCTAAACTGTAATATTAAATAATCAGATGTTTCACCAAATCTATTACAAATGCACATACGTAATAATGCCTATTAAATTAAATATACACATTTTTAAAAGTACATAAAATTTTATTTCACTAATAACTTCTGATTTTTTTTCATTTTTTTTTGTTGTTATTATTGAATAATTATTTATTGTAAATTTTTTTCCGATATTAATAATTATTAATAAATCAATATATTTAAATTAAAAAAAGTTAAAAAAAAGAAAAGGAGTTGAAGTCTGATTCGAATCGATGTTCCTTTCCTTGTAAGACCCAAATATTTAATTAATTAAAATTTTATTTGGCTATAACTCTGGAATCAATGATAATAAAATAGCATCACTTATTATGATGATATATCGTTGAAAAGCCAACATTTTTTGGATTTTGGGCTTTTTGTGGACATTTTTGTTTGGTTCAGTCGATTGCAATCAAAAGGGGAGGTGCACAACTAGATGTTACAACAGTCCTAAATCCAAATATCAACATACTACGGCGGCTAATCGTTTTTGAGTTATGCGAGGTACATACGTACATACTTAATACATACATACACACACATGTACGTAAGTACAGATGTATGTATGAATCCATTTTTATGTATGAAACATCATACATGCAAATATATGAAATATCCATTTTGACCATCCCTGAATCTATTTTGACTAGTGTCAGTCAAAATAAATTCAGGGATGGTGAAAATGGATATTTCCGTAGAAATCTGAAAACCGAAATTTTTCGCGATCACAATACTTCCTACAAGGAAGTAAAACTCTAGAAAACTCCCACTGATCTAACCTGACACAAAAACCGTATTTAAAACTATATTTGCAATACTAACACATTCTAAATCTCTTTAATTTAAAATACAATAATGTGAAATTTATCACACAAGTTTTATTTTATTGACAACATTTACACTGAAATATATTTTTTTTAGAAATAACAATGAAAAACTTCTTAATTTTACGAGTTTTATGCACTATTTTCCCAGTTAGTATTTGCTATCGAAATATTATATACTGCACTGTAAAGAATTATTTTCGAAGTAGGGAATCGAAGTTTTTTTAACACTTAAAACAAAAAAAAAGGAAAAAAAAAATTTTAATTAAAAATATACACCTTTATAGTTCTTTATAAAGTTGAAATTATTTATAAACTATTTTCGGAGTAAATAAAAAATATTTTCACGGTCTATTATACATTTTACACGTTGATCGTAACAAACGTAAAAAATTGGTAAACGGCAAGGTATCACAGCAATATAAGATTTATCAGAAAATTAATCAACAGAACGTAGAGTTCTTTAATTTTATGATCCAAAGCAAACAGGTACGAAGCAATCAGGGGAAAAATGGAAAAGCCGTAGCGAATATTATTTTTATTAAGTAAATGTTTTTCTTAAACGTGTGAGCATCATTTATAATTAAATCTCCTATTTCCTACATAAAATGGTATATTTATTTGTTGTTTTAGTCCGTTCAAGTGTTTTTTTAGGCTTAGAGGTAGTTAATTGAAGCATTTGAAGTAGATGCGGCACTAGACATTGTTATTTTTTCTTCGAGTATCGATTGACACACAGTTCTTGTCGTGAAAAGAATGGAATTTCATGTGGAGAGCTAAATACAGACTCTTTTCTATAGGTGACATGCCGATAACCGTAAACTACTTTACTTCTCGCTTCCAGTATCAAGAAATGATATACTTTTTAACGAGTTGCATTTCATAACAGATTGTCCACATCACATTGGTTATGAAGCTAACATGCGTACATACGGGTGGCAAACACACAGGAAATGATCCAACATTTGGTTTTGTTAAAAAATATTTATTTTAATCGCAATACAGAAAAGGAAAATACAATGTGTTTACAATATACCTGGAGATTATGTTCTGCTTATCAAATGTTCAACATGACCACAATCACGTCTAGCAACTTCTTCAACACGAACTCCTATGTTGTTACTAATTGGACGACAAATATACTCGGTTCTATCGTTGCACGCCTCAATGATCAGCATTCGCAGTTCCATCACTGTTCGAGGATGTTTAGGAAAATTTTACTCTTCTAGAAATCCTCAAAGAAAATAATCACACGGATTCAAATAGGACTGTTCGGCGGCCAGTTCTATTTAGATTAGAAAATCGGTTTGAAATGACATTTGCGTTAAAAGTTTCATGCAGAAAGTCTAAAACAACATTAGCTGTGTGCGATCGTAGCTGGTCCCTTGTGCGTCTCAGAGTATCCTTGTGGTATACCTTATTATCAGTGTCTTTTGGCTGTCGGTCGTGTGTGGACCTTCCGACAGTATCGAGGTTAGCTGATCCTAAGTCTGTATTCAATAACAGCGCATTTTAATTTAGACTCGACATCTGTAGCTTGGCTGCGGTGTGATTGGCGTGGATTTATACGACGCGTACTCGCCTCAACGCGGCGAAAGGGTGGCAAGGAATGCTGGTCGTTAGTCCCCGTGACAGAAAAAAGGCTCTGCCTTTTAGTCCTTCTGCGCTCTTGTCAGAGCGAGGGCCGTAATCAGTGGTTCATTGTTGTACTTCTAGTGCATCAATCAATCGTTCCAGCAGCGGCGAAGAGGTACGTAGCGTGACAGGAGAACGTAAGGGTCTCCAGCTGCCCGTACTCGCTGCGGACAGTCGTCACATCGTGGGCTTGCCCAAACCAGTTGATAGGGAGACAGCGAGAATTTCGTCAGTCTTTCAGTACGTTAGGGAATCTTCGGCCATGTCGGAGTTTCAAGAAGTAAAGAAGTCCAGGCGGAAGAGGAAGCAAGCGCCGGTACCGTCGACTAGCTCCTCAGAGGACGAGGTAAGCGAAGCGATGGATACAGTGGCACCCACCCAGGTGCGGTCCTCCCCTGTAGTAGAGGCATTAAAATATTCAAAGGGCAGACCTGGTAGTTCTGCCCTGCTGTTGAAGGTAGTCCAGGAGGACCTGGACTATTTGGTAGATTTTCTTTCGCTTCCCGGCGGGGTCAGCTCGGGTGCGAGGAAAACAATTCTCCCCCGGCTAGGTATGCTGAAGGAAGCTTTTACGGCGGTAAGCGAGGGTTTCGAGGCCTTGGCCTCCAAGCCCCAAGAGGTCAAGGCTCCCAAGGTGGTTGTTCAGGCCCCAGTGCAGCCCAGGCGCTTCGCTGAGGTCCTGAAGACCAAGCGAGAGGCCAGCAAAGCGGTGAAAAAGCCGGAGGTAATTTGTGTTAATAAGGCGGAGGGCTCCAAGACCACGAGTCAGGAATTGAAGCGCGATTTCCGGGAAGCCCTTCGTGGCGACCGGAATCGGCTTAGGATTCGAGATATACGGGAGACCAGCAAGGGTTTAGTCGTCATTGCGGATAACAAGGAGACGGTCCAAGTCATCAAGGGGTGCAGAAGCTTGAGGTTAAGGTGGACCCCAAGCGGTTGAGAAAGCCCCGAGTCATATATGACATCGATCGGGGTCTCTCTGATGAGAAAATTCTGTCTCTCATTCGGGAGCAGAATACTGATTTGGATGCGTCCACGTTCAAAGAGCAGTGTAGGTTAGCCTTTAAGACTGGAAAGCGTGATGCCCCTCGGTATCACGGAGTTTTTGAATTGGGTGCTGGTCTCCACCAGTAGTTTTTGTCCGAGGGTAGAGTCTTCGTTGATTTTGCCTCTTGCCGCGTCAAGGAGCAGAGGCGCTTGACGTGCAGAGGTGCTTCAAATGTTGTGGGTTCGGCCATAGGGCCAAGTTCTGTAAATATGCGTCGGTCTGCGCGCATTGTGGTGAGGAGGGCCACAAGCGTGACGATTGTCCGCAAAAGAAGGAGACTCCGGTCTGCGTTAACTGCAAGCGGTTACGCAGAAACCATAGGCACTCCATCAATAGTAGGAAGTGTGGTAGTTATTTAAGAGCGGTTGAGGTCTACTTCAACTCGCTCGATGGTTAGGTTCGGTCAACTCAATGCCCAGGGTGCCTATGCGGTCCAAGTGGAGTTAGGTAACGTCGTTGAAAAGCGGAGCCTCAATGTTTTACTTCTCTAACACCCGTATGTTGTCAAGGGTGACCTGCCAGGTTTTTCAGGCTGGAATAAGTTCCATGTAGGTGATAGTAAATCCACCGTTCTGTGCAAGAAGTCTATTGATAGTGTCTTTATACGGCAAGCCTCTGACACGCATCATGTCGTTGTTAAGCTTGCTGTGGATGGTTTCAACCTAGTTGTGGTTAGTTCGTACTTTCAGTACAGAGATCCCACTGAATTACATTTGGAAAGATGGGATAGAATTATTAGGCTGGTAGCGGGTCGTCCTATTCTTATAGGAGTCGATGCGAATGCCAAATCGCTTCTTTGGCACAGTAGGATCTAGAAGGTTTCATCGCGCATTACCGTTTTGAGGTGTTCAATGTCGCCGGCGAGTCGGCAACCTTCGCCGGCGCGGTGGGATTGCGGAGGACCTTCCTTGGTACCAACATTGATGTTACCATAGGCAAGGATATTCCGGGTAGGATTCAGAACTGATCTGTAGTCGATGATTGCGAAAGCGACCATAGGTGGGCTGCGCGATGTCTTTAGGGCGGACGCCCCTGTTCAGCAGGGGCGCTTCTTGCACAGGCGGGCGGATTGGCCCAAGTTTTCCAACATTCTTGCGGCCAGGATGCGGGTGTTCACTCGTACCCTGGACGAGGTCCCTCTAGATAACCTGGCAGAGAATATCTCTTCTGCGGTGGTTGAAGCCGCAGAACTCTCAATCCCTCGTAGTACGGGTCGAGAGAGAGTAGCTGGTTGGTGGTCTCGGGACTTGACTGCGATAAAGCAGGCCGTGGGCCGACTCAGGAGAGCCGCACAGCGTGCGCGTGATCCTGACCGGCGCGAGGCCTTGTTTGCGGAGTATCGTCAGAAAAGGAACGAGTATTTTCATAGAATTAGGACTTCTAAGCGGGATTCCTGGCGCTCTTTTGTTCAGGAGCACGGGAACAAAGACCCTTGGGGTGTTGTTTATCGTGTACTTGGTCACAAACGTAAAAAGGACAGTCTTCTGTCGGCTCTCTCGACCCAGGACGGCGTTGTAGTTGAGAAAGATCGTGTTTTATCTCTTCTGATGGACGATCTGCTCCCCGATGATACCGAGGTTGGTGAGACCTCGTATCACCGGAGAGTTCGAGCGGCGGTAGTGAATTTCACACGGACTCTGTGTCTTTGGAGATTACTGAGGCAGAAGTCCGCCAAGTAATCTGTAGCCTGGCTAGGAACAAAGCCCCCGGATATGATGGTATCACGGTGGAGCTCCTTGTTCGTACCTTGCCTGTAATTCTTGGCCCGTTGACTAGGGTGTTCAATAGGTGTTTATTTGCCGGGTATTTCCCGGCTTGTTGGAAGCGTGGAATTTTGAAACTGTTGTTCAAAGGTGGCGACAAGGACCCCAACGTTAGTTCTTCTTACCGTCCTCTGACGCTCTTACCAGTTGCTGGAAAACTTTTCGAGAAAGTACTTTACCTCCGCATTAATAGTAGGCTCACTTCGAATCACATGCTGATGGACGACCAGTATGGCTTTAGACCCGGTAAGAGTACAGAGGATGCGATTCTTAGAGTCCTGGATCTGGCTTCAGGCAGTGAGTGCAAGTATGTACTCGGTGTCTTCTTGGACATATCCGGGGCATTTAATAACTTGTGGTGGCCCTCTGCCTTGTTTCAATTGCAGAAGCGGGGTTGCACGCAGAATGAAATTAGGACTCTTTCGAGTTATTTCAGCGAAAGAACTGTTGTCCTTCGTGATGGCAGTTCGCAAGTAGGAAAGACCCTGTCAAAAGGATGTCCACAGGGCAGTGTATTAGGTCCACTCGTCTGGACCATCGAGTTTGACTCTCTCATGCGGCTGCGCTTGCCCGGTGGCTGTCGCGTCGTGGCTTATGCCGAATATGGGCTGCTGCTGGTTGAGGGTGGTTCACGTGCTGAGATCGAGCTCAGAGCGGCACAGGCATGTAGGGTTTTGAGGTTGTGGAGTCTTCAGCATAAGATGGTTTTCAGTGCGGAGAAAACCCCTATGATGTTTTTGAAGGGCCGTTTAGCTGCAACTCGCCATCCGCGGGTTGTGATGGACGGTCGTTCAATTAGGTATGTCACCCTTCAGAAGTATCTAGGTGTTATCCTTGATGAGAAGCTTCTCTTCAAGGAGCACCTTCAGTATGTGGCGAAGAAGGCAGTTGATGCTTTCTTCGGCGTCCGTAGAGTGGTCCATCCCGATTGGGGGTTGAATTTCCGTACCATGCGGATTCTTTATAAAGGCGTTTGTGAGGCCATTATGTTGTACGCTGCGCCCGTCTGGGCTCATCGTTTGCGGTACCAATGTTATAGGGACATTCTATTACGAGCCCAGCGTCTTCTTTTGTTAGCGGTTGTCGGTGGTTACAGGACTGTCTCGCGAGAGGCAGTAACTGTGATCGCGGGCATCAAGCCTGTGGATATTTCGGCTACGGAAAGTAGCGAGCGATATGTTGCAAAGAAGAGAGACCTTCTTACTGCTGGGCGTATGCGTGAGATCGAAGACCAAGGTTTCGACTCTTGGCAAGATAGGTGGAATACTTCTTTGACAGGTCGTTATACGCATGGTATATTTCCCAATGTTACGAGAATTGCGAGCGGTTAGCTGGGTATCCCCCACCCAATCGGCATACCACTCAGTTCCTCTCTGGACATGGTGCCTTTAGGGATAAATTGGCAAAGTTTAGGTTGGTTGATTCCGGCTTCTGCCCGGACTGTAGGGTCGATGACACCGTGGACCATGTCCTTCACATATGTTCCCGGAACGAAGCTGAGTATACCAGAGTTGTTAGGGAACTCGAGAGAGTAAACTCTATTTTGGATCTACGAATCAACTGGAGGACTCGTAGAGAGTGGACAATAGTTGCTGGCTTCCTTCGTTTCCTCGCCCTGAGCAGGGCTGCCGAAGGGATTTAGTAGGTGATAGGAACCTGGGTGGCTAGGGACCGCCTGGGCAGTTGACTGGCCGAAGGTAGGCGCTTAAGGCAGCGTGCCTCGGTTAGATGTATTGGTGGGATGTATTTAATCACGCTGTCGGCGGAGTTGCGGCCGTTGTCGGCAGGCGGGGTTATCCTTGCCCGGTGGGTGCGGTCGCGCTCCGACGGGGGCACTTATGAGCTAATGACACTGTTGGCGGGGCTTCTCTGGGTACTGCTTTGGTGGTATGCAGGGGAGTCTTAGCGGCGGTCTGCGAAAGATGGTGAATGTCACGCGGGACTCCGTGATGGCGCTGTGCGGGAGTAGGCGTTAATTCTCCTCTCCCGGGCGGACCGGAGCGGAGTCAGATAGAAACTCTAAGTATTAAGCGGGGTTCTTAAGGGAACTAGGTCTAAATTTCTAAAAAAAATAATATATATATATATATATATATATATATATATATATATATATATTAATATTAATAAAACTGCATCCCAAAACTTCAATTCAACATAAAATTTATTTATTTTTAATTCATGGGTCAAATAATTCGGGCCGCATTTGCAAAGTTGTACATTTGACAGTCACCGTAAATTTAAATCAAAACATTTCTAGAGATATATTTAGGAGACGTTTTTCTTATTTTTAGATTGTTCCCGAAGTATTGTACTTTCCTCATGAAAAATTCAGTTTGTAGATGCGAGTTCGCTTAGTAGGTATACTAAACATCTGTTACAAAAAAACACATTCAAAATAATCTGCATTATATCTACAGAGAGAAAAAATATAACGCGACTATTACTGCAAAACTTAATTTGTGAAATAAGAATGTTTACGTCGTTGAATTCGTATTTAGAACTCTATCCACAGAACGTTAACGACAAACCCACAAGCTACGTCATTCATTATAAAGCTTAATCAACGTCCAAGGTCGTAAAAAAGATACCACAAATAGCAGGAAAAAAATTCATTTACATACAAATAAAAAGGTGGTTCTTTAATATATATATATTAGCCAACTAAATTGAATGAAGAATAAAAAATAATTAATTTTGCTTGATAAACTTTAACCTTAATTTACATTGTAAAGAAAGTTAATATTAAACACCGACATAATATATACGTTTTCGGTAACGGTTTAACATTTATATACTCATAAAAACTTGACATTCTAGATAAATTAATCAATTAATTTACATAAAATTATTCCTAAATTGACCTTAAAAATGGGTACAAGTATTATTCGAATGTTATGGATATCGAATTCATATTTTAAATTCGTAAAGCAAGGTAATGAAAACAAACACGTTTTAATATTGCCAAGCGGAATAAAGTTAACATCTTACTTTTATTTAGAAGAAACAATGAAACATTTCAACGTAAAATTATAATAGGTAGTCAGGAAAGTAATTTTTTTATAATCTCTTAAAACTTATGGAAAATTTTATAATAGACGATAACCAGGAGTAATTATTTGCATAATCTTCCGTAATCTTCTACAGGTTTTCTTTAAAAAGATTACAACTAAAACGAAAAAAAAAATTGAAATGGATCATAAAAAACAATTTTTTTCCATCAAGTGTTTCAAAAGACATAAAAGCATTTCAGAGAAAAGCTTTTTCTTTCGTGACTTATACTTGAGCTGTTTTTACTCTCCTAGGAATTAAAATGTGTAGCATTTACTATAACAAAGGAAATATGACAAACACGCCAAAAAGGAAGTTAAGTAATTTATTTCTTTAAATAAGCGAGAGATAAATTATTTTTGTTCCTCTCTCTATCTATCTCTCCCTCCGTATACGCGCGCGCAGAGAGAAAAGAGAGGATAGAGAGAGAAAATGTGTGTATGATCTATATCGGCTGATAACTCAGCATTGGCTGGACCAAAATCTTTATATTTAACATGATGACTTTTGTATATGAGCATTGATGCTATTAACGTTTGGAATAGACTACCTCAAACGGGTGGTGAGATATAGGGAGGTCAGGAATCATACCTCTGGACCCACCGAGTTGGTCTAGTGGTGATTTCGTCATCGCAAATCATCTAATTTCGAGAGTTCTAAGATTCAAATCCTAGTAAATGCAGTTACTTTTATAAGAATTTGAATTCAAAGATCGCGGAAACCGGTGTACTTTGGTGGTTGGGTTTCAGTTAACCAAACATCTCAGGAATGGTTGACCTTCTTCTTTTTCCTGTTTAACCTCCGGTAACTACCGTTTAGATAATTCTTCAGAGGATGATATGTATGAGTGTAGTCTTGTACATTCTCAGTTCGACCATTCCTGAGATGTGTGGTTAATTGAAACCCAACCACCAAAGAACACCGGTATCCACGATCTAGTATTCAAATCCGTGTAAAAATAACTGGATTTACTAGGACTTGAACGCTGTAACTCTCGACTTCCAAATCAGCTGATTTGGGAAGATGCGTTCACCACTAGACCAACCCGGTGGGTTAGGAATGGTTGACCTGAGATTGTACACGAATACATTTCATTTACATTCATACATGTCATCCTCATTCATCCTCTGAAGTAATATCTTACGGTGGTTCCGGAGGCTAAACAGAAAAAGAGAGAAAGGATTATTTCCACGGAACGTTTTTTGTTTTTTATAATTTGCTCTTTGTAATAAAAAAAATCAAACAAACTTTAAGTTCATAAATGTATAATTAATAAGTATATAATAAATTTAAATTATCTTCTATTGTGCATACGTCGTTCTAAATAGGCTGCAATCTATTTATGGTCGAGGGAAACAGAATAATGAAAATATCTTCAATATTTCAAAAGAGAATTCCGCCAAAAATATTAAAATAAAATACATTAAAATAAGGAAATAAATAAAAACAAGCAAAATTCAATATATTTAAATAGGTTCACGATGAAATCTAATGATAAATGTAAACATGATTTATCAGCACGATAATTTTTATTAAACATAATAAATGATGCACGTGATGAAAACATAAAATGCCACATACTGTACATGCCGAGTGAAATCGGTAATGATATGGTGACGGATCACGTTTCACACGACCGTTCTCCAACAAGAGACCGACCCGAGTTGTAAAAATAATTAATGATTATAACAGACCGGCTTTAATTCATCGCATTAGAAACACGAATTAGCAAAAACACAAGACCGGTTTATGAGTTTACCATACCGTGCATCCCCATTCATAAAATTATGCTGTGTCGTGGTTTCTAAATTTTTACATACATGTATACGAAAGAAAAAAATCATATGTGCACATCACATGACATCCTTGAACTCCCATTAAATTACAAATATACATATTTTTTAAATGAAAAGTAAATAAAATTTTATTTCATTAATAACTTCTGATAATTTTTTCTTTTTTTTATTGTTATAATTGAATAATTATTTATCGAAAATTTTATTTTACAATCACAGGTTAATAATTATTAATAAATCAATATATTTAAATTAAAAAATTTTTTTTTTAAAGAAGATTAAGGCTGATTCGGACCGAGTGCATTCCCCTTGTTATATCCAAATATTTCTTTAATTAAACTTTTATTTGGCTATAACTCTGGAACCAATGAAAATATATACCACTTATCACACATCGTTGAAAAGCTCTCAATGAGGGCTTGTTACTGCAGTTAAAAATAACTTCAAAATCCACATTTATTTTGGATTTTGATCCTGTTTGGACACTTTGGATCCAGTAGATTACAATCAAAAGAGGAGGTGCATAACTAGATGTTACAACAGTCCTAAACCCAAAATTTCAACATCCTACGGCTAATCGTTTTTGAGTTATACGAGATACATACGTACCTACGTACAGACACCAAGCCGAAACTAGAGCAAATGGATTCAGAGGTGGTCAAAATGGATATTTCCGTTGAAATATGAAACCCTAAATTTTTGGCGATCACAGTACTTCTTTATTTCGTACAAGGAAATAAAAAGCAATTCTTTGAACGATTGAAAACATGTATCTGAAGAATTACTGTAACAAAATAAGTTTTAATATTCTTACTACATAAGAACGTTGCTGGCAACTAGAGCTAAAAACGTTTTGTCAAGTATTACGGTAATAATAATCAATAAAATTTACAAGAACGAATAACGGTAATAATTATAGACACACCTAGGTATATGTCGAGAAAAACTATCAGGAAGTAACATTTGTAGGAGGTAAGAATGTAAAGAATTAAAAACACCTAAGCTGAGATACTCTACATTTTCACACTAATTGCCTACTTACGTATTCAGTACACGCTATAAAAAAAGTAAACAGTTTTACTTGCATACTTAAAGAAGAAAAACAAGAAATACCACAAAAATATTTTCTAATAAATTAAATTTGAATATTTACAGACTAAAAAATATATATCTATACAACAATTTTATTTATATATATATATATATAAATATATATTTTTTTTTTAATGATTAATTCCCTCAATGATGATAAAGAATTAACAACAGTTAAACTATTAACCCCATCCGTGGCGGATTGGGAGAGTTTCTATATTATAACCGGAAAGTACTGGATTTGAATCCCGGGTATGTTTGCCATTTTTTTTATCATTAACAAATCTAATAATAATCGATACTTTGATTAGAAAGTAATGCCGTTCAAAAATTTATAAATTCTGTATATATTTGAACTATTATACGAAAAAATTTCATCGAAAATAAATTTCGGTTTTCAAATGTCAACGGAAATATCCATTTTGACCATCCCTGAATCCAGTTTGACTAGTTTCGACGTGACGTTTGTACGTACATACATACGTACGTTTGTACCTCGCATATCTAAAAAACGATTAGCCGTAGGATGTTTAAATTTTGAATTTAGGACTATTATAACATCTAGTTGTGCACTTACCGTTTTGATTACAATCAACTGGACCAAAAGTGTCCAAAAAGCCCAAATCCAAAAAAAATTGAACTTTGGACGTTTTCTTAACTGCAGTCAAGCCCTCATTGAGAGATTTTCAACGATATATCATAAGAGGTACTTATTTTCATTGGTTCCAGAGTTATAGCCAAATAAAATATTAATTATGACATTTTTGGATCTTACAAGGGCAAGGCTCATCGATTTGAATCCGACTTCATCTCCTTTTTTTAACTTTTTTTTTTATTTAAATATATTGATTTATTAATAAAAAAATTGTAAAAAACAAATTATGATAAATAATAATTCAATAATAATAAAAAAAAATGTTTAAATATCAGAAGTTGTTAATGAAATAAAATTTTATGTACTTTTCATATTAAAAAACTTTGTAAATGTAATTTAATAGGCGTACAAGGAAGTCATGTGATATCCACAACAGATTTTTTAACTCTACGACTGCGGTGAGACTGAACGATTTATATTCCCTAAGATCTTTTCACATGTCACAAAATTTTGAATTTGCAGGTCGGACCTGAGCCTTTTTTCGGAACCAATTTTAATATCTGAAGGAAAAAGAACTTTTTGCAATAACTTACAGATTGCTCAATTGTACACACCTGCGTCGTAAAAAAAACCGAGTTTTCTTTATTCCATCTTCAGAGGAATTATATTCGGAAACTGGACCGACTATTAGACCTTGAAACACTCTTTTGCGTGAATCTCTGTCATTTCGCGTTCCCTCTGTAACTATATAAACTTTTTTAAACTATCCAATCCATCATTTTACCTCAACTGCGATATTTCTACCAGGTGCCGACAACAGTTATATGTGTGGCTCTACCTAAGGAATTAAATAAGGATTCTTTTCCCTATTAACCAGTCTCTACAAAACGTCCAACTAGAGGTGAAGTGATGGTTAATGCCGACCAAATAAATCCATAAATTACTAGAAAACAATGTTTTTATTTCATTAACTGGTAGGCAAATATTTCTTCAAAATTTCTATCAATATTTGTACATCTGTAAATTTGTTTAATAAAGCCAGATGGGTGTGCGGTTTATTAGATTACTAGTAAAAAAGACTCGCATTGAACAACTTAAATACTGACTCATAAAAAATACTATCATAAATATCTAATTATTAACGATTACTAAAATTAAAAAAAAAACGATTTTGTTGTTAAATTTTAATAAACGTGTTTTTTTAACGTATTAATATCTTGAGTTTATTATAATAACAATTCATTACTAAGAGTAGATATATAATCAGAAAGTTACTATCGTTTTTAAAAGCATTTAAAGATAAAAACAACACACGTTGTATTAAGTGTGTAAGAATAAGTATGTATATGTGTACATACATATACTTCTTTACAGCAAACACTAATTGAAAAAATATGATACCTGTAATGAATTCACCCAAATAGTAAAATAATTAATCAATTTTGTTGTTCATAAATATATCCGAAAAACAGAGTATAAATTTTAACAGGATTAAATTAATTACCAAGACTTCTTTTCTAAAAATTGAAATATCTCGGCGAAAAGTATTATATTAATTTTTCAAAAGATATTTTATTTTATAAAAAAAATACGCATATAATTACAATAAACTTGAAATTTGTGCAGCACATTCATGTAAACCCACCGGGTTGGTCTAGTGGTGAACGCGTCTTCCCAATTCAGCTGATTTGGAAGTCGAAAGTTCCAGCGTTCAAGTCCTAGTAAAGCCAGTTATTTTTACACGGATTTGAATACTAGATCGTGAATACCGGTGTTCTTTGGTGGTTGGGTTTCAATTAACCACACATCTCAGGAATGGTCGAACTGAGAATGTACAAGACTACACTTCATTTACACTCATGCATATCATCCTCATTCATTCTCTGAAGAATTATCTAAACGGTAGTTACCGGAGGCTAAACAGGAAAAAGGAAGCACAGTCATGTATATTACTTTAATTAGCTTCTCCCTTCCTAAAAAAAAACATAAAAACGCTAGATCAAGTGGATCTACCATTTATCATAAAAACAAATAATGAGGCTTTCATTTTATAGAATCTGAAAAAAAACGGAGGCTAGCATAATAAAAATAACAATTTCCTAAACTATCTTACTTTTTTTTTATACTGACGACTACAAAACAAAGATGACGCTAGCACAGCAAAACTTTGGAACAGAACTACCAGTAAATAAACCAGATTAAAAAAAAAAGAAAATTGCAAAAAAGTTACATTATAAAAAAATATTTAAATACTTTCATGCAAGACACACAGGTGCATATCATTTACTTACATCTATTACAAATGGGTTGCTCACCATGCAGCAGACTTACCACGGGGCCTGATTTAATTTGACCAAGGGATCCAAGGGATCAATTTAATAAGATAATTAATCTTATTAAAAAAGAAATTATTCAAAATATAGAGGGATTAAAAAAAATGATAGCGGAAGTTTATAATTTGAACAATGATAAAATTATTTACATTTAGTGTTATACGTAAACAAACAACTAACGACAAAGATAAATGAATAAACACAAACCTCTCATCGCTTTACTAAATGAGCACAATGTCTCACAAAAAAAATTTACTATTTCACATTTAATTAATGGTTCCCTTCGTAACATAAAAAAATAAATACAAATGAAAGTTTAAAAAAATACAAAGTCGGAATTTACCGGTTACAAAGTGAAAGTTTTATAAATACACTAATACCTTAAATGGAATAAACTAACTATTGCGATATCGACCATCGGTAGCATTATCAATGTTAAGCTATCGTTGAAACAAGAGGGAACAAGTTTTAAACATCGACCAAATGAAAACACAGCATTCGATAGAAATCTTAAATAGCACGATAACACTAATTTAGTTAACCGCTTTGAAATAGAACATGTTATAAACATATGGAAGTACATTTAGGAAACGGTTATACGTTACTTGTTACAGTACATTTAATACGTTTTTCATGTACATAAGAAAATAAATCACGTAACTTTCCAAAGTTCAATTTTTTATTTAAAATTAAAAGGTCATACGTAATTTAATACAGCCTTAAAATTACTTCACTTATTTAAGTAACAGATGTTAGTTTACACAAGCGAAAACACTGTACTTTAATACAGACCGGTAAAATGTAAAGATTTTTTTATTATATTTATGTTATGTTTTGTTAAATGTTTTTCTTGTTGATTTTTTTTTTGTAACCCTCAAATTTTTAATTTCAATTTTAATTTTACACGGCAGTCCGAAATTTATTATTTATTAACAAATTTATTAACATAAATTTATTTACAGGAAAGAAACACGAACCGACCAGTAGATCTTGTATTTGATTTAAATAAACTGAAGAGATATTTAAAGACACTTTCTTCCAATTGTTTTCTACTTATACAGTAAAACGTCCGCATTAAAATGTTGCTATCTATTATCACACATATAATTATAAAGTGTACTCGTAGAATTATCTCTTAGTATTTCCTAAGAACACTCAAATTTACATTTGCAACCGATTTAATAAATATGTATAATTTTAATTACCTCAAACGAGTTTTTAATATTTTTAACAACATTTTTAAATTCTGAGCGAGTCCTACCAGTAAAACTACGAACCAAATTTAAAGGGTTGATTTGGCCGTAAAGTTCATGAACTACGTCATCTGATAGGGCGGGGCCGATCGAAGAACGCTATAAAAAATCGGATATGGACACCACATGACTTCCTTGTACGCTTATTAAATTACATATAACATTATTTTTTAAATGAAAAGTACATAAAATTTTATTTCATTAATAACTTCTGATATTTTTCATACTTTTTTTATTGTTATTATTGAATAATTATTATTTATTGTATAATTTTTTTTACAATGGCAGGTTAATAATTATTAATAAATCAATACATTTAAATTAAAAAAAAAAGAAGATGAAGTCAGATTTGAACCGATGTGCCTTCCCCCTGTAAGATCCAAATATTTCATTAATTAAAATTTTATTTGGCTATAATTCTGGAACCTATGAAAATAAGTACACTTATACCGGTGAAAAGCTCTCAATGAGGCCTTATTACCGCAGTTAAGAAAAAGTCCTAGATCCAAATTGTTTTGGATTTTGGGCTTTTTTGGACACTTTTGGTTCAGTCGATTGCAATCAAAACGAGAGGTGCACAATGTTACAACAGTCCTAAATCCAAAATTCCAGCATTCTACGGCTAATAGTCATGCGTACGTACATACGTCACGCCGAAACTAGTCAAAATGGATTCAGGGATAGTGAAAATGGATATTTCCGTTGAAATCTGAAGACCGAGATTTTTCGCGATTACAATACTTCCTTTATTTTGAACAAGGAAGTAAAAAAAAAAAACCTTTTGGTTTAGTGTTAATTAATTTATCTAATTTTCTGCAATAATGTTATTATTTTATATGTATAAAATATATTATAGTTTATTTTTATAGAAAATAAACTATCCTACTAATTTTCTACTCGTAAATATATACTTTCAAAACGAAAATTAAATATGTTTACGATTTTAAATTCTAGTTATGAAATATGATTTTTAAAAGAACGGAAAGTCGAAGACAGAGTAATGTAGAAGAGATAAACTAATTTCTGAACAAAATAAATTGTTAGATCTCTTATGAATTCTAATGAGATTTACTTTTCTAGACCTATCTCATGAAATACCCAATGTTTCTGCAGTCCGTACGCAGAGAGCAAGCGATCCTATGTATAGCCGAGCAATTGTAACAAGGCGCTTGCAGACGGGAGTATGACTTAAGTAGAAGTAAAAAGCGCCTTGCAGGAACGGCCTTTCTATAACATTGGTTTTTTGCTTGATGAGATTCACTACAAAAACTCGAAGCTTGTGCGTAGGTATACGAAACGTAATCTTTATAGTGAATGAAAAATACCATGCCTGACCGGGATTCGAACCAGAGACCTCCGGATAAAAGGCCGAGACGCTACCACTCGCGCCACGGATGCCGGCATATTTTCATGTAACTTAGGCAAATAAGAACGTTTTTGGCAGACTAAGAATACTCTGCTATTACACCTGATTTTAATTTTTAAAATGAAGAGAACGAAGAAAATAATATCGACCTACTAATAAGAATATTACTCGATGTATTTATTGGAAGACTAGATAAGAAAGAAAGTATAACTGTAGTCGTACACTAGTGAAAAAAAAACCTAATCCACAGAACTAGAATGACTCGGCAAAAAAAAAAGTGAACGTACAAACTAAATTAAATATTCTGTCGCTCGAGGATATAAGCAGTCATCAAGATAAATCATCCAGTCCGAAACGGATCTTGTAAAGAGCAAAAACCTATTTTTTATCTCTGAGAAAGTCAAACAACACTATTACTGAACGATCCGACAAGAACGTTCAATATATATTCAAGAGATTATAATTGCCACGAATAGACATCGATCGTATATAAAAATAGTTTCAAAATTAAAACCCCAATCAAAACAGACAGTCGAGATGAAACGTCAATATGATTTCTATCGTAGTCTTAATTAATTTTATATTTATGCTACCCGCTGCTAAATTTATGAAACGTCTGAAGATAGACATTTACTTAAACCAAAACGATAGAATTAAATGAATCTAATAAATGTTCATACGTTACTCCTATAAAAAAATTTCGAAACAAAAAGATCTTTATTTAAATGTATGTACGCTTCGCCTACATCAAACTAATAATAAACGGTCTTACGCGTTTCATCCTACATTTCGGTTTAAATTAGGTTAAACACCGGTAGGGAACAACCACTTAAACAAATTTGATAAGCAAGAAACGGTTTATTGAC
The DNA here is from genome assembly GCF_047948215.1 of Lycorma delicatula. Lineage (NCBI taxonomy): Eukaryota > Metazoa > Arthropoda > Insecta > Hemiptera > Fulgoridae > Lycorma > Lycorma delicatula. The sequence goes on along the minus strand of NC_134457.1, from coordinate 155,614,301 downwards.
AAAATAATAAAACCAACAACGCCTTATCGTATACTCCATATACTTAGAAGGACAAACAAAGGTCAACGGAAATCAAGAGACGAGGGTGAAGGGTGAAACAGGGAATTTAATGAGGCGGGACTACCCGTGAGTAGATGACGTCGTGCGAGAGATGGTTACCTTCCCCCGTTTTCTGAGCAGACGCACAACATCCTACGCCGGATCAATACAAAGGTGGGGTTGCAAAATCGTTACACTACTCTATGCTGTTTTTCCCCAAATGGCTTCTAAATTTCTTCCCGGATCGCCACAAATTTTATCTTGAAAAAAAAAACCTTTTTTCAACTGAACGAAATTTTAGTTCTACAATGAATACATTTATTTTAAAGAATTAATTCAAAATAATTTTAATTTTTGTAGCATTTTGCATGTAAAGTTAAAATCATACAGCAGTTTAAAGACGTGTTGATTATTTAAAATATATATATATTTATTTTCATCATTATCAAAGTAGACAACGAACTATTGTCGGGAGTATACAGTGCAATACGAGAAATTACCTATCATTACATTCTGTATTTATTTAATTATTATCGTCATCATCATCACACAGTTGCATAACAATTATTACATCATGCACTGTAATTATCTTTATGTATTAGTATAAGAAGCACTTCTCTTTCTTTTTATTCATTAATTTTGTACTTTGATCAGAACAGAAAGTGGCTATGATCAAGATTTTTTATGATTCTTATGCATACAACGGTGGAACAGCTTCTCAACGTTATCCGTAGAATGGCGCATCTACAATTCCTAACGTGGATCAATACAATTTACATGTATAACTAGTTTTGATCTGAATAGATTATTTATTTATGCTAACTCATGAATTGTCTTCAGTGAAAATTAAAACTACAGAACATTTACAAAGATCATAAAAATCAGATAAATCGAACAATAAAATTTAAGACACAACCACAAACAATACCACAAGTTCAATAATATTATATATGAACCAAAAAAAAAAAAAAATGCATACGTCCAAAAATTATTTTTAGAAAATTGGCTATTAATCATCCTGTTCCATGTCAGGAATGTAAATTCTATAGCGAAATGTTTAAGATTAGTATCATCACTTAAGTACTGTAGAGAAAAATTTCGAGAATACAAACGAAACCACGTCAGGTGATAATCATGGAACAGTTTTAGTAATGCAATGGCACACTTCATTTTTTCTTTTGTTCGGATGGACATTTTTATTTAAAAAATATTCTTTAAAATACGATCTGAATATTTTTTTCTAGCGAAAAGTACGTCACCACGGTCGATTAGCAGATGAAAGATATTTTTCGTTAATGTTTGATTAAAATATTTTAACCCGGCACAAAATACGATTAATAACATAAAATGCAGAAAGGTTACAGGCAAAAATATAACACCACCATTTATAAACCGGATAAATCGCAAATAAACTGGTAAAAGATGAAACGCTAAATTTTTTTAACGTTAAAAAAGTTACTTTCTTCATTTAAAATCTCCCTTGTCAGTCTGTTATTCTTTGTCAAGTCTCTTCATAACAGCCTTCCCAAGTAGCGTCACGATCTTTATACTTAGAATATATAATGGGTGATGTTTAAGTACAGAAGTATAGTGCATATCCGAGAGGCATTTGGAAGCAGAAAGAAATGGAGTTCTACATACTTCAAAAAAAATCTGCATTATTATGTTTTCGACCGTAAATTACTAATGGAATAAATTTTAAAAGCATACCATTCTGCAATTAATGTTAAAAACGCTTCCCTCTACAGCTTTGTTTTTCTGTTTAGCCTCCGTAAGTCATTACTTCAGAGGATGATATGTATAAATGTAAATGAAGTGTAGTCTTGTACATTTCAGGTCATTTCAGCTTTATTTTCAGATCGATCATTCTTGAGATGTGTGTTTAATTGAAACCAAACCACCAAAGAACATCAGTATTCGCAACCTAGCACTCAAGTTCGTAAATAAAATTAATTGCCGTTACTAGGATTTGAACTTAGAACTCTCGATGTCGAAATTAGCTGATTTGCGATGACGAGTTTAACCACTACACCAACCCGGTGGGTTCCCCTCTACAGCTTGGAAGTGTGCTAACCTCCAGTAATATCCGTTTATATCTTGTATCGTGTATGGCGGTACACTAACAGATTCGTCAGTTATTATTTTCGATTCGTCAATGTCTGCAGGTTTTATTTCGTAAACATTATGTTTCAGGTACTCCCGAAAAAGTTTATCCAAAAAAGACATTTAGGGACCTGACAGGTCATTCAACGGCTCCTCTACGACCTACCCAGCGATTTGGAAATTTTTATTTAAAATTTTCCGTGCCCTCAGATAATAATGAGATAGTTCCCCGTCTTGCTGAAACCATACGTTATACGTTCTAGTCCAACATTTATCCGGATATTTGGTAAAATCCTATCGGCTAACAACTTGCAGTAAGCATCTCCTGTAAGACTATCACGTAAATAAAAGGCCCTACAGTAGAATGACCGACGACGTTTCCCGCCCAGACGTTCTGAGGATGCTGTGTATGAGATTCCGACATCCATCTGGGATTATTACCGCGCCAATATCGACAGTTTTACTTATTCAAATGACCAATTAAGATATTCACAAAGTAGCTTAATCAATAAATATGATTGAATTAAAAATTTGCGTCTACGTCTAATTTTACAATATAACATTACCCAACTCGGCGGTCAAAATCATCTTCCAAAAGTTTTGCACCAGGTGTAGCTTATAAGGTTGAAATTTATTAGTTTTAAGAATTTTTTGAACTGACAAATAACTGATGTCATATTGGACAACAGTTTCAGAGTCCATGAATGAGGGTCTTCAACAAGGGTCTACGATTCAAGTAATGACTGCATCAGTTGCGACAGTTCTCGTACAACCGGTGAGATGACAATTCTTTACAGTACCTGTTTCTTCAAATCGCTCTACTGTCTTGATCACAGTCGATTTACTTAATAGTTCTTTGTTTGGAATTCTATTATTATATAAATCATATACTCGTACCTCTTGTAAAGTCTGTCACCGTACCCGTACCCGTACATCATCAACAGTTATTCTTTCGGTTTCACTTAAATAAGGAATTGTTATTTGAAAATTTAATATTTAATACAACTAAACAAATGATCGAGCAAACTAATAAAATATAACATTCATCAAAAAACAAATTTGAACCGCTTTGCCTACAACTTAATTTTTACTAGACCTGTTAAATTTTACCATTACAAGTACTTAAATAAAATTGTGAAATAAGGAGTTATTAATAAGTTGCATTGTTGTAAATTAACAGCTAATTTACTCAACTAAATTTGTGATGCATTTTTTAAGTAAGCATTTCCAGCTGATTTATTTCATTTACAATAATAACAAATATCGGCTGATATTAACACTGAAAGTTAATTTTTATTTAGAAAATAGCATTAGTTGATGTAACCGTTTAATTTCTTGTGTTGTTAATTATTAGTTATTGTTTATTATTATCAATATTATAAGAGCGTTTAAAATTCGTTATTGTACGCATTATGAATATTAAATGCAATAAAACTGTTCATGCAGCGCGGTTTTACCTAGTTTTATTGTCAACACGATTTTTTCATCATTGCAATTTTGAATGCTTATAAATCAATAACGAAGGCATTAATTGAAAAACGGGTTTCATCACTGTTTTTCTTGTAAAATTTTAAATCGAAATCATGTTTTTACATGCCTACGTTCCTATTAAAAAAAAAATTAAGTTTGATTCAATATGGCGGACAAAAATTAAAAACCCACAATATAATGCAGATTTTTTTTAACTTTGTAGAACCACATTTCTCTCTACCACCAATTACTTCTCAGATATGCAGTATAAAGCTGTTCCCATTCTTAAATATCACTCTGTATATTGCAAGTATTTCTTTTGCAACTGCTACGAAATCGAGGTGATTTTTTTTTTTCAATATTAATTAAATATTATGCAACAATACTTTGTTCGTTATTCATATTTTCCTAAATTCTTTCTTGAAGAGAAGCTTTAAAAAATTTCTTATATATCTCAGGGTACACAAACTGTCCCAACGTTTTTTAAATTTATTTGCAAATAGTAGGCCTGCTCCTAAAATTGTACGAAATTAATATTGTTAAACGGAAATTTCAAAAGGTTATTTTTGAAGAGATACTTTTATCGATTACAAGTTAATAAATTCTTTTGAAATGATTTTAAGTCAGTAAATTATATATATCAATCTAATATATCAATCTTGACTTGCGCAGTCAACAAAAGGAAATTATTAATATGTAAAACTTATATGGTAATAACTTTAAAACGATAATAATATTAACTGTCAATTTACTTCCGCTAGAGTATAATATCTGGCTTCCCATTAGGATATAATTAAAAGTAATCAAATTCAGAGTAGTACGGGAAAACGTTATTATGTTGTTAATACATAACTCGCTGTTTATGATAGAAAACGTGACGCAGACCTCAGCTACTCACTAACTGCATTACTAATCATCATTATACTGATTATACCATTCAACCCTAGGAGTATGACGTATTTTCTGAACGATCCCTACATTCCGGTCTGCACATAACGTGTTCTACATTTAACCGATTTAAAGGGTAATAAACAAAAAATTCAGACAAGCTGAAAATAGACAATTTTATAACTCATAAGCACAAATTATAAAAACGTGTACGCAGGTATTCGAAACGAATAACGCATAAACATGTTTTATCATGATATATTAATTACATCGAGTTAATATCAGGATCGCTTTTGTAAAACCGCTGTTGTAACTATAGCATTTCTATTTTTAACCGATCCCCGTTTCTGCATTAAGGACATTCACATCGAACAATGACTTAAGGCAGTCTTAATCTGTCAATACTAGTTTTAAATCGGGGAGAAAAGGGATAGATATAGAGAAAGGAGAGGCAGAAACATTAACAAAGCGTATATGAGACCGCATTCTGTTAAGTATTTACAACCTTGTAACCTGCCAAACGCGATATTTCATTAATGCTTTTAAAAACAATTAGCGTACCAAAATATATTTACGACATATTAGCGTACTGAATGAATGTCTTTATGCGCTAGACGCGCACGATTAAAAAGAAAAAAAAACAAGAATTATTATTTCGTAATACCGATAACAAAACCTAACATAGATTATGCAACCGTAAATGGTTAACAACCTAATAAACTACTAAAAGGTCAGTTTGGAATTTGATTTCTCTTACCAGGAGTACGTACTACATAACACATGTACATGAAACAAAAACTTAGTTTTAGAAACGTTTGATCTTTCTATAACTTAACATTTCTTGTAACAAAACATTAAAAAATAAAATGTTCTATATCCATAAAAGATGTAAAGTAACAATCCGAAATTTAAAAAGTTACCGAAATGAAATACCATCTTAAAATAAAAATAGCTTAAAACATTTTTAAAAATTTTCTTAATTCTATAATATACTGTACAGCTACACAGTGTACAAGTACTATATTAGGGAAGTATACAAATCGGGTCAAATTTTGCAAATGTGGTTTACCAAACCACATCACGATTATTTGAAACGTCAAATTTTGAATTTTAACGATCCCATCTAACAATAATAACACAATTTTGTTAAAAAATTCTGGAGGAAGTGTGTTCTTTTCAAGACGGGATAAACCGATTTGAATGAAACCGGCGCGATGTTCCCGGGATATTGAGTACATTGATGGCATTTGAATGATACGGATATTAAAGATCCAGTACCACAAAAATGTTATTCAAAGAATAGGTCAATCCTTTTCTGGCAAATTAATGTTCCTTTGATAAATACGATGCTTTGCGATCGTGTTTAGTATCTTATTTGAACTCCCGTACAGCGGTGAGGGAGACAAAAACTTCTTATCCTTTTTTGTCATTTCTGAACTACGAGGAATATCTCTAAAGTAAAGACCGCTGAGAAATTTCTCCCCTTAAGGTTGGCGAACTTGTGTCGTTCATGGCCACGCTAGTAATGTACACATTCAATTGTCTATAAGTTGTCGCGTTGTAGTATATTTTATTACGTTATAAAATTAATAGGAAAATCGATGTTGCCGCCGACTGTGAAATACATGGGAGTCATACTTTTTTAAACCATCGAAACGTTAAGCCGGCTGAAATTCATAGGCAGTTGGTTGCTGTGTACGGTGATAATGTAATGAATTTAAGAAAGTTCATAAATGGTGTGAAAGGTTTAGAAATAACAGAATTAATGAGCACAATGGACCCACCATAGAGTCTGGCCTTAGTTTCTTCTGATTAACATTTGTTTGGGAAATTGAGAGAATTTTTGAGTGGTAACCAATTCACGGGTGATGATGAACTTAAAAATGCTGTTAATCAGTGGCCTAAATGGACTGGCGGCAGAATACGATGAGGGTATATTGAAACTGGCTACGATAATAGTCTTAATTCATATAGCGATTATATAGAGTAGTATAAGGTATGTAGTTTAAGAGAAATAAAAAAATTATTAAGTTTTCAGAATACATTTTTTTATAATGAAAAGGTCTTTACTTTAGAGATGATCTCTCTCGTAAATGTTACTTTCTTATGCTAATGAAGTGATTCCATTATTTTGTACGACAGTTTTCTTATTTATTTGGGTGATTTTATTCTGGGGAGTGGATATAAACCTATAATTTTCTCTCTTTCTTCAGTTATTGTTTTGCTTGATATCTACAGACTGGATAAAGAAATTTTTATGAAATTTTGTACGACAATTTCTGAGTTACTGATGCGATTTAATTTTGTTTACAATCGGTCAAGGAGGCGTCATCATAGGTACCACATCTCTCATCTCATCCTCTGCGGAAAGAATTGCTTTTTTTTTAAACCTCCGGGTCCGCAGTCAAGACCCGGAGGTTTAAAAAAAAAAGGTTCCACATCCCTAAATGTCACACATTAGAATAGCAGACGTTTTTTTTGACAAACACACATCTTCCCCCCTTTTTTTTTACTTGCACATTTATATACTTTAACGTTCCAATTAAGTTTCCTTCTAATATAGTATATATGGATGACGAAACCTTCAACTCTATTTATTTAAGATGTGAAAAAGCCTACAAAAACCTTCCTGAAACGAAAAAATCCATTCGTAATAAACGCAAAGAAAAGCTTGATTAAAGAAAGAAAAGGAATGCAAAGAAACATAAAAAAGAGATTACTATCGAGCGTGAGCTTAAAGTTATCTGGATTGAGACATATGTATTGTTTTTACCCTGAAGTTTTCCAACAAATTTTGCGTGAAAATAATTTAGTTATTAAAATGATATGAGTCTATGTATAAAATTACACTATAAAAACCCAGTACTATTAAATAACTGAGAGGATAAAAAAAATGAAAATTTTTTTCAAACCGTCGATACAAAGAATGTGGTATTTCGTTAAAGATTTCCCACTTCAGTTATCTAAAAAAAAAACTTACAAGCGCTCTAAAAAAAAGATATGATTCATCGAAACCAGTCCGAGTAATAAATAGTAAACCTTGATTAAAAAAAAAATAAAAATAATTACATACTGGCCGAACTGAGAATCTCTACCGAGTAAAATTATTTTTAACTTTTGGCCATTACTTATTTTCCCTAAATTTTTATTTCTAAACTATGATTTTTCAGTTCAATCGCTATTTAACTGATCTCCTTAGACATGTTTTCAAGAAAGCATAAAAATTTTAAATCAAAATTGAGATAAAGGTATGAGATAATTGATTATACAAGAGTGTATGAGTATTATACCTCGGTATGAGGTATAATTGAGATAAAGGTAATACTTCTGTGCAAATTATGCTAATTTTAAGCAGTAAATTTCTTTAACGGTGGGGACCATTTTGATAGTTAACCTGTAATTACTATAACCCAGAAGAAAGCTTTTTTTAATATCTTGAATAACGCATAAATTAATAACAAAGATTTTTAATGCCTGTCATTCTTCAGTAAACATATCTAATCGACTTTCATTTGTTATCACAATGAATCTATTTATTGATGCTTTATTTATCAGTTACGGTATAAACATTTCTTTACTTTTCGTTGATTTAATTTTTTTACCTTAACAGAATTTTTTTTATAATTCCATTTTTCGATTACGGTAAACCGTGCGTGCAAACTTTACGGTATAAAATTGACAAAATACAGACCAATAACCTGCAGAGTAATATCGATGAAAATAAGTAAATAAAAAATATAAATCTACTAAATGTTCGTACTTACGCAAGTTAACATAATACGCTGACATAGTCATACGCTGACATAATCGCTGTCGGTGACATGAGTTACTCACAAAAAATTATAAAGACATCTTTAAAAATAGCAAGATCCCATGCCAGGCTTACTAGGAGAAGTGAGGAGCGAAGCGGTTTCCTTTGCCTTCTTCACTGAGCCAAATGAGCCGTTTCATGTATGTATAACAAATGATATAGTGGTATTGAACATAGAAAACCTTTATTCTATACATCACAAGATCGGACTATCAGAAAAGTTACTTGGCACCTCTGTACCTCACGTACTTGATACGCGTCATAACCGTAACGTACACTTTACTCACGCTAACGCTTTCCCATAATCATTTGAGTAGTAGTTTCGTTTTATCACCGAGTATATCTTCCTCTGAACGAAAGAAAATATTCTATGTCAAATAAAACAACTCTGCGTGTTAATATACACATGCGCGCGCGCGCACACAAAAGTAGGGTCACTATAAAAGCTAAATCATCACTATATGCGGTGCGCACAATAAAGTTTCACAATAAAGTATCAACATCTTTACTCGGAGTACACACATTTTTCGTTATTATCCTTGAGTTTCAAACAAAACTAGAAAAGTTTACAAACTATCGATTTGTACTTGAATTTATATCCAATAAAATCCGAATCGATTTTTAAGAAATTGAAAGGATGAACTTATCAAAATTCAGAAAAGAGATTCTGAATTTCAGAGGTAAGATTCCAAACAATGACCTCTGTAGGAAAAACATTATACATATTTATATTCTGCATTAATTTGTTCGATTTGCAATTTAATAAAAAAAATAACATCCTTAACCTGCAACGGCTTGTATAGAAAACAAATTTGAAATTAAGCATCAAAAAGCTTATCTTTTTCGAGTTTATGATTAACTTGTAGAGAGTGAATAATTCTAGTAAAAGATTTGAAGGGACAAAAATTGAAAATAAAATCACAAACTGCCACCAAAAAATTCAATACATCACTCGATCACAGATTTGAATTTTTTGTTTTTTGTTTCGTTTCGTGTTTCTTGATAGTACGTTCTTACACCGATGGAAATATTCATGGCATTTACGGAGGCCAAGCTTTAACTGAAAGATGTTATTTAGTCTGCGGGTTCAGAAGATAACCTCCGGTAAAGCCCATCACGGCTAGGTACGGAGAGGGTGGCGTGAGGACCGGAATCGTCACATGCCGGGATCTTCCCCTTCAGGATCAGGAGTAGGCTAAACATGAAACAGAAAATTTTTTTTTTTAACAGAAGAAAAGTAATAATATTGCGACCAAATTTCTTAATACCAGAACAATCATCATTAACAAGCATACTATCTCATTTTTTAAGCAATTACAGACTATTCGCTCGATTACATCCGCTTATGATCGATGACTTTTGTAACATAAAAATATAAAAGCACAGGACCTTTCGAATGGAAGGCACAGACGGTACTACTCCGCCACAGAGGTCAGCATTACGTTTAAGATATAAATATTCTCTATTGAAATAACTATTATAAAAGCAGTACTTGTAATTAAAAGAAATAATTAATGCTTGCAGAAATAATAAGACTGATAGATTAATTATATCCACATATAATTTTTTTCCGTGGGTAATATTCTAGGTGTACCCAGTTTTACATTCAAAACATTACTCTCTGTTTTCTATAGATTGAATCGTATCCTGTCGTGTTAACTGATCAGCCTTGAGCACGCTTTTTGTCATCGTAATTGTAATTGTTTACCCTGAAATTCTAACAATGTCTATTCATAACAATTTTAGAAAAATCTTATTTTAAAAAGATTTTATCGATGGCTTATTATAAACCAGAACTGCATGTTTTATTTTTAAAAATAACGTCATTTAAAAAAAAATCTTGTCGTGGGTGGTGAGGATCACAAACATGAAAAAGCTATTTTTAAACCGGTATTTTTTTATTTTAGTTATTTCATAAAATGCACTTTCAGAAAAAAACTGTTATATAACACTCGTCTCCGATCATTAACTTAATAACCCACAGCAAAATAAATAATATGTAATGGTATAAATAAAAAGTAACATCAATATTTTATTAGTATATATATACAGAATCAGTTCCATCTTTACAAACAAATAAAAATATATAATATGCAGAAATAATTTATTAACATAATATACATCAATACACAATTTTTCAAACATTTCCTAGCAAAAAACTGAAAACAGTATTAAGTCTAGCGGGTATATTTCTAGTAGTTTATTCGTATTATTCGGAAAGGATACGATCTTTAATTTTCAAAAATTATATTTTCAATAATATCCGGTCAACCTCTGCATTAAAGATTATTTTTGCAATTCACTCTCTGGAATTGCGTTTAAGCAACACATTTTAAGTCTACAAGAATTAAAGTACATAAAAACTAAACAAATCTTTTTAGAATTCTAATCGACGGTTCCTCTTCTGGTACTCTGAGGAACGCTAGATAAGCTTTCGACTACCGATAAATACCAAAAATATTTAAAGCACGATTTGGATTTAAATTCATTAAAACGGATCAAGTATTTCTAATGTTTTGAAAAACAATGTCATAAACGAGAGAGACTGGTTTACTAGGTAAACAATTTTTAAAAAAAATGAAAAAACGTTTTACGTTTTCAATGTTCAAAATAAATCTACGAGAAAAATTACAAGGTACACGATTGAAATTAAACTGTTTTACACTTACGTGTTTTTTTAATCTTATTTATATGCGTATTGTTACGGAAACAAGCCTGCCTAACTTAGCGTAGCAACCAACAATAACACTGTAGATGTTAACCCACACTTAAAATCGATAGTAGAAACGATACGATTGGTATTGAAAAGTTTCAAATTAATTTCCCTTACAGCATACATATACCTATTTCGTTAAACATTTAGACATTAAAAAAAAATCTATCAAACAATAAAGACATAAAACAAAATTGAATTACAAATGTTCTATGTTTAAAATTAACAAACAATTTGGCACATATTACATGAAATGAATCGTATGAGTAAATCAGTAACTACTATAAATGGTATAAAAGAAAGCCGATATTAGGGAAAATCAACACTGGCTTTTATTTGTTTAAAAAATTTCTCGCCCTAAATATAAACCGACTGGTTTGAAGCCAATATGAAAAATACACTTAAAAAAAAAGTAAAACTGTAACAAAATTCAAGGGTTAACGTATTTTTTTCTCACTATACATTATTTATGAATGAAACGATTACAACGTAACAGACAACTAATTAAAATATTTAAAGAAATACTATTTCAAAATAAAAATCCCGGTCACCCGTTATGATATTTAAAGATATAATACTTTATAATTATTGTACGAACAGAATGTACGCCGATCATAATGAAAAGAAGATAGGGGAAGAAGTCGATACTTTGTTTATGAGAGACTAATATAACACAAGCTTGCAAAATTTGGATTGCGGAATGTTTTTTATTCTTTGATAATTGATTCTATGTATTTTTTAGCTATGAATCCGAAATAACCTTCATTTTTTCCGTCATGTCAGGTCAGGAGTTTTAGCAAATAGCAAAATTCAAAATTTGTAAAAAAGTTGAAAAATTGCAAAAATGTGATACTATACAACAGACGTAAAACGTTTTTTATAATAAATTTAATAATACATTCAATTCTTTGGCTTGTATTATACATTCTTATAGCTAAACAGTTCAGTGGACTGAAGCGTTGGGCGGGGGAGGAGTGAGGCAGTGAGAGAGCTTGGCCGAAAGGTTGTGACAAGACTTAACAAGAAGTAACATATTTATTGGCAGCTTCCGCGTCACTCATGCACTGTGTAACTACTACCAGTGCTGTTTCAACTATCAGCGTGTGTAAGTAGATTTTTTCCGTCCTTGCGATGAAACGCGTTTCTCTCGGTGAAAAATATTTTTTCAGGCCGTAACGCAAAATTACCGTTTCGAAATTGCTTCAAGCGATTGCAAATATTCTGCCGATTCTTTTTGTTACATTTCTGGTGAGTTAATGGTGGAAAGGTAAAAAAGAAATATAACAAGTTTCATTCGGCAAATGTACCTCAAGTATTTCGTAATGAAAATAAAACTTGGGCACCCCTAGACTGAGGTCAAAGGTGAACAAGAAGCTTCCAGATTTGGAGTTCCAATGGTGTGGCGAGAGCCACGAAATCACACCAATAATAGTTACTTTTGTTCGACTGGTGTTCACGGTTTCAATTTGTTGTGGTTCCACTTTTGGGTCGATTTAACAATCCGTACGAAAGTACCGATTGGAGACTGTTCATAGATTCGTCCAAAAGAGGGCTCAAAGTTGTACTTCTTCACAATGAGAATACGTATCTGTCAATATCCAACGGACATTCTGTCCATTAGTAAGGGTTACGATAATTCGGAAATCGTTCTCGATAAAATTACATACGACAATCATAAATGAATTACGTGCAGCGATCTCAAAATGATATCGATGTTGCTAGGACGGCAAGGAGGATTCCTTGTTTTTTTGTGTGAATGGGTTAGCAGAGATAGAGAAAATCATTGGATAAGGAAAGATTGGCCAAAAAGAGCTTCATTAGAACCTGTAACCAAAAATGTGCTCCGAAAAGCTCTCATAGATCCGAAAAAAGTTCTCCTGCCGCCTCTGCATATCGAGTTAGCTTGATGAAGCAATTTGTCAAAGCCTTACCAAAAGAAGGTAAATCGTTTAAATACATCTGTAAAATATTTCCAGTCTTATCAACCGCAAAACTAAAAAAGGGTGCCTTTATTGGTAATAACCTTAGAAAAATTCTCAAACATGGTAATTTTGAAAAAACAAATAAAAGTTGCAGAAAAAGATGCCAGAAAAATAAGCAAGTTTCTGGGCAATTAGAAGGACCCGAACTTCAAATCAATCGTTGAGAACATGCTGCACAAGAACAAAATTTAGGCTGTTCCATGAGCTTGGGTTCACTTTCTAAATTCACATGAAAACTATTTTCCTGAAAATCTGGGTGCCGTTAGCGAAGAGATTTCATCAGGACACGAAAGAAATGGAAAGGAGGTATCAAGGAAAGTGGACTATTGTGATGATGGCAGACTATTGCTGGAAGTTACACAGAGATGAACCCTATAGAGAATATAGAAGGAAAAGCGCGAAGCAGAGTATAAACCGTCCAAAGAAACTTCAACACATGGAATAAAATTTTAAATATTTTACATACTTCGTCATTAAGGGAATGGGTTTCCAAAGTAGATACTTACCTCAATAAAAAGGAGATACATACCTCAAAAAAATTAATTAAAAAATGTATTATAATAGAAATTACCCTTACCGTGTGGCAATTTTTATCGGAAATTAAGTGGTGGGTCGATGACCCCTCCGCCCTTCTCTTCGGACCACTCAACTGTTTAGCTATAAGAATACAAAGTATAAGCCAAAGAAGTGAATGAATATATTACATCGATTTATTATTATAAAAAAAAAAAAAAAAAGTTTAAACTGTTTTATTGTATCATATTTTCGCAATTTTTAAACTTTTACAAAAAAAAAATTGCGATTTGCGAAAAGTCCTGACGTGATGGGAAAAAATGAAGATTATTTTCGGATTCAGCGCTAAAATACCTAAGAATCAATTATCAAACACTAAAGAACACAACCATCGCAGACTTGTGTAATTTAAACGTGTTAAGTGCAACCAATTTAACATTATCTTAATAATTTACATTACATTAATAATGGACACGATTAGCCGTATAGATTTTACTTTTAAAATTTTACTTCTTTTTGAAAAATCCAACTCATCGACTATGACTGAATAATTAGAATTATTTTTTTTATCTCACAACTTTTCGGGTTCATACGTATATTACTAAAAAGCTGACGTAATGTTTTAATAGACATATAAAGATTATAGAGTTTTTAATGTTTTAAAAAACAATTAAATAAAAAATAAATTCACAATTTATTAAATAAAAGAAGAAAAAAATTAAAATGACTATGACACTATTTTGAAACAAACTTTTTAAACGATATTAATTTTTTTTTTTGACATAGACGACTAAAAAATGTCAAATTTCATAATAAATTATAAAGCAAAATGAGCATAATTAAAAAAAAATAATACAAATACTATCTTCATCGATGAAATTGAATCTTCATATGCTTGAATTTTCAAGTTTCATAAAAAAAATGAAAATTCGAGGGTGATCTTAACTCAAATTCAACAGTTGCTGCAATTTTTAAATATAATATAAATAACGTAAATAGAGCGTTTCGTGACCATTCTTGTACGTTTACTTCCTACTATTATTATTATCAGGCAGTGTAGCCGATTAAACTTTCACAGATTGAAGTCCTGAAAAAGCAACTAAGTGTATTGAAAAAAGCTCATCAAGTCTCTTCTTTAATTTGAGTATCGTCAGCTGTTCGTTAATGTGAGTAACAAAAAATATGTACTATGTTAACAAGTAAATTTATATAAAAAAAGTGCTTGTGTGTATAACGTGCGTGCGTGTGCGCACGAATATAGATAAATCACTGAAGCTGAATTAATGACTTTGTCATATATATATATATATATATATATATATATATATATATATATGTCAGAGGGAAAACACAACGGGGAAACAATACAATTAATTATTAAAATAGTAATAGAAAAAAAAAGAATAGTAAACACGATTGAACAATATAACGTAGCACAAAAAAATATTTTTGAAGATATATATACATTAAAATCTACACGCTTCTTTTAACGTAACTAAATTAATTTACTTCTTAAACAAGTAAAAAATAATAATAGAAAAATTCCTTTTTACCTTAAAATGAGGTCCTTTAAAAGGATATTTGGTGGGTGGTACGCCTTTTTTACGTGCAATTTCTCCCTTCCCTGACCTACTGGAGACGCATTGCCCCATATAGATCGGCTCCCAGAGACTTCTTGTACACTGTAACAACAAAATAATTACACTTTTATTAATTTGTCCTTATGTTACGTTATGTAATCTTGCGACATTTTAACGGTTGATGTTCTGTACGCAATACGTAACTCTCTACTAAAATATCAGTAATCATTACTTACCGCAAATCTCACACCATTAATCATTAACAGAATAAATACAAGTCGACCGAATAAAAACAAATTATGAAACACGTTTAAAACCTGTTTTAATATTAATAAAACAAACAAAAAACATCAAAAATGAATTTATCCGACAGATACTCTTACATGCAAAAAAAACAGACACGAATTGACTACCTAATAAAATATCATTAAAAAAAGTAATATGGTAATCATGACACCGCATTTTGTATTTTACTGATAACCATTTAATAAGGCAACAAACTGTTGATCCGCTACAAAAAAAAGAAAAAGAAAATTTGGTCTTCCGATTGAAACGATTTTCTACAAACGAACGTAATTCATATATTATAATAAAATAAACTACGTGCATGTCACCATTCAAGAATAAAATTCAATTATTCCAAAAAAGTGAAGATCACATCATTAAAGCGTGAAATTTTTCATTTATTTTCAAAACTTACAGACTTGTGTTTTAGAACTAGATACTACAAAGAGATTTTTTATAATTTAATCGCCCAAACGAGAGTATGATGTGATCTACTTAATAAAAATAGCGATCTGCATAACGCATGAGAATTTAATTAAATTCATTTTTAATTTTTTTCACGGTATGGCGGTTTGTACGTAAAGACAAACGTACAATTTACCGCAAATCGGCAAAATTAAGGCGCTCATGTTTATTTACAAGTTAAAAATAAATTGTCAATCAATATACTTTAATGAAGCCTTTTATACAGATTCGCCGTTTAAAGGTACAATACACACATTAAAAAATATCAATAACACATAAAAAAATCAATATTTAATAAGATGAATCAGCAGATAGCTGGTGATGAATTATAATTATCCTATACAGAATTAATTCTATTAATTCCAGCAGTTAAGAGTCTCTCGGAAAATAATTTAATAATAAAGATACTACGAGTATTAGCATGGCAAAGGTGACAACTGCCACGTTATATTCATTTTTCAACAACTTGGTGGATTTACGGAGAACACATCTGAGTAAGTCATCGAGGAAGCCCTAGAGATTTCAGACCGTGTTAAACCGTAAGGAAACGCTCTAAATTTGGCGCGATTTCATAAATCAAACGCTGAAGCGGAGGATATTATTCGTGATATATAGCTATAAATAATTACAGATTTTATTTTACAACTTTTAATTAGAAAAATGAATGCCCTTAATTATAATTGTCAAGATGCGATAATTTGTTACTTTGTCCGTACCTTTTCTTCCTGCCTAATGGCAATCGATTCCAATTTTGTGTCTAGTTTCGAACCGAGAGATCAATTTTATATTTTACGCGGCTTTATAGTGAAAAAAAGAAACGAAAGATTCGGCCAAAATATAATAAAATTTAACTGGAATTTCTTGGTGATGGCTGTGGATCGATTCAGGAATCTATATCGGTGGTGGCACAGAAGGCCAGATGGCTAAAGTGCCTATTGGGTAATTCCGTGTCTCCCAATTCCTCCAGAAAAATGTCAAATCACACAAGAAGAAAACGGTCTCCAAGATTTGAGAAAGTTAACTAGTTCAATAAATAGTAGTTCTGAAATAAGTCTATATGCAAGCTTGTATTAGCAATCCTTGGAAACTAACAACCAATTTTTATCTTGATTTATGACTCTGATCTTGACTGAAGTTTTTTATTTAAAATATTGTAAATGAAAAAATGACGTTTTTACGAAGTCCACCCCTCATAAATGAGTGACTTCAACTGTTGAAAATCAAAATTTTCTCAGAAATTATCTTCAAGAAATGTGTGGGAATGTTACAGTTCGAACTGTTCAATATTTTTTGTCATGCGTTGATTCACTAACAAGGAAGCAAACAAGCGATCACAGAAAAATACAAAATTATACAAAAATTTCTTAAAAGGCATTCACAAAAATCTGAAATCAGGGAAGGAACTATTTTTGTTTATCTTCTGAAGGATCTAACTTACCTTCACAGTTGAAGAAAAACGTTTGCTTGCAAAGCTTTTCTTAAACCGGTTAAAAGATATCACCAAACATAATACACACATGCAACTTGCAAAATTGTATCACTCAATTACATGAACAGACTGAAATTAAATTACTGAACGCTCAACCACAATAAAGCTTTCAATAATGCAATCAGTAGTATCAAAGCTACTCTGAATATATTCAGTTATCTACTCCAAGGTAAACACAAACATAGTCAATTCACATTTATAATTCTATTCAAAGATAACTTAATTTTAAAATGCACAACTTTTTTTGTGAAACACCAAACATTAAATATGGTAAAAAATATTTTTACAGCATAACTCTCATAAATAAATATTGATTCTGAAAAATAAAAATGCAGTCATATAAAAAAGTTATCACAAAATTATATTTTGAAAAAAACTATATTTAAAAAAAATACAATTTTTTTATCTTAATGTCATCAATCTAGTTATGATTAATAAGAATTCATTTAATTCGATGGTGTAATACAGATGGATACATTGAATTTACAGTGGGCAAAACATCATAAATTTAATCAAAAATACATAAGTAAAATACAAAAATTGTTAAAAAATGACTATTTTAGAAACTCTGAAGAAGCTTAAAATTGAGAAAAATTTAACTTGCTCAGAAGTTTTTCAAATTTCATCTTACAGTAAAGTCTACATCAGTAGAAAAGAAATTCAATTTTGAAAAATTTATTACGTAATAAAATTTCTACAATGCGCTGCACAAAGTAAAACATTTATGCAAAAAATTATTCATATTGTAAAATACTGAATAAACATTTGTCAATTCTGCATGATAATTTATAAAACTGTTCCAGATTCAAAACGTTTAAAAAATGAGTTAAAATAGTACACGATGGAAAAGAAAAATAAATTAGCAAAAGCAAAAGTTTTTTTATATTTTTGGGTAATATTCTGGAGTTATTATTTCGGTTTAAACTGGTTTTTATAGTAAAAATTTAAATATTCCAGTTTTTATGTTTATGAAACTTTTTACAATAAAATTAATCGCTAAATATATTTTTCAATAACTAGAAAAAATAAAATTACTTAAGTAGAATAATTTTACACATTTCATTAAAAAAAAATAAAAAATAAATATCGTAAATTTCATAAGGTTTTCTGATATAGAATTCATAATAGAAAAAAAATTAACAATGCCTATAATAACAAAAAAGTCAATCAATCATGATTTATAAAAAAATGTTCCACAATATATTATACTGTATAATACTATAAACAGCTAGAAGCAAACCACACTTAAATGCATTCAGTGAAAGAGTAAGGAAAGAAATAAATAAATCAATAAAATAGGCAAAAGCTAGTATTAACTTACAGTAAAAAAAGTCCCATGAAAAAAAAAACAAAATTTGAAGAATGGAAAATACAAAATGTATAAGAATCGTGATGAAGAGAAAGACAAAAACGATTTTGGCATGCTGAAGTTTAAAAAAAATTATAAATTTACAAACTTCTTTTTATTTGGTTAAAAGTTTCATGCATCATACTTTTAACCGCTTAAAAAAAATAACCACCAAAACTCAACTATGACAAATAGATATTGAGATAATCATCTCTACAGATATGAATCCTGTATGATGCAATCGTAACTAAGATACGAATGCATCATAGGATTAGTTATTTTTTTTATGACTTTTAAACATTTATTTTAATCGTAAAACGTTTACAACATGAAAAATTGCAAAATAAAATATTATTTATTTCACTTAAAATGCATTAGTCATTAAATAATATTACTATACAAATGATAATAAAACTGTAAAGTAAAAACAATTAAAAAAACTGCCTCCAACCAGTATAAAATAGAAATAATTAACATTAGTTGTATTTGAACTTCACTTCAAATACAACTTTTATATTTCAATCAACAACACTATTTACAAATAGTACTATTTGCTGTATTTTTTTAGTACTTTAAATACTATAAAAAAATAAATAAATAAGTAAAATACACTGACTTAATAGTAATCTTTATGTGCAGCATACTACAAACACTCTTAAGTAAACTAGGCTGCAAAGTATAGGAATATCAGTCAGTGCAAGTATTTAAGGACTGTATAACATTCATTTTTCTCATATGCATTATGATAAACATCTCATCAGATCCACTGATCAGCAAGACAAATAACGCATTAGCATTACAAACTATATATGCTAAATACAATAACAAATAAGGCACTTAACCAGTCATATCAAGTTCTTCAACCATTTCCAGGTTCCTGGCTTACATATTTATAAAATACTTAAAAGATGCATACATATTCCACAAGTAAAAATCAAACAAATGAAATATTATACTGGCAGTGCTATGCTGATAAACTCATACTTCTTTCCAAAGGCAATACAAGACAAAAGTTATACAGCTCTGCACATATTAATAAACTGCAATCCAACATACACTTTAGTAAAGAATATAAAAATAACAAGCCCAATTGATACAATAATGTATCAAACAACTCTCTATCCAACACATGAATATATATATATATATATATATATATATATATATATATATATACATACATACATACATACATACACACATTAGTTGAGAATTAAAATGAGAACTCAACAAAATAAAATACTCAGCACAATATAACAGATAAACATACAACCCACTGCACTAAGGATAATATAAAAATCTAATAGTAAACACTGACAAAATAATTATTACGAAAAAAAACTACAGATATCAGTTATTTGATTTTCACCACATACTAAATGGATTACCTAACCGCTTCAAAGATGATTATCAGTAATATGACTCATTAAATAATTCTGAAAAAATGTCTGGATACACATTTAGAAAGTGAAACGCAAGTTGTATTTTGAATTATATTTCTCAAAAGTAACCTGTAATTAACCTGAAAAGAATAAATTACATGATAAGAGGTGTAATCTACCTTCAGTAAGCACAGACTTAAGAAAATCACTTATCACAACCAGGATTATATTCTGAATTTCAATGTTTTAATTTTTTTGAACAAAAAATGTTGCCGATACACATCCAGACTTCAAACTGATTAAACGATAAGCTGCAGTAATATAATAGATCCATATTTAACTTTTAATAATTCCCTTACATTTAACCTTCAATTCTTGTAGGTAAAAGTAAAGCACACGATAGTACAATAAGGTAATGAAAAAAGGTAATTTGAGTGGTCTTCACTAAATTACATAAAAACTAATATCTTACTCATTTTTGAGTAAATAAAGTATCTATGATTAAAAAAGGGGAAAAATGACATAAACATGATTTCTGACAGAGGGATTTTTCAGATAATTTAATTTTTTTTAAATTGTTCATGTGCTGCCAATGTTTTTTTGTCTAAATCTATGTATATATGTACGAGGGTAAGTCAATTATTATTTGCAATTTAGTTATATTTTTGTTTATGTTGGTAGTATTGTCGTGTTGCATAGATGACGCATGCATGGTTATATCTGTGTAGGTTTGATGCTGCTAGGTTAGTTCCATTATCGCTGCCCTGCCGTTAACCATGGATGCTTCGCTTTCTGTTTGCACCAACTAAGGGCAACGTTCAGTGATACATTTTTTGTGGTTGGAAGGTGTATCAGGGGCCGAAATTCATCAAACACTTTCGGTACAGTACGGAAACAATGTGTTGCCTCAACGGAGTGTCTACGAATGGATTGAAAAATTCAAAAATGTTTGCACAGGTATTACGCACGATGAAGGAGCTGGATGACCATTTACTACTGGATATATTTTCTATTCTACTCAAACACATCACACACTAAACTCTGATCTTTTTTCAGTCTCATGAAAAACATGTGGGTTCTCTGCACTCCAATACTGATTTTTCTGGCTGTTTAGATACCCACTTAGATGAAACCATCCCTCATCAATAAAGAAAATGTTATCCAAGATCTGAATACTGACACAAACAAAAACATCAACTATTAGCCATAACTGAGTCTTTTTCTATGATCAGATTCTCAAAATTCCTGCATGATGTGAATACACATCTTGCAATGCAGAAGAATTCTTAACTTCTTTGTGTTTTTGTGGACAATTTCTTGAGTTAGAATATTCTTATTGACTTTTGAGATGATCATTCAAAGGAAAAACAAACACTTCTAAAGTCATAATTTACAACTGATGGCTGGCCGAACCATTTTCATTAATCATGACTGGTTTTTTTTTTAAATAAGCAATTATGGAAAAAGCTGTTGACTTACTGGCCACATTTGATGAGCAAAATCTACAGCAAAGTCTTCCTGACACTTAAATCAATTACGATTTAAAGTAACTTTCAAGAATAAATGCATGGTGAGATTGTGCAGAACACATGATAGTCTTTTTATAACACACCTGCCACCAACCAACAAAATAGGGAGATTATTTGATTGTTGTTTAAATATTATTGCTACAAGGTCAACCATTACTAAAACACCCATTACTGCTAATGTAAAAGCAAATTTCTTATATCAGTGGATTAATGAATTTAGGGTTGCATAACTTTTTGTTCTCACCATGGATGCGAGCATGCGCGCGCGCGCACACACACATCTATACTTACATATATAAATCTATACATAAATATATTATCATTCCTTAGAGTCAAGAAGATCTTTCTGTATTTTTTTTTTACATTAAGATACTTTTTTATATATTTTTTTTTAGAATACACAGCTTTATCCAACAGACACTTAAGAAGTTATCCTTACTTATTAAGCAGTCACTGCACAGGAAAAAAAGTCCCTGACAGTCCTCATACCAGATACCGAGGATGCACTGGCTCTTAAGGTCCAGGTTGTTTTTTCTGGGCGAAAAACGCTCCAGCGTTTTCATCGCCCGGACACATATTTGTTGTAAGAAACATAACGATATCACATTTAGCATTAAGTGCTGATACATACTACAGTAAGTTAAATATTTGAGAATAAACGGACGGACTTAAGAAATAACAAACCCGGTCTAAAATTTCTTTATCGTTGCCCATTAATTGTCGAATGCTTCTAGACAAGACAGACGCAAGGCCGCGTAACATATGCAATTCACAAGGATGTGGTGTACAGTCAAGCGGCTGTCGCATCGTTGGCATAATGGAGCGTTTTCCCCCGACATCAAAAACTTGTGAGTAGAAAGACTCACACTTATGTTGCGGTAGTTCAACTCAACGATTGTATCATAGATTTCGGTAACGAGAGGATGTTTAGAATACAAATCTTCTAAAGCTTGGAGAGCACTACACAAATCACTGCAGATAAGGATATGGTGGTATTTTGAGCGTACAGTTCAGCAGTAAATACACCTGTAATACTGGATACACCAAACATATAGGTTCTGCTGTTAACAACAAATACACATCCAAAAGTATCATTTTGTTTCGATCCATCTGAGTATACGAGTACTATTGCGTCTGGGTTTCTCATGGAGAGAATACGGCAAAACTTTGCCGAAAAGGATACGTTGGATAGAAGATGAGTCAACATTTATAAGGTTTAGTAAACGCCTGGTACGAACACCCACAGGTGCAGTATAACGTGGATGTCTTCACACCTTTCTAAATTAGGATTCGCAAAGACTGCGTTAAAACTGGATGATTCGATTACTCTTAAAGACGGTCAAAGTAAAATGTTAGAAGTTGATCCCGTCTATCCCAAAGTGATAGTTCACCGCACTCAACACGTATGCTAGCGACAGGACTTGATCTAAAAGCACCACGAATATGAAGAAAAGCACGTTGACTCGATGTTAGAAGATACGGCATCTAACATCTTCAGCGCCATACGACGCGCTGAAGAGTAGGCGACACACCATAATCTGAACGGGAACGAACAAAGGAATAATAAATATGCAACATACATGACTGATCGGCTCCCCAACTGGTGTTGCTAAGGACTCCCAGCATAACTAGAAGTTTGAAACATTTCGTGTTTAATTGTTGGTGTGTTTGACCCACGTAAGACAGTTATCAAAAAATAAACCTAAAAACTTAACGTCAGGAGAAGTAGAAATTAGCTCTCCGTTGAGAAATTAGCGAAATGAGATAGTCCCGCAGGCAAGAAAAGATTACATTTTGTTTTCTCAGGTGAATAGGTGAAGCCGGTAACCTTATAAAGGCGACATATAGTGTTCTGTAGCAGTCTCCTGCTGTGGCTGTTGAACGGGGCGTAATATATATCGTGTCTAACTAGTGAGGACATAGAGAAAGATTAGCTAAGATTTGCCAAACTAACTTTTTTGACAAATATTAGACTATATATTTAAACATGTCGATTCTCGCATGTTTATTATTGCGAAGCTAAGCTATTCCTTGTCACACCACGCTATGTTTTTTTCAGATTGCTGGCCGTGCTAGTTTTCCATCTCCTATCCTCACATATCTTATCTAGGTCAAGCAGATAACGAAGTTAAGACAACATGTGATGCAGTGCTGATAACGGGTGCAATGCTTAACTATTGAATACAGCCATACAAGTGTTGAAATTATATTTTCAATTTATTACAAACAAATATACGACTATAAAAAATATAATCAAATACACAGGAAAGTAAACACTTATTTGCTAATTAAAATGAACTATATTTTGTAATATTTTTTTATTTTACTTTTGTTTTAAAAAAATGTAACTACTGAAGAGATTGTAAAAAATTTCATTTTTATTTTAATACATTCACATGTTTGATTGATACATTTTTATTATCAGATTAAGATACCTTCAGATACCAAATTTCTGTGGGCAAATTTAACAGTTTCAAGTCTGTTCAACCTTTGAAATTTTACATAATCTTAGTTCAATACATTTATTTATTTTTTTATTTTAATAAAAATTTGATTTTTTGTTTCAATATAAGTATTTTTATATTTCATTGGGACTATTAATTGAACAAATAATATATACATGAACATAGATTCAGGTAATTACAGGCTAATTAAAGGTAAAATTTCCTATTAAAAACGATAATTTTAGAAAATGTTTTAACTAAACAATTATTCTGGATTGAAGCAGATCAGAAACAGTACTGAATTTGAAAGGAGAAAAAGAGAAATTATAGCTTAATTTAACAACAAGTGTGAAACCAAACTGACAAGATTTAGCATAGTATAGCCTAGCTTTCAATGTGAATTGGCCTTGATTCATAAATTTAGTAATCATGATAACTCATAATTACTCATCATTGCATATTCATAAGTAAAGATGATAGAAAAAAAATATATAAATTCAAAAGTAAATAAACAAATTAAAAATCAAAGTGAAAAATCAGGAAAAGTGGACAACTACCAGAAAATGTTTATTTTTACAGAGTTGGGTAGCAAATTTGTATAATGGAAAACATAATTCATATTAACATAAAATACATCATTCACTCCACTCAGTGAGTGGATAGTAATGATGATTTCACTCTACTCTAAAAGGGGACTTGTACTGAAATAATGTTTTACTTTCAAAGTAATGATAAGAAATAAATATCATAAATTAAAACTGATGTAATTCATTTATAATTTTTTCCACAATTAACTATTTTTTACATTGCTGAATGTCTTTTATAGAAAATATTTTATTACTTTAGATACTATTTTAATGAAATTTATGAATATATTTCTTAATCAATATAGTTGATCATTTATATATTTCTTCTTAATATTATGTATTCCTCTTATTAAAAAATAACAAATTTTAATTGTTTGTTTTGTTTTTAAAAATACCTAAGAAAAAAAATCACAAAAATGATTGTGTAAATGTAACAATTAATAAATAAATTTAAAAAATCTTTACAGAGACCAAATTAATAACAATTGATCTCAAAACAATAGTAAAAAAATTTGTCATTTAAATTATATTTAAATTTAGCAAAAACTATGGTATCGATTTTTGCTAAGTTCTATGGATTTATATGTGATTGATTAAATTTTATTACATTAAATTTCTGAATTTGTGTAGAATTTTTTTCAAACATCCTACATAAAAAACAGAAAAAATCTGGGTATATTTCATGGACAAATAGATATTAGAGAATTATGAATTATACCAAAACCAGAAATAATTGTTTTTTTTTTTAAATCTACCAGTACCATTATTAATACCACTCAGTATTATTATTATTATACTACCACAAATACAATATTAACTATCAAAATTAATGAATTTTATTCAATTTTTTTAATCCTGCTTTTTTACAATCTTCTTTTCTATTACTTCCTCGTTTAATATGGTATAGATAAAATAAAGTCAATACAGTAAAATTTTCTAACAATATTTTATTTTAAATGAATACCTTAATTTGAATTGTTTTAAATAATACAATTAAAAAAAAATTCGATGTTATGCTTTGGTTTTAATATTCTGAATTTTTAATTGTAAATATTCCTATAGGCCAATTAACAGATTAGAAAGATATTTTATAGCAAAGATAACATAAAAAAAGATATTTGGTATGGGGTACTGAAAATAAAACTTAAATATCAATTATTTGTAACAAAAATATTTAATTTAATTTTTTTACATAGAAGCACAATACTTGTGTACAAAAATGGGCGATTAGTACATCAAACCTAATCTTTGGGATTCAAACTCAGGATCTTCCAGGTGAAGACTGAGACATTATCACTCTATCACAGAGGTCAGTAGAATCAGAAATTATTATTAATGTTATCATTTGTAATTATACGTAGCTTTCTGGATTATACTGATGGATTTTCTTTGTTATAACTATTATCAGTCCTGATAATAAATAAATTAAAAAAATATATATTATTTATATTAATACTACTATTAATATATATAAAATAACAATATTTTAACAGTGCAAACATTGTTGTACATTGTTTGTACAATGTACAATGTTGTTTGTACTGTACAAACAATACATTAATATTATTAATAGAGTTGTCCATGTTGTAACGTAAAACTTTTAAAATAATAAAACTGGTAAACATAATCGTCAGTCATTAAATACCTAATTTATCATTCATTTTTTTTCAAACTGATATTTTGAACAGCAGTTTTATCCTGAATTAAAGGTTGTTTAGAGCAACAGGAAGAAATCTTAAATACTGCAATTGTTTATCTTAACAAAATCTAATCGATATGGAGTGATGATTACGTTTTGAATTATATTCTATGAAAATCTAATAAACTATAAGTTTATTTCATGAATATTATTATTATATGTACAGTAGCAGCTTCTAAATAATAACGATAAACGGTCAATCAATGTCAAAAATGTAAACAAATGTCTGATACTGGACTTCTTAATTATCAGAGTTTTATAACTCCACTGACAAATATATCCACGCTGAAAACTATTAGTAACCAGAAACTGAAACAATCCCGTGCTCATTGAAAAATTATCATAAAAAATGTGCACATTATCAAATACATACAAGAGAAAACAAATATGCAACCCATAAGTAACACTTATAGCAAACTTATCCAAACTGTACCACAGCATAAATCCTTCACCACAAACAAAATTCGTAAATCAAACACCAAATTAAAGAACATCATCCTCCCAGGAAATTAAACCAAAATGTAATTTAGAACATACAGCAAACTTCTATACAAAAGAAAAAATATTCATCACAAACTGAAACATCCTCAATGGAGATGACCTGTAACAACAGACCCAATTTTTATGTTAAGAGTAACAGACAGATAATCCCTTCAACACACATTCACAGAAAATATTTTACAGATTTTACATTAAGAAAAAACAGTTTGACAAACAAAATTAGCCAATTTCACTAATCATTAACATATTAACAGTTATAATTCCAAGTTGAAGAGGAACTGGAATTCATAGATAAAGGGGGAGACCCTTCATCTTTCAATATTCCCCTCTTGCTACAGTCATTTTAAACAAATATTGCTGACACACAAGAACACTGAGAATGTTCAATACTAGAATGAAAACACGTTCATATCAAACCAGGTCTTGGTAAGTAAGCGGTTTTTATTAGAAAAAAATATTTAGAGAAGGACAAAACAATTTTGAGAAAATGTGTCAAAATGAATTTCTATGATAAATGAAGCCGGTTGACCACTTTAACAGAAAGAGCTAACAGATGGAGAGTACATAAAGGAAGGAAGAGAGTAGATAATTAAATAGAGTGGAAATTATTTAATGAACTGTTAGAAGAGGAAGAAGAGAAAACTATTGAGAGTAATTTCAAAAGAGAATATGCACTAAGAACAGAATTCAATAAAATTCTAAAACAAGAATACAGTAGAAAAAATAAATTTCATGCCAACAGACTTATGCTTCTACGGGAAATTAGGACAGGCGATTCAAAATAATATTAAGAATTTATAAGATTGGAGATGTATCCTCAGCTTTCACAAAAGTATTTTCATCCATAACAGAAAAATCAGAACTAATAAGTCTGACCAGCATTAAGAATTTTAACTAGGGGAGTTTATAGATAAAGAGGATATCACAGTTTCTAGTGAGCTATGGTGGGTTTTAGGAATACCTTTTTAGGTTTGGACTAGATCATTCTGCTTGTTGTCTGATGTGTGAAGATGAGAAAGAGACAGCATACCACGTCTTCTTTTACTGCCCCTGATTTGAGGATGTAAGGAGGGAAATATTGGATACCATAGATAGAAGGAAAATGTTCCTCCCACAGGACCTGCAGCTGATCATGATGGAAAGTGCAGAAAATTGGACAGAAGATCATGGAGAAACTGTATATTTGGGAGAAGTCCCGCAGAGGTAGAAGAAGAAAGGGGTCATTGGAGGGTGCGAAGGCGAACAGGTCCCCAGCTGAGCACCTAGAAGGTCCCCCATATGTGTGGAAGACATGTGGGGATTGCCTGGGAGCGACGAGGTCGTAGGCACTCTGCTCACGCGTCTGTTAGCGGCCGAGGTGATAAGTATGTTGTAAGTGTCTGATGTGTTGTTCGATGCGATTGGATGTGACTGATCTGATGTGAGGTGTTGCGTGTATGGTGTGAGGTATGTATTCTGGAGTGATGATTGTTGTGAAGTGTGTGTGGTGTAACTTATGTAGTCTGTTGTGATGAATAATGTATTTGTATGTGTGTGAGGCTCGATGTCTGATTGTCTGTGGTGTCTGACTGTGTGTGAGAGCGTATTACCCACTTCCTGATGAAATGCATACCAGCGGTACGGAAGGGTGGATAGCCAGGGGTGGAGGTTTAGTTGGTAGTGTGCAGTATGATGTGTTTGTATTACTACATACACATCTAATAACTTCTTGTGGAACCTGTTATCGACCCCGACACTGCTTTGGTGTCTGTAAAATGGATTCCCCCACCTCAAGAAAAAGAAAAGAAAAAACAAAAACAATGAGGATAAGTGGAAGATACTCTCAGTGGAAAGTAGCTTCCTTGCAGAAAGAGCACGGGTATAAGTAAAACAATTTAAGGTCCCAAATTAACCCACCGGGTTGGTCTAGTGGTTAACGCGTCTTCCTAAATCAGCTGATTTGGAAGTCGAGAGTTACAGCATTCAAGTCCTAGTAAAGCCAGATATTTTTACATGGATTTGAATACTAGATCGTGGATACCGGTGTTCTTTGGTGGTTGGTTTTCAATTAACCACACATCTCAGGAATGGTCGAACTGAGAATGTACAAGACTACACTTCATTTACACTCATTACATATCAACCTCATTCATCCTCTGAAGAATTATCTAAACGTAGTTACCCGAGGCTAAACAGAAAAAAAAAGTCCCAAATTAATATTACGAATCATGCTGAAAACAATCCTTTTATACTGGAAGGCATAAAAACCTATGGTAAATCTTGACTTCTCAAGATAAAGTGCACAAGAATTATGATGAGAGTGGAAGTACAGAAGGCATACCCAAACAGAAAACCAAAGATGAAGTACATATCTGATTTTTTACAGCGTGAAAACCCATAAAGGAATTAATAAAACTTAAGACCAGAGTAACAATTCAAGGAGAAATAATAAACATATAAAGATTACTCTCTCATTGCACATTTTTGTGGGGAAAAACAAACAAGACCAAAGAAGTATTAAACGACATGGTATGATTACTAAGAAAGAAGTTCAGTTTGAAAGTAAATACAAAAAAAGGCTCCACAGCAAAAAAATCAAATGGTAAAGCTTCATTTAATAAACTGGTTTTTGTAGAACACTAAAGTTAAAAAAATGTTGGAGGCAGTGTTACTGCTCTTGATGCTTATTAAATTCTAATGACTGAACAAATAGATATCACTTGAAACCGAATTAAAAAATCCATGACTAAATTTAACAGAAAAGAATAAATAAGGTAAAATATTTCATTAAGAAAATGTACCGTGCCATACCATAATAGAATCATTTTTAAAAAATACAAAAGATGGGCGATATAAGATGAATATCTAAATCAAAGAAGCTCAAGCGATGACAACTGTAATACAATAAATAAATACATATGCCAGCAGCAGGCACCGATTTAAAAATTAATGAGAAATTATTTTATTATTTAACACACAAATTACAAAATACACCCAAGAACAATAACAGTCTAACATAACAAAACAACTCCAAACACATTCTATGTACAGAATGCTTCAGTAGTAAAGGAAAATAATTTGGAGACTGATTCTTGAACTTTAAAAGGGAAAATGTCATACAAACGTTATGTCCAAAAATGCTTTGTTATAGAGTTGCGCCTAGCGAAATATTTCGACGTATTTCAGTTCTCCCGGTGAAATGGGGTCAAGCTGAGATTTTTAAAGCGTTATGTAAGGCGTAAACTTGATGGTTTGCGTTTTTTCACCTAAAAAATCGAATAAAACTCAGAACTGTATCTCCTGTATTATATTCCTCCTGTCATCTCCTGGAATGATCTCCTGTCATTATAGTCAACATAAATCAGAAAAATTCGGCGATGAAAAACCCGTTTTTTTAGGTTTGAGTACAATAATCTTGTTAAATGACTAAATAAATGCATAAATTTTATTATCATAACTTGTAGAGAATCTAATTCTGAGAAAATTAATGATAAAGTCTACGAAAAACGAAAAAAAAATCAACTTTATTAAAAACGAAACAGAGCAAAAACTTCAAAGATATTATTACGAGTTTGTAAAAATTAAAATCAACTGTTTTTAGTAAGGTAAATTTAGACCTTTGAAAAATTAAAATACTTAAAATTTACTTTAAAAAATATATATTCAATATGGTTTATATTGAATTAATTTACAATAATGTTCCAAAAATTGCACCATTGACATCGATGCACTTTCCAACTAGCTTCCCAACATTTTCTCTCGCAAACATAACATCGCGTTCCTTGATGAGGGAAGCAGCATTAAGATGCGATCAGTTCATCAAGTGAGTCTACCTTTTGCTTGTATACTCGCATTTCATCAATCCCCATAAACAGTAATCTAAGGGAGTAAGGTCCGGTAATCTAGGTGGCCAATTTACCGGCCCTCTACGTCCAATACATTACCCGCAAATTTTTCATCTAAGAACTGTCTTACTTCATTCGTGAAATGCGTTGGTGCTATATTACATTTCAATTCGTTTCACTAATGAGAAATGTTTAAGCGCTGTAAGAAACTAATTGTTAAAAAAAATTTCCGATAATTTCTCCCTGCGACACATTGTTCTAGTAGGGAGGGAAAGGTCCATTAATTGGTTGTCGATGATGCCTTACCAAAAATTCACTAAACATCGTTGCTGCAAATCTGAAAATCTAATTCAACTACAGCATTTGGGTTTTCTTCAGACCACGGATGTGAATTCCGTGTGTTATTTAAACTATTATGAGTAAAAGTAGCTTCGTCCAAAAACAGTAACCTCTAATTATTTATTATTAACCCGCTGAAAAAATGCAGTCGTCTGGCATGATCACCAAGCTGGAGGTTTAAACTTTGTGAACAAGTTAAGGGCGCAGTCCATGAGCACGTAATATCCTCTATACTGTACTTTGTCGAATGTTGAGTCGTTTTAAAATGTTTTGTGTGCTCGTTGTAGGACTAAGCTGTATCATCCTTTCATCAACGTGTACCGCTTGACGTTCAAGTGAAACATGAGCACTGGGAGGTGTACCACTCTCAAGAGGATTATTAAAAATTCGGAACTATTCGTCCTAGATACCTAAGTCAGAATTCTTCCATTGCAAATACCGTACACAAAAAACATATCGGCATATTCTGCACGAGTAAAAAGAAGCAGCATTTTTCAAAACAAAGAATTCAAAACGGAATTTCACTTTTTTGGAAAAATTTAGGTATAGTTTAGAGAACAACAAACAAAAACAATACATAACTTTATTTTCAAAAATAATTAAAATATAAAATTAGGTCACAAACAACCTAAAATTTATTATTAACATGTAACCACAATTTTATGACACCAATTGGTATTATTCAAATTAATTTCGAAGCATACAGTTAGTGTTGCCAAACTTATTTTTCGAAGATTTAATCCTACTGCACTAAAACAGCTGTTTTTAATTTTTACAAATTCAAAACTTTTTCCTGTTAAGTTTTGTTCAGGTTAATTTTTAATAATAAAAGCAATTTTTTCCCCGTTTTTCGTTACATTACTAAAGATACAGTTCTGGGATCTATTTTATTAGATTTTTCAGATTAAAAACATAAGAAACCATCAACTTTACCCCTTAGATAACGCCTAAAAAAATATCGGTACGACTCATTTTACCGGAGAAACCGAAATCTTGGCGAAATGTTTCGCTAGCCGTAACTCAGAGTTTACAGAGATAACAAAGAGTTTACGGATATACTTTTGTATGATCTTTTTTCTTAATTTCAAGTTCTAGAATCAGTACCCAGATTACTTCCATAACTCCTACGTACCAGCTGCATATTAATTAATCAGAAAATATTTAATTAACTATTTCATGGAAATTTAATAGAGAATAAAAATATAAGATAGAAAAGATACACCTTATTAAACTATATTTGTAGTTATAATAGGCTAACGAATAAAAATCTTTAGTCTATAGTCCAAGCAAATTACACTTGGAGAAAAAAAATTCTTAGCTAGACTTTTATAAGTGGAAATGGTAAACGGGCTTATAATAAACGTAAAAAAAATAAATTCGTGAGCGGTGGTGGTGGAGGGATGATTTAGGAGGTTGAGGGTTGAAAAAAATTTTCCAATACAAAAGATGTAAATCAAGCAAAAATCTACTACTTTTGTAGAAGTCACTTTTTAACATAATCTCAAAATTTCCGAGAAAAATGCGAAATCTTTTTTTTCGTTTTTATTTTTCATTTCCGCAAAAATAATTTAATTTTTACGAAACTTGGTGAAAGTATATCTTTCGTGTCTTAAATAACCACAAATTTTTTTTACGTCAACTTTTGCCGGAAATGGCAATAATACCATTTTTCACCCGTTTTCAACTCCCCAAATCAACCCTCCACCACCACCACCACCTCACGCATTTATTTTCTTCACGTTTATTATAAGCCCCTTTATCATTTCCACTTCACAATTTTTTCCCTTTCTAAATCAGTTATTTCGATCGGTCTACAAGTGCAAACAGATGAACAGACATAATACACTAAGAACTGATAATGGTAGTTTCTTTTTCTAAAATAAATATTTACATCTTTTAAAGTCACACAGTTAGAACATTTTCAGATATAAACTTTTTAAAATACTTCAATCAAATACTTCATTGTGATGAACATGAAAATAAAAAATGAAGAAATATTGGATCAGATGTCACATGACAATATTTAATTACGCAAAACGTTTGAAGTGAATTAGTATTAAGACGAATCAGAACAAAGAGAAGTTTAAGGAAAAATCTAAAATACGAAAGAAAATGTAACAAGTTAATAATAAAATTGTATTGATGTTTGTAATGGAACAGTAATAATGTTGTCACTCAGGACAACTTACGAGTAATTATTTTAAAACCGCATTACTGCAATGTTAAAAAGTTTAAATTAACCACGATATTAATGTTTGATTATTAACTCAAAAATTTTCAAAGAAATCTAGTTCTAGATGGAGCTACTTGCTCCATCAATACTTTGCTAGAAATAAATAATAAATGGTTGACTAAATCTGATAAAAGATAAACTATGAGAACACATTAAGAAACAAAATCTTAATAATAATGAATGAGTTTAACCAGACAAAAAAAAAACATTAACAAACACAATACATTCCACCGATCTCCATTTCAGAGTGATAGCATCTCAGCCTTTCAGTTGGAGATCCCGGGTTCAAATCCCCATCAGGCATGGCATTTTTAATTCACTACAAATTTCCAATCCCATGCACAAGTTTCAAACTTCTGTGATGAATTAATTCATCAACAAAAAAATAATAAATAAATAAATTACTTGACAAGAGATAAATAATTAACTCTTTAGTGACATATCCCACCCTAATTTATTTTGAAACAGCAATCTTTTCAAGTACGGTGATGCAGTTTATAGATTTTATGGTAGATATTAAGCACAACAGTTACAAGATTATTCTCAGTTCAACTTGCAGTAATATTCTAATTTTAATATTACTAGAACTCAATAAGTTACTTCCTTATATATCAAGGGTCAGTTAATTTTTCTATAAGGATAAATAGGTGAAAACTAAGGAAGATCAAAACTAAACACTTAAACAAACCAGATAAGCATAAAATAATTTTTATATTAAGTAATTAGCACAGAACTGAAAAAAAGAAATTGTATCAAACTAGTAAAATGACTAAAATAGATTAAAAAAAAAATAATAATAATGAAAAACACAAACCTGCGATGGTTGTTTTTTAGTTTTTGATAATTGATTCTTATGTATTTTTTAACGCTAAATCCGAAAATAAACTTCATATTTTAGACCACGTCAGGATTTTTCGGAAATTTCAAAATTGTAAAATGTTGAAAAATTACGAAAATGTGATTTTTTTGTAATAAATTCATTTTTTTGGCTTAATACTATGCATTGTTATAACTAAACAGTTGAATGATCTGGAGTGGGTGGGGGGAGGGGTTGGTTGGCTGAAGATGAGACGGTGGGAGGGCTTGGCCGAAAGGTTGTGACAACACTTAACAAGAAGTAACATATTTATTGGCAGCTACCCGCGCCACTCATGCACATTGTAACTGCTATCAGCGTGCTTTAAGTCGAGTTTTTCCGTCCTCCGTGATCATTGACTCCTTAATTTTTAATGAAAAATGCCACACAATAAAGCTAATTTCTATTATAATGAATTTTTAAATTTATTTAATTAATTTTTATGAGGTACCCATAAAATTCCAAAGGCAATTTTTATTGCCTTTGGAAACCCACTCCCCCGCTTCACACTCCTTTAATGACGAAGTATGTAAAATACTTACAATTTTATTCCATGTGTCGAAGTTTCCTTGGGCGGTTTATACTCTGCTTCGCGCTTTTCCTTCTATAATCTCTATAGGGTTCATCTCTGTATAACATCCAGCAATAGTCTTTCTTTTTCCTGTTTCGCCTCCGGTAATTACCTTTCGGATAATACTTCAGAGGATGAATGAGGATGATATGTATGAGTGTAAATGAAGTGTTCAGTCTCAGTTCAATTAATCCTGAGATGTGTGGTTAATTGAAACCCAATCACCAAAGAACACCGGTATCCACGATCTAGTGTTCAAATCCGTGTAAAAATAACTGACTTTACTAGGACTGAACGTTGGAACTCTCGACTTCCAAATCAGCTGATTTGGGAAGACGCGTTCACTACTACACCAAGCCGGTGGGTTATCCAGCAATAGTCTGCCATCATCGTAATCGCCTATTTTCCTTTATACCTCCTTTCCACTTCTTTCGTGTTTTGATTAAATCTCTCACTCATCTCTTCAGGAAAATAGTCCTCATGTGAATTTAAGAAGTGAATCTTCAAGCTCATGGAACAGCCTAAATTTTTGTACTTCTGCAGCATGTTCTCAACGATTGATTTGAAGTTCGGATCCTTTTTTTTTCGAGAACGAATTCAAAATTATCGTAACCCTCTTTTAAATAAACAGAATTTCCGATGGGTATTGACGGATACCTATTCCAATTGTGAAGAAGGATAACTCTAAGGCTTCTTTTGGGCTAATCTATGAACAGTCTTCAATCGGTACTTTCGTACGGAATGTTAATAGAGTCAAAAGTCCA
Source organism: Lycorma delicatula (assembly GCF_047948215.1). NCBI lineage: Eukaryota > Metazoa > Arthropoda > Insecta > Hemiptera > Fulgoridae > Lycorma > Lycorma delicatula. Next base: position 155,578,886 of record NC_134457.1, on the reverse strand, counting down.
CGTACATCAGTGCAGAAGACTAATACTCCTTCCAAAAAATGTGCAAGAAAATCCTTTTCTCTGTACCTAAACCAGGAAAATGAGGTGCCAGCTCCTAGCAGATTCTTCTCTTTAAGCCTCGACCAAGCAATTCTGAAATTTATTTGGTCAGATGTAAGTCTCGAACCAAATCGTTTAGTTCAGACTGTGAATAAAGCTCTAGTGCGCAGGTATCTTCGGGTTCGTACTCCTCGATGTGATCTTCATTTAAATCACTTGTGGAACCGTCTATTTCAAATAAATCTTCAGGTGGAATCGGCACTGGTACGTCTCTGGTTTATGAGGAACCGGGCGTAAAGCGGATGTCATATTTGTATAGACGATTTACACGCTACACGGTTTCAACAGATTGAAACAATTTGTTTCAAAGTAACAAACATTGATGTGATTTCGTGGCTCTCGCCACGCCATTGGAACTCTCCACTGGAATTTGAACGCTTCTTGTTTCACCCTTTGAACACCGTCTAAATTCTTCAACACGTGTAGCAAACGTTCCCAAGTTTTATTTTCAGCCGGAAATTCGTTAGGTACACTTGTCGAACGAAACTTGTTATATTTCTTTTACGCATTTCCACCATTAACTCACTACAAATGTAACAAACAGAATCTGCAGAATTTTTGCATTCTCTTGAAGCAATTTTAAAAACGGTAAGTTTGCTTTATGGCCTGAAAATATATTTTCCACCCACAAAATCGCGTTTGATCGCGGAGGACCGAAAAAACTCGACGTATGCACGCTGATGATTGAAACAGCAATGATAATAGGTGATTCGTGTACGAGTTACGCGGATAGCTGCCAATAAACATGTTACATCTTAAGTGTCACAACCTTTCGGCCAAGCTCTCCCACTGTCTCTCTCCTCCCCCACCCACCTTTTCAGTCCACTCAACTGTTTAGCTATAAGAATGCATAGTTATAAGCCAAAAAATTGAATATATTATATTAATTTATAATAAAAAAATGTTTTATGTCTACTTCATAATATCACATTTTGCAATTTTCAACATTTTACAATTCTGAAATTTCCGGTTTGCGAAAAATCCTGACGCGGTATAAAAAAAGAAGGTTATTTTCGGATTCAGCGCTAAAAAATACACAGGAATCAATTAACAAAAGTTAAAAAACATTCCACAACCCAAATTTTGCAAACTTGTGTAATGAATCTACTTGAAATTAAAGTTTGTATAGTCCTAAGGTATACCAATTACTTACAAAAACGTTTAATTAAAAACAAATTTTAACTACCTGTTTGACAGCACCTTCCACTTTCACAGATATGAACACTGAAAAGACTAAATCAAGGCAAGCATAAGGCTAAAGAAAAATGATGATTAAGAAAATAAAATTGGATCATAAATTAATCAAATTCAGAACGGTAAAGACTGACCAAAATAGTTGAATATATCTATCTAAATGCACAGTAGAAAAAATAAATGTAAAGATTTAAATAAATAACAAACAAATAAATGTAATTACAAGTGTAAAGAATTTTATTTAAGATATCTGTTTGATAAGACAATCAATCAAACTAAATAAATTGCACAAAATTATTTTGAACATAATGAATATTGAATTAATAAAATATGACAGAATGATAACGCTATACACATTTATAAAGTAATAGTAATAATAAAGTAATAATAATAATAATAAAAATACAAAATTTAAACAATAAATACAGACATGATAATAACCTGTTGAACAAACATGTATTAAAAATGATAAGTCAAAAAGTATGTTTTGTACTGCAAATACACCAAGAAAAATAATAAATCCAAAATCCCAGCAGAATAGCCCAAGAAGACCAAAAAGCAAAGTAGAGGAGAAAAAATATACAGACTAATCACCCTTCTTAAGAAGCTTTTCCCTGAAACCAATAATTCTGCAAACAGAATACAAATATTTATACTCACAAAAAGGTTAAAAATAATAATTGTTGTTTTTTCGTTGGCACACAGCACACTGCTTCTCTAAAACTACCTGCAAATTAACAACATAATATTTAATATACAAAATGAATTAAAAGATAAATCATGAAATTTTAAATAAATAAAAAACTCACATCAAAATAATATTCTAACAATCATACTTATATGTACCAAAGAAAAATCTAGAAAAAAAGTACAGTATTATAGTACAATTTCAGCAGTGCAGCAAGAAATTAGTTCGGATGGATGGAATAGTATAACTGCACCACCTTATGAACAACTGAAACAAACTGATGGCATCAAGATATTTCAGATGTATATATCCAAAAATCCTTCATGTGGCTATAACTCTACATAGCAACTCTTATTCATAATTGTATAATAAAATAATTATTTAATAAACAGTAAGTGGTCCAAAATGAAAAAAATGCAGAAAAAAAATTATGGAATAACAAAATATGCAATGAAAACACTCCATGGTGGAGGAATACAATTTCAATAACAGAAGTACAATAGCAAATTAAATATTGTAATGAAGAAAAATAAAAAAGCTCACAAATGATTCTTGACAGCAGTTTAAACTACATCGGGAATTACCGTAATAGCTTCATAAACATTAAATAATAAATTATTACAATCTTTTCAAAATTTTTTCCAACGGCTTTGCAATCAACATCATAATCTTATTAATAAAAAAAAATCGTACAATGTCCCCCAAACTGGTATTGTTTATGTAGAAAGGAGAGATAAGTTCAAAATACTACTATCAATTTCATTTACCCCTACTTATTAAGGTTTCTCAACTTGCTGTTTCCTTGTCTTTCCTTAAAATGTTACAACTAGAAGGGAAGACATGGTAATAAAGATGAGAAAATATTACTTAATTTCAATAAGAAGTTACTAAATTATTTTGATGAAAAAAAATTGTTTCCTTCAAAATAACCTAAATGGAAAATGGAATAAATGGATGCTTAAAGTGTGAACATGGAGAATTTTTAATTAAACCAGGCTTTTAGGTAGGAAAACTAAATATATTTAATTTACAAACCCCAAATTTAAAGAGCATAAAAAACTTACGATATACTAGCAAATGCTTACCAGAAAAACCCCCAAGAGCAGCAATTACATCAGCATTTAAGTACCAAAAATTGATTTTAATGTAATCTAATACTAGAAAATCAATATATTATCTTAGGAAATTTTCAAAATTCTAACTATACAATGGCCATAACTTATCTAAACTTGACTAAATATCTCCATCATCAGTGTAAAACCTTTCAGTCACCTAATTTTGTTATTTGGTGTATACAAAGTGATATATGAAGGACATATCAAAACTTGCTAAACTAAACTGATGTAGAGCTAAATCTAAAAATTGGAAAGCTCATTTGCTAATGGCTTAGTATCAAATACAGTATTGTTAGAAAACTAAATAAATAACTTCTAATTGATTTCAGCATGTTCACACATATATGTATATATGACCTAAGATTGGCATCTATAAAAGACTTCACATCAGCCTTGACTTCAACAGTTTTTTTTTTATGACAACAGATTTTTAATAAAAAAAATTAAGACTTCTTTGGAAAGAAGTATACATGGTATTGTAAATTTTCTTTACAGGTTAGAAGAAATAGTGTAACAATAATAATACAATTAGTATTAACTACTGGTAAATATACCAAAGTTATATATTTACCAGAATATTTGTTTTTACTTCCTTGTACGAAGTAAAGGAAATATTGTGATCGCAAAAAATATCGGTTTTCAGATTTCAACGTAAATATCAATTTTAACTAGTTTCGGCGAGACGCCTGTACGTACGTAGATATGTATGTAGTACGTACGTATCTCGCATAAGTCAAAAACGATTAGCCTTAGGATGTTGAAATTTTGTATTTAGGTCTGTTGTAGCATCTAGTTGTGAACCTCCTCTTTTGACTGCAATCGACTTAGCCAAAAATGTCCAAAAAGCCCAAAAGCCAAAAAATTTGGATTTCGAACTTTTTCTTAACTGCATTAATAAGCCCTCATTGAGAGATTTTTCAACGATGTATAAAAAGTGACAATTATTTTCATTGGTTGCAGAGTTATAGCCGAATGAAATTTTAATTAATGAAATATTTCTATCTTACAAGGGCACATCGGAATCAGACTTCATCTCCTTTTTTAACTTTGTTTTAATTTAAATATATTGATTAATATATAATCAATAATAATTAAATCGGAGGTTTAATAATTATTAACCACCGATTGTAAAAACATTTTTACAATAAATAATATTTCAATAAAACAATTTTAAAAAAATATGAAAAAATATCATAAGTTATTAATGAAATAAAATGTTATAGTCCTTTTCATTTTTAAAAAATGTGTATATGTAATTTAATAGGCGTACAAGGAAGTCTTGTGGTGTCCACATCAGATTTTTTGGTTATCAGTATAATTTTGTTAAAAACAGTTTTATTTATATTACAGAGATTTTTGTATTCCGAGCGGAAGAAATTATATCTGCAAGACTCTTACCGTACGGTTTACAATTTCATTGTAATTTTTTTTTAATATCACTGTGTTAGATTATTCTACATTTTTTTATATGTATTACAGATTGTTATTCAATGGATTTATTATTAAAATTTATTGCCTTTCTAGAACAACAAATATACATTTTTTTAATTTCTCGGCAAATTTATTTTGATAGTCATATCAATCACTTCATATTACAATTTTTCTTTTTTGATAAAACTAGTATAATGACCTAAACAAATCGAACATCCGTGATGTAATATTGCACTTATTACTTTGTAAGGGTAACCCTCGATTTTTTTGGTATCCGTGGACACACTTTGTATATTATTATTAAATGAACTTTTTTTTATTTCTCTATCAATAAAGATTTTATCAATCGAACTTATTTCTGTTTTTAAATCTTTGTTGCCAGATTTGCAACACTTTCCTACTGTTCATGTTTTTGTGTTTTATACGCAGCTATAAACTCTTGTAAACTAATACTTTTTATTTATTTTTAATGAAGTGATAGGAATTTAAAAAAATTGTTTCATCTACAGTACTTTCATTTACATAAGAGCATTTACTATTAAAACAAGCAGTAGTGCATTTTCTTTTAAATTTTATTATTTTAAGTACATTATCAAGTTTTTGTACGCTACCTAGTACTATCAAGTACTGCTAACTTTTCCCCTTCCTACTCCCCTAGGTTGGACATACAGTTAAGTAAAACTACTTAAGTACTGCTACCCAGCGGTGCGATTCGTAAACCCACCTTTTTGAGGAAAAAGTGACATATTCGAGTCCTGCGGTCCATAAAATGGATGAAAAACACGTTGTCTAACAAAATTAGAGGATTTTTAAAGTATTCTTTATTACAAATCTTTGCCATGCCGTCCACTTCTGCGGACTCTTACTGGCGACGTTCTAACGAACTTCTTGATGTGATATCTATGAAAGCATTAACAGAACATCATAATGAGATGTATAAATCTCTGCATTAGCAAAAAGATAGTACCTTATTACTTACATGCCTTTTATATATATATATATATATATATATATATATATATATATATATATATATACAGAGTGGAGAAGAGAAAATGCATGTTTTAAACCGCTAGTACTCAGCGACGAGTGGGGTATTGACCTTCGGCGACCTCTGGCGGACAGCTCAGACTACGTAGTTTCAGTCGCAATGGAGCGTATAACATCGTGCCTTTGCTGTCGAACAGTTTTTTAGAAAGAATATTTCTATGGACACGGTTCAACGTCTTTTCCTCGAAATTTTAATATCGAACGTCCAGGTGCAGTTCCAGATCTAAACACCATATTCCAATGGGTAAAAACGTTTAGAAGTACTGGATCTGTAATGAAGAAAAATCCACCTGGCCTTCCGCGTTCAGCCAGAACTGCGTGAGAAGGGCAGTTCTTGCTAGTCCGAAACCATTCGCAAGGCTACACGTGTGGTCGAGTGGATGAACTCACACAGTGTCTACGATTGGGATTGATTGGTGGAATTTTAACGGAAGTGTCTTGAGAATTTTTTGATTATCGATTAACGGACTTACTTTTTATTCTGCCTTTTACGACACCGGCTTTATTGTCTGGCAACAGAAGCTATTTTCGCTATTTTCATTGAGGACTGAAGGTACCTAACGATAATATTGTCTTTTTTATTAGTAAATGGACAATACTTAAGAATATTATGTTGCCTTATCTAGTGAGATAATATTAAATAGAATATTATTTCTCCGTACTGATTATAATTTTATATTATTTAATGGCGTTATCGGTTTACGCGATAGCTTGGTTAGTAGCTTGACTACTCACACTACATTATTTAATTAAAATATTTAATTTATTTTTGTTTAACTTACCGGCCCCTACACAGCAATAAAAGGGAAGCCGACAGAAGAACTGGAAGTCGCCCCTGAGTCTACGACGTCGAGACAGGAGGCAAGGGAGGATCGCCCATTCCGGTCGCTGTAACATCCACCCACTGGTGAAAAGCTTGCCCCTCCCCAGAGCGACTATGGAGGGCAGGAAGGGAGCCAAACGGCTGAAGGTGAGGCAGTCCTCCACCGAGGAGGAGGACATACCTATTAACATGGAAATTATGGTCTGCAGCTTGAAAAGCTAGCCAAGAAACTCAGGAAAAACATGGATAAGAATGTTAAAAGCATAAAGGAAATTGATACGGAGTTCACCGCTGCTGTGAAACACTTACGGACACTTGTTCGTACTTCAGCTAGAGCTACTAGGAAGAACCAAATGGTCGTGGCGACTACCCAGACATCGGTGGTTACGGGATTGCGCGATACTTGATAGATTGGACAATGGTGTCAGGGTGGAGGATTGGCTGACTTTATTAAAAGAAGTTGGCCCAGGAAGGCTTACCTAACACGTACACAAAATGCTACCCCCCCCCCCCTCTCACAAAGAACATAATAGCAGTTATGGATATCAAAGAGATTACTGAGGGCAGACTAACGGACACTATGGTGATGAGGCATCCTCAGGTAGTATGGATAATGAGCACCCCGAGACTAGTAACAGGGAATATATTGTCGGCAGCCATGGAGGCGACGCTTATTGGCGAAGAGTCGGGAGAACAGGTACCGATTAGGAATGTTTTTTGTTGATTCCAGTAGTGAGAACGATCTCGCCCAGGCGCTGGTTGACGCGTTTTAGAAAGTTAGTAAGAACAATGGAGGGAACCTTGATGACATTCAAGCTGAAATCTACGGAGGGGAGACTGCATTATACGTAAGAAAAATACTGGAATGTGAAGGCAGGAGGGGGAAAGACGTAATTACTATGTCACCGTCCCGAGTGGTAGAACTCCCAGTCTGGCGGGGTGAACCACTGGCGGAACAAACGCACAGGACGAACACACTTATTCTGAAATCTATTACGTCATACACGGACTTACTTAAAACCGTGAGCTCGGATGTTAGCGTTGCAGGCGCAACAGAGATACTATCCATACGTAAATCTGGACAACGTATAAAGATTAGTTAAGGAGAAGGTTTTTTTTCACGGATGTATTGGTTTGCTTGGCATTTCTCCCGCCACCAACCCATTCGGTCGCCCTAAAGCTTATAAGACCGAATGTATGTGCCAAAAACGGCTACTGAGCCTCGAAACAGTTTAGCGACCAGTGTCCTAAATAGCTCCTAGAGCTTACCTAACAGCGTGAGCGGACTAAGCGCGGTGCCATACATCACCGGCTTACGTATTTCCCAGCCACTTACTTGTCATATATTTACTAAAATGGGTAGGCGCACCCCGTCAACTAATAAAAACATATGTGACATCCATAAATTAAAATTTACTTTGTCAAGATAGGAATTCACTGTCTCGCCTAGGTCGCTGAATGCCAGCCATGCTGTCCACTATATTAAAGCGCTTGGAGCCCTAATTGGCTGGTGGTCAGCCATATATCTCAAGGTCAGCTTCCCACAGCAGTGCGTTAAGAGACTTTCCCTTAAGTAAACTACTGATGTCGGTTGAACGTAGCAACCGCATCAAGGAACTCCCACACGGTCCGACAATCCGGCTCTCGCCACACTGACTTACCGCTTGTGAGACCAATTTTGAACGATAATTTGTCTGCACCCTTGAAAAGCATAAACTTCGTCTTGGGCACAGAAATCTTTAAATGTTGAATGTCCAGGCCGCTTGCAGTCGATCTTCCAGCTGCGGTCGTGCGAACTAAAAGAAGACAGTCATCGGCGAAAGCCTGGGCTGTGAGCCCTTCTGGGAATGTCAATCCCAGAAACCCGTCAAATACCAGGTTCCACAGCAGGAGACCGAGAACGGAACCCCTCAGGGTTCCGTTCTCCAAGGGTCCTGGGTCGCCAGGGGAAGCCCTCAGGCTTCCCCTGGTGACGGATTTTTCCACGGCTAGGTGCGCATTTTTAAACAGAGCCGTACGATTAGACAAATAGTCACGTACTACGGCCTGTAGGGCTACGGGAACATTGCGGCCTTCCAACTCATAGAGGACAGAACTCCAACACAAGGAAGAAAATGCTGCCTCTATGTCTATAAAAATTTCCAAAACATATTTACAGTCGGCGCTTTCCACCTCGGCAAGAGCATTTAAGATGCAATCCTCAGTGCCAACCCCTTTCGTAAAGCCACACTGGCCTCGAATTAGAAAACAGTTCACCTCAATGCTTTCCCAGAGCCGTTCCACAACCAGCCCTTCAAGCTTGCAGTTTACCGGCAAGAGGCTGATAACTACCGATCTCATTAAGATCCTTTCCTAGTTTTAAGAGCACCCTCACCAAAGCCACTTTCCAAAAAGTCGGGAAGCAGCTCTAGCTATGGCATACCGTGAACAGCCTGCCAAGCGGCTCTCTTATGACAGGCAGCAGATGGTAGAATATATCCGGGTCAAGTTGGTCAATCTCCGGTGCCTTTTTCAGTGCCAATCGAAAAATCACTCGGTCTACATCTACGGGATCCACAGCCCGTACGCCAGGGAAGGAGGGCGTAGCGCCCCCCCTAACGCCGGAGCGGCGTTAGGAGCTTCACTCTCCGGTGCATCTGGAAACAGAGTATTCAGGAAAGCCTGGTTAAGTCGCTACAGATGTTAAAGTGAACCCACCGGGTTGGTCTAGTGGTTAACGCATCTTCCCAAATCAGCTGATTTGGAAGTCGAGAGTTACAGCGTTCAAGTCCTAGTAAAGCCAGTTATTTTTACACGGATTTGAATACTAGATCGTGGATACCGGTGTTCTTTGGTGGTTGGGTTTCAATTAACCACACATCTCAGGAATGGTCGAACTGAGAATGTACAAGACTACACTTTATTTACACTCATACATATCATCCTCATTCATCCTCTGAAGAATTATCTAAACGATAGTTACCGGAAGCTAAACAGGAAAAAGAAAGATGTTAAAGTGTGGTCACGACCACCAAACCCGCATCGAACACTGGACAGCACGTGGCTTTGGCCGGTAACATGATTTTGTGAGCTGCCAGGGGCTGCGCTGCAACTCGCGCATGGAGTTTTGCCATAACTTGAGTCTGGCTTCCTTGATGGCATGAACATACTCATTACGGGCGCGCCGGTAGATCCGCAGACGCTCAGCTCGCACGTCATCAACGATAATCCCCGTTAGGGGGCGACGCTGGTATCTTCTCCTAGCGGACCTAACTCTGGTACGCAGCACGCTAAGGTCAGAGGACCACCACTATTTCACGGGTTTCCGCCTGCGTTTAACAGACGGCTCCCCGGAAGCAGCGGTCATAACGGTTCCAGGCAATCCCCGATCAGCGGACTAGCCACTAACAAAGGGTCCGTCCATTGGCCGAGGCCGCCGTAGGACCCTATCGCAGCCAGACTTGATGGCCCAGCCGAATTATTCAGCCATCAATTCCACCTCCTCTCTGTGCTCCATGCGCCATTCCAACTCCTGCAAGGCAGCCGATGCGAGAGCATCGATTGAAGTGGTTGGCAAATTTCCTGGACATGTCATTTCACGATTCGGCAGTGTTTTTTGGGCCTCACGCTCTATCGATTTGTGACTTCTTTTTTTGGGGCTACCTGAAATCAAGAGTGTACGTGAACAAGTCACACGCAATAGAAAACCAGAAAATTTCCATTCGTCAAGAAATTGAAACTGTCTCAAATTAAAATGTTGGAGAATGCTGTGCAGAGCTTTGAGGAGAGGGTCCGAATTTAGGTTCGACAAGAAGGACGTCTTGTTACTGACATTATTTTCCGAACCTCATTAAAGTATGCTGATTTCAAAAATGGAATAAAAATATTATTTAATGTAAAATACTTTTTTTTCTATAATTAAAACAACCAAAGTTTTCAGTAGTGAAAAACATGTGTTTCCTCTACATACACTCGCGCGCTCACACACACACACACACACACACACCAACACAGTGTTCAACTTATAAGAGACCCCATCACTCAGTAGTTTATATTAAATGCATATATTGTGTGAGAAGGATAAAATAATGTAGATGTTGGTACGATTGGAGCTGGAGTGGAGAGGGCTGCTTATTGCTTGCATATTTGCGTATTGCCAGTGTGTCAAGCACTGGCAATATGCAATACGCAATTCAACAAGGTTGGACAGTCGAGTGTTGTTTGTTAAAATTCAGTTAAATGTTCAAGAACGTGTATTCGTGAGGCAAACTTATTTAGAGACAAAATCATTTTGTGTGTAGGTATGCAGAAAAAAATTTGAAAAGGAAGCACCAATAAAAAGAGTTATTCATAAGTTAGTTAAAAAAAATTTGTATAACAGATTTGGTGTTAAGACAAGAAACCTGTCTGACACAGTTCAGTTTTAACGATTCAGGTTGTACAGGACTTTCAATTAACCACACATCTCAGGAATGGTCAAACTGAGAGTGTACAAGACTATACTTCATTTACACTCATACGTATCTTTCTCATTCATTCTCTGAAAGGTAATTACCAGAAGCTAAACAGGAAAAAGAAAAAGGTTGTACAGGACACTAAAGCGGCAGTTACAAGATCTGATAAATTTTTGTGTACACTAAGCAAGGAAATGAACATTTCGCTAGGTTCAGCCCACAGTGGAGTGAGAGGAATGCTGAAATGTTATCCGTACTGAATGCAGATTTTCCATGAGCTAACTAATGCTGATTATGCTAAAAGGGTTCATTACTGTTAATGGTTCAAGAACTTGATTAGAGGCAACAATGGCATTTTAGATAAAAGTGTCTTTCACAGATGAAGTGTGGTTTCAACTCAGTGGGTATGTTAATAGTCAGAACTACCAAACTTGGGATACTAAAAACATGCACATTTTTTTAATCTCCCTTACACCCACAAAAAATAGGTGTATGGTGTGTCATTTCAAGACAACGAATAATAGGACCCTTTTTTTTTAATTTTGGATGCTGCCATCTATGACGAAATTATTTAATAGCCTTATTGCAAAAGGATAAAAATGTGAGTAGAAAAATAATTTCTAAGGATTGTGGCCATTAAGATCCCCTGATCCGACTAGTTTAGACTTCTTTCTGTGAGATTACTTAAAATAAATTGTTTGTAGGTGCAATCCACACAACCTTGCAGTAATTTAAGACAAACATTAATAATGCCATCCCAGAGATACAAGAATAGCCAGGAACATGGTCAAACCTGTTAACAAGTGCACGAAAGTGGATAGACATCATTTTCAACACCTTCTAGATCACCTTCTGGAACACCTAAATGTTTTCCAATAAACTATTACTGATAGACTAAACTAAGTGAAGTGTTGGGGCCTCTTTTAAGTTGAATACTCTTTATATATTTTCTTTTGTGTGCGCGCGTGATATAAAATACATTGCCAAAAAGATATTTTGAAGCTTGGGTTATTAAATTGCATTTACCAGTGTTATTTTCTTGTTGAAATTAAATTCACAGCACTGACTACGGGTTAAATGGCATGTGCTTAGACAAAAATGAATGCAATTTATACATTAAAATTACAATTTGTCTGACTCGAAAAATGAACACACTGAATGCAAAAAAATAAAATTAAAATTTTTTTTTAAAGAAACCTTTTCTACAATTTTCTCTCATACATTGTTGGCAAGCATTAATTACTTATTTCAATAGGAAAAAATAAACAGCATTATTAAAACAATTAACTTTTATTAATGGTGGTATTCCAATAAATCACAAAAAGTTCTGGAAGAAATCCAAATATACTGGAAATTAAAATAAATAAACATTGAAATAGATTATCTAAAAACCAAGACCAGCCAACAGGAACAGACCTACTTAACACTAACAATAAAAAAGTAAATACCACACGTTATACTAATGCATACCTCAATGGCAATTGTGCTACAATTTACTGGCAGTATATTTTTTATCACACTAATAAAGAACAAATATCAACAATTCCACCACATATTTTCTTTTAAATGTTTCATTTCTTGTGCTTACAATAATATTTTTTAATATCAGAAAAAATTTGCATCGGAAATGTTAGTCCTGCTATACAGCAGCTAAAACTATACCTGATGGGCCAACTGCCTTTAAAATTCCATGCCTGAAATTTATTTAAAGACAATACATGTATCAACATGTACATACATGCATCAAACCATTAATGTCTTAAGCTTAATACTAGTGATGTATGCTATCTCTTTTTTACATTAATTTTCTGAAAATTTTTGCCTGGAAAGTAAATTATTTGATAAAACTAATTTAAGAGAAATTGATATATTTAAATATAAAAAACTCAACTGTTAAACTACTGCACAAAAATTTCTTGTAAACATAACAGAACTACTTCATTAAGCCTACATACACTCTCTTGCTAGTATAAAAACCAAAACTTCTTTGATTTAAATCAATTTGAAATAAGACCTAAATTGAATGTACCACTGTAACACGCATACAGAACTGGTTAAACAATGTATAAATATTGTACGTTAAGAAAAATATCATAAAATAAAAATTTATTCTATTAAAAAGAAAAACTTACTTAAGCAATTTTCCTGTTACCTCAGAGAAGTAACAGCTAAAAAATTTGATCTAATTATGAATTGCACCTAAATTTTGAATACTTGAGCAAAGTGTATAATTAAAAAACCAATTCAGGTCAAAAACCAAAAACCACGCCCTAGTGAAAAATTACTGGTATCTTCATAGTATGAATACCAAATTTAAACACACAAGAACACTATACTGAATGACATTTTAATTTACTGAACTCAACAACAACCACAATTTAAAATGTAAGTCCTTTTTTTTACTTCTCAATCCTAGAAATAACTTATTTGGGTGAACAAGAATAAAATAAAACATATCTGAATCAATACAATGTTTTATTTTTATCGGATATCTAACATGACACTTCTTCAAAAGGATGTTCAAAACATCTTTTAGAAAACAATAAATTTGACACATGTTTAAAACAATTTCATTAAGAAAATGTAATAAATACATTCACTTTATGAAAAATTACAAAAAAATTACTCAACGACGTTGTGTATTTTAAATCTAAGAAAAGAAGTAACGTAGAAAATTATGATGAAACTGAAATTTAACAGAAATGCTATGCATACGGCAATTAAAAAACTCAAACAAAATCAACAATCAACGTAAAAAAATGTATAATAAATTACTTCAAAAGAAAGCAAGAAGTACTAGAAATAAACACAATTAAATTAAACTATAAAATTAAAATTAAGACGTTATAATGATAAAAACATTACTAATATACTAACCTTTTAACAAGTTTTTCGTTATGACAGCAGATAGAAATGAGGTATGCATAGTTCAAATTTAAATAATTTTTGGACAACTTAAAAATAACATTGAAAAAGCACCTTTCTAGCAACAAAACAACTACTTTTATAAACACACTAATATCTCTTAACACAATTTCCAAGAAAACACACCCGCACTGCACCTACTAAACCAACTGCAGACGATGTTATACTGACAATAGCACTACGAAGCTCTTTCCAGTTGGATACATCGATCATATATTAGCTACAGATAATGTTAGTACTAGCAGCGATATCTATTGTTGAGAAGCAGTACTATCGATATTTCGTATTAACGTTGATTCGAGTTGCCTTTTTTTATTAAATAATGTTTGTTTTTTTGCAGCATCAAATAGATTTACTTTTTTTCATTATTAATTTGTTCATAATTTTGTTAGGTCTTATTTGTTTAATAGCAATTTAACAAAGCAAACCTAAAGCAAATTTAAAAAAAGTAGGTTTACAAACTCCAATCATTTTTTAAGTTTATCATAATTTTTGTTTAAACTACTGAAGATACTTGATAAAGATAGTTTTGGGAATATTTTTTTCATCATTGGTTTTGTCAAAGTAAATATATAACCCCTAATTACACCCCACAATTTAGTACTAAAGAATTTAATTAGTCACTAATTTTACAAAATCAGATAAAATTTTTGTATATTAGAAATAGCATAATTGTATCCACCATTTTACATTATATTCTATTGTCTTTTATAATGAAGGATTTAATCAATTAGATTAATTCATATGTGCACAATTGTATTAAACAGAAACAATTGTACATTAATTATATCATCAGTAGCTACTACTAAACACATATCATAAAGTACATTTATGTCAATTAAAATTTTCATCTTCTCTTGGGTTTATTGTTTTTATTTGTATATTATTAAATTCATTGCATAATCTGCAACAAGTAATTATTCCTGCAGCCCACATAACAAAGAGATGTCTGAAAAAACTTTTCTTATATAAAATAATTAGCAAGAGTGAGGTAAAAATGACTGAATAGTTAACATTTAAAATAAAGCAGCTGGTTCCATGAAAGAAAATGTTTACAAATATTGAATGATGTTCCAACTTGTTAAAATTAGAATGTTATTAACTTAATGAGACAAGAACAGTACAGTGAATGCAATATGCTTATTTGGTCAGATTACTCATAATCTACAATCAGATAACATAGACACAAAATATATGCAGCATGAAAAGTTAGATCATTAATAAACCTTGTCAGTTGAATGTTGAAATCTTTACTTTTTTCTTTTTTTTCCTGTTTAGCCTTCAGGAATCACTGTCAGGTGTTACTTCAGAGGATGAATGAGGATGATACGTATAAGTTTAAGTGAAGTGTAGTCTTGTACAGTCTCAGGTCGACCATTTCTGAGATATGTGGTTAATTGAAACCAACCACCAAAGAACACTGGTATCCATGATCTAGTATTCAAATCCATATAAAAGTAACTGCCTTTACCAGGATTTGAACGTTCCCCGTTGGAACTCTTGACTTCAAAATCAGCTGATTTGCGAAAACATATTCACCACTAGACCAACCTGGTAGGTTCAGTAATTACTTAAAAATAATTTAATTCACTTCAAATGCTGCAGTCACTATCCTTCATTTACTTATTGGCAATATTATTTTTTCACTTCCTACCCATTAAAATAACTGCCACCTCGCTTGCTCTTTTTTATCCTCTTTGCCACCATTGTAGTAAATTCACTAGCTATGTTAATTCTTCTGTGCCTTTTAATTCTTTCATAGGTTCATTTATAATGGCTAGATAAATCATCATTCATCAAAGTACTGAAGATGGTAACAATAGGTTTCTAAAAACATTTTGAGGAAGTTATTAAAAATATTATGCTTATCAAATTTGGTTCGTTTGTTATTTCAGAAGTTCATAGTTTTAAATATATACTTATTCTTTTTAAGTTCATCATCTACCAACTCCATTTCTTTATTTTTCCAGGCTATTAACATTCAAGGCTACTAATTTAGGTTCTGCTATTCCTTAACACTTTTTTTATGAAATTGATTAGAATTGTCCACTTTATTTAATACTGTTTGGCTTGCCACCAATGACTAAATTCTTCTGTCCATAACAAAAATGCTGCACACAGCAAGCTTGGTGGGAAGAAGACTACATCCAAGCTTGCAGGACTCCCCTACAGGGATTACTACTAAGTTTTTTTTTTAAGGTGGAGGAACCCCATTTATTGGTGCCGCAGCAGTGTTGGACTCACTAACAGGTTTCACAAGCTGTTACAGAAAATGCATATGTATTCCTGTGCACTACCGACTAAATCTCCACCGCTGGTGACCCCAACTCCTGGGAAATTGCTAATAAAGCATTACTTCAGGAGGGGGGATAAGCACCCCCACACACACACACACACACACACATTCAGTCTCCACAAGCAAATATCATCTGTACCAGACCACTACATGCACACACTGCACACCACAAATACCTAAAGAGTAAAACATTCAGAAAAAATAGAACACCTAACAGGTACTAAGATGAACCACACACATTTATACAATCATACAATCAAGCCAACACAAGACAAGCACACAACAATAAAGAAGACATGGCCACAAGACATAACTTATCTGCCAAAGTACACTCAAAAGTTAATTAAATTTCCACAATCTCACCCCCAGAGTACACAAAACAAACCCACCAACTCATACACACACACCTCAACTACTTACAAACTTATCACTTACCCATAATCATTACTCCAGCCATAATCATTAAAAATGTGGGCAATGTCCTCAGGCACCGGGAGCAGAGTATCCACGGCCTCACCACACCAAAGTGACCCCCCTCATGCTCAAAAGGGCCCCCAAGGCACTCAACTGACATGTCCAACATGGCATCCTCTGACGCCTCATTCCCTTGCAGGCCACGCCAATGCTCACCGTCTCCTACAAGTTTTTTCTGTTTTACTAAATTCTTCTAAAACTTTTCTATTATAATTTGCAATAATAGTCCTCTGGTTCAAACCCTGAAGTCCTCAGGTCCATGAACTGAAAATCCTCAGGTCTGAACATGTCCACCCAACCCAGGGCATCTAGCGTGCACCTCCATGCATCCTGGAACCTTGTACAACAGAAAAAGACATGGTACAGAGGTTCCTCCATATCGCATGTAGAACAGCGGTCTGAATGGTCAAGAGTGAACCTAAACAGATACGATCTGTAACTACCATGCTCGGCCAGGAATTGCGTAAGACTATTAATCAATTGATCTGTGAGTCCTACTGCACAAACTTCTTACATTCCCAGTCAGACAGTAAGTTCATTGACCTTTCTCTCCCGCATCCCACCGTTCTTGCCAAGTATTCATCAACTCTCATAAACTGGCCACAATCAAGCTCTTCTTCTCTGAATAAGGAAGCATCCTTAATTCTCTATGCTTCCTAAGTTGACAATCAGCAAACGTTTCCTAAGTCAACTACCTAAGTTGACCATCAGCAAAAATCCTCTTCTGCCTGATAGATTGTTGACTAATTCTTATTGGCATTGCTTATTTGACTGCTTACCACTGGTTAGTAGTAAATCAATCTCACTCAATTAACACTTTTACTCACCATGATGTACCATTGTCAAAATAAATTTATGATTTAAACATAACAGCTTGCTGTAAAATA
Source organism: Lycorma delicatula (assembly GCF_047948215.1). Taxonomy (NCBI): domain Eukaryota; kingdom Metazoa; phylum Arthropoda; class Insecta; order Hemiptera; family Fulgoridae; genus Lycorma; species Lycorma delicatula. The sequence continues at coordinate 155,561,471 of NC_134457.1, read as the reverse complement.
CACCTAAAAATTATTTATTAGTTTATTCATGATCATCCTGACCCCATAGGGGAAGACACCATCCCACCAACCTCTCTGTATAACCCTTATGGGCTTTACCAGAGGTCATCTTTAAAACCTCAGCATATGACATATTTCAGTTTGCCTCAGCCAGGATGCCACTGATGCAAATGCCACAAGCAGCATTCCCATTGATGTACTACTACCTATGGAGAACTCAAACAAAACATATGGACTAAGTGGACTAAACTGTAATAACAACAAAGGAACTGAACTACCTACCCAAATAGGTATAAGTCTGTTCAACACAAAATGCAAAAAAAACATAACATAACACACAAACACAGCAAAATACTAAAACAAAATATAACTGAAAACAAATCAGTAATAAAAGTAAAAGTAAGGGCAAAATCCAAGCAGGGCTCTATTTCCCATCAGAAATCCTTTCTTTTGCTAAATAGACTATGAAATTATCTACAATTGCTCACTCAGCCCAATTTCTCCAGTTTACATGGAGATCCAATGCCAACCCAAGAAGATCAAGTGAACTCATGATCTCTGTGTGCATCAACTCATACTTTGAGCATTAATAAAGGGCATGGTAAGTATCATCCAGTTATCCACACCAAGGACATATCCCAGAATCAACCAGGCTGAATTTCTGCAGTCTGTCCCTGAAAGCGCCATGACTGGAAAGAAATTGTGTCACATATTTATTAGGATGTAACCAAGAGGTGTTCAGGAAACCAACAACATTTGGAAAGAGATCACCTTCTTTTTTCCTGATGTGTTGGGGAAATACCATTTACGTACCCCCCACAAGTGGAGGAGTGTCAGACTCGCACGGGTTCGGCTGGATGTTGTTAAGTGCCTATGTGTGCCTGTACCCTATTGACTAAAACTCCTATATCACCGATCCTCCTCTTACTGGGACTGCTCTTACGTCTGGGAAAGTGGAGTATCATGCAGTCAGGCACTGAAATGTGGAGTGCCCACTGCCTCATTGCGCAGAGGTGACCCCACGTGCTCGGGGAGCCCCCTAAGCACTCAGCTGGGAGCTTATCCACCCCAGCATCCTTCAATATCTCATTTTCTGGCAGGACTCTTCATAAATATGTAACTTATCCACCACCTTCTTAACATAGTTCTCAACTGCTTTCCATTCTTTAACTCCTTTTAGCATTACGCTTTGTGTGTCTTCTTGACGGAACATGTCTTCCAAGCCTAACACATTTAACATCTCTCTGCGTTCTTCATCAAAGCGCGGGAAGAGAAATGCATGTGAGCAGGAGTCTCTTTCTCATCGCAGTCAGGGCAGCAATCCATGTGGTCCATGCCTCCCTGAAATCGCCATGACCCGCCAGGAAGTGTGTTAAACCCTATCTCAACGAGCCATGGATCCTCCTCCTGCACCAACTCCCGATGTCGCTTATAAGGCGGTAGGTCCACTGACCTTTAGTGGCTTGGCCATTCCTGCCAAATCTCCATTAATTCTTTTTTTTATCTGGGATGTTATGTGCTTTTTGTCTCTTAATGGCAGCGGCCTCTACTCCCAGAATCTCTTCTTCTGCAAAATAACCAAGTCTATCAGCATTACACCTGCCAGTACTTCAGCTGCCTCCTTAGAGACTGTTCAATACGCTGCTATGATTTGCAGACATGTTTTTCAATCTCTCGAGTCCATCTCCATGTTGTTCAATGTTTCGAATTTTATCTGAAGTCAACTCACTGGACGTTTTACCGACATAATGCTGTTGCTTCTCAGACGCAATCAAATCTATCGGTTTCACGCCTGCAATCAACAAGATTGTCTCCTGTGAAATAGTATGGTAGCCACCAATTACCGTTAACAATATAAGGCATTGAGCCCTCAATAATATGTCCCGATAGCTTTTATATTTTATCCTGTTCGCCCAAACAGGTGACACTTACAGCACAAGGGCGCACACGCCCTTGTATGCTCATACAATGCTTGAGGATGTTCTTGGTCTTAAAATTAAGACCCCAGTCGGGATTGACCACATGTCGAATACCAAAGAAGGCACCACTGGCCTTCTCTGCGACGAACTGAAGATGCTTCTTAAAATGCAGTTTCTTATTAATAAATACCCCGAGGTACTTTCGAACCTGAATATACTTGATATCGCCTGATATCGAAACTCGAACTTGCCGACTCACTGCTAAACGGTCTCTGACGAACATCGTCGTGGTCTTCGCCGGGCTGAAGTCATCTTATGTTAATAACCTGACAGCTCATGCATCCTGCAAGCTTCAGTGACTCGGAGTTCTACCTCCCTCCGTGAGCATCTCTCGATCAGCAAGAGTCCATCGTTAGCATAAGCCACAAGACGACACCTGCTGGGCAACCTCAGCCGCAGCAGAGAATCAAACTCCACCACCCATAACAAAGGACCTAACACGCTGCGCTAGGGACATTCTTTGGTCAGCAACTCGCCAAGCCTCGTGGAGCAGCACATCCTGATGACTGAAGTAACTTTGCATGACCTTTCTTTTTCCGGTTTAGCCTCCGGTAACTACCGTTTTAGATAATACTTCAGAGGATGATATGTATGAGTGTGAATGAAGTGTAGACTTGTACATTCTCAGTTCGACCATACCTGGGATGTGTAGTTAATTGAAACCCAACCACCAGAGAACACCGGTATCCACGATCTAGTATTCAAGTCCGTGTAAAAATAGCTGGCTTTACTAGGACTTGAACGCTGGAACTCTCGGCTTCCAAATCAGCTGATTTGGGAAGACGCGTTCACCACTAGACCAACTCGGTGGGTAACTTTGAATGACCTGCAATTCACTTTCAGCACATTCTCTCTTCTGGAGCTGGTAAATGGCACAGGACAACCACAGATTATTAAATGCTCTGGAAATGTCAGGAAAATTCCCAGGACATATACCGCCTCGCTGGTTGTACCACACTCATCACATAGAGTACGGCGTCCTCAGTATTTTTTCCACGACGAAACCCATACTGGTTCTCCATCAACAAGCCTTGCAAAGTCAGCCTCCCATTTATATGCAGGCGCAGAACCTTTTCAAAGACCTTACCAATAACCGGAAGCAACAACAAGGGCCTATACAACGAAGTAACAGCGGGATCCTTGTCACCACCTTTAAACAGAAATTTAACAATCCCCTTCTTTCAACACATATCGCAACCCCCGTAGGGGAAGACACCCACCTTGTGACGATTCCGGTCACCACAAACCCCCCGCCCGTTCCTAGCCCTGATGGGCTTTAACGGAGGTCGTCTTTTGACTCTCTAATTGATTACATCTTACAGTCACCAGCCAAGCCTCAGTTGGGATGCTACCGATATAAATGATTCTGTCCTATATTGTCGTCCTCTGAACTAGCCAACCGAGTTCGCGGAAGCATGAACCCCGCGCCTAGTTCAATACTTAAAGCTGTAATAAGTAACTGTAAATGTCTCAAACTTCGGTAATTTAATGAGTTTGAATTCAACACTAAAGCATACCACACAAATCTGTTGGTCGTAACAACGGTAATTTAGACCTACTTCCCTCAACTGATCGACTTAAAAGACTCTAAACATTTATTTGTAGCTATATGAACTTCGGTATGGTCTACGAGGGAGTCGAGGGCAGACCTCTTAATCCCACTCAGCTCCATCGCAGAGTCACGCGTGTCATTTACTCTTTGTCACATTGAACATCTCGATTCCCCCCCGAGGGGAGAAGATCCTGCTCGTAGCGTGTCCGGTCGCTACACCACACCCTCCGTTCCTAGCCAGTACTGGATTTAACGGAGTGTCACATTGAACAGCTGGCTCTAACCAAGGCAGTGCTCACACCTCTCGGTGGTGTGGACACTACACCTATCGGTCTTCCAACACACAGTAAGTATCCGCCAAACAACAATTTATTAAAAAGTCTCTCACTCACTCCAGCCAAGCAAAAAAGAAGCTACGCCATTATTTCGTCAAAGCCTGGGGGCTTAACCCTACCTAAACTGCAGATAGCTTGACGCACCTCGGCCTCAGTAATCTCCAAGGATACTACACCCCAGCGAAACTGAGCGACCTCACACCACACCCGGAGATGGTATGCAGTCTCTCCAGCTTCACTATCAACGGCAGTAAATCGTCAAATAATTTGTGTAGAATTTCAGTCTTGTCTGAAATTACAACAAATTTGGTCGAGAGAGCGAACAGAAGAACGTCCTTTCGTCGTTTGTATCCCGAGACCATATATACCACGCCCTAGGGATCCTTGTTTTTCTGCTCGTGAACAAAGGAACGCCAGGAATCCCTCTTCGCAGTCTGAACTTTCTGTATTCAGTAACAAGGACCACTCGCCGTTTCGGACCACCCTCACGCTGAGACACCTTCCGTAAACAACGGACAGCCTTCTTTAAGGCTGACAACTCCCTATTCTACCACGGTGCAATTTTCTCTCGACCCAAACTACTGGGAACTGAACATCAGCGGCGTCAATGAAAACCGCCGACAAACCCTCTGCCAGGTCCTCCAGATCCAGACTCTGATCCAATACTAGAAGCTTGGCCGAAAGAAAGTTAAAATTTTCTTCAGTCCGCATCGCATGTCTGTGCAAGAAACGACCCTGCTAACCCGGAACGTTTCATCGGTAGCGCTCTCACAAGCCACCAACAATCTCGTAGACAATCAGTCGATAATCACTTAAGGAATCATCAAGTACCTTCCAGTTACAAACATTGGCAGGAATAGTCCTACCAACGTAACGTAGATGTTCGTTCCACAATCAAGCGACGCCCATCTACCATACCTGCGTAGATGGGCAACTCACCAGGTACATTATATACCTACAGACCATGCCGGCTAAAAAGCTCTCTATTAATTCACCGCTATCGTCGGTGAAACCGCTATGCCACAGTAGAGACTTAGAATTGAAATCCGCACCAATAAAGATTGGACTAGAACCAGAGAATCGTAGGATTTTATCTCGACCTCAAGATGACGATCAGCAGGATCTCTGTACTGGAAATATGAGCTAGCAACATACAGCTGCAAGTTCTGAACATCCACAATTAAGTTCCCTTCTGCATACAACAGTGGACATGCTAATTGAACCACAAAAAATCTCTTCAAACGAGATAAACCCCCGGTAGATCACTGGACACGATATGTGAATGATGCAATAAAACAACAACCAATCTTCTACGTAACGCAATTTCACCAAGCTTGAACTGAAATATATAAGCACTCTGTGCATTTAACAAACCAAATCTACCCGTTTAACGGTAGAGAATTGTAATAAATATCAAGAGCTCTCAGATAACACGCACAATCTTTGCTGTTCACAGAGTACCTATGATCCTTCCGAAGACGTTTACAATTAACACTAGTCGGACCCTCAGACCGCTTTGGACACTCCTCACGCTTGTGTTCCTCGTCCCCACAACGACAGAACTTAGCTCTGTGACCATACCTGCAGCACTTAAAACATCGCTGTACATCTAAATACTCCTTGACCTTACACAAAGAAAAATCAACAAACAATCTGCCCTATGCAGTGAAGCTGTCGAAAAGTTTATAACTTAACTCAAAAATACCATGGTACGTTCTGCCTCGCGGCTACCCGATTTAAACAGTAATCGACTTTCAGACTTTAATGTAGCCTCGACTATCTGATTATTTTGCTCCTTAATGACAACCATCAACTCTTCCTCAGACAACCGTCAATCTATGTCATAAAATATTACTTTTGGACGCCTCTTGCCATTAGGATCGACTTACATGTCGGATTTTCCAACTTCGAGAGAGTCTGAGATGAACCGCACGGTCTCATTGTCATCAGCAATGACGACTAACTCCTTTTTTGTTAATCTAATTTTCCGAATTTTCAGATTCTGCCACTTTTGTCGATGGACGACCTGAAACTCGTCTTCCTTTAGGTTGACGAACACAACCTCGGCTCTTTCCGGGACGGACTGGCCTCCCGCTTTTCTTTTAGCACTTAGAGTACCGTTTACGCTGAGGCAATTCCTGCTACGAGACCGAATAAGGACAGGAACTTCCTCTCGCACCACTACTTCTTTTGGCTTAGCAACCAACGTCATATGCTTTGGCCAAGGGTTCAGTTATAGGTTTTAGTTCCTCAATCTTAGGAATAACCTTACTCCGCACAGAGGCCAACGAAGTTTTAGACTTATCGAAAAATTGGAGAAGTACGTCATACTTTTCCTGAAAGGTCCTCATAAGCGGGACCAAACCTCCACACGTTTACTAAACTCTTCAATGATTAATCGATCCCATTCTTTAACGGCCTGCGAGGTACCGCGGGGTACACCCGCTCGCGACTCTTCCTCCCCAGAAGAGCATGAAGAATTGTCTTGCCTAACCTTAGCCTCTTCCAGATGCGGTTTGATATGCTTGGACGTGCCTCTCCTTTCCACAGTTTTAGACATTTGAAATCTCCGAAATTCAATTATCTGAAATGGGCGAACTCACAAACACACACTAATGTAGTAAAACAAAACATGTTAACAAAATGCCGACCAATAACAAGCAAGTTAACAAAGAAAGCAACCAATGGGAAAAACGTACAAAGTCGTTGCCTAGTGGTTGCTAATAAACAAACAAAATAAACAACACACCAAGAAAACAAAATAAAATTAATTAATAACTTTAATGTAACTAGAAAATAAACTGTCTAATTCAGTCTAAGTCACTAAACATAAATATGCAGTGACGGCTCGTAGCTAAAATTAGTGGGGGTGCTGCTTCAGAAACGTTTTCCCTGTGTCTTTTCAAGAACTTGGTTAAAGTTTTCTGTAAAATAAAAGAACCGAAAAAATTAATCAATAGAATAGCTGGAAGCAGAATAATAATCTAATTCTACACTTGTCACATTCAAGAAACTGGTATACGGTGCTATTTATTCGGTTTAACCGAATAAATAATAAAATGTCAATACAGATAATATTTTTTTATTATTATTATTAGATAATAACTTAATAAAGTGTCAGCTTAAAAACACTATAGTCCAATGGTTCTTAATTTAAACTTCTACGTACACAGAAACAAATACATAATTAGTTTTTACTAATTACCTTTTCTTTCGCCCTTCCAGGGTGTTTTTGGACAGATTTGGCAATCAAAGAATCCTTGCTTTCCGCCATCTTCTGATCACTACTGAAAAAACAACTAAACCACTCTAATATACTTTCCACCGACTAAACTAGAAAAGGGAACGAACAAGGAACGTTCCATACACACGCGGAGTAAAAAAAAAATTACCTTCCACCAGCACGCCAGGGTCGGCACTGCGGGAGCGACAGTGCTCTCTCTCACACACAACCTCGTGTGCAGATTTCTAGGTGCGCATGCGTACAATAGCCAAATACCACGCCACTGGGGAATTGTGAAGCACACAGTTTCATACAACGTTTTGTATCTTTTTCATAAATTGGGAGATGGCTACTAACATTAAGCTTAAGTATTATATATTATACAAGTATAAAGAAAGAATTAAAGAAAAAAGGAATCATATTAAATGTTATCGATAACATCAAGTGGAAATAGGGGTGCTGCAGTTCTACAGTGTTTATACGCCAGCCTTATTAATTGTAAATATACCACGTATCTAGCACAAAGCCTTTCTTTTTTTTTCCTGTTTAGCCTCCGGTAACTACCGTTTAGATAATTCTTCAGAGGATGAATGAGGATGATATGTATGAGTGTAAATAAAGTGTAGTCTTGTACATTCTCAGTTCGACCATTCCTGAGATGTGTGGTTAATTGAAACCCAAACACCAAAGAACACCAGTATCCACGATCTAGTATTCAAATCCGTGTAAAAATAACTGGCTTTACTAGGACTTGAACGCTCTAACTCTCGACTCCCAAATCAGCTGATTTGGGAAGACGCGTTAACCACTAGACCAACCCGGTAGGTTAGCACAAAACCTAAATAGCCATAAAACTACCTAAACAACTAAAATTATACAAATAAATATTATATTACATTAAACACGTAAAATCAAAACAAAAATTAATCCCTTATGAAATTGTCAAATAAAGATACTTTTGAATTCAACTAAACAAAACTGTAATTACCAAAACTAACAAAACTGTAACTGTAATTATAAATAAATTTATCGGAACCTACACAATCCAACGGTCCTAGCCCGTCTTGCGTGTTGAACTCTTTATTAATGATCACAATGAAAGGCTAACACACCTATTTACAACAGTTTTATTATTACTTCCTTTTACTAAGTAAAGGAAGTATTGTGATCGCGAAAAATTTATTTTTTTTCAGATTTCACCGGAAATATTCATTTTGACTATCCCTGAATCTATTTTGACTAATTTTGGCGTGACGCCTGTACGTACGTATGTATATCGCATAACTCAAAAACGATTAGCCGTAGGATGTTGAAATTTTGGATTTAGGACTGTTGTACTCCTCCTTTAGGACTGTTGTACATCTAGTTGTACTCCTCCCCTTTTGATTGCAATCGTCTGAACCAAAAGTATCCAAAAATTTGACTTTTTATTAACTGCAGTAATAAGCCCTCATTGAAAGATTTTCAACAATATATCATAAGTAGTACTATTTTCATTAGTTTCAGAGTTATAGCCGAATGAAATTTTAATTAATGAAATATTTGTATCTTATAAGTGGAAGGCATATCAGTTCGAATTACACTTCATCTCCTTTTTTTTAATTTTAATACATTGATTTATTAATAATTATTAATCTCTGATTGTAAAAAAAATTTTACAATAAATAATAATTCAATAACAATAAAAAAAAATATATGAAAAAATATCAGAAGTTATTAATGAAATAAAATTTTATGGACTTTTCATTTTAAAAAAATTCTTGTATATAATTAATTTAATCGGCGTACAAGTTAGCCATGTGTTGTCCAAATCAGATTCTTTTTGAACAAAGGATAATTGTTGTAACATACAAAGATTTCTGAGCCAGGGCAGAATCATTATTCTAATCTAAACTTTCTAGGTTAATCCCAGAAACTTATAGTTATTTGGTAACATACTTATAGCACTAACACTATGTCTGATGGATGTTCACTATATGTTGCTTGGGACCCATCCAGCAGCATGTCCTAGTATTGACTAAACTAAACAATTATTAGCTACTGCTGAACTAATTAACAATAACAAATAAAAATTCCAAAAATAAGAGATTGCACTTAAAAAACTAATAAATTGTACAGCATTATAAAGGCAATTAATTAAATCTTGTAATGATTTCAATTCTTAAGCGGTAATGTACTATGATTTTGTTTTTGCTTCCTTCATTAGTATGCTCTTTCTTAGGCATTTCTAAATCAATATTGCAGTTCTTATAACACAGTTTTTCAATTAGCAAAGTTTCATATTTCATAATCAGATTTAACACTTTTAACAGATTATATATGTAATAAATTTTAGTAAAAATTACAATGATTTCTGCTTACAGACATATATTAAAAAACTGAGTAATGTAACTCCAAACAAAATAAATTTTATAATTTGTTAATGAATAATTATTTCAGTTCAAATAGAGTTACTTTATTTAAAAATTCATTATTTCAGTGATTGCCTTAAAACGTTTGTTGGACACAATCAGGTTAAGTAACAATTCTCTTTGAGAATAATTAATTATACAATTTTCAATAATGTAATTTATTTATTAATTTTATCAGAACTGGTTGCATATACAGGAGTTTACTAAGGGATATTTTACTGTATTTATTTATTTCCTTATCCAAAGAAAAGCAAATTTTGAAACCTTAACTCGAAATTCATACTGTTGGATATGTTATTGCATAATCATGTTCACAAAATGTTTCAACAGGCATACCTTCTGATACATTTCAACCTTTCTAATATTGGATATTTGTAAACGTTTGATTAAATCTACCCGGTAAACTTTGTTTCAAAGCTGATCAGCATTCTAGCTGTCTCTTCTTATTGCATCTACATGCATCTTTCTCAATTACTCTTTGGTTTCTTTCTGCTTATTTTTCAATTACTTTCAGGCATGTTCAGCATGATTTAAAAATGACTAACATCAGAATAACAAGGAAACTAACAACAAAAACTATGAAAATGTTAATAGAACAGGAACTGTAAAAAAAAAGAGAAAAAAATTATAAGTGAACTGAATCAAACAAATTCATTTGCCCAACCTAGTAGCATTTTAGATGTCATGAAAATTAATTACAAAGTATGGTGAAAACTAATACAAAGGAAATAGTGTTAAAAAAATTGCTTGCTGACTACTTTAAAGAAGCTGTTGTTGAATTCAGTAACATCTTTTTAGTTTCTTACTTCTCAGCAAAACAAGAAGAATGCATGAGAGTGAAAGTTGGAAAGACATTTGTGAGAATATGAACTTTCCTCCCAAAATTGTTTGATGAATACGTTGTTACACTTCAACACTGATTTCCAAACTTGTTCAATTTTTGCACGAGAATATTATTGAAGAATGTTTGGAAAACACTAATAAAAACAATGAAGCCAATGACTTGAAGGATTGTCAGTCAATTACCGCAAGATAAGGTAAAACTATGCTGGACGCCATAGATTTATTCTTAAGCAAAAACAAGAATCAGATATTGAATTTTTTTATACTGTTACATTTAATTGAACTAGAAAACTTAACTTCTAAAATTATTTTGTTTAAAATTAACAGATTTTGATCAAAATACAATAATTTTTTTTCTTTTTCTTAATCACTTCACATACATGATTTAGTATCGATTCAACAAGTGTACTACTCATTTTTTTTATTTCTTCATCATGAAATCATATAAATATTATTGCTTTAATGAAGTCAATTTTTGTGATACAAATAATTTTTGTCCAAAAATTTTCAGATGGGAAAATTTAAGTTGTTTAAATTAAATTTAAGTCTGGGGAGTTGCCTGGCCTGTGAGCACTTTGTTTTGTTTTCAAAAACATTTTACCACTTTTTTGGCAAATCTTTCATGGTGCCAAATCTTGTTGGAAGACTCTGTTGCATTATGGAAATCTGTGTATAACCCTTTCTTTTAGAATCTTAATATATCATCACTTTTCAACATATCATCTACTGGAAATAATGAATAGGGGCCTTCAAATGTTTAACAACCTCCAAAACATCTTTTTCTGGAGATGTTTAACTGATTGTTGGATACCAGTGGTGTAATTTATCTGATGCTTTCCTAGTGCAAGGAACACTTTGACACAGAACATAAAAGTGTGATTCGTTGGAAAACAACATTTTTCCGTCTTCTTTGGTCCATTTAGCATGTTATTTAGTTCACAACAGCCTTTTTTTACACTATGATGGTATTAAAAGCTGCTTTTTAGCTGGCCAACAAGCTTTCTCTCCAGCTGCAACAAGTTGGTGTTTTGACAGTTGTCACGTGTAAATCTGTTCCACTGGATGGGTGCTAATTTTCGATTTAAGTCTACAGCAATAATTTTAGATTATGTTTACTTTTTCTTGCTACTGATCCCATGTTGGACTAGTTTTTCTTTTACAACCACATTTGCCTTTTCTTTGAGGTGAAAAGGAATTAGTTCTTTAGACAGTTTTAAAACAGAATTAACTGTCCCTAGTTCAATACCACTCAGAAGCTATTTACTGTTGTATCATACTGTTATGCTTAGAAAGAGAAACAATTTTTCAATTCTTTCTTGGTGTTATGTCCATTATTATACATTCAAGACACACAGAATAAAAAATACATAAATATGATTTTGTAATAAAAAATGAAATAAACTGTTACAAAACACTATTTGTAATATGAATATTTCTAAATAACTAAAGAACGTTCTGTACCTTATTTATAACTGAGTTGCTATTATTATTTTTAAATAGTGTGTATTTTCATAAAGCGGAAAAATTATTTCATTACTCAATTTTTAAATTTATTAATATAATATTTTGAATCTTACTTTAATAAAAATTTATAACTTAAATTTATTTTTTATAATTTTACATTTGTTATTTCAAAATCTCTACACAATGAAAATGATTTTGCTTTCCATTCATTTTCAACTTAGTTTGTTTTTAGTATATATTGTTTAAAATATAACTTTTATAATTAATTCTTTTTAAATTAATTATGTAGACTTTTAAAAATAAAAAAGTTAAATTTACTGTTTATGTATATGTATATATTGAGCCAAAAGTATGGAAACCCCTCAATAACTTTAAAACCGTTCCAGATAGAATAGTTTAAATTTCAAGATAAGGTATCAGTCACCTAATTTACTTTTTGACAAGAAATAGCATTTCAACTCCCACTTGGGGGGGTGGACCAGGAGTTGTAATTGAAATATTTTCAATGGTAACACTGTGATGTATAAAGGTCTTTTAAAAACAGAAAAATGGTATAAATAAAAAGTTAGGTCAAGAGTTCATGTGTGGACAAAAGTTCAAGAGTTCAAGACACATGATTCAGGAGGAAAGAAATAATTTAGGAACTGATTCTAGAGCTTGAAATAAGGCAAAAAGTTCATACAAACATATGTCCCAAAAATGCTTTGTTATTGAGTTTCAGCTAGTAAAAAAATATCTTCTGGAATTCAGTTCCCCTGGTGAAATGAAGTCATACTGAAATTTTTAAGGTATTATTTAAGGGGTAAAATTAATGGTTTCTATGTCTTTTGACCTTAAAAATGGCATAAAACAGATCTCAGAACTGTATCTCCCATAGTTTTCAAGATATCTGATGTAAAACAGAAAAATTTGTAAAGAAAAATATGTTCTTTTATGTTTGAAGTACCATACTTTATTAAATGACTAATAAATGCATGAATTTTGTTATCAAAATTGTAGACAATTTAATTCTAAGAAAATTGATTTTTTTTTGACTGGTTTGATGCAGGTACACATTTCAAAAGTTGCCTGCCTGCACAATTTTTCCCATCTATCTGTCCCTCCAATATCAAAGCAACTATTCCAGCATGCCTTATGGCCTATAAGTCTGTCTCTTCTTTTAACTATATTTTTCCAAATCAAATGTTTTTTTCTTCATCAATTTGCCACAACACCTCTTCATTTGTCACTTTATCCACCCATCTGATTTTTAACATTCTCCTATAGCACCACATTTCAAAAGCTTCTAATCTTTTCTTCTCAGGTATTCCGATCGTCCAAGTTTCACTTCCATATAAAGATACATTCAAACATATTCTTTTAAAAATGTTTTTCTAACGTTTAAATTAATTTTTGATGTAAGCAAATTATATTTCTGACTGAAATCTCATTTCGTCTGTGCTATCAGCATTTTATATCGCTCCTGCTTTGTCCAGTTTTAGTAATTTTACTTTCCACATATAGACCCTTCTACCTCCATAATCTTTTATCTTCAGTGTTCCATCTACTTTATTTCTACTACATTTCATTACTTTCAACTTGTTCTTGTTTATTTTCATGTGGTTGTTCTTGCGCAGGACTTCATCCATGCCAATCATTGTTTCTTCTAAATCTTTTTTACTTCAGCTAGAATTACTATATTGTCAGTAAATCGCAGCATCTTTATCTTTTCATCTTGCACTGTTACTTCGAATCTAAATTGTTCTTTAACATCATTATCTGTTAGTTCTATGTAAAAACTAAAAATTAACAGGTATAGGGAACATCCTTGTCAGACTACCTTTTTTATTACGGCTTCTTTCTTATGTTCTTCAATTATTACTATTGCAGTTTGGTTCCTGTAAATGTTGGCAATTGTTCTTCTATCTCTATACTTGAACCCTATATTTTTTAAAATACTGAACATTTTATTTCAGGCTACACTATCAAATGCCTTTTCTAAGTCTATGCTATGTATGTTGGTTTGTTTTTTAAATCTTCCTTCTACTATTAATCTGAGCACTGAAATTGCTTCCCTTGTCCCTACTTTTCCTGAAGTCAAATTGTTCTTCTGCTAACACTTCTTCCATTCTCCTCTTAATTCTTCTGTATAGAATTCTAGTTAAGATTTGTGATGCATGAGTAGTTAGGCTAATTATTCAGTATTCTTCATATTTATCTGCTCCTGCTTTCTTTGGTATCATGACTATAACACTCTTTTTGAAGTCTGACGGAACTTCCCCTTTTTTGTAAATATTACATACCAGTTTGTATAATCTATGTATCGCTTCCTCAGCTACAGTTCACAGTAATTCTGCAGGTATCCTGTCTATTTCAGAAGGCTTTCTGCCTTTCAGATCTTTTAATGCTTTCTTAAATTCAGATCCCAGTATTGTTTCTCGCCTTTCATCCTCTTCGACTTCCTCTTTTTTCTCTGTAACACCATTTTCTAATTCATTTCCTCCATGTAACTCTTCAATATATTCCATCCACCTAGCAACCTTTCCTTTTGTATTATAAATCGGTGTACCATCTGTGTTTAACACATTATTAGATTTTAATTTATGTACCACAAAATTTTCCTTTACTTTCCTGTATGGTCAGTCTACTTTTCCAATGATCATTTCTTTTTCCAAATCTGAAAATTTTTTTTAATCCACTCTTCTTTTGCTAGTTTTCACTTCCTGTTTATAGTATTTCTTAATTGTTGATAGTTCATTTTATTTTCTTCACCACTAACATTCTTATATTTTCTATGTTTATCCATCAGCTGCAATATAGCCTCTGACATCTAAGGTTTTCTACCAGTTCTCTTTGTTTTGCCTAAGTTTGCTTCTGCTGATTTAAGAATTTTCTTTTTAACAATTGCCATTCTTCTTCTATATTTTCTCTACCTTATCGTTTTTACTCAGATCTCTTACAAGGTCCTCCTCAAAAATCTTCTTTACCTTATTTTCTTCCAGCTTCTCTACATTCCACCGATTCATCTGACACCTTATCTTTAGGTTTTTATATCCCAATCTACATTTCATTATCACAAATTATGGTCACTACGAATGTCTGCTCCAGGATATGCTTTGCAGTTGAAAAGTTGATTTTTAAATCTTTGTTTTACCATGATATAACTATCTGATACCTTGCAGTATCACCAGGCTTTTTCCATGTGTACATTCTATAAAAGTTATGTAATAAAGTCTATGAAAAACAAACAAAAAAAAATCAACTTTTATTATTAAAACTAAACTTAACAAAAAATATGTTATGAATTTAAATAATTTATGCTGGTATTAATTTACATTCATTTATGTTCAAAAAATATAAGAAACCATCACGTTTATTCATTATTATAATGCCTTAAAACTGAAATCCAGGCAAAATTTTTCACTAGCTGAGGACACAGCTAACACGATAACAAAGCGTTTTTGAACAAATGTTTGTATGAACTTTTTTTCTTATTTCAAGCTTTAAAATTAGCTCCCAAATTATTTCCCTTTCCTCCTCTTAATCACTCTGAGTATATATATATACTTCATTATACAAATAAAAAAAACAGTATATTACTAAAAAATAAAACATATCACATGCATACTTATAACATAGGACAATAATAAAAAGCTTTTTTGAAAATTACATTATTGATTTTATTTCAGAAATGTTTTAAGTACAAAATATTAATATTTTTTATAATAAACTTAAATTCAGAATGTGAACAGTTATTTCACAATAATATGTTTTGGCACTTTCTTATTACTCTTCATAATTCATTCATTTAATCCAGTTCTATTCTTGGAACATTAAATGCATTGCATGATATCGCATAACTGTCTAATGTATTCAACATACTATTATTTGCTAAAGTAAATTCTTCAATATCAAAACCATCAACATTTAAATAATGGTGAACATGAGCCTAAAAAAATATAAAAATAAATTTAATTGAATATTTAATTTATATTCTATTTATCACTGTAAAAATTAAAACACAGAATAAAATGGTTTACAGAGATAAAAGAATGAATCTTTTAATGTCCTCTAATTTATATAAGAGTGTCCTATATATACTAACACTCAATCGAAGTGATAAGAGAAAACAATATTTAAGTGTTTCAGACAATAATAATGAAAATACTGTATATAATATGCTTAGAAAAAAAGGTAGGTATGTTTGTAACATCAAATACTTTTTTTTTGTTGCATGTAGCCAAATCATTTCAACTTTTATTTACCATCAATTAAAAAGTCTTATCTGGGCTTAAAGGAAATATGCTTGTGTAAGATCCTGCACATGTAAAATTAATTACATGTGCTTCTGGAAGATGCTAGCCAGAAAGTTCATATACATGGCCAGAAAGTTATTCATAAATATAAAAACTCATACCAAGAAAAAGTTAAGACTATAACTGATTCTGAGGATGATGAAGATTCTTGTTAAGAACATATTAACACTAAAAAGTTGAAGAATCACTCTTAGATTAGTGCCTTCTCAATAATGGTGGTCAAGATTGAAATTATATCCAAAAACAAGTACACAAGGAAAGAATAATGATCACAAATGTGGTACTCTTTGTTCTGTAACGCAAAACAAAATGCAACCTTTCTGCTAAAAGATGAATCTTAGAGAAAGAATGAGAAATAAGAATAAATTGTCAATCTAACTATCGAAACAGTAAACAGTGTACAGTATACAAAAACAGTAAATAGTGTTCATTTGATAAACAGTTACTAGTTATGGATGCCTAAAAGGAATCCATACATAGGAACAGGCCTCAAAACAAGCATATGAGTGAGCTCTGGGTGAAAGGAGAAGGATACACTTCATTTTTTCTTGAATGATGGCATGAATTCAACAGTAAGGAAAGAACAATAAGATAAACAAGAACAGTAAGGATTTCCACAGATCAAACAACAATATGTTACAGTTATTAATAGTACAGTGCACAGTATGGGAAACTATCACTGATGTAAAACCTGATTTTAAGATGCACATAAGTTATGTGTTAATATAAGAGATGATCAAGTACCTAGAAGTGGTGAGAATTTTTTTTTAAATCACAATTTACTCCAGTTTGGGCAATACCAACACTTCATTTAAAAATTATTGATTTTGATCTTAAATAAACAATTATTTTAAATCTTAATATTATCAAAAAGTTAAAAAAAAATAAACTAAAATATGAATAATATTAACTTCTTTTTTAATACTGAAATATAAAAAATAATGCTATAACTAGTTCTTTCTGCTGGTTTCTTGCATCATATTAGAAGGTTATAAAAAAGCTGGCAAAATATTGCATGACTTTCTTGGCTACGCTGGTGAAGTATAACTTTATAAATGTGTAATTTTCATGAAAGTAATGAAAAAATTACTTCTCATTTTTTGTTCCAAGTATAACACAAGTGTCAAGTTACTTTAATTCTAATAGTTATTTAAGTAATGAAGAAAAATACCCAAATTTTTTTTAATAATAAAAATTAAGAGCTACAACCAAAAAACAGAATATATATTTTTTTGTGATGGGAATGAATTTTAAGAAAGTTTTCCTAAAAATATTCATTTATACTTTAAACTTAAAAAATTTGCTTAAGTAAAGTTTTCTCTAAATCTAACACCACCTTTATTTAATAAAGGCTAAAATAAGAAAAGAAAATTTGCAAAAACTTTTTCTACATCTTAGGTCTGGGATTTATAATTTAAACAAATTGTAGACATTTTTTGATAGCTCAAGAAATGAAAAAAAAATTAAACTGAAGGGAGATAGAGCAAAAGAACAAAAAACAGATACAGTATTGCAATTTTAAGAAGTAAGGAGTTGACTTTTGAAAATATTTTTTTTGGATTACTTATACATGCATTGTACGTAAAAAATTTGCTTTAATAAAATTTTCTCTAAAATGTAAAATGCCTCTGAAGAAAATTGAAATTGGTTTTTTTTAATATTTCCTTACACCCTTAACAAATTAAAAAAAAAATTAATATAATCAATGTCCCATATATATACATATGAGGCTCAACTGATAAATTTTGCACACTAGCATACTACACGGAAACAAAATGTACAATCGAGTTGGGCGTGGCAGCACATGATAGCTAAAATCCTCCAATATAAATCTGCGATAATACGTTGAAATCCGTTTACTGGTTTGTTTTCAGTAGCAGTTAAAATGGAGGCGAGTACAGTCAATATCAACACCTGCAGTGATTGAATTTTTAACAGCAGAAAATGCGAATTCTACGAATATTTTTCATCATTTAAAAGCATTTTATGATAGTGAAACTGTTGACAGGAGTACTGTGAATAGGTGAGCATTGAAATTTTGCGAACATGAAGCTGGTAAAGTGACAACTGAGGACACACCTCACAGTAGATGACCAGTTTCTGTGACCAACGAGAAAAATCAAAAGGAGATGGACGATTTTCTTCAAAGTGACCGGCAAATCACTCAGCAACACACTGCTGCTATTCAGTTAGGCATATCTAAAGAATGAGTAGGCCAAATTACTGAGCAGTTGGATTACCGTAAAATCTGTGCATAATGGTGCCATGCAAACTGACGGAAAAACACAAGCAGCATCGTGTTGAACGCTGTGAAGAACCTTTACAGCGCTATCATGCCAAAGGAAACGATGTCTGTCCTTTTCAATATTGTGACTATGGGGGCAGAGTTGGGTACATCATTACAACCTGAAAGAAAAAAAGCAAAGCATGGAATACTGACATTATGAATCGCCAAAACCCTAAAAATTCAAAACTCAAGCCGCGGCGAAGAAACTCCTTTGATGGTGTTTTGGGACGCCAAACTTGTTTATGTGATTGAGTATCTGGAACATGGGATGACTGTGAACTCCGAATGGTACATTAAGATGTTACAACACCTCATATGATGATTATGTTGCATTCAAAAGACCACCATGCCATAATCTTGCAACATGACAATGCACAGCTTCACACATTGCAGGCGTGCAATGAGCCTCTGCAGTGGCACTACAGAGGCTCACCACAAGCTGAAGTTTGAGCCTATTCCACATCCACCATATTCACTGGATTTTGCTTCATGTGACTTCCACTTCTTCCCTCATCTTAAGAGGGATCTCAAAGGTAATCATTATATCACCGATGATGAGGTGAAGGAAGCTGTGGGGACTTGGATCTGAGAAAGTCCACCAGAATTTTTCAGTGATGGAATGCAAAACCTTGTCACACGTTGGGAAAAGTGTATCAGTATAAACAAGGATTATATTGAAAAATAAATACTGCATTTTGTAGCTAAGGCATTGTACTTTTATTCATTTTTTATTTCATTCAAATGTCTCTTTTCATTCCCATGCTATGCATATATGTGCAAAATTTATCAGCCAAGCCTGGTATTTATAAATACGTAAGCCAAATTTGAAGAAAATCAGTTTGATCAATCCAGAGATATAAGGCAGTGTGACACACTGTCAGTAACATACTAACTCAGTCAGTGTAACACACATACGTAAGCTGAAAAATATATACATATATTTTTTGGTCTAAACTAGTTGGATCCTTAAACATAAAGATTTGCAAAATCCTGACATCCAATTTTTGACATGAACACCATAGTTTGCTCTTTAATATAGCTATTCTTATTATATTATATTATATTTGCTATTCTTATTAAAAGTAAAAATCTACTGAATGGTGAACAACACAAAAAATATAATCAAAATTTCTTCTTTTTTTAAAAATTTGATACAAATATACTTTCTTCTTCATTCACCTGATGCCTAGTATATATATATATATATATACTGATAACAGATGAGTCAGGTGTTACTGATAACAGATGAGTCAGATGTGAAACTAAATATAATTAAGTAAAAATATCTTTTAAATTAGAGAACTGCTTTATTCTTTTAAAACATTTTTGTCTTATAATAGGTACTAATGTCAAAATGTAATTTCACAATAAAATTTGCCCAAACACAAAATGACTTGCATTCAAATAATGATTTATGGATCTCCAATAACCTTCCAATTCCATTTGTTGAGCCATGATTTCATCTAAATTTTTTTTTAAAATCTCTCTGCTCATACCAGATTATTGGTTCATAATAAACAATATTTCCCAAAAGAGTGGAGATATATTATGAACTTTTGTCTTATATAAGACTGCCTTTAACTATATTGGTTGCAACAGGTGACACAAATAAATAATGAAGAAACTGTATTAATTGTAATTTTTAAAAAAGCTTGCCTGTAAGTTATCACTATTCCTACCATTTATCTAATGGTTTTCCTTTATCGCGTAAAAAATCTTTCTAAATTTTTTTATTCTCAAAATTATTGAGAATTTTATATACGAGATTATCAATCAGTGATAAACTGTCCTGATTAATTTATTGTCACCAAGCCTTTATGTAAATCTTGGAGAAAGACTATTAGATCTTATTTTTCCTGATGTAATCTATATGGTTATTTCCAGAGAGATAAAAGTTAATTATATAACTAAGTATCTCACTAATGATGAATGTTCTATCGTCATGATTACCTATCGTAAATATCAAATTTTTTTTAGTATTTAATTTTAAAATTTACAAAATTGATTTACTCGATGGTATCTTTGCCTTGCCATGGCAAGTGGGCTTGCGTGCTCCAACTACCTCAAGAGCTACACCGGCAGTAGTTTAGTAACCGGTAGGGTCTTCATGAGGTAGAAACCAGAGTAAGACAGATACCCTGGTCCTCCAGCCTGGGGGTTGAGTGTTCGGCTAACGACCTGCCTCAAAAAAACTAAATTGTTATGAATCACCAACAAGGATGACAACCTGGATAAGATTTAAACAATTGCTACTTGGTATATGGAATACTGGTTCACTTGGAGCTAATGACAGAGGAGTTGAATAGGTATAACAAGGATGTTGTGGCACTTCAGGAAACATGATGGCTGCTACCAAAGAAAATTAATACCAAGAAGTATGTATTGTATTACAGTGGCTGTGATGGTAATAGATACTACAGTGGAGTGGGATTTGCTATATGTAAGAGAATAATGGAATCTGCAATATATTTTGAAGGGTTGTATGACAAAACAGAACATGAAGAAAAGAACTATGAAAAAAAACCAGAACATATCATATTTACATTTGTCTAACTTAAATTGATTAAAAAAAATACAGTATTTATTTTTTGACTTCTAAAGGGAATAATTAGAGAAATACTTATTCATATAATATAATTATAATTAAATTTTCTAATGAATTTCATTTAGGATTCCTGACACAAAGCATGTGTTTAAACAAAATAACAAACGCAAATAATAACAAAGTATTTTATTTAATTATTTTCTATTTAATCATTAATTTTTATGCTATAATTGCAGAATAGAGGAAGAAAAAGATGTTTATTATTAAACTTATTATTTAATCATACCTACTGTTTAACTAATGGGATAAAACACTTTGGTTTTAGTATAAATACAAATAGACCGTTTGCTTATAAATCCAAAAACACTATATTATAAAGTTAAAATCAATTTAGAAATTTAAACACCTTTACATACAATCATCAAAAGAATTGTTATAGAATGTTATAGGTTGAAAAAACTTAACTGTAAGTAAAATTACAAAATTTAAATACTATCAAAACACTCTTTAAAATATTTGATTGGTTTTTGAAAAAATAATACAATAAAATACAGGTAACTTTCTTAAAATCCTATTAGAAAGATTATGGATTAATAATTCCATGAAGCCATTACATGGATTTTAATTTGTTTTTCCAAGAAATGAAAAAACTACCTGTGATCACATCACAGATTCTCAGTTTGAATTTTTTAATTTTCATTTCGTCTTCATAACATAGACAACTGTCAGCAATAAGTCCGACCAAAGAAAATCTACTTATGGCATTTTCACAATTTTTATACCATGATATTCTATCAACAATTTTGCATAATTAAAACCTACATTTATTAAAATCAGTTGATAATAAACAAAGTGATTAATATTTGAATAAAGGCGTAGTAACATCAAACATTTTCAGCAATAAGTCCGGCCAAAGAAAATCTTCTTATGGTATTTTTAAAATTTGCATACAGTTGTATTCTATTAACAATTCTGCATAATTAAAACCCACATTTATTTATTTATGCTATTTAATGACATTTCACGGCTTTGTTTAGCCTCATCTTCAGATCTGTGTACTTTAGGTTAGATAATTATAATTTAAAAAAAACCAAAAAATAATAATCAAGAATTCAGGAATTACAATATTGGTTTATCAAAAAATTATTAAAAATATATAATAATAATTGCTCATTTATTAAATCTTAAGTAAAAACTATGAAAGTTACTGTTTGATATTTTAATTTTAATTCGGTAAAAACTTGAACAATATAATTAATGGAAATATTGTTTTTTATAGAATAACTTCATCAGATTCAGTGAAATCATACTACTGATTATATTTTAAGACATCAGACCATTAATTTAGTATTTATACAAAAATGAACTAAAATGACAAAATAAAAATAATAATGGTTATTTGTTTTTCCCTGTTCTGCCATTATGGTATAAATATTAACTATTAAATACAAAATTAATAAAAAAAATTACTTTAATAATAAATATAAAATATAATATTACTTATATGTTCTTTACTTTATTTAAACACATGTTTTGTGTCGGGGATCTTAAATAAATTTCATTAGAAAATCTAATTATAATATAAAATAAGTATTTCTCTAATTATTCCCTTCAAGAGTCAAAAAATAATACTATATTTCTTTAATCAACTGAAATTAGACGAATGTAGATATGATATGTTCTGTTTTTTCCTTATTCTGTTTTTTGTTTTCATAGTTCTATTTCTTCACTGTTCTATTCTTTCACTCTTCTGTTTTTTCAGTGTTCTGTTTTGTCAAGTTCTGTTCTGTCCGGTCATGATTTTGAAGCAATAAATTATAGAATGTGCAATATTAGACTAAGAGGAACGTTTAAGAATATATTCTTAATCAGTCTTTATGTACTAACTTAAGGAGCCAGAGGATGAAGAGAAAAATAATTTCTATGAACTTCTTGATGAACTGGTGGAAAAGTTACCAAGTTTCAAAATGAAAATTATCCTGGGAGATGCAAATGCCAAATTTGGTAGAGAGGAGGTTTGGAGGCCAACTATTGGAAATGACAGCATGCACCAGAGATCAAATGACAACAGAACTTAAATGCTAAGCCTTGCAATGGCAAATGACCTTAAAATATCTAGTACAATGTTCCCAAGAAAAGACATTCATAAATAGACATGGATATCACCAGATGGAGTGACTAAAATCCAAACTGACCATGTGCTTGTCGATCATGACACAAAAGCAGTATAGCAGATGGTAGAAGTGTCAGAAGCGTAGAATGTGAGACTGACCATTCATTGATTTTAGTCAAAGTGACCCAAAGAGTAGCCATCAAGATAAGAAAGGAAGAAGGAAATGAGAGAAGAATAGACACTGAAAGACTTGCAAATAACCACATGGCTGAGGCATTCAAACTCAAACTTGAAAATAGGTTTATGATTCCGGGGGATGTGGGAAGCAGTGAAGATACAGATAGTATTTGGGTCAATTTTAAAAAAGCTGTTTTATATACAGTGGAAGAAGTGTGTGTCAAAAAAAAAGAAAATAAACAAAAAACCTGGGTTTGACCAGGAATGCGAGCAAATGGTAGAAGAACAAGTTAAAAGGAAAAATGCTTGGTTGAATAGCAACAGTGTGGAAATAAAGAAGATTACACAGTAAGTCAAATAGAGACCAACAAACTGTTGGGGAGGAAAAGGCGATTGTACATAAATAGCTTATTCAACAAGTTAGTTGAATAAGCTATTTATTCAACTATAAATAGCTTATTTGATATAACAAAATAATGCAAAAGACTTCTATAGGAAAATAAGGTTCTTCAAAAAAGGATTCACCCCACAGCCCTATGGGGTGAAGAACAGAGAAGACCACCTGGTAACTGAAAATCAACAAGTTCTGGAAAGATGGTGAGAGTACTCTTGTGATCTACTGAATGTGGAGTAACAAGGTGCTACTCCAGATCAAAGCGATGTGATTGGCTACTATCATGTGCAACCCAATGTAGAACCACCAACTAGAGAAGAAGTGAAAGATTCAGTGAAGGCACTAAAAAACAACAAAGCACCTAGGAAAGATGGAGTAACAGCAGAAGTACTGAAGAAAGGAAATAATATTGAAAATCTGGGAAAAGGAGGAAATGCCAACTAATGGCAGGAAGCAATAGTTGTACCCATAAACAAGGGGGGAAAAGAAGAATATGGTAACTTCAGAGGTATCTCACCCCTTAGCATCCCTTATAAGGTTGTTTCCAAAATTATTCTGAATCATCTACAACCTTACAAAAGTGAAATAATCCTAGAAAATCAGGCAGGTTTCATGAAGATGAAACCCACCTGATTTTCTACAACGACAGTAGAGCTAAAATGAATCAATATTCATAATAAAAGAAATTGTGTCCAAATACTGGGAGTTTAATGAAAAATTCTATGCAGTCTTTATTAATTTTCAAAATGCCTGTGACACCATAATTAGAGAAAGACTAAGAACAAAGCTAGATAGATTTGGATTCCCCAAAAAATTGATAAACCTAGCTAAAATTAGTGTTACAGAGTCAGGGGGCTAAGTATGGGTTAATGGACGTGTTTCTGAGTCTTTTATTTTCCTTTAGTTTATTTTAAACATGGGAGCCAGATAAGGAAATGGGTTCTCCCCAGTCCTGTTCAATATTGACATGAAGGAAGCACTAGAGAAGGTGGCAGAGATGGACCTGTGTGTTGGGATTGGAATCAAAATATTGCAAATATTGTAATATTTATAATAATGTTGTTATAATGCATCCATGGATGATGTAGTGATAATTGCAAAAAGTCTGGAAGATGTAAGCACACTAACTAAAATATTTATAAGAGAAACAGCAAAAATGGAATTAAAGACAAATGATATCTAAACTAAGTGTACATGCATTATAAAAGAAACCCAAATCAAAGGGAAGGCCCTCTATGAGTAGATGGACACGAATTTAAGGAAGTTGACCAATCTAAGAACATTGAAGTAATTATATCTAGTGAGAATAGGAGTAACCAGGAATACAAACTAGACTGAAATGAGTGAATAGATGCTTATATGCATGCAATAGAATGTTGTCCTGAAAATCCTTATCAAATAAGTAAAAAATTAGACTGTACAGCATAATAATCTGCCCAGTGTTGCTGTATGGAGTGAAACATGGAGAATGAATAAAAATGAAGAAAAAAGTTCATAGTATATGAGAATAAGATACTGTGGAAAATATTCGGACCTACATGTGGACAGAGGGAATGTAGAAGAAGACATAATAGGGTGATATCATAGACATAATAGAAGATATAATGGGGACCTGTGCAGGAGTGCAGATATAGTAAGTGAAATTAAGTGCAGAAGAATCCATTGGGCTTGACATGTTCTAACAGGGAAGGAAGGATTGTTTGTTGAAGTAAGTGATGAAGAATAATCCTGAAGGAAGGCGACCCGGTGGAAGACCAAGACAGAGATGTGGACCAGGTGAGGGTGGATTTGTAAACGGTTGGAGCTGCTGAGGATGATGAGGGACTTGCCCACATGGAGGGGATCTGATGTTAACTTGGATATAGATGGCCCTGGGAGTAAGTAAAATTGATTTA
This sequence comes from Lycorma delicatula, assembly GCF_047948215.1. Taxonomy (NCBI): domain Eukaryota; kingdom Metazoa; phylum Arthropoda; class Insecta; order Hemiptera; family Fulgoridae; genus Lycorma; species Lycorma delicatula. The sequence goes on along the minus strand of NC_134457.1, from coordinate 155,535,958 downwards.
TTTTCATTCATTCCTAAATTACATCAAATGAAATATTGAATAATTGAATGCATATGTACACAAGTATCTACCTCTAATGTGTTTCTTTAGTATCTTGTTAACTACATACCACCATAGCATCAGAGTGCTATGATGGTGGTAAAGACCAAATATGTTGCACACATTTCAAAAGAGCATTCAGTTGCATACATATTTTCCTTCTAACCCTTAAAAACAAGGTGGTGGTTGTCATCAGCATTATCAATAATGATCTACCTGTTACAGTGAAATGAGATTCTGAACTACATAATATTTATTGGGTGGTATCAATGTTTTATCATCAGCATATTGTAACACTTCACTCACTTTAATCACTGGTAATAGCCTAATAACAAGTATCAATACATATTTTGTGAATATCAACCTTTCATTGCCTTCAAAATATTGTTTTTTAAACTTTGGTCTTAAATTCTTAGGTCTTCATTTTTACTATATTTTTTTACTTATTTATTGGAATAAATCAGTATTGAAATGTTTTAATCAAGAAAATTTAAATCATGAATTCGTAGTTAAAAATTATTTAGAAATATTTTAGCATTAACCAAATTGGAAGTGAGTTGTGATTTTTAATGGTAATTGTTATCTGTACTGAAGCTGTAATATGTACTGTTGATGCTGTCATGTAGAAATATGGGCTCTTCTCTTACTTAGGAATTAATTTCAAACAAAAGACCTAAATTTTACTACTGATGACATTACCACCTACCAAAGTTTTTTAACGGGTTATAGCTTGATTAATAAAACAAGACATTTTCCTGAGTTTAAGTTGTAGTTTATTATAAAAAACGATGTGCTTTTATTTTTTATTTTTCTAAAAAATGTAAATACTGTGGTAATTATTTAACAAAGTAATTAATCAAGTAATGTAAAAGAGATAAAATTTTTATTTGGAAAAATATTAGCATTTTTTTTTATGTTAGTTACAGAATTATCTCAAATTCAGGTGTCTTCGTTTGTTGGCATATCTGTATTAGTTGAAAGCAAGGACATTGCATAAATAAAAAATTATATCAGAAGAGCATTAGAGAAGTCTATTAGGACTAAAAAAAAATTCTAATGTGGTCTAAGAATTACTTTAACTTCTACTTACGAAAGTTAGGTAACAACTTTTATCAGTTTACATTTTTATGATCTTTTGAATGAAAACTAATCTCTATAATTACCAGAATGAGGAAGCAGGAAGAAGAAATTCTAATGTTATTAGACATAAAATCTCTATTTTTTTTAAGACTAAAAATTTTAATGAATTTTTTGATACAAAAGGTTTACCTCAGCGAAACAAATCTCAGTTCACAGTTTTGTTTAACAATCCTTTAATACCTCAGAATTAATAGAAATCAAGCAAGATAAACTTTCCATTGAATTGTATTGGTTTTCTAAAATTACAAAGGCTCCATTATTTATTCTTAAAACTCAATAAAATATGAAATATTCTATTTTAAAAGATATATACTGTTTTTATCAAGTTATTTAAAATAACCAGTAACTATTTTATTAATAAAATAATACCTTTTTCTTATATAATTTATTAAACTGTATAAGAGATTCCCGGAAAAATCTAGACATGGAAGTAGAATTGGTAAGACATAATACTGATTTGGAATAACCAGGCAAAGGAGAAGAACAAAGACCAGTCTTGACACCATTTTGATTCCATGACACAAGTTGTGCTTTTTTATAAAACCTGAAAGAAGAAATGACAAATTTTGGTATTAGGAGTGTTATTGACTATTACATTAAATTAAATTACACACCAACAATTTATTAAGTAGTAGTAAAATTAAGATTTTTTTTTCCAAGAAAAATTCATTATTAAGCTAAATTTTTTACAGACACTGACCCCTTCCGAAATAGTATACAATAATTCTAACTAATAAGACGGAGCTTTAATAACATGGTAAAAAATATAATACTAGTAGTTAAAGAATAACCATGAAAAAAATGAAAAAGAATGTAAAAAATTATTTTTAGTAACATTTAATTTAACACTAATGTAACATTGTAGCACTTACTATTTATCATAATATATTTCACTTTGAAATATTTTTTTCTTTTGTAGTTAATGTAGTTCATATGAGATCTAAAAGCTTGTATATGGAAATGGTACATCAATTAGTTGTGTGTGAAAAATCCAAAGTTTGCCCATGGAATATATAAGAAAAGATTTTGTATTATTTTATATTGAAATATTTAATAAAATTATTTATTCATCCTAGACTGGGCTGTTTTTTGGGGAGAGGATTAATTATCCATTTGTTCCCAACATCCAAATTGCAGAATATGGTTTCTAATATATGACAAGAAATTAAGGAATTGGACAACCAGTCCACCATACACTCTTGAATAACTAAATAAAACTCAGTGTAAAAGTTGTAATTAAATAAGAGACTGTTTTCTTTTTTTGGGATGGGACTACCGCAGTAAATCTACTACATACCTAAATAGATATTTTATGCAGAAAAAAAATTCAAGCCTGTAAACCACTTAAGTGAGAGGAAACTGCAGCTGTTTTCAAAGTAGCTTTACAGTAATATAGAAAAGTATTTTTATTCATGAGTTTATTTACTTCTGTTTATACTTTCCTTTAATACTTAAAAGTTAAAACCAACTTGAAAGTTATAGTCCTTTATAATTATTTTTATTTTTTAAAGTTTTCAGTATCGATTATATTCATGACCTTGATGTGGTAAGGGTGATTGGCATTCTTTTGTCAAGAATGCTACTATTCTTTACCTCTTCAGATTTACGGTCTATATTGAGGGGTTATATAAAAAAAAGGTGAGATAATATTTTTTTTAAATATATAATACATCTAAAAGTTTTTTTTAAAATAAAAAGTAACTGACTTAATTGGATGAAAAAATATAATTAGTTAAAGATAACTATATAATAATTAATCACTTTAGAAATCAACTTTAGATCTAAATCAAGTTGATTTTTACATGCAAGTATTAGGTTGTATTTCTGGGCAAAATTTTTTTTTTATTACAGCTTTAGAAGCCAAAATTTTGGCTAGTAACATTTTGAAGACTATTCTGCCATGAATCTAGCAGACTAATCCCAACTGTAGTTATAATAACATTATGTGTGTAAAAAAAAACCCATTTTGATTCATCATAATTTTGTTTAACGTCACATTTATAAATGTATTAGATGTGATGTTAAATTTTGACTCCACTTATAAAAAATTAATTTTAAAAATTATAATTTGCAATAAATAAAATTACATAGAATGAATAATTTCAAGTATTTACTGTTGTTTTAAAGATTACTTTTATACAAGGTGTAAAAGGCAAGTATCTAAAAAAATGAGATAAAACTATTTAATGTAATGATATTATTATATGTAATACTAAAGTATTAATTAATTTTAAGATTCCAGAAGAATGGTACTAGTGTCATATTGATGTTAAATGAATAAATCTTAACTTATTATCAATAATCTAATATTATTTACTTATTAACATATTCTCGAGAAGCAGATAACGACATGTCTCCGCGGCATAATAATGTTGCTGAGAGAATAGTCCCAGCAAAAGGATCTATTCTTAACAATTGATTGGATCTACTGCAGACGGATGTAAACAAATCTGCTTGCCTAGAATTAAAAGAAATATATTTTAGATGATAAAAAACTAATTATATAACAAATAATGTTTTTAATAAATTTATGTATACTATAAACAGTCCAGCAAATTGAATCCAACAATATTCAAACATTTCCAACAACATTCCAACATTTTTTACATCCAACTCTCTCTCTCTCTCTCCTTCAGAACTTACATGCATCAAATAATGTTTAAGTGAGTCAAGGCTGGATTCCCATACTTCTTTATTCCTATCATATCTGCATCCAGAAAATAGGATTAAATCATAATTTTATTGCTGTACATTATTCTTTCTTCACATCTATTTTTAATTTTTAACAAAGAGTAATGCACACATTCCTCTTTGAGAGCAACAGAAACCGTATAATACTACTTGGTGGAACCTATGAGTAGTGTTTTTTATAACATCATCTGCTGTACCAAAGTGAAGGCTTTGCTCCGGTAGATGTTAGTAATGCTATAAAGAAATTCAGACCTAAACTTTTTCTTTTGACCACCCCATGTAAGAGATAAGTAAACAATGTATTTAAATCCTCTCTTCAATTTAACAATAAAAATGACAATTTAACAATATTTATGATTATAATGACATTTTCATTTGAAGATTGGAAGACATGATGTTTGAGTTACACATCACTTCCATGTAAGTTAAAAGATTACTATGATGGAACAGAATAGATAAAGAAGGAAGGATATTGAAAATGATAAGGATCAGATAAATGAATAGTACACAAAAAAAAAAATTAACACCGTAGAAGTGCTTTGGACAGAGAAGAAGAAGAAAGTGGTGAAATCTAAAAGACTACAGACAGACAGAATCAAAATGGAGGGAGCTATTTGAGATAGACAGTCACAAAAAGCTTGGAATATTAAAAAAACCTACATCAGTTAGAATATAAACTGTTACAAAATGGGTTTTAACACCAACTCTAGCCTTTAATTGGTATAAACTGTTAAAAAAACTTTTATGAAATGTGTTACAGACCTATTTTTATTTTTTATTTCACACTGAAGAGGTTGATGTATGTAATCCTGTTCATATTTCTGATTTCTTAAAGTTCATATTTCTGATAATAAATATTCATTTTGATGGAGAATTCTTTTTTTGGTGGTTATAACTCAACATAAAACTTTATGGAAGAATATTGTGTATGTGCGTTTCTTACATAAGTGCACAAGAGATTTTATGTTCATTTACTACATTTTGGACAATTTTCCTCCATGCTATCAATAGCAATACATTCAGTAAAATCAAGATAGGTTGTAATCTAGTTGACAGTAACCATAACCTAATAGAACATTTGATAAAAAATGTCAGTCAAGCAATAGGGATTGTTTTTAGAGAAATCCAGAAAAGAAATTAACATCACAACAGATCCATAATTAGACAAATTAATGGTTACAATTAATTCATACTCTGAATTAAATGATGACAGATACCATGGATATCTCCTGAATACCATTGATAAATGAACTTAAAATATAAGACAACTGAAAATTCATACTTGATGTTACAGAATGACATCCACTGAAAGTATACCAATAAGAGTTTATGTTAAGCAGACTGGATTGACTAAATTATGGTGTACAAAATATATTAACCCAAAACCTTTGAGTGATCATAAATATAAGTTTCAAAAGTATTTAAAAAAATATGTTATAAGGTGAAAAGATGATGTATTGATTTTTTCATAAATTAATGTGAAAGCATTTATATGAGTATGTTATGTGTATCTTTAATTTACTGTCAAATGAAATAAAACCATAGAAGGCAGAAAATTCAAAATATTTTAAGTAGTTAGGTTTTTCATCATTTTATGTCGATGTACATCATTGTACAGCCTATGGCTAGTACAGTCATTATATGAATAATTATTTACTCATTACATGAATAATGAAAAATGAGACAACGGATTAGAATGTAATTTCTTTACGTTATCGAAAAGGAACCACAAAAATTTAACTCTGAACTTATAACATCCTGTCATTAGAACTGTTATATTTAAACCGATGAACCTATGGATAACTGTTATATTTAAATCACATAAATACATATGTAGCATAGATATTACAAACTATAAGACACTTACTTGAGGAATGTAGTATCTGGCTCAAGAGGGCAAAAACTGGATGTTAAATAATGAAGACCTTGAAATGGAGTCATATTTGTAGCCAACTCATTCAAATCTACATTTAATGAACCAGGAAACCTGCAACCACTTAAAAAAACAGGAAAAAAATAAGAATAATTACACATTTTAACAAGCTGGAATTAAAAATTCATATTGGTATAAAATATGATAGTTGCCTATTTAGAAATATTTACTTTTAACTGAATATTAGGACAGAGTAGGAGACCCAACTATATCAAATAGGTATTTCTTGCATTAGGCTTTCTGTGGAGCTCTCAGATAGGAAATGAGAGGATGGTTCAGTGGCAACTCTGCAAGCAGTAAACATTAAAGACGCGCAATTTTCATGGCATCTCAGCATGGACTTGTTAGTTTCAGACCTACACCAATAGAAACAAAAATAGGGAAACAGGGATAAAGGATCAGAAAAAGAAGCAGAAGATGAGTAATGACAACCACAGAGGAAAAGTCAAGACCAGTACATGAAATGAAGGCTCATAATCTCCTGGAAGTTTGGGACATTATTATGCAGATGGTAACAACACCATTATAAATCAACAATTTTGTGTAAACTTTCTTCCATGTATACTGAAGCAAGAACTGCTTTTCCTACAGAAAGTAAAGAGCCACTTCAGAACAGAAAAGAAATCTAAAAAACAACCTTGTCCATTTTCAGAATTGTGTGATATGTATATAAAAAACTATTCAACTAAACTATAAATCATTCAGTCATTTTGCTAGCTGAATAGGAGTATAAACATATTTCAAATTTTTAAAGTATATGTAAATGGCTTAAAACATATTTTAAGGGCAGTTTTTAAAAAAAATATTTTACTTCTCACTTCATTGGTTTTGTTTAACCTAGAAAAAATACTACCAACTTGGATAAAGCTTATTAGAACATACTGTAACTCCTTTCTTGCATACAAATAAATAAAGAATCCCACAGTAAATAGAATCACTTAGCAAAAATAAATCTCTGTAAATGGGGGAAGGGAATTTTTAGATCTATTTTTGTATTTTTATAAAACCAAAAATTAACTTTATTTTTAAATATTTTGGAATTTGTTTCATCATCTTAAATGGAACAAGCTAACTAAAATTTTTACCAATAATTTATAAAAAAAGAGAAATGTTTTTTAACATCTATAAACTGGTTAAAAAAATCATATACATTTACATATGATAAGGTATCAAACAAATGTCATAAAAAAAGCTGACACAAAGTTGTTATACTAGTTACAAAGTTTTTATATTAGTTATTTATTGTTATATAGTGGAAAAATAATGATACATGAAAAAAGTTTTAAAAAATCAATATTTTTTACTTTTACCTACTTCCGCAGCCTCAAAATCATCTTCCAAGAAACATTTTTGATTTGTCTACATTAAATGGAAAACACTAAAAAAACCGTTGAAAAATATACAACTAATAAAAATTTACCTAAGATTTATTTTTTGTGGGTAGGGGTGAGTTATGGTGAAATTTTATTGTATTATTATTATTATTGTTGTTACTGAAGTTTGTAAACTAAAAAAGTTTTAAAAAACTGATATCTTTTAACTGTGATTGGCTCCCCCAACCCTAATATAGCTCACAAAGTATTTTTTGGGTTACTTGTACTACTAGTATGATGAGGAAGATATAAAAAAATGTCGGTTAAAAAATATGAAATAAATAAAATGACAGATTTTTCAATTTTTGCAGAAACGGAGAATTTGGGAGCATTTATTTAAAAAAAAAATTGTAAGCTATATGTTTGCATGTACTGAACTTAATTTAAAGTTGGGTTATGAGATTTTGAGAAATTGACTCCAAAGAAACTATCTACCAAACCCCCTGAAGATATTCACCCCCAAACATTTACCAACAAATTTTACTTTATGACATCATGTTTATATTTGTTTAATCATAAATAAAATTAAAAAAAATTATTTTACCTAGTAAGATGTAAAAGCATCTTTGCAATCACACTATTTATATCACTATATGGAATCCATGGCGATATTTCTCTTGAAGGTTTCAGTCGACTACATATATCAGATAATGCCTGGAAAATAACATTATTATAATAATTAAAACCATAATATTAATTATGCCACCTTTTTTTGAATTTGTAGTGCACTTTTTATTTTTACATTTTCTGCATCTAAAATTTTAGTTAATTACTTTAAAAATTCTATATTTGTCTCTCATATAGTAGTTTTTGTCTTCTACCCTTTCTTTCATTAATTAATTCTGAATCATTGAAAAATCATTAATCTAGTTTTTTAAACTTTACTAAACTCCAATTCTCAACATTTTCCAAACACTATAAATCAAAATCCTTGCTACCTTAAAAAAAACATGCAATACTTCTGCCATATCAGCAAATTCTGTAACTTTTGATATGATGGTTCTTTTATCTTAACTCCTCTTTTTTTAAAATGATATCAACTGATGTACTCACTGGCCGCTATCAAATTTCAACAACATGTAGTTATCTATTTAAAGGAAAATTATATTCCACTGAAATACACAGATAACCAGAGTTTATCAACTGCTCTTAATATAGTTTTTTTATTATACTTTTAGTTATTTATGGTAACTAGTTAATTGAGAGAGCTTTAAGATATAGCTTTTATTTTTACTTTAAGCCCTTTAATTTTTAAGGATATTAACTGTTGAAAAGTTAAGAATACTCTGACAACATTCAATTTTATTCAACACCCTTCAACAATTACCAACAAATTTTGCATGTAACCCCAGTATGTTTTTGTATGTTTAGTAGTAAAACCTACTAATGTAATTTTATATTTAAAAATTCTAATATGTTGCAAAGAAACAGCACCCAACAGTATTTAATCAAATCTCTCAGAACTGGTTAATTAAATATGGTTTGGCATTAACATTTTATTTTTACTTCATCACTTCAATTTTTGGGATACCACTCCCCAAGACATTCAAGTGTTGTAAAATCATCATAATATATGCTTGAACAAGATGCACTATTAACTCACCTAGGGTCCAGGAGTTTCTGTTATCAAAGAATTTCTATTACCTTTCAACCTTTTATTTGAAGTCTTTACACTTTGCCTTAATTGTTACCATTTTTAATCATCTCCATTCCATATTTAGTTTGGTTAAAATTCTAAACAAAATTTGGGAACAAAGAACACTCACACACACACACACACACACACACACACACACACACACACACACACACACACACACACCCCACATGTGTATTCATTGTAATACGTTAATTTAAATTATTACTTTTTCTACTCCAAAATGAGATATGGAAATATCTCATTCCACATTGATTACACAAACATTCTCCTACCATAAATACTGTTTATATTTCCATCTTAGGTTACTAACCATATTTGGCTAACTAATAAATTTTATTTTTAAATTTTCTAATAAATAATTTGGATAAACTTCTGACATTGTATGTACCATGTTAAGAATATCATGGCTCATCATACCTGAATATCATTTTAAGCTGTCTATAGATATGAATGTCTATAAAACTAATAAATTTTTCACAAGAATATTTTAGCCAAGAGGGTAACATATTTTAATCTAAGAAAGAGGAATGAAGAATACATGTTTCCTTGTAAAAAGTATTCACTGCATTCAGGAATGCATTAATTAATATTAAGAGTTAAATTTTTGATGATAAGTTCTGTGTTGTAGAAAACAATAAAAAAATACTTCTCAGAAGCATATTTTTAAAAACTTAATTATTTTTACAATTCTATTAGCAAAGCAATTATTTTTATCTTTTCCTTCTAACATCAATTCTGTAAGTCCATGTTTGTAAGGTAATAATTTATGTACTTAATGGAGAAGAAATATGGCTAATATGGCAGATAAATTTAATATACAGAGAATTTCTAAAATAGTTATAGGAAAGTGACTGTTAATATCGAAAAAAGTAACTTACAGAAATGTTTGATACAACAATGAATATAGTATATCTTCAAGAGTTTCATTTACAAATGTTCAAAATGGCTATTTAGATGTTGGCATTAGCCTACAATGCCCCGAAATGGGTGTTTTAGTCCCTTTAACATACTTCCCCTCAGATGAGGGTTGAATTAATCAGTCTACAACTCCCAATCATCCAATCCATCTTATCTAGCGTCCAGCTCCAGAGTCCCCAAGGCATCATCACACAGAAGCCACCCTTGTCAAACAAGGGCCCCAACTGCACTCCACCCCAAGGCTGTCTGTTGCCATATCAACCACTAACCCCACGAGTCCAACGCCAAATGGTAGGGCACACTAGCAGGGAGTAGTGTGGTGCCCCGTACCATCATGGTACCAGCTTTTCTGTCACAGTGCTGGTAAATGGGTCTCCTAATCCACCATCCAACCACTATTACTTATCTTCATTTATCCACAATCCATGTGAGCTCGTGTGATTACAATGGAAGCTCTCAACACTCCTAACACAATATCTTCCACATCCTTCAACCTGCCCAAACTAAGGGTACGCAAGTTCTTCAGAGTTTCATTAATCAGACCTCCTCTCATGCCGACAACTACTGAAAGCACCAGAGCATCCCGCACACTCATATCTCTCTTAACTGCCTCCACAATACGTTGATATTTTTCCCTCTTCTCTTGAGCAACCTCCTTCAGCAAATCACCCTGCTCAAGACAGATGGTGACATCAACAATGAGGGCCTTCCCTGGTGTTTTGATGACCAGGTCAGGCCTCAGAATATCCACCCCCATCTGAAATAGTTGTTCTCACACCACTGCACACCCCATTTCCAGGGCTCATTTTTCAATTGTATCGACCACATGATCGTGCTGAAAAATCTTGACTCCTCTTCCTGTAGGGCACTCGCCCAACACATGCCCCAACAACTTATCCTTCATGAAGTAACTCCTATAAGTTTTCTCCACACCGGGATCAATCCGGTGCAGATACTTCCTCATAGGAAACACATTACTCCGTATCCTTAGGAGGTTAATTTCTTCTCCTGGTGCAATGCCTGTCTCTGCAACCAGCAGTTACCGACCGAGTTACCCTTGAAATTCCCCACACCACTGCCCAAAATAGGCTGCTCCTTCCACTCATCCAGTTCAGCCTCCTTCCTCTTTCATCTCCACTTCTCAATAGCAGGCAGACTCGTTGGTCATTCCAGTCCTATGTTCCTTGCCACTCTTTCACAAGCAACCATATGATTCTTCACCAAGACCTTCCTGACAACGCTGTCTATGCCGGCATCTCCACCTCGCCGGCATAGCTCTTTCCCTTCTCAACACCTTCAGTCACTTGAGCCAAAGATGACACCTTACTAATCTCTTCCTGTATCATCGACTGAAGCTCCTCCCTACCACATACCTTGCCGAGCATGAATGCATGACCTCACTCGCTCCAGGTCCTCAGGCATTGTCCACAACATAGCCTCCAGTTCCTCAATGCTACCTCCACTCTTGTCTCTATCTACTCCCATTTGGAGATAGCCAGATGACAATGCTCCAGGCCGTCGATACCCTGGCCAAATCTCATGGGAGTATTGTAAGCAAGGGCATCCCTATAAGACAGAGAACTGTTTTGTTTGTTCTTTTTACTGGACACCAGCTGGAATCCATCACTCAAACTGGACTCCGCCTCAAAAGCTTCAGATGTTGATGAAACCACATCGAAGTCCACTGTGGCCTTCTCCAAAGAGTGGACCACACCCACTTGGCTTGAAGGGGCTCAGCCGTCTGCTGAGCCTCTTCATCAGATCTCTCAAGGGACTCCAACAGTGCGGCAGCCACCTTCTTACCAATCTGCCTAACAGTCGTCAGAATAGCCTTGACACTGTCCTTTTGGTCTCTAGCCTCAGGAAAGTCTGCTAAGACTGAAGGATCCCTTTTTTCTATCACTGGCTGCAACCCAGTTGCTGCCTTATCCTTTACTTCTTCCACCACAACTGGCTCATCTTTTGTATCTAAATACATCCCCCAGCCTTCCAGCTGATGACACATCTTCTCCTCCAGTGCTCTCTTTTTCTCTTTCTTCTTAATCGTTTCAAGTCTTTGAGTGAACTTAAATCTCTCAAAGTCCCTCTCAATTTGGGAAAAATTACCTCTCTATCATGCAAGCACATTCGTCCAAGTATCTTTCATACTCCTGGTCCTTCATGCGCCTTTTACTCTCCTGGTAACGATGGGCATCCTCAATAAATCTGCAGACAAACTCCGACAGAGCACTAGCAGTGCCCGAACGCCGTCTAGATTGATATCCCCTAGCCTCATCAATTCTAGCCTCTTCCTCTTTGAGGGCAGCAAAGGCCCGCCTACGGTTCTTTTCAACCATGTCAATGTAATTTACCACATAACGTCCTTTGCCACCTACTCTGGGGTATTGCATCCCCAATAGCGACTCCGCCGCTTACTTGACTGAGAGAATTGCTGCCCGGGCGGTACTATGCCAATTTCTATTGGAGACCGCATCCCTTGCAAACTCCTTTATTGCCACATGATCGGCTCGACGCACCTCTTTTGCAGTAGCCACTTTATCATATCAATGTCATGCCGCAGCGTGATGCGGTCATCCTCATCGACCGGCTCTCTGTTATTTATCGGATATCCTGGACCCAAGTACACGTGACCCAGAAACAAAAACTTTGGCATTAGGTTCAGCCAAACCAGTTTCAAAAATAATTCCAAAACAAAATAAAACACACAAAAAAAAGCACAATGATTAAATCTTAATCAACAACAACATTTCTAACTGTTATTAAGCATTAATATCATGCTTATTCATAATAATATCAATCCAAATCCTTAAACCAAAATCAAGGTACAATATAATTTGTCCAATAATATACTGAAATTTAGGTCTTACAACCATAAAGTTTTCCTTCTGTTTTTTTTTTTTTTAAAAGAAAAAACTAAGCCCAACTTGCCTTCTTCAAAACTCAAAACGGCCTTAATTCTAATAAACACAAAAAAGTCCTTAACAAAAATTCTAAGACTGTCCATATAGCCAAATAATCTCAGGCCTAACGCCTAAAAAAAATAGTCATAAAAATACACCAAAAAAACTAACTCAAAAATGCACAACATCACACTCTCATAAAGACTTTAATTTTAATAAAATAAAAAAAGTCCTCCAAAAAAAGTCTTAATCTGATAGGGAACAGTCCAACCTTCACAAAAAATTAAGCCTTACTCCCAAAAAAAAGTTTTTTTTCCCTTCGAAAAGCTAAGTACATTTTATAACTACAGTCGTATATAACAAGCTTATTTCCATCAAACATAAAAAAATTGTCTAAGAGAATTTCTTAATAATAATAAGAACTGTCCAAAAAAAAAAAAATCAACCAAGTGCTAATACACGCCTTTAAGTCTAAATAGCTGGTTTATTTCCAGTCCAACATTATATAACCTCAGGACAAAAAGTCTCAAAATAACGAGTATTATACAATTCTGATGTAAAACATAGGTCTTACAAAACAAAAATCAAAACCTAGCACGTAGGTAAGTAGGTCACCACGTGCCTCTCAAAAAAAGCTCTTGACTAATTTATTATTAAACACATCAAAAAAAGTCATTAGCAAATATTCCTAATAATAATGAGGAAAACGCAATACAATAAAAAAAAAACAGGCCTTACGCCCCAAAAAAACTTTAAAAAAATAATCTGTTCTAAAACTTAAAATCAAAAAAAGCTGTTTTTTCCATTTAATAAAGGTTTTCCTCTATAAACCTATATATTTTCTTCAATAATTTCTTAAGGGATATAATTAAAGCCCACCAAAACCAAGTCGGTAAACCTTCTGACAAAAAAGTAGGCCACTACGCTACCAAAAGTTCTAAGTCCTAATAACGCACTTATGAAAATCAAAACAGCAAAATAATATTAATAAAAGTTTTTTTCTCATACTTAAATCTACGTGTTCATATATAAAAAAAAAAACAGTACTTCTGCCTCAAACACTGTACTTAAACTTTAACACAGGTCTTTGACCTCATCGCCACACACTTCAAAAGTTCAACACTTAATAAGTCCCAAACTGACCAGCCGATTTTAATAAAAAAAGTCTCAACTTAACGCCCGCACTCGGCACAAGCCTGTAAAACTATCGAAAACCCAATTAAAAAAAAAAAAAAACCGCTATTTCAATAACTTACCAGAGCACAAAATCAACACATGTACACTTCACCATGACTAGCCGTAGACTCTTATGTATCACAGCAGATGTTCCATTTGTAATCAATTTCCTACCAAATCCTATGAAGCATGTCTTGATCTAAGGTGGCAAATGTTTGTGTTATTTGGTGCCACAGCTTGTCAATATTTCCTGGAAGTGGAGGAATAAATGCTGTCTTTAATGTAACCCTATACAGAAAAGTTTATTGGAGTTAAATCAGGTGATTATGGTGGCTAGCAAATTGTTCCACTATGTCCAATCCAAGTCGGCTCTTTGCTATTGAGATACATGACAACTGCAAAATGATACATGTGGTGGCATGCTATCTTGCTGGAAAATGAATTCTGTGCCCATATCCCATTGTAATTGTAGCATTAGATAATGTTCAAGTATGTCCAGATGCAATATACCAGTTACAGTTGACTCTGCAAAAAAGAAAGGATCATAAATTTTGTGACAGCTTACAGTACAAAAACATTTACCTAAGGCGAGTCCATACATGTTCAATTGTGTGATATGGATTCTGCTCACCCCACATCTGAACATAATATTGATTCACTTTACCACTGGTATGAAAGGTTGCTTCGTTGCTAAACACAATTTTATTAAGATATGATAATTATCTTCAGTCTCAATTTTGTTTAACATGTTCACACAAAACTAAGTTCATTTTTCTTTATCACCTTCACTCAAAGCTTGTATCAGTTACAATTTGTAGTGTTTAAATTTGTGTAACAATTTGTGACAGTCCATTATGCAGTACCCTCTATACTGTAGCCCTAGGAATATCCAATTCTGAGCTGGTGCATCCTGTTGATTTACCTGGATGAATTTGCCACACTTGTTCGATTGCCGCTTCAGAAACTGAAGGTTTACCCTGATCTGGCATCCTATGTGACACACAACCTGTTTCAATGAAATAATTCTATCATGCAATAACAGACTATCTTTGAGGCAACTGCTTGCAATATTTAGTCATGAATTGTCTTTGAACAGTAGTAGCCGATTTGGATTCATGATACCAACTACACTAAGCACGCTCTGCACCGGTATACAACTCCTTCATGACTGATGGAATTACTCATTCGTGCGTGCCACCTAGTGAGAACATCAGTAATTAATGTGTTAGGTGAGAATAAACTTGAAGGTACACTGTATTCAGTGATGTGTCAAACAATTCTATAAGTTATTTACTTTTTTCATTATTAAAGATTACTTTTGTATAACTAATTAATTTACCTTATACTGAACATGGAATACAGAATTCAATGTACACCAAATAGATGAAATGAAGTACTACACAAGTGTAATAAAAATCAAATACGTATAATACGTATTTGATATTTATATTTTACACAAATATGTAAAATCAAATAAGTATAATAAAAATCAAATTTTCTGATTATTGGAAAATATGCTATACCAAAGTGTTAAAGTAAACCTTGTTAATAAAATTTTAACACATACCTATGAAAAGAATAAATAAAAAATACGTATATCTTAAAAAAGCAGCACAGAAAACCAGGTTTTCACTTAAGAATACAAATACTACAATCATTCTGTTCATCCAGTTTTTTGTAAGCAAACTGTAAATTAATGATCTTAGATACATTCTTTAAAAAAAATTTCTTCTAAATAACTTTCTTGCTTGAAATGTTAACTACTTTTACTGTAAAACTTTTTAAACTAATCAAGTGAATCAAAACTAGTACAAAATAAAAATTCAAAAACCAAAATCATAAGAATTTTCCAGCACCATTCCATTTATTCTAGCCAGCAAATTTAATTTGTACACAATATCAGACAATTACGGTATTTAACTAATCAAGATGAAGTCTAAAAGTAAATGATAATATTTAAATGCAGTAAAAGTGTTATGTTAGCATGTAACAAAACAAAATGTAAAAACAAAAAAAGAAAACTCAATTTTACATTATTTCAACTACAATTTTTTAAATAAACAAAATAAAGAACTATCTGTATACCTTGTTATCAACTGGAAAAACACAACTAGCATGTTCAGTCAGTTTTCGAAGTGTGAAAGCAATATTGTATGGGCTTGTAATAACATCACTGAATGGTCCTGGATGAACACATGTTACCAACCTGTAATTCATAAATAAAGTAGAGTAATATTAAGAAATTTATTAAAAAAAAAGAAAAATTAAAATGGATATTTTTATTTATTGACAAATGTATATATATATATATATATATATATATATATATCCCTAACAAATTGTTAGGGATGTAGGATGTAGAGGGTATACTGAAATGAAACGACTAGCACTAGATAGGGAATCTTGGAGAGCTGCATCAAACCATTCAAATGACTGAAGACAAAAAAAAAGACAAAAAAAATATATATATATAAACACATTTTTACACAAAAATGTATGCCTGTTTACCATTAAAAAATTTAGGATAAAAATGCATTTTTTAAATTCAACCTAAAATAAAATAAAACTGTTCTGCACTCCAAACACTAATAGAATGAATAGAAATGTGATCTCTCTAAGGGTAGTAATCTTTTAAATGATTTACAGTGCCAGTTAAAATTCCTTCCATATTTTCTTTATTGCTTAATTAATTTAAGGATTAGTGTTCAAACTATTCTATCAAATTTCTTGGGAATAGAATAACAATTTTTTAATTACTTGAAAGTATTTATCACCTTGCATTTCAAGACTGATCAGTACATGCACTAATTTTCTGGTAAATATTCAAAGTAAACTTATTTAAAGAAAAATTTTTTATACACAAAACTGTGTTTGCTGCATGGTCACAAATTGTTTGATAAATGGGACAAAATTTTCTTTATTAAAGTGTTAAAGGCTGTAATGTGTACAAGGTGCATTGTACAGAATTCAGAAAAAACTAGTGATGGATACAAAATGATGTTTTTATAACTATGCATTAATAAGATATGTGGTCAAAAGACCAGTATCATCTTTTATAACATGCACTATTGATATTGTTAATTTATTAGAAAAAAATACTTTTAACAGTAAAAACAGCAAAAAATATTAACATTATTATGTTTTCCTAATGCAGTAAAAGAAGTATTAAGACTTCTATAAAATTTACAAAACTTATGTCTTCTCACAAAAAAAACCCCATCAATTACGTGTTATAACACAAATTTTCACATATAATATTTATAAATAAAGGAACTAACTATTTTGATCATCATACTCAAACACAAATACTTTACTTTTCTTTTTTTTTAATAAAACTAACTTAAACAGTGCAAATTAATTTGACATAAATTATTTTTTTATATTTCTATGAGATTTATGTCACATGTAATTTGGATGGACAGATTGGGACAGACTTTAAGCTTCTAATTACATCAGTAATATAAAACGTTTGTTGGTAGTAATTCAATAAAACATAACATTCAAGAAAAGAACACATTAAAATATAAAGCTTTGAAATATATTACTTGAAACAATCCCAGGATTGCAATGCTTCATGGATATCCTTTAAGATAAAAAAACGTTTTAAATATTTCTCTACATGATTACACTGTAACAAAATTACAATTTATTAGTGATTAGATTTAATATAATCTAAGATTTATTAAACAGATGTTAACCAGCTGGTAGTACATATTGCTAAAGTCAGTGAAGAAGCGAGAGAACTGTTATGTTAAGTTATGAACTGTATAAATGTCTCAAGAAAATGCTTCAAGCTCATTAACCATTTTCAATTTTTGGAGGCAGGATTTTTTTCTAGTGTGATATGATGTTACTTAACCTTAATATAAATAAAAATTACTGATTTAATCTTTTAAGTACAAAAATATGTAAAAATAAAAAAAAATTTTTACAAACTCCTTAATTAACACCTTCAGAAAACAAAGATGCAGAGAAAATTGTTAATAACTAATAGACTGAAAACATCTATGATTTTTTAATCACAGCAAATTTTTCAGTAGGGATGAGTATTCTTCTCCATGCTACACTTGGGTCATATACTCATATAACCATCATATAACCAACAACTCATATAATGAAAACTCAATGAGTTTAACTCTTATAGCTTGTCTCATACCTATCAACTGAATCAAAATTGTCTTCCAATAATGACAAAACATTGCTTCCAAGGCCGGATCCTGTACCTCCACCTAAGGAGAAGAACATTAGGAAGCCATGTAAATAATCACACTGCTCAGCAGTTCTACGAAGAATCTCAAGTATAGATTCCTTTTGTTCATTACCATGTTCGTAATAGCCAACACCCCTGCAGAAGATAAAATATAATGAATTATAACTAAAATTTACAATGTATCAATAAAGAATCATTACTGCTATATATTATAAAAATAATGGAAAGTCTTATTATAATCATAACTAACACAGCCTGCATCATACTCAGAAAAGAAAAAATCTGATGCGGACAGCACTTTCTTGTATGCCTATTTAATTGCATATACACATTTTTGCTGCACTTCATTTAAACTTATTTCATTTGAAAGTGAGATACGATCCTCCAATTCTTTAATAAAGTGGACAGTTACACAACTGCTAAAATATTAGTTTTTATTAATATCAAATATTTATATAAAATCTATCAATATAAATCAATATATCAAATCTTACTTGAAATAACAGATTAGAGTAAAAGTTCCTTTATTATTCTTTAAATAAATGTAAGTCTTATATCTATCTAATACTATGTTTTTTTAAATTATTATGATGTAACCATCAATGAAATAAAAACAAATATGAAACAGGTTACTAAATTTCATAGCGATATTTATTATAAAGTAGACTGAAACAAATGCATAAATAAAAAAAATACAATTCTAAATTATAATTTACAATTAATATTAAATAAAAAGATATTTCACCAAATCTGATGTGGACACTACATTACTTCCTTGTACGCCTATTAAATTATATATACAAATTTTTAAAAGTTCATAAAATTTTATTTCACTAATAATTTCTGATTTTTTTCTATTGTTTTTGAATTATTATTTATTGTAATTTTTTTTACAACCAGAGGTTAATAATTATTAATAAATCAATATATTTAAATTTTAAAAAAAAGTCAGAAATGAAGTTGGATTCAAACCGATGTGCCTTCCCCTTGTAAGATCCAAATATCTCATTAATTAACTCTGGAACCAATTAAAATAAGTACCACTTATGATACATCGTTGAAAAGCTCTCAATCGGGGCTTATTACTGCAGTTTAGAAAAAGTCCAAAATCCAAATTGTTTTGGATTATGGGCTTTTTTGGACACTTTTGGTTCAGTGATTGCAAACAAAAGGGGAGGTGCACAATTAGATGTTACAACAGTACTAAATCCAACATTTCTCATCCTACTGCTAATCGCTTTTGAGTTATGCGAGGTTCGTACAGACGTCACGCTGAAACTGGTCAAAATGGATTCAGGGATGGTCAAAATTGTTATTTCTGTTTAAATCTGAAAACCGAAATTTTTTGCTATCACAATACTTTCTTTACTTCGTAGAAGGCAGTAAAAAACACTAATTACTTTATTTAAAAAAATAAATTAAATAATATAATAAATATAAAACAATATATGAATAAAATTCAGATTATAACATGTGAAATAGAAAAACTGTCAAAAGTGATTTATTGAGGGTACGAGAACAATTAAAATGTAATGAAAAATTTCACCAAATAAACATTATATTTTGTAGCTGTTAAAGCTTTTGAAGACAGTAGATTTTATGAAATTCAAGAAATGGAAAACTAAAAATAAAATTTGAAACCTATAACCATTTAAATAATTTTATAAAGTTTGACCAAGAACTCAGTTACTCTGATGAAGATTTTTCACTCCTACATTTTACAAAAATAATTTGAATAACAAAAAGTAATTGAATTTTAACTAGATTTATACAAAGAACTTTTTTTAATAATCTTGTAACATCACATTGTGATTTCATAATCATAAGTAATAAAGAAAATTAAATAAAAATTAGTGCTTTCTCACAAAGAAATATATATATTTATAAATAAATGAAAACATATGTAGGACAATTTCACATTCAGTAATTCTTCTATTTCCCAGACAGGGATACAAAATTTTACATGGTTATTCCTAATGGTTTCTTTAGTAAATAAAATTAAAGCTAATTAATAACTCCTAAGGGGATAAATTACAAAGGCATTGCGAATAAGTGCTGAGATCTGACAAGCGGGTAATTTGAATCCTCACACGTACGTTCTTAGGCAGTACAATACCAAAAAAAAGGAATTTTTTCTTATACATCTGTAAGACGTTAAAAAGATGCAAACCAATTTCAAAACTAGTCTGCCTTACTTTAATTGAAGTTTCCCAGGAATAATTACTCTAACAATACTCGCACATCATAACCATGTCAATGCAGAAAATCGGGTGGGGCTGTGTCGGCGCGAACGGCCGTTGGTTTAAGATTGAACGTTACAGACCATGGATGAAGTCCTTCGAGCCAGAGACCGAATAACTTATCTGTGGAGTTAATGGGAGAGCCACCATCATATTTTTTGAACAAAACTGAAAGTCTCCAATGGAGAATTTTAGTTCTTCATTTGACCAACTCTACAGATACATTGGTCGGTCTGTATGTCAGTGAGTCTCTTTTAGTGTATTGGATTGAAATAAAAACGAGATATTGACTGCGTACTAAATTTAATTTTAACATAAAACAGGCATTAAATGGTACATGATATTTATTTTGACTAATATTTGACGACAATTTTGTTCAACACTGGTCAGTGATATGAGAAGTAAGAGACATAAGAGATAATAAGCAGCGGTAGAGGTACTCGCGCTGTAAGCGTCCGTCGTTTACTGGGCGCGCTGTGCCAGCTTTGCGACGCTCCCGAAACAGTCTCGCTCGCTCGCCACCAGACATTGGACGTGGTCCATAAACTCCCTTTCCAACGATATGCGTAATTTATATTTCCGACTGGCTTTTGCACGAGCTGAAGCTGACATATTGAATTTTTGTACTTTTTTACACATAAATATTGCCCAAAATACACTTATTATTACTTAAATCGATCTATCTCGACAAAATCTAAACACAAACACACGAATCACCGCTAAGTCGTGAGCTACACTGAATGGAAATGAGCGAGAGCGCCAGTTTTGGCCGATCTGCGCTGTGATCCCTCCCCGCCAGTGACGCAAACTCAAAGTCGTATCGTTGAGCTGACGATGTAAGTTATAAAATATCATCTCATTTACATCTCTGAGACTAATAGTTAGCGAGTTATTAAGGCAGGACGATATAGACCTTTTCATTACGCTACAAATTTCTGTTCTGGTGTGCTTTTAAAGACGTTTCTCGTTAAAAGAATAGAGAGGAATAAGAGTCATAGTAATGTATTTGATTTAGTTCTGGGCAAAACGGTAAACTACTCTGATCAGAGGCAGTCCCTTTACGCGTTGATCTTCCTCTTGCTCTACCAAATATCTCTCTTTTTCTGTTCAGCCTGGAACCACCATAAGGTATTACTTCAGAGGATGAGTGAGAATGATATGTATGAATATGAATGAACTGTCTTGCACAGTCTCAGGTTGACCACCACTGAGAAGTGTGGTTAAATGAAACCCAACTACCAAAGAACACCGGTATCCATAATCTAGAATTCAAATTTGTATAAAAGTAACTTTGTTTACTAGGATTTGAACCTTAGAACTCTCCACTTCGAAATCAGCTGATTTGCGATGACGAGTTAGCCATTAGACCAGTCTAGTGGGCTCCTCTACCAAATATCTATTCTTATTCTTTATTATTTCTGCCTTGAGTACAAGAAATACTTTGGGCGCTGGATCAACTGCTGCTCTTCATACAAGCATCTTCTGCAGCTGGCAGAATAGCAGTTTGAGTTCAGTGGGATGAAAACTACTGTGCACCTGCCTGGCGATCCTGTTACATATGGCACTGTTACATAGGTTTAAAAAATGTCTTATTAGAGATAATAATTAAGCAAATCCCAAATACTACTACTCCTAAATTCTTACTTATTTCATTGTCTATTTCACATCAAAAAAGAAGTCAGATATGAAAAAGAAATTATGAACACAACTATTCTAAGATTTGTGTCTTTCTTTAACCTTCCAGTATAATGCAACATTTGTATAAATGCAGATAATGGCACTGCTTTTTCTTCTGTGGTGTTGCAGTGAGTTATCACTTTTTAACATCCAGTAGTCAGCTATCATGCTCACGTTCCATCTCCGTCTCCCTTGGCATCTCCTCTCCAGCTCTTTCATGTCTTCTTGGTGGATTCTTTCCTCCTGCTCTTCACTTACTGCACCAAGATTTTTGGAAAAGTAGTCGAGGCACGAATTTTTAAAATGTAATTAAAAAGGCTCATTTTACAGCCCGAATTTTTGAATTTTTATAACATATTTTGAACAATATTTTTATAATCTTCATCTTTTTTGTTGTCTAGAAACTTTGTAACTGTGAAGGCTTTCCAAGCTTATTTTTTGCTTCCTTCATTTTAGATTCAAATATTTCATTTTTCATAAACTTCCTTATACCCGATCCACAAAAATGCCCTGCTTCATCTTTGTTTCTGACCTGGAAATTCATTGCAAAGATACTTGAAATACTCTCAGTTTTTTTTAATCCCCTTCATTAACCCTAGTTTAATATGTAACAGAGGAAGCAAAAGTTTGCTTGGCTCTACTAAACTTTCTCTTTCAATGTTTTTCCTACCAACTTTTAAGGTTTGTCTTGGTGGCCATTCTTTTTTATTACAGTGCTGCTTTCTATCACTACTATCCCGCTAACACAAAAAAAAAGATGGATATTTGGTATAACCTCTTAAGACGCCTTTTTAATGAATCAATAAATAGTCTCCATTCATGCCTTGTAGTCAATTTGAAATTGTTCCACAAGTCCAGGTATGTCATTACAATAAACTAATGCATCTTCCTGTAAAAAATATTGAACAGTCTTTATCTCTGTTCCTGAACCAGTAAAAAGTAATGCCCAGGAACTATCAAACATTTTTTCTTCAACCTTCAGCCTAAAAGTTCACCGAAGTTCTCAGGAAGGTATATTTGATGACAAAATTGTCATCGAATATACCTTCCTCTCACCAAATTATTTAATTTGGATTGCTTTAAGAAATTTGGTTCATCACTTCCATGATAATAATTGTCATTCTCATCATCCAATTCACTAGCACAGGACTGTGAAACTAGTTCTTCAATCACATATATCTAACTTATCTAGTGGCAAAGAAACAGTTATTTCTGGTCCATGGCACAGGATGTATTGCTGATTGAAGGTTTGAGTAAAAATGCCCTTTTATTTTTTAAACTGAATCCCTGTATTATACATGAACAAAAGTAACAATCATCACTATGATTGGTTGGTTTTCTTTAAATCATAGACACTCCAAAACAGAAAGATTATTTTTCTATTTGTGACCACTGGCGAAGCTCTTCAACACACATTGAACAAATCTTACAAGGAGCCTAAGATTTGCCTTGGTCTTCTAATTTCACAATAAAATGTGGAAATTTTTTTTTAAGAATTCTATAATGTTTCTTTGTTGTTTTTTACTCTACTTTCCACAAATGTATCAAAAAGAGTCAGGCACATTGACTTAGCCTCTTGATGCCACTGGAATTTAATTTAATAAAAACCTTTAAATATAAAAAAATTGTAATATATTTAAAAAAAAATTATAATATGAGTTAAATGAATGAAGTTGTCAGTAACTAATAGCACAAATGCACACCACAGTTGTAAAAAAGGTACTAAACTTAATTTTTTGTCTAGAATAGCAGATGGTGGCAGCGAACAATGGAGTATTTGTATGAAACAGCTGGCCAAAAGTAAAAAAAATTAAACTTGCCAAAACACTGGTAAAACTGACATATTCCAGTAGCTAAAAGTCTATTGCATCACAAAGTTGCAGTTTCAGATGCACGATTCATCTCTGGTTAATGCTAATTGATTTTTAATTCAGACATGAGAAAGCATCGAAGCAAGCCGCTTATTTTCTATTGTTCGTTGTTTCATGTTGAGTTATTATTTTTGAAAATACAAGTTGGGCGATTGACTTAAAATTTTGCATTAAGGGATTAAAAGGTAAATTTATTTCCAATAATTAGTTTTAGAATATTTTTTAAATTAAAAAATTAAATATTTATTACCAAGAAAGAAATTATGCAGTTTTTAACATACTTTTAATTTTTTAAGAATGAAAGGTTTTTGAAAACCTGCCAGGGCTTGTCGGCCCATGGTGTTTGTATTGAAAAGATCCTTGTCTTAGTAACTTTTCAGAAAAACATTTTCTGCATACAGCTGCCATTTTGTAAAAACGGAGCTAGAAAATTGCCATATTTCCTAAAACTGTAATGAATTTTGTACTTGCATAGTATAGTTAATGTATAGTACAGGCAATTTAACAGTTAATGTAAAAATTAGTTCCATTTGAAAGGATTGAAATGTCAAGTTAGTGGTGACAGTGATAGTAATATTTTTCAAAGTTCTTTTGTGCCACTGCAACTTTCATGTAACTCTCCGATCAGTGTTATAATTAAAATAAAACGTGTACTGAAACCAACTATGGTAGACAGGAAAGTCTGTAATGCAGCCATAGTCACATCATAAACAATGAGGTGTTACATTTGTGAGAAGAAATCAAAAGATTTCAATAAATTGGAAGCAGTTCACGAAGACAATCCTAATTATTTGAAATTTGGTCTGTCAATTTTTACAGGAAAGAATTCAATTTTTTGAATCATTGCTGCATTTAGGGTATAACATTTCTATAAAAAAAAAACAAGCTAAAACTTAAGAAGAAAATGAAACGGTAACAAATTCAAAAAATAAAATTCAAGCTAGCTTCAAACAGGAAATGAGTCTTCCAGTAGACATCCCAAACCAGGGCTTTGGTATCACAAATGATGGTAACAGTCAAGGCGACTTTTTTCTGGCTCCAGAAATGGCTGCTCATATAACAGGAGTAGATGCACATCTAATAAAAAAAACTGCAAAATTATTTTACAAGAAACGAGAAATAAACACTTTCGGTAATGTAGATTAATGTTCTCCACAACGTTTTTGAGGGAAAAGTGTAATAGTGACATTTTAAATAGGCTATTTCTCAGTTCAGACCCCTTCTTGAGTTGCCCAAGAAAAATACCAAAGAAAAGAAGCAAAGCTGTTTAGCAAAGAAACAAAGAAATTCTACTGCTAGGAGCACCAAATCTCGTTCATTTGGGAGAGATTACAACAGTAAATGATGATGAAATAAGGATGAAAATGGCAAAGGAGTTGAAAGAAGATATTCAAGGGATGAAGAAGAGGAGAGTGAAAGTGATGTCATGAATTCTGAATAGGGGAATTCTGAACTTTTGAAGCAATATATATTAATTAGTCCATAATATTTTTATTATTGTTTTGAATCCTGTACTTTTATTACATTAAGCCTTCATTTAAAAGGAAATTTTTTGAAAACCATTTTGTATTTTTGTTTACTTGTTTATATGTTGGTTTATTGCAGTAATTTTATGTAGGAATAATTATATAAATGTGTTTATGATGTATGTTTAGTATTTAAGTAATCAAAAATAAATAATTTGTTCATAGTAAAATAGAATTATTTATAATTAAATGTAATTGCTTTTTTCATGAAATATTTTCTTGTCTGTCTGCACTGCTAATCAAATAAATAAGTTTACTGTGAAACGTAAACAATAAGTCAAATGAAAACTGGTATCTAAAAAGAAAACCTGTCATAAAATGTGAATCATTAGATCATCCCAACCCCTGTAGGGGAAGACACCTTGTGACGATTCCGGTCGCCGCCATCCCCCCCCCCCATTACTTACCATGATGGGCTTTAACGGGAACCAGAATCATTAGATCAGGATAGTTTTAAAGCAGATGAAATATAATGTCCATTGAAAAAGATTAGATTACAATAGTTAAGTAATTTTGGCCAGCTGTGGATGTAAATTACTTTACTGTACAGCGGCAAGGCAGACACACAGTAACACCAAAGTGGCTGTATAAACAGATTGATATGTTATAGATTTATTACTGCTTTTAACTTCTTTGTCATAAATCCTTTATCATAGATTATTTTAATTCAGAATATCAACTTCTTGCATTTTCATATATAAAAACAATTATGATTGTTTATTTAAACAACAGCTTTACAAAATGACCCTTTATAGTAACATAACATTTATAGATAGAACAAAAAACAACAAAATGTGAAAAAACTTAGTGATGGAATTTTTTTAATATTTTCCCATTTTCAGCATCAAAAAATTGATTGAAATAATTCGATTCCAGACAATTTTACCATCACAGAACTGTATTATTAGCTAAAGTTACTTGGGAAAAGTATGCAATTATGTCCCATAAAATATTTTGGTGGGATCAAGAAAGTTTCAAGAATGTTGAAGATAAATGGCCAGGATGCTTATGTACATCAAAAACCGACTTAACTTTAAAAACCTTAGGAAATTACTAAAAATGACTAACAGAAATAACTAACTGCTGATAAAATGTTATGTAAATTTTTATATTGATCTTAATATGAAAATATTTGCTATGATCTTAGATGATTGGCAATATTAAATTAAAATGTTTTACACTGATCTGAACCAAATTGTAAGATTAAACATTTTTAAAAACATTAACGATGAAACTAACAAATCCAAACTCACAAAACACCTCCTTAAACAAATTCAATCTGAAGCCCTGTCCTACCAAAGCTATCCAAAAATACATCAACACCTATGTTATATGTCCTGACTAAATTATCAAAATGGTTCTACCCATTAACTTGCCTGACACATGAACAAAGTCAACATAAATACTAAAACATACATAACAAACAGCAAATATAAACAAAATTAAAAGCATAAACAATTAACCTCATAATTCAACATTATCATAATTTGGTAAAACAAACCTGTACACATCTTAATAATAGAAACTTTACATTCTTAAACAGAAAAAAGTGCAAGAAATACATCTCATAAGTCATAACCAAACCAAAAATTGCATACAACCTGATGTGACCCTCTTATGGATTCCTTTGTATTTAGCATCCTAGTTGAAATCTTTTTACAACACAGAAAGTCACCAATAAACATGTTAAAAAAACCTCAACTTAGAAAGAAGATAATTTATTAAAATAAAAATTTTATTTTTATCTGTTTGATATAATGATTCATTTATAAGATATTTCTCTGGTTCTGATATTATTAAAACATTTTTTTTCAGAATTCAACGTGACAGATACATACAACGTACTATCAAATTGTCTTTCTACTACAATTGTATTACATTGTTCATACTATCAGTTGTCTTGTGTTTCTTCAGACACCATAAATTAGAATTATTGGTTTCTCAGTTGAACACAGATAAACAGAAAAATTTTCTTGATCTCACCATAACAAGAAACACCAATGAAAATACCTTCAAAATAAACTGAATCATTTGATTTTAGAAATGTGACATGAACTGTTCAACACATCCTTCTCACCTGAAAATCATTTAGAAGGACTGAAGACTATCTAATACACGGCACATTCAAATGTATGAGTATATAAGAGCATACTCAATAACACACTCCTACACAAAATACATAAAAATAAAACTAGGATAAACAAAATAAAAATCACATTAAAATTCAGATTCACAAAAAAAGCTCACAAATTAAAAAAAATATCTGGATTACAGCATTCAAAACACACTAACAAACTCAGTGCTCCTTGATTATGTAAACTAAATGGTTCTAATTGCATAGTCATATACATTAATTAAACAGTGTGCAGTTTTAAATATACAATGAATACATAAAAATCATCTACAGCAATATATATTCAATATTTTTTAATTACCTCATAAAAACAAATAATAAGATTAACTAGAATTGATAATATCCTTAATATTCTACAAGTGTATAGAAAAGGACCACACTTGATTATAATATACAAAAACATACAATTATATACTAAATGAAGACACAATTAAAACCACACATTCTTTTCAACCATACATTTAATAAAAAAAAAACCACTACCAACATCAGTGTAAAAGCAACAGCACCAATCACTGATGATGATTGTAGACTGAAAATGGTTTATAATATTTGGTTTGATTTGTAATTAGAAAAAGTTAAATTTTATTGAACGAGTTTTTACAAAAATGATTCCAAGGTTCTTGAATCCAAAATAGAAAAAAAAAATTGTGCAGACATTTTTAAAAAAGTAAACCTTATAAATTTAAAAAAAATTGTTACTTTACTCATTGTAACCAGATCGTTCAATACACAACTAAAAACAAACTTCAAAATAAGTAACTTCTCATGGCTAAAAAAGCATATCTAAACAATTTCTAATTTCAGTCTGTGTTATTTTAGTTCCTTGTATAAAGTATAACTGTGATTGCTTCCTATTCTGAAAAATTTTAGTTTTCAGATTTCAACAGAATATTCATTTTGACCATCTCTGAATCCATTTTGACTAGTTTCAGTGTGAAGTCTGTATGTATGTATCTTGCATAACTCAAAAACGGTTAGCAGTAGGATGTTGAAATTTTGGATTTAGGACTGCTGTAACATCTAGTTGTGCACCTCCCCATTTGATTGCAATCAGCTGAACCAAAAGTGTCCAAGAAAGAAAGAAATTTTCTTAACAGCAGTAATATGCCCTCACTGAGAGCTTTTCAATGATATATCATAAGTGGTACTTATTTTCATTAGCTCCAGAGTTATAGCCAAATAAAATTTTAATTAATGAAATATTTGGATCTTAGGGAAAGGTACATCGGTTTGAATCAGACTTCATCTAATTTGTTTTTTTTTTTAACTTTAAATATATTGATTTATTAATAATTATTAACCTCCCATTGCAAAAAAAAATTACAATGAATATAATTCAATAACAAAAAAATAAAGATAAAATATCAGAAGTTTTTAATGAAATAAAATTTTTTGTACTTTTCATTTAAAAAAAATGTGTACATTTTTTCCTTGTACAGACGTACAAGGAAGTCATGTGTTGTACACGTCAGATTTTTTAGTTTAATGATATGATTTTGGATCTCAGAAAGCACTACAGAACTATCATTTTACAAACAAGTTCTTGTTTCTTTGACAGAAATCAATTACAGTTGGGACCATCGTATTAAACTGACATTAGGTCAATATTTTGTACCTTGTACTGCTTAGAAAGTCATTTTTTTTATTCAGTAACAGATTGTAAAGCAAGAATCTAGAAACTTACTTACCAGATATAACCTCTTGTAACACTTTTCTTTTCTCCTTAGGCATTACGTTAATTTAAAGAGAATGTGTAATCTCCTACCAAAGTAAAATTTCAAACCTCCTTAGAAAAGTGAATGAAGAATAATCAAACAGTTAAGGAGTGAAAAATTGTGGATATAGTGGTTAGTCAAAATTAAATGGGAAAGGAACTAAAAAGTACAAATTATTATTAATTCGAACTTACAATAGTATGACTTATTTTGATAACCTCATGTTACCTGATGGTTTGAGACAACTCATGAAAAATAATGGTGTTATTTATCAGTAATGATTATGACCTACTCTTCAGTAGCTAATTTTTTCCAGTGAACGAAGGCTTTATTTTTTTTTAAATCCATATTAAAAAAAATATATATATATATAAAGCTTCTGTATTTTATGTTATTTAATTTTTTGTCACTTATTGGGTTCAATTACTGTTCTTTATAACTTGAATTCTGCATTCATCTTTTAATCCAAGTACTGAAGCATCATATAGTATATCTCATAACAAATGGTGAAGAACTAAACCGTTATTCTACCTGTGAGTTTAACCTGAACCAGTCAATTTCATTCTTACTTAACAATTTTCTGTAAAAACACAGCACTTAGTTAATATTTATACCTAATGATCCTCCTTATCTTTTATTAAGATTAAAATGAAATCTCACTATTATTGTTAAAGAAATTTAAAAAAAAGTCAACAAATAATTGTTTTGATAATAAAATAATTTTCTTACATTGTAACTTTTATTCCAGCATGAATTACGTATAATGATTCTGTAAGGATTAAATATTATTTTTTTAATATTCTGAAAGAATATTAAATATTCTTTGATGGATTGAGGAACTTGACCATTTCATACACTTGTGTAAAATGACACATTATAGAGATTTCAAATTTCAAACATGATTTTGCACAAAGAGTTTTGCTCCGACAAGCAGCAAAATATAGAAAAGGAACTACGTGAAAATTATTTTCATTTGTAGTATACTTTCTCAAAAGATTGCAACATGAACTTAATTACCAAACTTCGTGGAATAATTAAGAAACATATGTGTATAATTTTTAAATATAAGTTACATTTCAGTATTTCTCATAAAAGTTATTGTTTAGTTTAAAATAAATATTTAGTGTATACTTTTGGAATGTATTATACCAAAATAAGAGGTTTTATTTCTGAAAAAACATTAACTAGCGATGTATGTGAGAAATGACGTATTTATCAGAAGGGAGAATTTTTATAAGGTACTTCTTCAGCCTAGTAGCAATTTTTTGTTCTCTTTGATTTATTAACTAGAATACTTTTATTACACTTTGCTTTACCAACTAGATCCAAATTTACCTGGTTCTACTCAATGTTAATCTGATCTTTTTAGGAATTTTAAAGACAAAAAGGCAGAAGGCCTGTCATTTGAAAGACAATCTGATTCACTGGTCAGCGTAACAAAACTGATGAAGGAGCCACTTAATGCTCTGAAAAGTTCTGTAAGTAAAATTTCATAACCTATAGAGTTGTTTTTAACTTTCTTTTGTCTTTTAAATATATTTCCACTAGGACTATGGAGAAGACTAGATTAGGGGGAGAAGAATTTGTATGGCCTGCTATCTCTCTGGCAACTATTTGACAGTGTCATAATGTGTTAATACAACATAACATAATAAACATCTTCTGTTAACAAATTATGCTTCATCTCTACATCACGTGTTTTGGAAATGGTGTAATAAAATTGCTAACTCTCCCCTACACTACCCTTATTGGTAAGATCTGAATAATCTTATCTAGATATCTTTGTTGGGGATTCTTTATTTTATTAAATAATCTTTATTATTGGTTTTGTATTTGTGGTTTTGCTTGAACAACTCATGTAATACATCCTAATTACTAATTTCTTTTGCCTAAATATATAGTATCTTTACATATTATGAGCATTAAATTCTAGATTTTTCCTCTTTTGACATTCATTTCCTTCAAATCTGGTCCAGAAATTTCGCTAAGGATTCTTCTTACAAATATTAAGAGAAAATATTGGTCTATTTCAAACATTGTCTAATTCATACTAACAATAAATTCTGCTTTAATAACATAACTGATTACATAAGAATTTATTTCCAATAGATTTATCTGTAAAAAAATTAATCTTGACTATATAAAATTGTTGTTATATGAAATGCAATGTATAAACTAACCATAACTAATATATAAAATAATACAATATACAAAACAGAAATTAATTTATCTACTGAATAATGCATGCAATATAATTAAATGTTAACAAACCAATTGTTTCCAGATCCTGAAAGATCCGTTAGAAAACAAGTCTGGTCAAAAAGATCTCTCAGTGGTCCTTTATTATATCTTCCAACAACATTTTCTTCCATATCAATAAGAATGCACTGAAAATTTCAATAAAATAACTGACAATTTCAGTAAATAACTTATTCTAATTGATTATATTTGAATTCTGATAAAATGAATGAATATTATTAGGTCTAAAAACTTAACAGCGAAGAATATTGAGGTGCATACAAATGTATCTGAAATTTAAAACAAACCTGCATAACTGAGAATTTTGTACTTATTTAATCCTAAAAATGGGGATATATAATATACAGAGGAATTCATGTAAGGAATGTAATGGTGAGCTAGATAAAACACATATAACACTGGGTGAAATCATTCATTATTTAAAAACAAGTTCTATTTAGAACTGTGCCCAAGGGTAAGAAAGTGAATAACTATCTTTAATGAGTATATAACAAAATGGTTGTAGTTTATTTCACTAGTTCAACACACCACACAATTCCAGCGATGCAAAAATTTCTTCATTTAGAAGTGCCCTATACAAGTTCTTAGCCAAGAGTTCTTTAATTTATAAAGGAAAGGTAATTTTTGGTACAACATACTTAAATTGGATGGCACAAAACCACTGATAGTAATGCGTTGGAACTATCTGGACAAAATTTCTTGATCTTCTACAAGAATGCAAGTGGGATAGGTGTTTGTTGGCCAGAAATTTTCCAGTTGGTGGAAAATTTCTGGCCAACAATATGAGGGTCCTCCAACAGTGATGACCTTTTTTACTATCCACCCACTTTCCATATTTTTGATTCCTTCTTTCCATTTTCAATTCTGTAGGAGTAGGTCATCTGACCTGCTCTAGATATGTAATGCAACTTTCCAGACAGTACATCCTTAGTATGATCAGATGGGAGACTGTATGTCAATTTATCTAAGGACTCTGTTTTCTCTTCAGTAGTTGTACAAAAATCTGTTGTACCTATCAAGAACTGCGAACCTGCTAATCCTTCCTATAAATATAAATACAAGTTAGTTAACCATAAACAGGACTGCAATTAATAAAAAAATTCACAGAAATATAAAAACATTGGGTGCAGTTTAGTTTTTTAGACAGTGCAGGTTCATTTAGTTATTTGGTAACCATATATAATGGCAACTCTTTGTTTTTCTAATGATCTCAGAGTTGGTCATTTAAAAAACTAAATTATAATATAAAAATCAATAAAAGGTACACAACAGCAATTTTAAGAAGGAATATATTATTCCTTATTTGATTCTATTTGAACAGATTTTGTAAACACTAACTAAATTACTATTCAGGATTCACTGGTACATTCTATCAGCCATATTGTTTGTACCCACAATTTAACATTTTATTAATTATAATGATATAAAGTTGTTACTTCTTTAATGACATGAAAAATCATTTTTTATTGAAAACATTACAGAAAAAAAGGTTTTCAAACCTAAAATCTGTTTTTTATTTAACTTTCAATTTATTTGTCTCTTATGCCTATTTTTTCTGGAATTTTATGCAAGACAGATGCTTTTCCTGTTAACAAACAACCACTGGCTGCAGCAGTATGATACAGATAAGTAGTCAGCCATATCTGATGTACTTAAATTATGTTAATAAGGAAACGAGTGTATTAAAAAGCTGAATTTTATGGTAAATTATGAATAAAAGAATAATTAAACACAACATCCACAATTGCTGCTACAGAAACCAGGTGTTACGATAGTATCATTCATAGAGTATACACATGATGAGAAGGAATTTCTATAGCCCTTCTAGCAGTGAAAACTGTAAGTAGGAAATCTGCATGGGAAATTAGGCATTTACATCTAATGTCTAATTTTTACCACATGTTCAAGTTATTTTTGTTCCTTATCTGGGTCCTGATGACCCAGAAGAAGAGATAGGTATATTCAGTTCACAATATTGTTAATCTGAAGTTTAGACCTCTTTTGTAAAGAACAAATTCATTAATTTAAAATTCTTTAAATAAGTATAAATGAAATTACTCAAAACAATTTTCAATTAAAAGTTAAATGTATTTCTAAATAACAGATGCTTGCTATTAGTGTCTATATTTTCTTACTGATAAAAAATTATTAATAACATAAGAAACTATTAAGAGCTCTACTTATTTGTTTTTTATGTAGCATTTAACATACATCATTAATCTTTGAGAAATACAAAAGTCTAGGAAGTTGTATTCTTTGACTAACTGGAAAATATTTGCAAACTTCTTGACCTTTGGTCAAAAACATTCCTTTTTTTATCATAACACAGTTTTAGATTTGACATGAGAAATTTTATAAATCTATTTTTTTCAGTTAACTCATTCAAGAAAACCTACAGCTGTTTGTCCTCTTACCAATATGATAACTTAAAACAATAATTTCTACTTATTTCCTTAAAAAAAGGTTAAAAGATTTTATTAACTTCTATAGTTTATTCACACACAACCTGTAAATTAGTGAAATCAACAACCTTTTACTTTCATAAGTGTATATAGCTTTACATTTGTCCAAATTATAAATAAACTGTCTTGAAATCAAATATATGTTACAAATAATTAGTTATTAAATAATTTTCATGGACTTCATAAATGCATTATTTAAAATTTCTTACTAACATACCTGATAATAATGCAATATTAAAGTTATTCTCATTTGACTTAAGGAAATGTCACCGTGACAAGAATTAGAAGTAAAGTGGGTCATATCACTTGGTTTATTTTAAATACGGCAAGGTGATTTTTATTGTACAAAATGATTCTTACTTTCTACAATATGTACTATTATTTTAAACATAATAATTC
This sequence comes from Lycorma delicatula, assembly GCF_047948215.1. Classification (NCBI taxonomy): domain Eukaryota; kingdom Metazoa; phylum Arthropoda; class Insecta; order Hemiptera; family Fulgoridae; genus Lycorma; species Lycorma delicatula. The sequence goes on along the minus strand of NC_134457.1, from coordinate 155,501,632 downwards.
TAAGCGATAACATATTCTATTATATATAATGTAGACTGATCAATTCTGTATATACTAACTACACGTAATGTGGTTCAGTAGGACTTAATTCAGTTTAGAGTTGTTAGCATATTAAAATCTCTTAAGACATTGTGGCACCAACAAGGTGAACATCCAAGCGGTACAGCTCAAGAAATGGGCAAATTACTTCAGAAGAATAAGTTAAATTTTTAAAAAGAAATGTTTCATTTTAAAGGGAACAGATTTTATGAGGTGATATTGAAAATGTAGAAAATGATATAAATGTAAGTAAACTGAGAGAGTTGCCAAAAATTGGTTCAGTATACCTAGAATTGATTAAATATATACTAAAAACTGAATAGGTTGTTGAGGAGCTTGAGTGGAAAAATTATTATCAAAACTGAGGGATATGTAATGCTTTTATGTAAGAAAATGGCATTAAATGTTCTAAAAACTATAGAAGGTTGGTATGCTTTACTCATCTGAAAAATTTAACTGAAAGAGGTTTTAGGATTTAGAGCAGAAACTCACAATATATCAGTAATGTGAATAAAAAATTAGTAACAAATGTTAGTTGCTACTAGGTAGTTTTAACAATTGATCAAAATGATGTTGAATAAAAAGAAGCTAAAACTACATACAAGTAACAAGTCCAATTTAATATCACTTGAAAAACTGAAATAACAACTATACTTAGTAACTATTAAGTTTGTTTTATATCTAGTTACTACATTTTAAATGAATCACACTGACACATTCTGGTTGTTACTCGACATGAAATAAATCTTAATTTCATATAATTTGCACTGGTCAAGTTGATATTTTACAATTATTTGAAAATGATTTTGTCATTAGGCCAAGAGGTATTAGGCAAAAGGCAGATAAGGATTTGTTTGTAAAATAAAATATTTGAAAAGTGTAAGTTGATGGAAGTGATATCATCAAAGAAACAAGTCTAGAAAATAATCATGGATTTGTACTCATTTGGTAAACTGGTAAACCATGCAGTTTAAGATGTTACACAATATGAAATCTGACAAAAAGAAAAAATCAATATTAAAGTGAATGAAAATCTGGTGTTCAGTAAAGTCCCAGGAAGTTTGTCAGCCATCTGGATGAAAGAGTACCATCTTTCATTTTTTCTGGTAATAATTCTGTTATTAAAAAAAAACCATTGTTCTCATTTTCAAAATGTAGTAACTCCTTCTTATCTACTTTCCTTTGTTTGCTATAAACGTTTCTGTTAAGAATATTAAAGAGAACATTGCCATGGTTGGTACTAATAGTAAAATAAGCCTTCTGTGACAAATAAAAAAAATCCAGTTATTTAATTTCAAATCAAGTAGTTGTTTTTAATCGCTTTACTTTTTTAAATAGTTTCTAAAAATCTAGAAAAATCAAGTTGATACTAGTTGTAAATAGGTTTTTTTATTCACATAAAGCCTAGTAGTAGTTGCTTAAAAATGACCTAGTATTAGCATTTACTTTTTTTATTCACTTCACCCAATATTTTTACATTAAAATTGCTAATAGAAAAGCAAATCCAGATAGGATAGCAAGCAGATATATTAAAATAACAGTTTAAAAAAGATACATGACAATGTAAATAAATCTCTATATGGAAAATATGATAGGAGTAGGAGTGCCTTCAATACATTTAAATTTGGCCATGAAGATTTAAACTGAAAATATTGCAAGAGTTAAGATAGGAAAGTAAACACAAATGAATTTATAATAAATCAAGGATGTAGATTGTCATCAACGTTATTCAAATTGAATCTTGGTACAATATTAAAAATATGGTACCAGAAGTGAAAAGGGTATAGACGTAGGAGATGAATGTGGGTTTATGATGTACTTTGCTGATGACCAAACTATCTTAATTGAAGATGAACAAAACCTAAAACTAAATAGTACAGGAGGTTATAATTGCAGTGAAGCACATTTAAGTACGAGCCTCAACAAATGGGCGCAAAAGGTGCAGAGAAGCAGGTCAGCAAAATCAGTTCTTTAAAAATAAATTAATAAACATTTCCATTAAGATCTGCTTGTTATAATTTCAGGAACGGTTCTTACACATAGAACAATTTCACATGAATAGTAAAAATAACATGGCTATTTATAAAGCCATACAGTTACGTTGATACCATCCCTCAGTGTTAACTACATAATAAAACTACATTAGAACACACTAATAAATTTATGTAATCAGTAAGTTGTACACACTTCTTTTTTAATACCATCAACTTTTCTAACAGGCTGTTATGCAAAAATATGGTAACTGTTACCAATCTAGTTTTTTAGGGAGTACTCAAAATCTTCAAGTTATCAGATACAAAATAAAAAAAGTAAACTGGATGAAAACCCTACTTAAGACTAGGAATAGTTAAGAAATTAGAAGTCATCATATGTCTCTTTGTTCATGTGAAGATTAACATTTAAAACCACCGAGTTCCATTTTCTTAGAGTAAAGCAACCATTTTCTCATATGAGCAACATTCATTAATTTCTACTCTCTCTCACATTTTGAGTAACAAATATATCTTTTGATAAATTTTCTCCTGTTTCATAAATAAAATACATGTAATTTATTTGATTCTTAAAAAAATTAGCAACTGGTATTACTGGAAAATAGATGTAATTTATTTGTTTCTTAAAAAAATTAACAACTGGTATTACTGGAGTGTCTGAAATTATTGCGGTCAAGATTGAAAATTAAATGAGTATGAATTATTTAGCAAATCTATGTTAAATGCAAATATTGTTGATTATTCAATCTATGTTCATAAAATAGTTTTTAAAGAAATTGAAACAAATTCCTTTTTTAATTACAAAATACTATTAAATTATTAGCACTTCTGATTATGTAATTCTGTAAGAATTTTAACATTCGGCTATTCTCTATTAACTCTACATTTTTACATACCATAAAGAACTTCGTTATAAATGACTTCATTTCTTCTAAATATTATCGTCACATAATGCTAAGACCACAGTTGCTAAAGCAACTTAATTTACTCTGAGTTTTTGCTGTAAAAGATTTCAAATGTAATATAATGTCTTAATATCAAAAACTTACCTGAAATGTGGGTGATGTCCAGTAGAATAAAAGAATTTAAAATAATAAATTACGACCTATTTAAAACTCTGGTCGATTTATTTTTATTATTATGATCTTGGACATGGTTTTACAGATACCTTAGAAGGAAGAAAATATGAATGAAAAGTAGGTGAAAAAAAACAGTACTTACTAAGAATTAAACCCAAGACCTTAGTTTATTAACTATGAAATTCTATCCTTAAAAAGTCATTTTTATAATTTTTTGCTATTGGGAAATATTAGCTCTCCTAGATTTTGTATGATCATAAAGTTCTCTTGGATGCATGTTAACATTTTTTTTTTGCCTTTTATCTTAGGAATGAACATCTGCGATCCTTAAATTTGGTATGGTAATTTAGCATTTGCTTCTACTGAAAAAAATTTGAAAGGCTGGGGAGATATTAATAGGATGTTAGAGCTCAAAAATATAAAATTTTATATTTCTTGTTCAAGAAACTGGAAACTGCTAAAAATTATTTTCATAATTGTTTAATATTTTCTACCTCAACTAATCACATTAGACCATTATTTTCCTATAAATGAGTGGTGGAAAAACATTCCTTTTTGTAAAAGTAAGGTTAAATAAATTGAACTCTAAATATACGAGTTCTGAAGTAAAATTTTACTAGATAACCAAATAAAAAATGTGTGTTTTGCTTTCTTTATTAAGTAAATAGCCAAACTTCTAAGTTTAACAACATTTTTCAACTATTACTAATGTGTGAGAAGTTAAATTTTAAACTGTATGCAGATGTCAGGAAAATTTAGTAATTTTATTTATTATTTACTTATTTGTTAAATTAAAGGTAAATGTAAAGTGGAAAGAAAAGTGTGGACTTTCGATTGTAAATACTAAAAGGACATCTCAACTACTTGTTGAGTTGAATATTCAACTATCTACATACGAAACACATTCCTCCAGACAAGCATACAGACAGCTTCACTAGATAGGTATTGCAGGAAACTATCATGATTTTCATGGTATTTATCAAAATAGGATCAGATCAAGGCAATAAAATGATAAAATTTGACAATCATTTAGTTACAGTGTAACTGCAATTTGATCAAAATTTTTCCAATCAAGTTTTAACTTTCATAGTATTTTTACTTCCCTGTCTAGCACTATAGCTTAGCCTAGAATTAAATAAATGAATAATATTTAAAGTGGCTGCTAGTACTGCCACACCTGCACGAATGAAATATGGTTTGTGCACGTGTTTTAGTTAGAATCATTGAATTAAATAAATAACAAAATATTATATTTGAATAAAATGATAAATATTTTTAATTAAGTTGTGTGTATGTAAGCTGTGCATCAGAAAAAAGCCACGTGATGGGAAATTCCTAATCGTGTCGTCACGTTTTTTTTTTTGTTTGTTAATTTGCCTACTAAATTCTCTTTAAGTGCAATTTCAGTCTACTATGTTTAATGGTTATTTGTGAAATAAAATTTTTCTACCAGCAAGTAAACAATGATTAACATTAGCAATTAAATTAACCATACAAAATGTTTGAGGATTTTATATACAAATTTTTTAAAAATTCAAAGAAACCTCAAAGTATACACATTTTATTGTGTCTTTTAACACAAGGATGTTTAATGTAGTTCATAATATTATAAAGTACAGTTATTTTGTTTAATTTTTTATTTTATAATCCATAATATAATCAAAAACATTAAATATCTTTTTTTCTGTTTACTGAAATTCTGAATATGAAATATTCATAAAGTTTTAATAATAATTTTAATCAGCTCCTGCTTTTGGGTGTTTTCCAGATTTCTAAATCACGAAGATATTTACGAATACAGCTTCAAATGGTGAACTTAAATACTGTTTGTTTTAAAAAATGGTTTCAAAGAATAAACCTTCAAAATCTGATTTGCTTCACTCTGAATTAGTTCCACTATTTTTAAGGCACCGACTGATTTATCATCAAAAGAATTTTTATCATAATTCACTGCCTAACAAAAACAAGAAGTCACCCTTGCAGATAATTAAAATTTAACTTCAGAGAACATACATTAAGGGTTAGATCTTCACACTACTTTACTTCCACTTGCCTAAAAATTAGAATAGATTTACAAGTTCATAATCTCTTAACATTATGTACTATCTTGGTAACCAAACACAGTAAAAACTGATATGAAAAAGATTAATTTCTACACTGGCATATATTAATATACAATATATTACACTGGCATTTTCATGCCAGTGTAATATATTATCTAAGAATACTTCCACAAAGTTACCAATCTAAAAGTATAGTTCTGAAAAAAATTTATCAGTCTGTTTAACCAATAAATGATAATGACAAACACTGTCAATTTTAAAGCACTCTTCATTACCTACAGTGGACATTGAGAGCCTTGGTGTCCCCTTTAATCTCTGCCTTATTTTAACATGAACCCTTCTTTCATTACTTCCTTCCCATAAATTATTTCAAAATTCTAATAGCTATTTTTTTCTTTAATTACATAACTATCTTTTACTGAATAAAGTTTATAGAATAAAATTATTATATTAAAAAAAAAAACTATTATATACATAAAAAAAAATGTTTAACTGACTTTCTTCATTCTATTAAAAAAACATATGCTTTATTAACACTGTAACTCAGGAAGTCAATTCACATATTTTTTTAAATTTATAATGTTAATGTTAATTTATAATGTTCATTTGCAGCTATTGTCTGGTGAAAGAACAATTTATGAGAGAAATTGTTTTAGAAATGTATGTCCTTCAGACAGTCGTAATATACACTCTTGCATCCTTCACTATTATAATTTTATATATATATATATATATGGGTCTTTTAAAGAAACCAATAATTTAATAATGGTATTACAAAATAATGCCTTTATTTACTATTTCTTATATTACAAAGTTTAAATTACGGTCAAGTTCTTAAGCTAATTAGTTCAGATTCAATGTAACAATAAATTTCAAGATGCAAGACTTAAGTATTTCTGCAAAAAGGACAGCTACACCTTGTAATAGTTTATATTTTTACCTACTATATTAAAAAAAAAAAAAAAAGATTAAAAAATATTTTGTTTATCTAATTCATTTCAAATCTGATACTTCTTCTCTTACATAAAATTCTTTCATCTATAAAAAAAAAATATTGAGTAGAGTCTTGCAAAGACTTGAATATATTACTTTTTTAATTATTTTGGGATGCCAACAATAATTTAGTTTTTTTCATTTTAACCTGGCAGATGGATGGTGTATACACTTCATGCCATTTCGCTCCCTATCAATACATAGCAGCACAACACAGTTAAAACAAAACTGTATTTCATTATCTGTAATCAGATGATTCAATGGGATTGTACAGTAACAATATCAAGTTTTATAAACATTGTAGGGAAGGATCTAATAATCCAATCTTAAGTTCTAGTACGGTGGTTCAAAAGTTCATAAGAAATATTACCCTACAATTATAGTGGGTACATTCAAAGATATGATACTTAAAAATTAACAACAGCAATGTTACTAGTACTTTAAATTAACAATAAATCAGTATTAAATTTTACAGAATGATTTAAAAAGTCCCAAACTGGGATTTTAAAAACTATGTCTACATACAAAAATGGGGCAGTAATGGACTCAGCATAAAAAAAATAAAAACTTAACTTTCTAAATTATCTTGGGTATTTCTAAAGTGTTGATCAGAATATACAACTATATCTAAATATCACATGATCTGATCTATTTAAGAAAGCATGTAAACTAACATGAGATGCTACATAACAATGCCACCTGACAAACTAACAATTTATATGAATCTTTTTCTAAAAAAATATTTTTCTCATAACAGACAAGTGCAGAATTTTCTAGACATGGTATCATTCAATACTATTCAAATATTTCTAATTTAATTATTTATTATATTTATGGGTATTTGATTTCTTTTTTTAAAATAGAAACTTTATTAACAGTTTGTTTTAAAATTGTTCTATGATATATAACACGGATTGAATTATTAAATAAATATTTTATTTATGTTTTATAATTTTGCAAAAATTATCAAAATAATATTGATAATTATCAAAAATTAATTTAACTATATAAAAAATAGCAACATATAAGTATGGCATATAAATTTATCTTACTCGTAAATGAAAAATAAAGGATTTATTTACTGGAATAGTTCTGAAAATCTTAGGTAAATAATGACTATGATTAAATGTATACAAGGATTAAAAAATGGGTATATAATTTTTTACAAAACTATTTCTTTCTAGAGCATTGATATTAACATTACTGCTGCTCCCTTGTCTAGATAAATAAATAGCCATGTCATCACATTACCTTTAATGTGACCATCTGATGTCCAAATATTAGTTGAAAACATCCACCTGGTGCAGTTAGAATGACATTTGAACTGCAATACTTCTTTAGTACAATTATCACAATATAGACAGACACAAACAGGTAAGTAAAATAAAGATTGATATCAGAATTAGAAGAATAATTATTAACAGTTGCCAAACAGAAAAATTATAGATCAGTTAAATTAACAGTTTGTAGCAAGAAACTACATATGGAAAAAATGTTAAAGGAGTAATTACATAGAAATCAGAACGGTTAATCTTCAAAAACATATACATGTTAAAAAATGACAAATATTTTGCAATTAAAGATAAAACTTAAAACTACACTGAACAGAAAAACCTGGTAATCATGACAAGAAATAAGGGAAGTAATTAATAACATAATTTATTTAAAAATATTTTATAAAATTTACATTACCATAAAATGTTTGCTCAAAATAAAATTACATTTCTTAACCTATGATTCTATTAGATTTGAAAATGTTATATTTTTATTATTTACACATATATTTTTCTACATTAAATGCAAAACTGAAAAACAGATTTAAAACATATAACTCATCAAAGATATAGGCAGTAGCTAACAATTTTCAACAAATAATTCCTTTATGAAACAGTAATAAAAACAATGAAGTGTATAAACAGAAAAATACTATAATTAGCTAGCTGTATAATAGTTTTTATTTAAAAAAAAAATTGAAAAAGTTTATAGTTTTCCTGGAGTTTGTACAAGTTAATTTTCTGATGGGAGTACATTAAAAATAAAATTGCAAAAAAGTCTATTTAATTCTATAATAATTAACTTCATATCCATAATCTACGAACACCAATTAATTTGTACTATAATTAATAACATAACATAATTAACCAAAAATATATGTATAATGTTCTCATATTCACATTAACACTGATGTTTTTGTTATGTTAAACATGAAAAAGTTTAAATGAATAAATAATATTAATAAATGCTTCTTTTTTTTAATAATACAATACTTTCTACAACTGATAAGAAAAACATATAACTATATTAAAAACTATATTAATGAATACAACAAAAAATAATTTCATCTAAGATAATGTTTAATTAAATCTAAAATCAATGTGAAATACAAATAACAGAAAACAATTTTGTCAATAAATTAATCTCTAGTTTAAAACCAAAAATTAACAATTGATCATAATTATTGTAACCAACTGATCATTAATCAATAATACTGTGGTGATTATCTCTTGTGTAAATTTTAAAGGATGAAATTCCAATAAGACATTCTTTACAATATAAAAGTCCCAGGTTTGATTCCCAAAAAGAAGTTGTGCAAAATAATGGGAAAAAAATTGAAATAGTTATTGTAAGACTAAAGGCAGTCATCATTTTCTTAAAATAATGTTCTAGTAAGAAAATACTGACTTAATGTAATTAAGATTTAAAAATTAACCGGTTGGATCAAAAAGGTTTAATTTAAACTTCTGTGGAAGAAGAAAGATTAACTGAATACTGATGAAACATTATAATATTAATTAACAAATTAAAGAAATGGAGACTGCTGATATGTAAAGTTAAAAACTGTAGAGGAAGACAAAGCAGTGGTGGAACTGTAATACCGCATGACCCCACAATGTGCGAGACCTGAAATCGAAAGGGGCCCAAAATTTTGTTTAGATTATCCCTAATTTAAATTAGATTAAAAATACTTGACAAAAATATTTTTTGTTCATGTTTTGCATAGAGCAAGCAACCATTATCTACAAAGTGAAATACTTATTTAAAGTACATATAAATTTTGCTATTTATTTTTTTCTAGAAGAATTACAAACAGCTCTATAGCAACAACATCTTATGTTTTCTTTTGGATAAAATGTCCGCCTGGTGGTGCCAGTGGCTGTAGGTGTTGCTTACTATATTTATAGGTAAGAGTGAGGTAGGCATATATCCAAACAGGTATTTCATGTGGAAGTGTCAAATGTGTTTATAAAATACTAAAATTATTACTACAAGGCTCGGCTAATTTTGCACACTAGCGTGCTACAAGGAGACAAAAGATAGTATTGAGCTGGGCATGGCAGCACATGATAGCTAAAATTCCCCCCCTACAAACCTCCGATAATGTGTTGAAATCCATTTACTAGTTTGTTTTAATGGTTAAAACAAACCCTTAAAATGACCAGTTAAAATGAAGTCGAGTATGGCCAACATGTAAACACGGTTAAAACAGTGTGCAGTGATTGAATTTTTAACAGCAGAAAATGTGAATCCTACAAATATTTTTCAGCATTTAAAAGCGGTTTATGGTAGTGAAACTGTTGGCAAGAGTACTGTGAATAGGTGGGTGTTGAAATTTTGCGAACGTGAAGCTGGTAAAGCGACAATTAAAGATGCACTTTGCAGCAGACGACCAGTTTCTGTGACTGACGAGAAACATCAAAAGGAGGTGGATGATTTGCTTCAAAGTGACTGGTGAATCACCCAGCAATGCATCGCTATTCAGTAAGGCATATCCCATATTATTGAGCAATTCGGTTACTATAAAATCTGTGCATGATGGGTATTGCACAAACTTTCTGATGGCTCTCTGCAAGCTGAAGTTTGAGCCTATTCCACATCCGCCATACTTGCTGGATTTGGCTTCATGCAACTTCCACTTCTTCCCTCATCTCAAGAGGGATCTCAAAGGTTATCTTTACAACATCAATGATGAAGTGAAGGAATCTGTGAACACTTGGATCTGAGAAAGACTGCCAGAATTTTTCAGCGACGGAATGCAAAAACTTATACACCAATATACTTTTACTTGGGAAAAGTATTTCAGTGTAAACAGGGATTATATTGAAAAATAAATACTGCATTTTGTAGCTAAGGTATTGTATTATTCATTTTATATTTCATTCCAACATCTCTTTTCACCCCCATGCTACGCATATATATGCAAAATTTATCAGCCGAGCCTTGTATCTATATTATAATTATTGTGAACTGAGATATTAGAATAAAAAATTTACGTATGTATCTAGTGTATCTTTTTATTCAATTTCAACAACAGTGCAGTTATTATGAATATGTATTGTAATGATTATAAGTTTTAAGGGGTGAAGATGGAAAAGAAATTAAGTAGTACTAGCGGCGCAGCTAAAAGAAGAAAATTAAGAGAGCAGGAGTGCTTATTTAAATTAGCAAAATTAACAATTTCCTAAAACCTGTTACAATGAAGCCAGAAAATATCTATAAATGCAGAAAAGTTGGACAGTAACAATAATGATAATAAAGATGAAAATGGAATTTCAGGATGTTCAAATGTGGAAGAAGATACAATTGCATTTGCTTAACAAGTTTTAGATACTGAAATTGAAAGTATTGCATCATTTTCAACTGATATTACGAATTTTCAAAATAAAATACTGAAAGGCTAAATTAAAACAATTCCTGACTCATGTAGACCTCAAGGACCATTTCAACGAGATAATCTGTTTTTTTTAGAGTTTTTATAAAACTTAAATGAAATATTGACTAATTGAAAGTGTGTGGGTGTGTTATTCTTCTAAATTAGATGCAGTACACTGCAAGCCTTTTGTAGTTGTTTTTAAAAGAAACAAATGATAATTGGTGACCACAAGGCATTAGAGATTGGAAAGGTCTTTCCAAAAAGATAACACTACACCAAAGAAGTAAACAGCATGTGCATTATTGTTACATATATCAAAAATGGAAAAATAATGAAAACAATTGAAAAAATTCAGAAGAGCAAATACAATATGAATCCAATTTTTGTGTCAAAGTTTTGGAATGACTGTTAACATAACCCTTTCTAAAAACTCTTTGGCATTTTGTGGTTATCATGAAACGTTCGAAGAAGTATATATTGGTAATTTTTTTTACCTAAATACAACTTTTATAAAAATATGATAACATTATAAAACAAGATATAGAAAAACTGCATGGAACTACCAACTATTTACACCATCAAATTCAAGATAAAAATAATTCATTGCTTTCCAACAAGTTTGAAAACAATTCTAATATAGATATCTGATATCTATAATGCACTTTTTTATTATTATTTTGGATACAAAACAAGATATAACAAAAAAAGACATACTCAGTCGAATAATTCGAATTGTAAAAATTAATAAAAATGAAAGAGATGAACCAATTTTTATAGAAATAATAAAAAATTTTTGGGGTTTTTAAATTCACGATCAATCAGCATCAGGTTTATGTAAAGAAAAAATAAATTTTCTGGAAAATTATAACATAAAATTAAGCAAATGTAGGGGAAAAATGATGGAGCAAACGTTATGAGTGAAGCATACAATGGAGTCCAGGCTCTTCTTAAAAAACATCAACCTAATGCTATGTACATTCATTGCATATCTCATAATTTAAATTTAGTTATTAATAATGCTGTAAAATGTTTTAATGAAGTTTCTGAACAACTGTAGAAAATATTTACACATTTTTTCGTTATAGTATTAAAAGGTGAGACTTACTGTCAAAATTTACAGACGAGTCACAAACTACATTAAAAAAATTAAATCCTACTTGTTGGGCCAGAAGATACCCACTTTACATACGACAATCATATTATGTTTTATTAATATATTGAATGCTCTTTCTGAATTAATTTTGAAGTGATAAAGAAGAAGAAGAATGAGAAGCATCTTGGCTTATAAAAACAAATAATAGATTTGAATTTCTTTTCCTCTGCATAATTATATCAAAAATTTTGAGTGGCTTCTAAGTTATTAAAATCAAAACATTTGGACCTTATAACAGCAACAAAATCTTTACAAACATATAAGAATTTACAATATAAAAATATGCACACTTCTGCAAAAAATAAAGCAATATAGGTAGCAGTTTAATGGAATATCATTCCAACGTTTCTTTGCAAAAGATAAATAATAGTAAAAAACCATTTTGACGAATTATCCTACGACAACAGATTTGATAATGGTGGTGACATTATCTGGGTAAATGTGTTTAATGAAATCCTAAATCTACTTATTAATCAAATCCAAAAAAGTTTTAAAGTAATAAATGATATCACAAATTTATTTTCATCCAAGTTGCCTGAAAATTTAGTGAAATTAAATGAAGCAGAAATTTTTAAATCAGCCAAGAGATGCTTCAAATTACCCAGAAGATTTAACCAATAATTTTGTTAAGCAGTTATAATGCTATCTGTCATGCTGAGGCAATTCCAAATATGAAAGAATTTGCCAAGCTATTAATAGTCAAGTTTTTCAGATGTTCTAACTGCTTTATTTTTATTCTTAATATTTTTTTAGTTTCATGTAGTTGATGTTTGTTATATGTAGTCACTGCGGCTACAGCGAAAATATATTTTTCTAAATTAAAAATAATACAAATTTATTTAAGAAATTCCACTGGAGAAAAAAATTTACATAATTTTTATCTTTTACCAATAGAAGCAAAAAGTGCTAATGAAATGGAAAAAGATGAGAGATTTTGCAAATTTAAAATCTCAGAAAAAAAATTTCACCTTTTAAACAATAACTAGATAATAATACTTAATCATTTTATCAATACACAGCATAGTAATATATATATTTATATATTAATAATATATATTTATATATTAATAATATATATTTATGTTAGTAATTTTATATAGTTTTTAGAAGTATGTTGTATTTAGGAGATATTTTGTATAACAGTTTCTTTTTGTGAATATTTCCATCATTTATGGAATTCAATTGTATTGTAATAAAAAGATTACCAAACACCAATTGTTTTTCTTTCTGGGAGCCCAAAATTGCAGGTGGGCTGAAAATTTGTTGTTCCACCACTGAGACAAAGACTAATATATAATTTAGAAACTGAGAAATAAATTAATAATAGTAAAATAAATTAGCGGAAAGTAAAGGGGAAATTAATAAACAAATTCTACTGAATCAGACGATCAGTGATTTAATCCCTAAAAACTAATTTGAAAATAAATCATAGTTCTGATACCACACAGTTCAGTCAACCACTATACTTATGATATAAGTACACAAAATAACATGAATAAATAAATAAATGCAGATTGCTGATTTTGAATTATGTCTATAAATTGAAACACTTTGATCAAAGAGAAACAAGATCCCTATATCAAACTACATGTTTGACAATAATTTCTATGCTGAACAGATTGCCATAAAACTTAACAGAATTATTTTATTAACATTCACAGAAATTTTTTTTGTATGTGTGTTAGCCTCACTCCACCTATCAAGCACTTGGTGTCCCTTAAAAATAACTAAAAACAAAGATACTCAAGACTAAGAAAATTTTTGGAAGTGTTTGATGGAAATTTTAACAAAAAGTTAAAAATGTGTAAATAAACATTACATTACACACACACATACATATATATATTTGTGTGTGTGTGTGTGTGTGTGTATGTGTATATACTTCCAGCTATTAACCTGGTTGACTAATTCTTGTAATTGGACAGTTATCTTCATTGTTTTGAATTTACTCAAGAAAACAAGATATAACCAATAACAAAATAACTTTTCTACATAATATACATAACTTAATAACCATTTAAAAATATTATGAAGCTATACATAAACAATAATAATTATTTTACTAAGTTAAATCTTATTAACTAGAGAAAAAAGAAAAGAATTTACAGTAATGATTCACTACTTGATAGGATATAACGAGTGTATTATAATTACATTTACAACTGGTTTATAAAGAGAAATATGAACAATTGAATAAGAATAAAAGTTCCTTAATTTACATATTTAAAAAAAAAGTTAAAAGAACGAGTAGGCACTTGGTTTTCATATTAATGAGAAAAAATGGGTAATGAATCGCTGATAAAAATAATTAAATAGTTAAAAAATAATAATTTTTCTTATTTTCTTATATTATTTCAACTTAATTATAACACCTAACTGTTGGAAAGTTAAAAAAATCAATTGCAGCACAATTTTTAATAGTAAAAATAAAAAGAGTTTACCTGCATCTGAGCTAGTTTTCACTCTTAAGCTTCTTTAGAGCCTGCTGAGTGTTGTGATGTGTTTGTTGCTGCACATGGCACAAATATTTGAATTTAATTTTGAAAGATGGTGCTTTATATTATGCACTTGAAAAGAGCAAGTGATTTAAATTGTGATATTTAATTTACAACATTAGTTTTACACGCTTCTGTATATTTCAAATTTGTCAAGTATAAAGTTCACATTCTTTACGCTTTTTAGGTCTCATGTAGTTGATGTTAGTTATATGTGGTTTGGGAAAATGGATTCGATGATGAACAGAAGGGCATATATGTTACTGGTAAAGAAAAGACCTGTTTATGATAAGTAGAAATTATTACAATCTGAAAAGTCAAGCTTTGTATTACCCAGATAACTGAAATTTGTTTGACTGTTTATATGAATTTTTGTCTGATGGTGCATTTTTTATTTCATTTGTGGAATTTCTAGTGTTGTAAATGTAACAGCTAAATATTTTAGCATGGTTCTGAAAGCTTACACGTTGTATGAAGTGTAGAAAAGTTATGTATGAGTTATGTACCAAAATCTGTTGGGGCAGATTTTGATTATGTGTATGTTCAAGTTTTGTGATTATGATATCAAACAAGACAATGCTTCTGACTTTTTTAAATTCAGCAGTGATGGTTATTATGGTTTTGTGTATTTTGTTGGTTATGTTTGAGAAGCTGTTTACATCATCTAGTGTTTCTATTGTAATGAAGGATTTTGTATGATTGATTTAACTATGGCAAATAGATGCGTGTACTTTATGTACAACAGCTGAGAGTCACCACTCAGCATGCTTAGAAGCAGTCTCTAAAGCCATTTAATATAAAACAAAACACAGCTAAGTTAATAAGTTTCACATTAAAAAAGTGTATAGCAGTTGTTTATTTAAAACATAGTATAGTAAAATTCAAATACCTGATAGTTATTGCAGTAATGTACTTTCATGAGTGAATAGTAAAAGAACAGCATGTAATTTAACAAAAAAAGTAAGTTACTTGCATTTAGTTACTTAAAATGTAAAAATAATTAGACAGGGATAAAAATAGTGCAAAAAGTAAATTTAAAGTGTTAAATTATAAAAATAACAATCTAATTAATAATGTTCAAATATTTTTTATTATTTAAATTTTATGCAATGTGAGAATAAATACTGAAGGGTTACAAACAAAAATAGTAATTTTGCAAATTTATCAAAACCAAAGAATTTAGTTCAGTGTATTTTTGTCTATCAGTTCACTTTTTTATTAAATATTTTTACTTTTTACTTTCTAGCTGGTATATAGTTGATAAATATGTTAATAAAGAGTTAACTGTAAGATATAAGATATCTGATGTATCAATAACATAAAGATAGTTTATTACTTGATAATCCACTAAAGCTAATTTAATTGAGACTTGTTACAAAAAACAAATGCATAAAAGTAATATCAACTTGACCCATAATTAAAGACATACATGTCAAATAACTACACTTGATCTCTATAACATTATAGTCACAGTTTAGTTGATCATATGTATTTTACATGTACATGTAACATTTTTTTTTCTATAATAGTATTTACACTAATTTTACATTTACTTAATAAATGACCCATTTAGTTATGACATGCTAAATATTTGTTGAAAATGATGAAAAGAGTTACATGTGAAAGACTATTTAAATCTTATGAAAGGCAATTAAAAATTGTAATTAACAGATATGAAAGTGTATCCACATGAGCTTATTTTAGATTCAGTTAACAGTTTGAATATGCAAACAAAATAATCAGTGGTAAGGTAAAATTTCTTAGACTTTGATCATTATTAAAAATTATACTGAAAATGTATGAATTTACAATGAAAATGGACATACGGCTTATTTAAGATAACAAGGTGTCAACTCAAAAACTGCTGAAAAGAGTTGTTATTAAATTTACGAAATAAAGTGAGTTTTTAGCAGTTGTTCATAAACACATTTTTGTCAAGAGGACACAGTGGCTATTACTGAAAATTATGTTCATTCTGCTGGATACTGATTTAGAATATGGCAAAATGTTAATTTTTTCTATCTGATTGTGATATAACAAAGTAAGCACTGGCGATTTGGAATGAAGGGTTTAGTAAGATAACAGCCACCAACTAAGAATATAAAGAGGAAATTAATGGTATTTAACATTAAACAAATCTACATTTTTACTTATAATGAACAATATACAAATAATAATCCTTAAATCACTTTAAGCATTTAAAAACCTGACAGTTGAAGGGTTAAATAAATATTTCAGTCTTCAAAGAAATAAAGCAGAACAATTGAAGAGATGTGAGCATATTTCACTAGAATGGAGTTAGCAAATTTGTACTACAGGAGAAACTGAGGTGATGCCTTTCCTGCCATTACTAGGAAGCAGCCAGTTCAATACAATATTAATTGTAATATTATACAATGAGTAATATTTGTGAAAATTACTCATGAATCTCTTCAGCTTAGTTCAGCACATACATACTTGAAGGCATAAGTTTTAGTTAAGTTAGTTGATCTTAAAATACACTGTTCTATTTGCTATGCCCATTTTACTTCATCCTTATTCTAAAAAAATTAAATAATTTAATTTATTATAATTATAAATAAATTTAAATTATACAACTTAAATAATAATTATAAATCAAATTATCATTAAATATGAAAAGTAAATACCACTCAAAAACAACCTTCATATACAGATTATGTTACTTGTTCTGTGTATATAGTATTTCCCTACATCAACTGACAATAATTTGATACAACTTTGTGACAATGTGGTTTTGTATGCAGAATAGGGAGCATATTATTCATGTAGAGATCAAAAGAATTGAAAGCCTAGAACACTTTTTATTCAAAAACTTTATGGATTAAGTGCATAAATGTGTTATATTTAATAAAAAAAAAACATGACAAATTTCATTATAGCAACAAAGGGGATGACAACTATCATTATAGATCTGAAGGAAAATTTTAGTAATACAAAAAAAAATGTGGAAATGAGCAATTTAAGATTTTTTCAAATTTCAACATCTTACTGCATACATATCACAGTGCCAGAAAATGATGTTAAGTGTATTAAATGTAAGTAGAACGAAGACAAAGTTTTGTTGCGGCATCTTTTAGTGCAGTAACACTACAAGACACTCCAACAAGATCTGGGAAAACAATACATACATTCTGGACTATGCTAAACTGACAGAAAATTAAACTTGATGTACATACATTTAAAACATCAAAATTAAGTAGATAGTTAAATACAATGTAACATATCTAGTTAACCCCTAGTAAAAAACTTGTTTTGCTACAATGAATTTTTCCCCAGAAGACCAACATACATAAACAGGCATTTTTCACTGTGTGCAACAGCCAGCCAAAGCAAAGGTCAATTGATTCAGCACTTATTTAAACGGAAGAGTTTATGTTGAATTGTGAGAAGTATAAGACTTTAATAGTCAACTTGTATATACTTTGATGTTGGGATTCTCTATATATGAACTTATTTTCCATATACACAAAACTAATGTGCAACAGAATAATTACTGTGATCATATGACAACTTTTAATTTAAAATTAAATTCCAAATGTTTACTTCTGACTGGTTTATTTACTTCAGTAGCTAAAAAAAATACATCAGTTATTCCTGACCAAGATAACAAAATAGAATGCATAAATACTGAATGCGTCTTGGTATTATTCAAATTATGCCCGGGCTACTCTCTGACTAAAAATATCCCTCCAATAATTATACAAAAGAAAAATATTTACTCAACCGGTTACTGAAGAGCATGTGAAATATGCAGTATATCTTAACTAAATGATTTTGATGCATAAGTTGCTTTCATTCACAAGTGGAATGATTTGATTCAGTTAACAACTTCAGGGTAAATGTACACAATTCTGACATTTTATAAATGCACATTATAGTTATACTTATCTATTCATTAATGCTCCACAAATTCTTCCTTTTTTTTTAACATATATTAAACATTTTGGAGTCTCATATTAGACGTTTAGTTAAAAAGCTATGTCTTTATAGTATTTGTAGAAATATTATGGTCAAAGACTTTCCTGGATGCAAACAGAGTGATAATAGATTACAATAGAAGCAATAGATTACCAGAAAACTATTTGTGTAGAAATATTAAGAGCTAAAAAGTGTTCTGACTGATTAGTATTGCAAATGATTTAGTTCAATATAATTCAACAGATATAACAAATTTCAATGAATCTGTTATAAAGTTAGGTTCACAGCAAATTAGGAGTTGGGTAAACTGCAAAATGGTGTGTCAAAATTGAACATCAGTTGCAGCTATAAGGTAATGTTATAAAATGAATGCTAGTAATTTGGGAGAGATAATAACTATCTTCAAAATAAGATAAATGCTTACAAATTATAGTGAAAAAATTTTTTAATACATTACACAATATACAGATTTCAAAGTTGTGTAAAGCATATAATTCTATTTTATCATTATTTTATCTATACAGTAATTTTATTAACATTTCATAAGAATCCTGTAATAAAATTACTGTTGTAAAATCATTACTTACTTTCCTATTACTCGAAAAAGGGCCACATGGTCCCAGAAATAACAATAGTGCTACACCCATGTGGCTCTTTTATAGTTAAAAATTAAATTATTCTTGACACATTTAAAAAAAAAAATTACGATGGTCTATGAAGTGGCAAAGAAAATAGTGTGTCAGTTAAACTATTAAGTCAGAAAATTTTGTTCACACTGATATAATATTATTGTATTTTACAAACAGAATAATACCTCTTAATTTTTTATTTATTTTGTAATTCTCAAATAAAACCGTAATTAACTGGGTGATGAAAATTTATTTTTAATGTGTTTTAAGTAGTATCCCAATCTTGAAATATACCACAGTTCCATTTTTACATTAAAAAGGAGAACCTTTATATTAAAAATAAATTAAAAGAAATATTAAAGTTGTTAAAAATATATAAATATTTCAAATAAACAAAACTGTAGCAAAATGTTTAATTTTATGTAGCAAGGTACATATGAAAACAGCTTGCAAACAGAGCAAGATTTTCACTTAATATTTAAATATTAAAACAAAAAAACAGTTTTTTCTAACCTTGAGGAATGTAAAAATCACATCTTTAGAAAACTCAAACTTAGTTCAAAAACCACAGATGTAGTTGGGTAAAACTAATGTAATACCAATCTTACTTTAAAACCATCTGTGCCAGTATTATCTTTGAACCATTACAAGATCATTAATGAATGGTGTAACTTCATTATGTGTATGTATAAACTATATCAGTAAACTACAGTTCACTCTTTTCTTTTCATTAACCTTATTTTTAACAAGAGACCCCCTGACACTTGGCTTTGCACATATTATAATAATAAAGAGCTATGAATATAATAACCTCATCAAACTGATGAACAATGCCAATACCATATTATTTTATAACCATAAATTGTACTGTTTTTTAATTATATTCTGCATTATTTTACATGATTAAATGTTTGGCAATCTTACCAGAAGGCAAACTACTCTCAAATGCTGCCCTGTTCTAAAATGCTTAAATATTTTGAATGACATGATTAAGAAATACTTAAATGTAAATTTTTATGGCTATGGAAATAGATTTCTTAATGTTTATACATTTATAAATACATGTTTACAAAAGAAATAAAATTGTGAAATTTGAAATATAATACCAAACCTAGAGAAAAGCTTTGAGAAAATAATATTTCTTTTGAAAAAATCAGATCTTAAGTTTGTCAAAAATCTTTAAATAATCTCTCTCATTTATGACTTAAATGAATATGAATAAAAAAATCCTTTCCCATATAGTACAAGAAATTACTCTGTAAAAGACTTTTATTTTTAAATTTCAGAACTATCAATACAAATACAGCAAAACCTTTGTAAAAAATATTATTATAACCTTTGTAATTAATATTATTATAAGGCATGAAATTTAAAGGAAAGGGCTAAACACTTTACTTCACTGATTTTTTCACACAACAAACAGACGTACAAGATTATTGCTCAAGATGTTAAAGAAAACTAAAAGTAAGCCCAAAAGATAATAAACAATAAAAGAATATGACCTAACTCGCTTGAGAATGTTTTAAGTGGTATACACACTAAAAAACAACATAGTCACAATAGGAGAAAAAACAACTGACTGTTAGTACTTCAATTCAATTTTCCTCAAAAATTATCTTTAGCAAAATTAATAAATACATCTCAGTTTTACAAAAGGTTATTATGGTAATAATTTATGCAATATTTATGATCATTATATAAATGCACAAGCATAAAGAACTGACAATAGCAACAATCAAATATCTTTATAAGATGTAGATAAATCAAATCTATTTACAGTGTTACATAGACTGTTAAAAAAAGAGCCTCATCAGAGCTTTTTTAATATGGTTATTGTGAAACAAACTTATCGATACAATTCATTCCTACTAAATTAGTATACAAATTCCAAACTTCAATAGCATTAAGTATATACATAACAAACAATCACCAATTAATAACAGCAATGAAATTTTTTTTATCTTCTACTTTCTCAAAACACAGATGTTGCATTAAAGCTCTTTTTGCGACAAGGTTTTTAATTTTTAATTTTTTTAAATGAAAACCTGAGTGTCAATTAAAAATAAGTTCAAGCATGCATTATTTGCCCCTTTATGTTATCTCTTGGAAAGGAAGGAGTCTTCAAACAGTCCCACCCCACAATTGAAACTGTTACCCATTGAGCCACTAAATAAAAAAGTGATTATCAATCAAATACTATAAAGTTCCAGCTTATTACTACTGTTGGAGATAGGGCACTGATTAATATAATCCCCATGATACTCAACTAACGAAAAAGGAATGAAGGATGATACCAAGAGGGAGGATAGAAGGTGACAATCAACTAACACATGGACTGCTTCTGATCTGGATAGTTTACACCTTGTAAACATACACTGTATTTAACACAAAGTAAATAAAATCAATTTGCATTTTTACAAAATTAAAGAAATACATTTGTATAGTTTTTCCCATAACATAGCAAATAGCAGTTTAAAACAGCTATTTTTTAAGCATGTCAAAAATGAAAAAAAAATCCTAACTTGGATAGTATACAATTTCCTTTATGTAGGAGAAATAAAGTAAAGGCTTTTGTTCATAATTGCTTTAAAAAAATTGTCAAATGCTAAGGGAAAATCATGTTTAATTTAATAATAATAGATAACTTTATTTTGAGAAGGGTTAGATGGGAATCTATTCAACTAGTACTTTTACTAAAATTGTTACTTCTTTCACAAGTTCAATGCAAGCTTCCAACACTATTTTTCTTCTTTTTTTTTCAATTATACCATAATAAATTATTGTTGTAGGGCTCCAAATAATAACACTATTTACATGAAATATTTATTGTAATACAAAATCAAATATCAGCCATTCTTTTGTAAAGTTTACCTGATGTTAAAAAAAAAATCAAATAATTTATCTTGTCAATTCAACCATGAAGCTTTACAAAAAACATCCATATCTTCCATGAAAAAAGTGAATAAAGTATTTGTAATATCGCTTTTCTTTTGTTGATTAAAGTTTGTGTCAAAGTTGGTTGTTGATTAAAGTTTGTTAAAGCTGCCTAACAAGTGTTGAAATCAGCTGTGTAATATTCATTTATTGTTTAAGAAGAGTTCAACTGTAACAAGCATAAAACTTGAAATTGAGAGAAGATCTATTCTGGATATCAACTTATTTTGATAAGTACAATCATGTTTTTCTTTAACTTTGTTAATCAAGTGACGTCACATCTGTTAGAAAAATATTACAAAAGTTCAAATAACATTTAACTTACATGAACTTACAATTTGGTACATGTTAAGGTTATAGTATTTTTCTATTGAAAGTTGATTTTTGTAATTTAACATTTATCAACAATATAGTGAAACAGTTATCAACAATATAGTGATAGATGTGACACAGTTTTATATAGCAGAAATGACAATATGTAAAATGTGGTTTTTTAGTGGTTTTATCAAGCCTAATTAACTGGAGTCTCTATTTTTTTATTTCAGACCATGGCTCCGACCTACAAAATGGTAAAACGTGGAGAAAAAAGAATAATTCTGAAATTTGGCAAGAATACGTAGCAAAAGACCAAGAAAGAAAATTGAAAAAAGGAACTAAAAAACAATAAAGCTAAGTTATTGTAAAAGAGGCACAAAGACAGAGACAAGAATCAGTTTTATGGGAAAAAAGGAAGTTTGAAGAAAATAAAGAACAAAATGCAGTCACTGAACAAAATAGGCATAGGATCATACAAAAGCTCACATACCTTTGGTAAAGCATTAAAAAGACTAAAGAGACTAAACAGCTTTCAAAAAAATAAAAAACTGGTCCTAGACAATTAACTGAAGAATATATAAATGAAAGTAGATCAATTTTACAATAATGATGAAATTAGTCGCCAAGCAGTGAAGTGTGATGTCAAATCAATTAAAGATTTTAAAATTGGTCAAAAAAATTCATTCAAACTATATCACATGGTAATTGGTATTGGTGAGGTTTACAAGGAGTTTTAAGATGCTAAATCCTGATGAAACAATTTCAAAATCTAAGTTTTATGACTTACGACTAAAGCATATTTTGCGAACAAGTGAAATGCCTCATATTATTTGTGTATGTAATAATATTATTCATGCCAATTTGAGCCTAATTTTCCGAACATTCAGAAATATTTACTTGATGTGGTTTCCTGTAATACAGATAATGCAATGTGTATAATGAACGAATGTGTTAAATGGGTTTATGGATTAAAACCTCTCCTTCCTGAAAATAAAAACTTGACACAGAAAGTTTACATGGGAAGAATAGAAAAATGACAACAGAGTAAAATTGGTGCAAAATTTTGCAACCTTGTGAAAAATGATGATTTGTACTTAATTTCCAACTGGATAACTTCAAAGTTCATTGTTATATAAAGAAAGTGCAATCTAAATATTTTGATTCATGAAAAACTTCATTGGGTTCTTCACCTAATAGACCTGCTATGCAAATTGATTTTGCAAAAAAATAATCCATAGTTCATAAAGATAAAATCCATAGTGTACATGTCCACACCTTTGTCATTGTCAATGATGACTTGAATAATTAAAAAAACTCAGTTTGGGTTTTTATTAAAACACTCATCAGCAATGTTAAAAAAATTTCTCCTGAGACTGATTATGTATAAATATTTTTTGAAAACTGTCTAGGTTAGTTTAAGAAAAATACACAGTTTCTAAAGTATGTTTTTTGGAATAACATTTCCATGTCTGCGACCTGGAATTTTTTTGCATCAGGTCATGGTAGAGTGCAGTTGGGTGGGGGGTTCAATTAAAAGAATTGTTTGGAAAGGAGTGAAAGTTGTTAACTTAGCTGAAGGCTTTTACAATGCAGCAAATGACATGTATAAAGCCATTAATAATATTTTGCATCCCTAAGAAAGAAAAATTCTCAAATTCAGAAATTCTTGAAAGATGGAATTGAATCAAAGAAATTCAGTCTTTACCAAACATATAATCACATCCTTGTGGGAAAAACCTCAATGTCACTAATGAATAAGATCTGCATCATTAAAGCAGCTGAAACAGTCAAAATGCAAGTGGGTGAGCTATACGAATGTATATACACTCTTCTAAAGACCATTTTTTCCTGTTTAGCCTCTAGGAATCACCGTCAGGTATTACTTCAGAGGATGATATGTGTAAAGATTACTTAACTCAAAAAAGTGTTAGTAATGAGGAAGTAGGTGATTCTATCACTTCACATAGGCAGGTGTCTCCTGATAAGAATTCTAAAGGCAAAGGGTAGAGTTAATATAGTAGAAGAAAATGGAGATGTTGAAGTGTTATCTTTGAAACTGTGCAGTGAAAAGCCAAAGATTATTTCAAATTAACAAAAAAGATGAGATGCTTGTCTCTGTACTCTAACAAACATTTTCAACTTCTAAAAGATCCTGAGTTCTTCATGAATTTAAGAAGAAAGTTAATATTTTAGAACATTAATATTGTGTTTTTTAGAGTTTAAGTATCATAAATAGGTGTATTTAAACTGAAATACATTGTTAAAGTAGGCCCAAGTTTTTTTAAGTATGGAAGATTTGAGTATAGTACAGAATTTTCAAAACTTAATTTTATCTATTATTTTTCAATTAATGTTAAAAAATATCAACAAAAATAACATGAAAACTTTAATTTATTTGAAAAATCACAAATAAAATACATTTGAATTAAAAATGTAGTATTTTTTTACAACTAACACTACCCCCCATCAAGTCCGTTACAGCAGATTATAATTTTTTTCTCCTGAATAAAAAAGGAAACAGGTAAGTGTTCAGTTAATAACTTTAAATAGCAAGTTAATTAACTGAAATATATTTAATCTGTTATTTATAAATACTTAACAGAATATTAAATTATTATTAAATCATCTCCAAAGTCAGGTGAATTTCTTGACACATCTGTTACAGCCAGTAAAAGTTAAATTGGTTTACCAATACATACGAAATTCCACCCATAAGTAAATGAAAATGAAACCTTTGACTTCTATATTAAAACATTTAATTTAATTATTCCACATAAAAGTTGTATATGAGTCACATCTATTACAAAAAAAAATGCTTGATATGTTATAAAATTCAGAAAAATTAAAATATTATTGCATCACAACAAAACTGTGGGAAACTAAGGATGGTTTGATGAACAAGTAAATAAAATTTCAAATTTTTATCTTCCAACTGTTGGTTTTTTAAGTTTAAAACTGATATTAAAAAAAATATAACGTTTTCACTTTCTAGATCAGAAAAAAACTAAGGATGATGATATATTTATTTTATATATCTATAAACGATGAAATATTATAACTCTATTCTTTAAGTAGAAAACAAATAGTTTTAAAATTTTACTGATGTACAATATTATCATTCAGTTTCTAATATTCTTTTGCAGAAACAAAAATAGGATTATAAAATACGTTAATACATCTTGACTTAATAACTACTCTGGAATGAGTGTAATACATTAGGAAAAAAAACTGAAATCAGTAGAATTGTATTTTCTTCTTTAGTTACTTAGAAGGTGCAATAATAAAAATCTAAGGCTGCTAATGTGATACCATTTCCAAAACTGTATTGCTGTTATCACCAAGTAGAAAATAATTTAGTAATTTCATCTATACCTTCCTTGGCACCACACCAAGACATACCTGGATAAACCAAGAGTTTTACTGAATAAATAGTTTGGCAATATATTATATCATCTATGTTTGATAGTAATTACAACAAATTTAATAAGTTTTTGAAACTTTGAGTTCTTTAGCAATAATAATTATTTCTTAGATAAAAAAGGTATACATTTTATTTATGATGTGCATTAGAAAAATATGAGTTAAGAAACTAAAATCAAATAATTTAACAGGATCGATAAGCGATTGACCCATCTCAGTTGAGTCTATAAACAGCAACAACTGAGAATAGAAATTTAGATCTTAATGATATTCAAGTTACCAAAAACCACCTTAACAACCTATGATATCAACTTATATTAAAAATATTAATAAAAATGGAATGAAACTACAATAAAAAAACTCTTTAACTACTGCAACATTTACAAAAAAAAAAATGTAAGAACCTTCAATTTAGTAAAAGGGACTAGATTGAAATCAAATTTAATAGGATACCTAGATAAAAAGTGCTACAAAATATATGCTTATTTACCAAATAGTAAAAGCAAGAAAAAAATTATTAAACCTGTTTTGAAGTAGTAAAACACATTTAAAAAAATTGCTATAAGGAGGTTAGCAATTGGAAGCCTTCTCTAATGCTGAGAAGGGTACAATAAAAAATAATTTATTAACAAATATTACATATATATAAAATAGATTCAACTTGATCCACCCAAGTACAGAATTGAATAAAATAAAATGATGACACTCACCTTATTTTTTCATACTATCTCTACAAAAGCTTTCATGACAACCCATAGCTTCACTTGTAGATTTTTTGTAAAATATTTAGTGTTAAATTACATTTTAAAATCAAAATTAAAAATTAAAGTAGAATAAATTAATATAAAAATTATTAAAAGAAGTATAAATATTACTAAAAAATATAACGTCGAGTATTATAAAATAAAATAAAATATAATATACATGTGTTTGGTCAGCCAATACTATAGCAATGAAAAATTAATTAAATTTTTATGTAATATCATTATCTGTAAAAGTGTTGCTACCTATTGCAGCTCTTATAAGTGTGTCAATCTCAAACTCTGCAAGTTGATAAAATTAAATCCCCCTCCTATATTTATGTATTTCTCCAAAAATCTAGATTTTATGTTATTATTTTTTATATCTCCTTTCTTAATTTTCAATATTTCCAAATTAGTGTCAATATCAGAAATAGAATGTTTATTATTAATGAAGTGGTCAGCAATGTTAGAGAAACCCAATTTTTTTATTTTTATAGTCTAAAATGCTCATGAAATCTGGCTTTAGTAGATGTAAGTAGATCTATTAGTCGATCTTTTAAAAGTTTGAGGATGACACGCTTATAAGAGCTGAAATAGGCAGCAGCACTTTTTCATATAATGATATTACATAAACATTCAATTAATTGTTCATTACTATAGTATTAGCTGGCCAAATACATCTAGTATATTATATTTAATTTTATAATACTTGACATCATATTTTTATATGTAATTTTTAATTTTAATAATTTTAACATTTTTATATTTCCTTTAATAAATTTTTATATTTTAATTTTGAGTTTAATATGTAATTTAGCACTAAATATTTTACAAAAAAGAAAAAATTTACAACTGAAGATGTAGGTTACTGTGAAATCGTTTTTATAAATTGTATGAAAAAATAAGGTGGTATCATTTTATTTTATTCAATTCTGTACTTGGGTGGATCAAGTTGAATCTATTTTATATATACAATAATTATTAGTACAGTGGTAATATGGGTCTTGAAAAGATTGACTTTAGAAAAATAATTATTAGTATAAAATATAATGTGCTCATTGTAAGATCGATGTAACTGTATTTTTCTTCCTTATTTTAATTATTACTGGCATGAAAGTGAAAAATCAGATTTTTAAAGTAGTTTTCCAGAAATTTCAACTTAAACAGTTAAAATGGACAGACATTTTTTAATTATTCACAATTTTTTGCAATCTCCCAGCATTTTAATTTCTTTTTAGAATACTATATTCAATTAATCTATTATCACTATGTTGTTATAAGGAATCAAAAGACATAAAGTTCTCTGTAAATCATTCAACAAACACAAAATCCATGTGTTATAAAAAATGCACTGGATAAAACAAAAATCACCTGAGTAAAAAACTTCCTCTCTTTCTACAACAATAATATTTCAACAAAGGATGTACATAACACTTTATTGGTTTTATGCAGAAGTAACTATACTAATGATAGTACAAGCAATGTTTTTATAATTTTCTTACAATTTTTTTTTTTTAGAAAGCTGCAACAGATTAAACATCTCTTATTATGTTGTATACTATGGAAGTTTTCCAAATATGAAAAATAAATGACATTCTGAAGAATGGAGCACCTGCTGTATGAGTCATTTATTTTTACAGTAGTGAAGGAAATCATCAAAAATAAATATTTCTGACATAACTAATTCCTTCTAGTACAATTAATGTATTCGAGGTACAAATTAGGTACTCAGATTTTTTCATTATAGTTCTAATATTGTACCTACTTTAAATCTTACAAAAATACAAATTTTTCAATTCATTAAAATTTAAAAGTTTTCTGTATTAAATTAACTTACATGTCTACCTAAAAACAATACTGATAAATACTTCCCTCTAGATTTCTACGAAAAACAAATTTCTTACAGAGATTCTGTATAAGTAAGCTTATCCTAAAAATGGACAAATATCATGCAACTGCAATAACATTTTTTCTTACAAAAATTAAAAAAAAAAAACAATTTCCAAAGTTCCCCGAGAATGCAGAAGATAAACTAAATTAATAAATACATCTATCACTGATAAAATAATGTCCCAGTCTAAGATTTACAATGTTTAAAAAAAAGAAGAGATTACAAAGACATCAACTTTCCTTATGGTAAGATTAAAAGTTAAAATTATACAGTGCAAAATTAAACTCAATTAGTTACAAATCATTCTTCCAAGATAGCAAACTAATATATTTTTATATTAAGTAGTACAATTATTATTTTTATGAATGCCGTTGTAAATTAGTACAAATCACAACCCTTATTTGCATACTACAATCTACATTCTCAAAAATAACCACTCAGTAAAAAACTGACACCTACTTGTATTATAAAATGTCCAAAAAATTATTTGCATTAACAGGCTAATTTATTACTAAAATATAAAGCTATGTAACTGAATATATGTCTAATCTTTGTTTACAATCTATAACAACTTTTCAGTACGTATACTAAAAATAAAAATTACTTAATGCTTAAAAAATAAAATAAGTAAAAGCTACAATTTCTGTATAAAAATAAATACTGTTCTTTTTACATAATTTAACTTATACAACTATGTATAATTAATTTAACCTATATACAATTATCATCATCAATGTATCATTTTTTAATAAACAAACACTTACTCTCTTATCAGCAAATGTTGACCCATTTAGGCTTTTACATTTAAATAATAAGGTATTTATATTTTAAAGCTTTAAAACCACATCACTTGGGTATCCCAATAACACTTTCTAGATTACCCATGTCAGTTGTTTTATAATAAAAATAGTACGATACACTAAATAAAAGATTTTTTGACAGTATTAAAAAAAATTAATGCAAAACACATCATTCAGAATAAGTCATATCTATCAGTGGGAAAACATACCCACAGGTATGTTTACAGAAAATTAATGACACTTCACATTTACCTTCAGTAAAAATAAATCTAGGTAACTTTAAATCCTAGAGTTTGTTATATAAAAATTATTTTTAATAAATTGCTTTATTAGTTCTTTAATTTAAGTTTTTAAAAATATTGATAAAAAAAAATACATCTATAGGAACATTAGCATTCTTTTTCAAATATAATTAATTAGAAATAAAAATAAGAATAAAAATAAAAAAATATTCACTGTCATAGAGATGATGAAGATTCTGATGTATGAGTTAGAGATGAACTCTCAGTTTGTTTCACATTAGATAACTGATTAGTACTACCATCACCCAGCTCACTTTTAACAGATTCACTTTTTTTAGACGATGTTTCTAATGGCTTCACGTTATCTGTAGCTGTAGTCGAAACATTACTTTCTTTCCCAGCATTACTAGGACTACTTGTGCTACTTCTACCTTGCCGTTTATGATCACCATAAATAAGACACTGAACATTCGGTGAAGAACTACGGTCCCTCTGAAAGCCACCGCTACCAGCTGTTCCACTTTCATTTCCTCCTGCACTGTCTTGATCTTCTAAAAATCTGTCCATGTAATCTGTAATACCAGGATGTAAAGTATATTTCTTCTTTTCTAATCTAGCTTTATTAGCAAATATATCATGACGCTCAGTTTTTTTCCATAAATAATAGAACTGAACTAATTCACCAACCGAACGCGTTCTTACTTTATTTAATTGGATAAGGTGAAAATTCTTTCCATAGGTTCTGAAACCGGTCTCAAAATTCCGACACTCTTCTTCAGACCAAAGGCTCATAGTATCTGTGGGACCAGAAACATTCATTTTCATTCTTCTTAAGGCTTCATCCATATTATAATCACACTGAAACAATAAGTACAGAGCTTGCTCATCATCTCTTGTATGAGCACCCATCGGGATAGCATTGACACCTTGGGCGCTATTGATCAGCACTTCCTGTGCTTTCACCAAATACTTTTCTATCTGCTCAGCTGTAAGCGAACTGGGATCCCATAGCAACTTATCTTCATTTTCATAAGGCAATGCATCATCGTACTTACAAAGGCCTTCAGGAATATAAGCTTGGTAATTGCTTCCGACCATAATTGTCTTCTTTAATTCTTCTTCTTCAGGACTATAATCATTATCTTCATCCTCTTCTTCACTCTGCGGTCTAAGCGACCTGAGTGGTCTCGAGCTCCCAGAAGTTGTGTCTGGAAGAATATCTTCATATAGTTTACATAGTTCTGATCGTTCTGGTTTTTCGTCTTCCATTTCGTCTTCTTCTTCCTCCTCCTCTTCCTCTTCTTCTTTAATACTTATTTTAATTTCCTCAACCTCCTGATCTTTCTTATATTTTAAATCTGATTTTACAGGTGTCTTCTTCTCGGGTGCTTGATGATCTTGAGATTTACTACTATCTGAAGAATCTGAATCGTTTTCTTGTTTTGTATCAGTATATCCACATAATGCGAGTAATTCTTCTAATGGCATATCCCCTTCTCTTTGCAAATTTTGAAGCTCAGTTTGTGGATCCTCAGTCGGCTCTAATGCTTCTTCTTCATCTAATGTCCTCTCATCATCAAAAACATTTACTAACACTGGATTAAACTCTTGATCATCATGTTTATACTTCTTTGCTGAGTTGCATTTCTCCTCCATCATGCTCACATCTGCCATTATAAAAATGATAACAATTCAGAAAAAAAATCATTACAATAGTTTATTATATAATGTATGGTTATTAATGTAACAAAAGAAAGAAATCAACATATTAAGAATAGAATTCTAATAAATAGAATATCAAAAAGTTATAGTATTGTATTTTCAAATTGAATTTTAGAATAATTTTATGCAAGAAGGAATTAATGAAATAATAATTCCAAGTACAATTAACGTAGATATTTATAGAAAATATACAAGAATTAATTACATTTATAACAATTAATTTAAACAATTTATTTAACTAAAAAACAAATAATTTAAATGAAAAGTTTAAGAATTAGTTCAAAGAACTGTAAATCTGGAAAAATAGTATATATATTTATCACTAACTGACAAAGCTACCTTAAAAAGTGGAAGAGATAAAAATTTCATCACTACAGAGTTTATCAAATTCAATACCAACTTGCTCACCTTTCTTCATGCCAGAAAAAAAACAGTCTAATAGTTGTCTTGGTTTTTATTTGTTGAAGAAAATATCAGCTTCACTTAAATAAATATAATGAATCTATCACACTGTAATTTAAAACACTAAAAAATCAACAAGTTCTGATAGATCAATAAGATTTTTCACACCAAAAATTAAATATATGTTTAATTTTTTATACTCTGCATTTATTTAAAAAGAAATTTAAATATAAAATAAAATATTTGGTATTAATTCATGTATTAAATTTCAGATTGACCCCATTAAAGTACTAAGAAAATAATAAATAAATAATAATCAATAGATTGTAATACTAACTCTTGCTTTAACATTGGCTTTCTTCAAGTCACTGATTGAAGAATATCCTGACTGAGGGACATCAGAAGGGCAGTAGAAGAAACTAGGTAGTGCGTCACTGAGAACAGATTTTTGGTTAATTTTGATGTCAGTAGAAATGCCATGCTCTTTTAAAACCAATGGCCAGAAGGTACTGCCAATTTGATTTCCGCACTGGCCAACTGAAACACACCATATACTTATATAAAAATTCTGGAATAAATTAGCAATGGAAAAATGAATATACATCTACATTCACTAAGAAAATAAATGAACATGAAAAAAATTTACACAAAATAATTTTGGTAGTTCTATTTTTTCAGTTTTTTGAGTATTTACTGAGTTTTGGTTAATTATAGGTACAAACAAAACAAACTAGATAATTAACAGTTTTTATCAGGCTGCTAAATCTCTCTCTCTCTTTTTCCTGTTTAGCCTCCAGTAACTACTGTTTAGATAATCTTCAGAGGATGAATGGGGATGATATGTATGAGTGTAAATGAAGTGTAGTCTTGTACATTCTCAGTTCGACTTTTCCTGAGATGTGTGGTTAATTGAAACCCAACCACCAAAGAACACTGGTATCCACGATCTAGTATTCAAATCCGTGTAAAAATAACTTGCTTTACTAGGGCTTGAACGCTGTAACTCTCGACTTCCAAATCGGCTGATTTGGGAAGACGCGTTAACCACTAGACCAACCCGGTGGGTTAGGCTGCTAAATCTAGATCACCAGTAATCACTTACCAGACTACAATAATTAAAAAAATAAATAAATTAATAAATCTTTACTGTCTCAGAGTTTGGTATACTGTCTCGGAGTTTTGTACAAAACTTGTTATACGATATAAGATTCACATATTTTTCTCTAGAAAAATATGTAAGAAAAATAATTAATAATAATATCTTATCATAATATCATAATAATATCATATAATATCATAATATTATATCATAATATCTTATGAAAAATAATAAGAAAATCCCTAAACATATCTACATATTTCATTTGATTAACAAAAATGGTGGTTATTTAAGGCAAAATTATCTAATCATGGCTCTTTCTTTTAATAGTAAAACTTTTAGAATCTAAGAGTTCTTTTTTTTATGATGTTAAGTGTAAAACTGTGAATCTGGACTTTATTTTAAAAACAAAATAAAAATAATTGGTAAGTATTTTGCAAGATTAGGCCTAAAGTTAAAAAAAAAAAAATGGTAATTTTGAACTGTAAATAAAATTTTATTTGATGAAACTAATAGTCTCAGAAATTTTTACATACATAATTAAATAAGTTTTCAATTTTTTTTTTTATAAATAAATATTAATATACAGAGTGTATAAAAAATGTTTTCCCACATTTTAGTAGTTCTTAACATCAATCCAAGAAAGAAGGTCCTATAAATGTAGATATGGAAATACATGGTTATTCATATCTATAATTCTGTATTTTTTAAAATATTATTTATACCTCAAAAACAGATCTGCTATTTAAATAAAATATTGGACATTACTTTAAACAAATATGCTCAAGACTTGAATAGATAGATAAATTTAATTTTTCACTGCATGAATAGTTCCAGAACTATTAACATTATATAGTATCTGTTTACTAGCAAACATTTTAAGTATTTTATTATAAACAAAACAACACCTTGATTTTTCATATTGTATTTTATACAGCCAAGTTATAACGAAAAATGTTTATTGAGTATGCTAAAAATTACAAAATAATTTTGTGCTGGTTTTTATCTCTTCCACTATATGATATCACTCATTACCAAATAGCTGATGCTGCTTAAACATCACTAAATTGATGACGTTTGAAAAAACTTTTAACACAGAATATACATAATTATTATTGAAAACCAAAATTTATCAAAAAAAAAAATTAAAATGTCAAATATTCATTTTTCACAAAAACTGAAACCTATTTCAGTTTAATTATTAATGAAAAATAATATTTACTAATTACCTAAACATAAAAAAACTAAGTGTTCAACAGAAGTTTCATTTCATTTGTCACTTAAACAAATGAATCATTATTTTAACACTAGCATAGACTAATTTTTAGGCAACAATTTACTATTTTAGCTCTCAACCTGTCCATAATGTTTATTAGTGTGCATGCACATGTGCCCATACGATAAAATCCAATGGATTGGACTTCAACTGGTGAAAAAGAAGATCATGTGTCTGAACTAGATTACCCAATCCACTATTCAAACAATTATTAAAGAACTGCCTGATGTTAATAGAAAGCTACAAGGTGTAAAAATATGTGATTTTTACATTATACTTATGAATTTAGGTTTTCAACACTAGTCGATTTTATATCTGCAACACACAGATTTTTCTAATATTTAACAAAATTTTAAATATTAACAAACTTACTATGAAAAACCCCCACTTTGCAGTAATTTTTTACTAAATTATTCTAACACATTTATTGAACAAATACTTGTCAGTCCAGAGATGCTTCACAAATACTAAATATTTTCTTCCTTTTTAGTTTTCAAACTTGCGTTTACAAGAGGGAGATGAAGACTTTGTTTGGTATTCATGAAAATTCAAAATAGTTTAATGTTGTAAAATCTATATTAAAATCCTACGTATTAATTTATTGAAGTTTTATTAAAATATGCACCATTTGAACTACTTTTGTAGAGAATCTCTTTCAATTTAAATTAACTTAACATGGATGTGACTATTATGACTGTTGATAGTCTTTACATAAAAAAGGTGGCTAACCACCATCATTCTAACTCAAATGTATTAATTTAATCATTTTAGGTTGAATATGGTCTTTCTAATAGTTCCTTTACTGCTCATGGCCAATTAAAATTTACATCCGATATTTAGCACAGCAGATTCAGTGTACTTTATATACATTCCATTTTTTCACTTTTAGAGCAATATTTTTTTAAGATTAAGAATTACTAATACTTTTTTTAATTTTTTAATTGTTTAGTGAATATTAACAAGAAATTTAAATAAATAAAAATATATAATTATTTTTTTAACTGACAATAATCAACTTACGGGTAGGGCCTAACAAATTATTAACTAAAAACAGCTATGCAAAGTTTTCTTAACTATCTGAATATTAGTCAAAACATAAACTTGCTTTCTTTATTAATAAGA
The DNA here is from genome assembly GCF_047948215.1 of Lycorma delicatula. Taxonomy (NCBI): domain Eukaryota; kingdom Metazoa; phylum Arthropoda; class Insecta; order Hemiptera; family Fulgoridae; genus Lycorma; species Lycorma delicatula. The sequence goes on along the minus strand of NC_134457.1, from coordinate 155,466,634 downwards.
AAAAAATTATTTCATGACGTTTAGAAAAAACAACAAAATAATAATGTACAGTAAGTAGAAAATGATTAAGACAAACTGTAGAACACTATAGGCCAATTTATCGAAAAATTAAAAACTGTCATTGGATAAGTTAATTTTTCTGGCAACATTGAAATTATTAAATTAGCTATTCATATTCATCAATTAATTAGCTAAATGACATTACATTTATTTTAATAATGACTTCATAATAATATTTTCAAGATTATTTTTTGTAAAATAATGTTGGGTATGTGATACCCTTATTTGATTTGTTAAGCAATTCTGGTTTATCTTTGGAGAAAATACATAATTTGTTTTTCTCAAATTATCATATACCAAGTATGACTATTGCAACCAGGGCATATCATTTGATATCTAATTCATTTAGAATACATTTATTTCTACATCTATCAACGTACTACCCAATTCAATTACATAATTTACACTGGTTATAGGCAACTATGTATTTCTATACTTTTAGATTGGATAGACAATATCTTTTTATTTTATTCAAAAAATGTATACAGCAGCCTAATTATGGTAAATAAAAGATTTCACAATCATCCTCCTAAAATATAAATGTAATTTATCATAATAAACTAATATCTATTTTAAGGTTATTGGAAAAATAAACAAAATCATTTTTTTTTAAATAACATAACTCATGAAAAACTGGATTCTGACAACATGAAAACTTTCCATCATTAGGATTTAACCATGGAATAGCTTTGGAAATAAGCATAATTTTTTTTGCTGCTTGAAAGGTGAAACAATAATATAACCTGAGCACTACAAACTTAATTCAAAGTATTTAAATTGCTTATAAATAACTGTTAAAATTAATTTTAGGGTTGCATCTGCAATGGTTTATCAAGTGTGTTTCCTGATATGACAATTTTGCTTATTCTTAATACAAATTTTAAAATGTCCAACTTTTCATGTACACTAACCTAACCTTGGTATCACAAAGTAAACTATGATTCTCTACTTTTTAAATGTTAATCCAAAAATAAATCGCGCAAGAAAACCACCACCAAATTCATTGTTTGGTGTGAAATAAAACACACTACAACCTACAACATCCTAGGAGAGAATAAACAAGATTTAACTGGAATTAATAAAGATTTAGAATTGATAAGACATCAAAACAGCATTGGACAAACTAAAAGCGGAAGAGTGAACGGTTAATACTTTACAAAATTTTTGAAACGTATTAACAATTAAGTATATAAAATTGTACCAACATAGCGTTTTTAACAAACCTTTAAGTAAATACCAACAAAGTTACGATGTTTTCTGACTATTGAATAATTTCACTTACTACCTGATTAGTTTTTAACAAAATTACAAACACTATCGTATCTAGGCTTGTCCACTCTTGTTGGGAACAATAACTTCGTTGTTAACAAGGAAAATAAAAGACTCGCACAAATTACTATATGAACTTAAATAATACATTTCAATAACTGTTATACTTCTTTACATATGCAGAAGTCGTTAACACAGATTAATGCATGCAACAAACTACTACCACAAAAAACTAAGACTTGCCTTGAATTGTAATAATCTCACTCATAAATTTGGTTTATATAAACAGTAACATCGATAAACTACATATTAAATTTAAAATAATAATTTGATATAAAGAGCAATTTGAACCCAATTTAAGGCAAAATAATCATAATTCCTCATACAGCCATTCTCACGTGAATAAACCATAACCTAAACTGCAGATTTAAATGATGAGAAATGGAGGGAATTCGTAAAACACATTTGTCCGACAGATCATCCATTTTAATGTTTTTCAATTAAACAACTATATTTACATGAATAAGTAAGATAAAGTTATTTTTTATAGTGTAGTCTTTTATTTCGTTACTTTATTCCTTATCTGAAATAATTTCAAATACAAATTTATATTAAAAACAATGTTTGTGGCAAAGTCGTAAGAAAATTTACATAAAACATGTAATTAAATGTCATTTAAAAATAAATAAATAAAAATAATTTTATTCTTCAAAACCTTATCGAAACTATTTAACTACATAAGTAGGTCGTCATGCAATGTTCTGACTGTTACGAATATCTTTCCTCTTTATCCATTAATAACCCATTGACATCACTGAGTTATGAATGGCGCCAAAGTAATAATAGAAGGATATCTTTTACAAAGAAATTTTTTTTAATAGGAAGACTTGCTTTGTACGTACTTCAACGAAGAAACTGAGATGAATGAAACGATGCATTAAAAAATTCCAGTTCATAACTGGATATCAAACTCAAATTGATAACATAGAAGGTTGATTATTACTTTTTATTTATAAAAGTGACAAATTATTTAAAAGAAATATTTAGTAATGATAAATTTCAGATGGATATAATGTGAAAAGTAATATTAGTCAAATGAGAACTCAAAACACTATGCTAGGATGAGTACTTTCTGGAACTTAATTTTCAAACAGTTTACATAAACACTATTCATGAAAAAATGGGATCTCTTTGTCACTATTATAAAATACTTTTGTGTATTTAACTTAGTTTAATTTTTTCTATAAATAACATTATTATTTTATTTTTAGGTGATACTTAGGTGACACAAACAATTTTTATTTATTTAAATATTAACAAAGTTCAATTCTTTCTTTCTAGTCTTGAAGTACTGGTGTGCTCATTAAAAAGGGAATTATTTCCATAAATCTATTATTCTGGTGATGTATTTTATCTTAATTTATAGCATATCAGCAATACTTAGATTATTGTTGAAAAGTACATTCCTTTACATAAAATTCTCTAAAATAATAAATAATTAAAAGTCATTAGAATTTCTTCTCCTCTTATATTAAATATATATTATCAACTTTATTATTAAAAAAATGTTTTATTTTGTTGTCTGTCTACTTAGTAATTAATTTCCCACTTAGCTGTTTTAATATTATGTGGGTGGGCCGATAAGTTTCCAGCCTGATTAACCTGCAATCACTCAACCTGTTAGATTTAGCCTAATGAAAAAAGTTACTCTGAAGAAAATTTTTTGTTTCACTTTTGACAAGCCTTAAATCCCAGCTATGCCTAAATGACTATTTCTGGCTAATTGTCTTCATATTTGCATGATAATTCATCAGTGGGTGTCAATGTTAGGCGACACAGAGGTGCAATATCTCAGTGTAGTTAGTAGCATCCACACAGTTGACTGATCATGTCGCTCCTACTGTTATAGTTGTTCTACATGGTTGACTGATTGTGTTCATATTTTTTGAGGTGTTTTTTTTTTCAATTATTTATTTTTTATAATTTGTTTAGTGTTGATTCGTTATTTATATTTTGTATAATTACTTGTATCATTGAAGTGAATAAAATTTATTATGGCAAGAAAATCTGATGAAGAAGAGATTTTGTATTGGATTATGGAATTAGAAAATGCTGCACTGCTTGAAAATGAAACTGATAGTAAAAGTAATTCTTTATCTGAACATTCAAGTCATAACTCTGATACAAAACAGTGAAACAGTGAGAATGAATAAGAAAATAATGACACAGCGAGCATTTGCTTTTCTTCACCAATAGAGACTACTGTTTGCTTAAAAAGACCAGTGCAATCTGGACTGCAGTACATTGGAAAGGATGGAATTACTAAATTGCAAGTACATAAATCAGTCTCTGCTAAAAAAATACCAAAACAAAATATTGTTACAAAACTACTGCAAGTAAAATCTGCTGTCAAAGATTGTACACAGATTTTTCATTGTTGGAAAATATTATTTCCTGACCAAACTATAAGTAAGATTGTCCAATTTACAAATGAGCAACTCGTAGAAATGAGAGCTAACTATTCTCGTGTAACCTAGGTTCTATAAAATTTCAAAATTATATCCAATCGCACTTAACCAACAAGTGTTTTCATTAATATTTAAATAATACTGTTAAAATTATTATTATTTTTTTTTTTTTTGCGTTGGAGGAGGGAAAATCTGCAACCAGACGCCCAGCAGCCCGTAATACTGTGTATGCTGTGTGTGGGTTTTCTGCCGAAACAGAGACCCACTAAAAACCCTCCCCCACACGACGAGGTGATAGAACCATTGCTAGATATACCATCATCACCACGGGTGTCTTCGGGATCTCCCAGTGTCGTTCTCAAGGACAGCTATCAGCGTCCCTCGAGGGACGCTGTTATGCGCTGAGGAACGCTATTTATTTAATTTCAAGTTCTCTTGACTTGAATTCCATAGAAGTATATAAATAAGCAAACATACTGACTTGAATTTCTACAGTAATATAATATTAACGAGCAAACATTCTCTACTGCCTTATCATCAATAATAAACTTAATTCATAAGAAAGTCAGTTCCTTAAAACCCCATCTACATTTGGTTGTTTTTCTGTAGTGTCTAAATTTATCAGAAAGTAACTGAACGTAAACAAAGATGTACTCTGAATAGTATATATTAAAGAGCTCTGAAAAGTAATTATCCTATATTAAAGAGCCCCAACTCCATTTAAATATTGAAGGACAAAAGTTTCTTATAGATGAAGATCTAATAAGAACTTAATAATTACTCAGCCTTAAAATTCTGCTATTTCTACAACATGAGAAATATATTTAAACAAATTAAAACTTTCTGAAAGTTGATTGGTCACCCGTTATTTTATTTAATTAAATACTTCATAACTGTGGTCAATCCTTTTTTTCATACCTTGTTTTCTTTTTTTACTTCAATTTATTGTTGTTTATTTTTTTCAATTTATTTATTTTATTTTAAATTTTGGCAGTCGTGTTCTTTTAATTTTTGTAATTTTTTTATTATTTAATACATTTTAGAGATCATGGAGAAAATTATTATTTTTTTAATATTTTTTCATAAATATTTAAATGCATAATTAATAATTGTTAATAAATCAATATATTTAAACTAAAAAAAAAGGAAATTAAGTCGAATTCAAATCCGATGTGCCTTCCCCTTGTAACATCAAAATATTTCATTAATAAAAATTTTATTTGGCTATAACTCTGGAACCAATGAAAATAAGTACCACTTATGATATAACGTTGAAAAGCTCTGAATGAGGGCTTATTACTGAAGTTAAGAAATAGTCCAAAATACAATTTTTTTGATTTTGGACACTTTTGGTCCAGTCGATTGCAATCAAAAGGGGAAGTGCACAACTAGATTTTACAAAAGCCCTAAATCCAAAATTTCAACATTCTACGGCTAATCGATTTTGAGTTATGCGAGATATATACATACAGACGTCACGCCAAAACTAGTCAAAATGAATTCAGGGGTGGTCAAAATGAATATTTCCGTTGAAATATGATAACCGAAATTTTTCACGATCACAATACTTTCGCGATCAAAATTAAAATGCGGTAATCTTTGGGGATTATTATTTGGGTAAATAGCTAAGGATGTGAACGTCTGTACAGCTACTTTTTCTTTTATAGTTTTAAAAAAAAATATTAACATATTTATGGATTTAACAACCCTCATATCTATCAGAGCATTAAAGCTTAATCTTTACATGTGCGGAGAATCTAATGTAGCATAAACATTGTGCTTTATTCCATTGATTCGAATGGATGAATTGCCAAGAAACATGCATCCAAAATCTTCTATAGCACATATTTGAAATAGTTGTATAAAAAGTTAAATTTTGAACTTATATTCCCACACCATGAAGTTTTAAAATTGATATTCTGTGTTATAGTTATTGCTGTTATTTTTATCATAAAGAAATAACTCATGACGCATTGAATTTTCCCTTCAGTGACACAATTTGGAAAATCCTAGTAGATTATTTGGTATTTATATAAAAAGTGGATGTTAAACTAATTTAAAGAAAAGGAAATGGTCAAACCATAACATTAGTAGCAGTAGTGATAAATTGGGGTGGAGTGCCCCCATTCCAAAAATGATGCTCTTTTGTTTGTGTATTTATTATTTAAAAGTTACAAAGTTTATGAGAAAGAGAATCAGAAAAGTTTTTATAAAAGAGAAATTAATAAAATTGAAAGTATAATTTGAACTGCTATGTAAAACTGTATGTAATTTAAACAAATTAGTTCTGAAAATAAAATTTTTAAAATCTGGTAATTTTGAAATATCCTAAAAGATTTTACATATTAACATTAAATTTGCAATTCTAACATTTAAATTATGAAAACATCTTATTTAAAAAAAATAATATTGTTCAGGTGGCAACCATTCTGCTGTAGGCACTTAGTAATTCTGTTGCATTGTCTACAGATCACTTTTTAACACCTTCATAGGATTTAGATTAAACTTTTAGCCTATTTAAAGTTTCAAATCTTATGAGTAATGCTTCTTGAGTTTAATACCCCAGAAGAAGAAAAAACATATTAAAAGATTAGGTGCCCGCCCTTATGACTTCTATTTTAAGAGAGTAAGGCTCACTCCAGTCACTTTCAAATGTATGCTAACCAAGCTATTGACCTGAAATTATATATATAAGTTAGTATGATATTAGAATGCCAGTAAGATATTAGACCTGCTGGCACCATCTCTATATCAGGCCAGAGACTTATCAGCCCACCCTCGTATACACTTTTATTTAACTCACTCTTCATGTCTGTCTTTCTGTTGGTGGCTGGATGGTCAAAACTTTGCCACCAATTTTTAATCTACTTCCTGACAAGCAAGCAAGCTCAAGATTAGCATACATATTCAATGTTTTGCTTGATTCCTTGATAGTGTGCATCAAGTCATCTCCATGTCAGCAGAAAAGTTTCATGTTAGTTCTTCTAGGAGTCAATGATGTGCTTAGTGTTGTTAAGTTATGTAGGTGACTTAGCTTCCAGGTATAACCTCAACCTGGGTTTGAAGAGCATAATTCATGAAATTTCTTTATTTGCAACAACTATTTGAATGATTTATCACAATGAAAACAACTTGTTCTGACTGAATTAAAGAATTAATTTGTATAAAAATATTAGTCATTGAATCTAAATTATTTATATCTCTACTTCTATGAGCACAGTTATATCAGTGCATTTCTCACCATTAATTGTGCAATCTGAACTACTTTGACATTTTCCTTTGAGTTTGATTGTGAAATTATGTTGTTAATATTACCTAATAGAGACACCTTCAAACTACAGTCAAGATACAGTTTTACTTATTTAATCACCAAATATAATTAATACCATCTGTAATTTTTTGTAATTCGTTAAATACTTTTATAATTTATTAGTTGTTATTTGGTTGAAATATATTGATTGGTTAATTAAACCATTCACTCACTATGTGCATCAATGTTGTGAAGTTCCTCTGTAAAACTTTTTATTATGCAATAAACAAATAAATTAGTTGAAATATTGTTTTCTTAATCTTGTAATGATAATTTGTCTACACTTTCTTTTGGAATTTCAGGATTCCAAAAGTGATTGAGATTTGGAATTTGTCATAAATAAATTTTTTTTTATTATAAAAAAATATTAAAAAAACAGCAAATTATTTGGTTGTTACAATTTATTCCTGTAAATGCAACAAATAATTTTGCTGTCATAAGCTCCAAAATCATTCAAAAGCTACCATTAATCATCAACACATACACTTATTATATGTATGTTTCGTTTATGTGTTATTCAGAATATACAGTTTCTATTAGAAATAATTCTTTTATTTAATATATTCATGTACCTGTGTCTAACCTTCTAAATATTTTTTCATGTATAAAAATGTCTCACACAGAACCTACTATACAGTGCAAGAGATGATTGGTAAAATAGTACAAAAAATACCAATAAAAAATAATTAAAGTTTTGAAAAAACATGAGAATAAAAAAACAAGCGTTGAAAGAGTATGTGAACTGAGTGAACAATTCAACAGTAGATTAAAACATTCAAGACAATATTTATCTGAAATAGTAGCATCAAATTCTAAACAGCAGCTTAAGAATAGACTAAGCAGCAGAATAGACAGCAGCTTAAGAATGTGATTGTATCTCTCAAAGGTAAGACTGGCAGAAACATGATCAATGAAAAAGTAGGTTGGAATGTGATCATTTACATTATTTGCAGATTAGAAATCAATGACTCAAGAACAACATGAGACTATACTGGAAGAATGTCAATGATGGGAAAGACTAGTGGAATTAAAGGTTAATATATAAACTTTTGAAAAACTATAAAAACTTTTTGTAATAAAGTATGTGACATTTGTACTAAGCTATGTTGCTCACATAAAACTGCAGTTTATTGATATGGAGTAGTTGCTAGATCTTATTTGCATAATGATTTACAAGAAAAATTAAATTTGCTTTAGTAAAACTCACAGATACATACAGATGCAAAACTCACTAATAAAAACACCATTACACATCTGAAAGCCTACTGGAATTGTTCAGACCCTTGCTTGCAAAACAATTGTTAAGAAGAATAATATCATTTGTCAAAGTTGTCAGATTTGATGTAGAATTTGGTTTTTTTGGTCAAACTACATTATTTGCTCAAGATGTATTTGAAGTCGGTAAAAAACTACCAAATATGCTTCCAAGATGTTGGAGTAGTGCTGAAATAATTGTTATCACTGAACATTTCGGAAACTTGAATAAAATAAGGGAATTTTCTATATCCATGTACAACAGTTTATGATGCATTAAGACAGTTAATTGCAAATAATCCACTTTACAAAAACTTGTTTATAGATCACAAAGCAGAAATCAATGAACAAGATTTGATAAGAATTGTTGAGCCAATGCATTCATAATCACATGCCTAACAAGAGAAATCTACATAATTTTTATAAAAAGATTAACAAAGTATTAAGAATTTTATAAGCATTATGGAAACAACGTAATCAAAAAATGTTTATTTCAGGATGTGCTAGGGTTCAGTACTTTGAGAGATGGTGTACCAACACTTTAGATGTGAACATTATAGAAGATTGCATTTATGAAGAAATCAGAACTCCAAATGATTCAAAGCTTATACTTTTAGAGAAAATGAATACTTAGAAGTAATAAAAAAAGATTCATAATGTATGACAGGATTTTTTTCTATAAAATGTGATAATGATAATACTCTTTTTTGAAATCTTCCAGATAAATTGAATAAAAACTATGAGATTGCAATTTCATTGAATGAAGCATTGACTACATTATTCAATACATCAAGCTGGAATGTTAATCACTGTATGTACATTTCTATTGGACCCATTATATTGAAAAATATTATTATACTAATTCCCATTCATGTGGTCAAAAAGATGTGAATACACAATCTAATAACAGCAGAGCATGCATAATTGAGTGTGACGCCATTGAAGAACTTCAGTGCATATCTAGATCAACACTTTGAATATGTCGATTAAAAGTATGTGCTGAAACTCAACTGGCTGCTCATCCATTGGATGATTTTATTCATTGTGGAGGCTGAATACATCTGTTGAAACTTTGTAAGAAAGATAACTGGATTAATAATTAAAACTCTACTATATATATTTTTTCTCCCTCTATAAACTGTGAGACCTTGCCAGTGGTGAGGGAGCTTGAATGCTCAATGATACAGAGTAGCTGGACTGAAGGTGCAACCATATCGGAGAGGTATCTATTAGAGCCAGACTAAGGAATGATTCTTGAAAGAGGGCAGAAGCTCTTTCAGTAGTTGTTAAGGGCGTAGTTCAGGAGGACTTAAATGGCCATATCATCATCACTCAATCTTCTGAGTACTGCGCAGTTGAAAGCAATGGAAAACTACAGCTGCTTTTTTCCAAGAAAATGTAACTCTGCATTTTCATATAAAAAAGATGGAGGTGCCTTCCTTGGTAAAATATTCTGGAGGTAAACTAGTCCCTCGTTTGGATCTCCGGGTGGGGACTACTAAGGAAGGGGTCACCAGAAAATTAAAAAATAACATTCTACGAGTCGGAGCATGGAATGTTAGAAGTCTAGAAAAGGTTGGTTGGTTAGAAAATTTAAAGAGGGAAGTGGATAGATTAAACGTAAATGTAGTAGGAATTAGCAAGGTTCGGTGGGAAGAAGAAAACAACTTTTGGTCAGGTGATTTTAGAATAATTAACTCAGCTTCAAATAAAGGGCAGGCAGGAGTGGTTTTTGTAATTACAAGAAGATAGGGAAGAGAGAAGAGTATTTCAAAATGCATAGCAACAGAATGATTAAATGGATAAAATCAAAACCTAAGCTGACAACGATTGTTAATGTCTATATTCCTACAAGTGCCCATGATGATGATGATGATGAGGTAGAGTGTGTATACAAAGAAATTGACGATGCAATTTAACACACAAAAGGGGATGAAAATTGAATAATAATTGGAGATTGTAATGCAAGCATTGGAAAAGGCAAGGAAGGAAATATTGTGGATGAATATGGGCTGAGCGAAAGGAATGAAAGAAGGGACCAACTTATAGAGTTTTGCATGAAGTATAATTTAGTAATTGCCAACACCCAGTTTAAGAATCATAATAGAAGAATATACATATGGAAAAACCAGATGATACTGCAAGGTATCAGATAGATTATATCATGGTTTTATGGTTTTATTATATCAAGATTTAGAAATCACCTCATTGACTGCAATGCTTACCCTTGAGCAGACATTGATAACGTCCATAATTTAGTAATAATGAAATGTAGATTGGGTTTTAAAATTCTGAAGAAAAGGTGTCAGATGAATCAGTGGAATTTAGAGAAGCTTGAGGAAAAGGAGGTAAAGAACATTTTTGAGAAGCACATTGTAAGAGATCTGAGTAAAAACAATAAGGTAGAGAAAATATAGAAGAAGAATGGCAATTATAAAAAAGAAAATTCATAAAGCAGCAGAAGCAAACTTCGGCAAAACAAAGAGAACTGGTAGAAAACCTTAGATGTCAAAGGCTATATGGTAGCTGATGGATAAACATAGAAAATATAAGAATGCTAGTGGTGAAGAAAGTAAAATGAACTGTCAACAATTAAGAAATAACAGGAAGTGCAAACTAGCAAAAGAAGAGTGGATTAAAAAAATATTCAGATTTGGAAAAAGAAATGATCATTGGAAAAGTAGACTGAGCATACAGGAAAGTAAAGGAAAATTTTGAGGTACATAAATTAATATCTAATAATGTGTTAAACACAGATGGTACACTGATTTATAATACAAAAGGAAAGGTTGATGGGTGGATGGAATATATTGAAGAGTTACATGGAGGAAATGAATTAGAAAATGGTGTTATAGAGAAAGAAGAGGAAGTCGAAGAGGATGAAAGGGGAGAAACAATACTGGGATCTGAATTTAAGAAAGCATTAAAAGATCTCAATGGCAGAAAGCCTCCTGAGATAGACAGGATACCTGCAGAATTACTGTGAACTGTAGCTGAGGAAGCGATACATAGATTATACAAACTGGTATGTAATATTTACGAAAAAGGGGAAGTTCCGTCAGACTTGAAAAAGAGTGTTATAGTCATGATACCAAAGAAAGCAGGAGCAGATAAATGTGAAGAATACAGAGCAATTAGCTTAACTAGTCATGAGTCTTAACTCAAAACTCTTAACTAGAATTCTGTACAGAATTTGGTTTCAGGAAAAGTATAGGGACAAGGGAAGTAATTTTACGGCTCAGATTAATAGTAAAAGGAAGATTAAAGAAAAACTAACCAACATACTTGGCATTTATAGACCTAGAAAAGGCATTCGATAATGTAGACTGGAATAAAATGTTCAGCATTTTAAAAAAATTAGGGTTCAAGTACAGAGATAGAAGAACAATTACTAACATTTACAGGAATCATACAGCAACAGTAATAATTAAAGAACATAAGAAAGAACTCGTAATAAAAAATGGAGCCTGACAAGGATGTTCACTATCCCTGTTACTTTTTAATTTTTACATAGAACTCATGTTACTCAAATTAATGATGTTAAAGAACAATTTAGATCCCGAGTAACAGTACAAGGTGAAAAGATAAAGATGCTACGATTTGCTGATGATATAGTAATTCTAGCTGAGAGTAAAAAGATTTAGAAGAAACAATGAATAGCATGGATGATGTCCTACGGAAGAACTATAGCATGAAAATAAACAAGAGCAGAATGAAAGTAATGAAATGTAGTAGAAGTAATGTAGACGGACCACTGAATATAAAAAGGAGGAGAAAAGATTACGGAGGTAGAAGAATTTTGTTATTTGGGAAGTAGAATTACTAAAGATGGACGCGAAGCAGGAGCAATATAAAATGCTGTATGCACAGGGGAAACGAGCCTTCATTCAGAAATATAATTTGTTTATATCAAAAATTAATTTAAGCATTAAGAAAACATTTTTGAAAGTATGTGTTTTGGAGCATAGCTGTATATGGACGTGAGACTTGGACGATCAGAGTACCTGAGAAGAAAAGATTAGAAGCTTTTGAAATGTGGTGCTATAGGAGAATGTTAAAAATCAGATGGCGTGGATAAAGTGACAAATGAAGAGGTGTTGTGGCAAATTGATGAAAAAAGAAGCATTTGTAAAAATATAGTTAAAAGAAGAGACAGACTTACAGGCCACATATTAAGGCATCCTGGAATAATTGCTTTAATATTGGAGGGACAGGTAGAAGGAAAAAACTGTGCAGGCAGGCAACGTTTGGAATATGCAAAAAAATTGTTAGGGATGTAGGATGTAGGAGGTATATCAAAATTAAATGATTGGCACTAGATAGGGAATCTTGGAGCTGCATCAAACCAGTCAAATGACTGAAGACAAAAAAAAAATTTTTTTTTGGAAAGATTTGGAAAGGTAAGATTGATACCTAGCTGAGTGGCTCAAATGAGGAAATAGCTTGTCATATTGAGAAGTATCTGACCAAAGGAGACCAACAAAACTGAGCCCTGGTATTGCTCAAGCAATCAGACAAATAAAATGAGGAAATGCTGCCTCATACAAGTTATTAAAAATATATTTGAGGATTCTGTAACAAAGGCAAATACCAGCTAGATAATGTGAATTTAAATTGCGTCATCTTAATTTAAGAAATAGAAAATATTGAAGACTAGAAAATGTGAATTTTAGAAAACATGGAGACCTGAACAGTGCTACAAGCTTTTAAAATTTGATACATCAGTATGTGCAACTGGATGTGCTAACATCTTTGAACAATATTAAAAACTCTTACTGAACATGAATTTACTTGAATTCGTGATGGGATTTGAACCTTATTATAATAAGCAACAAGATGACAGCAAAGAACCAGTTGATCAATGTGAAATAAAGAATGTAAGATCTAGAAATCGATTCATTACGCAAGTGGCAAGAATAAAATGATAAGAAATAAAACAGCTGTTATGTTGGTATCTTATTTCAAAGCATCACATGTTCCTGAAAACTGTTACAGTATGCTTTTACAATATTTGATAAATTGCAAATATTGGAAATTTTAATAATGTAAAAGAAGAATTTATGGTTTGAGAAAAACAGATGAAATAAGTAAATGAACACATGCAATTGTTTAGAAAACATGAACAACTACTTGGGAATGCAAACAACCCAGTATATGCATTTGAAATACTCAATGATTTGAATCAGATTAATGAGAATTTTGGGAAAAATTTTATGCAAAAGTGTGTGCATTAACTAGACTAGCAACTACACATAATGGTAGTTCCATTTTGCATGACACTTTGAAGTTACCAGTTCCAAAAGATAGAAAAATTGTGCAAATGCCTCTACTGACTGAAATTTACCTAAGACAAATGCATCTGCAATGGAAAGTTATTGAATAAATTTTCATAGAAAATGGTACTATATGAAATGCACTGTTCCATAGTACTGTGAATATGGTTGATTCAACACTGAAGCGATTAAAAAATTGTGATGATTTCTTTGGAGGTAGGTAAATGTAATACTTTTTGGAGATTTGATGCACCTACCAAATGTCAGAGGAAGTCAAGTGTTTCATTTGCCTTATCATTTAGCACCAGCAACACACTTATGGTGATTGTTTTCATTAGTAGAACTCACAGAAAACATGCAACACCAAGGAAGCACAACTTTTATTGACATTCTCAATGCCTTGTGGGTTAGTGTACTCGGAGCTAAGTGTATTTCTAAATTGATAAAGTGAGTAAATATATAGAAAATTATGAGTTTTCAATAGAAGAAGCTCTAAGAATCTTCCTAACAAATAATCAGGTACTTAAACATAATCAAAGAGTACTGAATCACTTCAAAAGAAAAGGATAAAAAATGAATAAAATAAAGCTCAAGATTAGTTGATGAAATGCAGATAACATAAATTTAGAATATATTGTACAAACTGATATTAATAAAACAGGAGATATGCCAAGAGAGTTGGACATTTTTGTAGGAATTAAGTTAATTCTGCACTCGAATATAGATTTTAAGCAAAGTACCTAATAAGATTTATAAAAGAAATTAAATGGCCACATTTCTGTTGCAAACAAATGTATCAGTTCATATAGATTTTGCTTAAGATGTCATACATGTAGTTGAGTTTAAATCAATGCAATTTCCCACAAATTATAGATATGGTATTGTTAAAAGAAGAATACTCCTAGATTGTCTCTATATTGTCATGGGCTTCCAGAGTACACAAGATGCAAGAAAGTAGACTATACAGATTTATGTAGATTATGCAGTAAGTCATTTAGAAATAAAAATATTCACAGAAGGGGAGGCAAACATAGCTCTCAGCAAAGAAAGATTGTTGGAAGGACTTTAAATTTTTAAAGCTGGACAGCGGAAAGATTACTGGAAAAAGCCATGTAACAATGATACATTAGGGCAAGTGGAGAGAATATTACTATACTGTCCCAGATGAATCATTTAACATCAAATTGATGACCATAAATTAGTATTTTGTTGATAATGGTATATGCATTTTAAAATTATATTATGAATAACAAAAAGGTTGTAAATATAAAATTTTTTATGAATAACAAGTTTATTTTTTATTGAAAAATTATTATTTAATTCAAACATTTTATTTATGAGAGAAAATTATACCTGTTTTTATGTTTTAGGGATATGCTATGACAAATCACAAGAAGGATTTGAATAATTTTCTTCTAATATTTATCTACAATTTTGGTTCACAAAATTTAATTAAACTACTGAAAAGTGGAGTTTTATTTTAAAATATCACCATCCATTTTATATGCAATATAAAAAGATCTGATAACATTTGATGACATACTTTTTAAAATTTATTTTGGAGTCCAAGAAATTTCAGCAAAGTGGTTAATAAATAAAATCCCTAGTTAGTCAGTCAAAGGTTTCTTCTTGGGGCAAACCATGTAAAGCAAATAGTTCAGGATTTAGCAGTTATTTGTAAATAAATGATTAATGCAAAACAGAAGAAATCAGAAATTGCATCAGGCCAATTAAATAAAAGTGATAAAAAAATGAGTAGTTCATGAACTATTATTCTATATTAGTTATGAGTCTGTTGTTCATGACTATTAATTATGAATCGTGACTCAAAAATAATTGCAGCAACATGCAGCAATGGAATTGTGCTTAAGTACATATTAATATAACTAAAAACACTAACTAAATACTTTCCACAATAAACTAAATGTTTTCCTCTGAATAGATATAGTATTTATAAAACCTATTGATTTCTGTAGAAAGAAATTAAATAATTTTTTGCTTTAGGCTGTCTGTCCCTATCTTCTTAATGCATATTAGTATAAAGCATCTGATGTTTAAGAGAACCTAGTCAGAATTACTTTCTTTGAGGATAATGATATTCATTATTCAGTAATCCCTTTAATGAATAGCTTGAAGGAAGATATAACTTGTAGAGGTGAATATCAGCTGAATTATATGAGGGATTACATGATGATATCCAGTAGTACATTGTTTAGTGAAGAAGAATACAGAAAATACAAATACTTCACTCCTTACTGGTAAACCACACATAGGATGTTTGTTACTTCCAAGATGAGTGACTGATGTTTTACATTAGATGGCCTACAAGTGTCTCATAATGTTGCCTAATGTATATAAAATGACTAAATATTACATGAAACTTAAACCACCAAAACACACCAAAGCAATTAGATAAGTTAAACTTACCATATTAATTTTCAATAATTGGTTTTCACAGTATCCTATATCTTCAGTTAGTACTAAATTGTATATATACTTGTATTACATTTAAAACATACTTCAAGAAAGAAAACATTTTTTAATAAAATGACAAATTATTAAAAGAACATGTTTTAATGTAATAGAAATAGAATTTAATACTGACTTAAGGTGGGATACCATGAAAACCGATATTAGATTACCATGAAAACCGATATTAGATTACCATATTAATTTCCAATATGGTAATTAATTACCATATTGGAAATATGGTAATTAATATATTACTGGTAGTAAAATATATTACTGTAAATATTACTGCATTTTGGTGGTTTATATTTCATATAACATTAAATTTTAACTGGCAACTCATGTAGCTGCCAGGAGCATAGCGTTATGGCACTGCTGAGTTCATTCATCTACAAACAAATATTTTGAATACATTTTCACTAACATCAATAAAAATGAAATTCCAGTATGTAACTTTTCAGATGATGTTATTGTTTGAAAGCTATAAATTTAAAGGCTGTTTGGTCTTTAACATATTAACTTAATTCAACTCAATAGTTAACAATAATACTTTATTTAAACATAAGAGTGTAATTAAACAAATACATGATGTGTGACACAATACTCAGCTTTGTTGTTATTATTATTAATATAATAATCAATAATAATAACATTACAATATATTTTTATTTATATATATATTTATATAACATTTATAAATTAATTTACACAAGCAAACTTTCAACATGGTCATTGCTGTGGATGCAGGTACTAGCAGATTATTTTGTGTTCTACCGATAATACTTGCAACAATTAATGCAATAATTAAAATCTACAAAATATAAATTACACGTTTTCTTATTTATATTATAGTAAAAGAAAACAAATTTATTTAGTCAAAGATGCAGAAATATTGTATTATAGTTAAAAATAAATAAATATAAATATGGAAATTATTTATCAATTAATTATCAATATAAATTAATTTAAAATATCTAATAAAATTAAAAATCATAATTGTCATAGGACCAATTATAACAAAATAAAAAGAAATTTTTTTTTAAAGGTACAGTAATTATATCAGCTTTGCAATGCATTCAAACAGTAGCCAAGAACTAATTTCTTGTATGAAAATTTTGATTTCTGTTTAGAAGATTGAAAGTAATGTTACAAAGGACAATGAAAATATCAATATTGAAATATATTACAACATTTTTATACATACTGTAAGAAAATTTACAGATTTATACTATTTTTATTTTTGAATAAATATGGTTTTAGTTAATAAAACTCTTTTGTCTAAAAATATCAGAAAATAATAATTAAAAAAAAAAAATACATGTACATGTAATAGAAAAATTTAATGGGTTAGAATAAGATTATACCATTCTAGGTAAAAATTTAGAATTTTTAGCAAACATTTTTTCTTTACAAATGAGTAATTATTATATTAACATTAATTTAAATTATTAATTAAATTTGTATCTGAAAATTATATTCTTTTAACATTACATGATATGTGCTACATAAGCTCATTTTTCAAACTGTATTAGAAGAGTAATGAAGTTGTACAGTAGAAGTTTTAAAATTTTAACAGTGACAATTATTTTTATTAAAGCGATTTCTACAAAATTATTTATTTTGATATCAAACTGATGAGAATTTGACTTAATTTTTTGACAAAATTTTTGGGACTTCACTTATAATCTTCATCACTGACAATACCATTATTATGATTGCAATTCAGTGATTGTACTCTAAGGTATTATTGGCAGTTTTTTTTAAACAGAGATGATCATAAATAAATATAATCTGACAAGTGTGTATTGTTAATTCATATGAGTCACCAGAATTTGTTCTATTTAAAATGTTGAGAGATATTCTTAACAAAAGTAGACTGTCATTTTTAGAGCTTTATATAAGTAGGTTATTTATTAATTTCTTAACATTTATTGTACACAGACTGGCAAAATTATTGAAATAAATAATCTATTTTTCATGAAAGATCTTTTGATATATTACACTGTTTGTCACATGTATTTTAGAGAATTTATGATAAACATATTACGAGTACAATTACAATGAATAATTAATTAAGCTGTCAACATTAAGTTTCTTAAAATAAAAATAAATAATTCAATTATTTAATTAGTAGTAATGGAATTTTATCGAATGACATCGTGTACAAGATATTCTGCAGCGGTCTGCTTATCATGGGAAAACGTATATTAGAGTTGTAAGATCAAGCAAGTTTTGTTCATCAAAAATGCCAGTTTGCCAGTCGGTTTTGCCACCTAGTATAAGAATAGTTAAAAACATTTTATCATTACTAAAAACTTGCTGACAAATATTTGGTACGTTTTGTCATCAGAACTGATTATGTATAATTTTCAGTTGTTATTGTAATAAAACTATTATTGATAAAAAAAATCCTTACTATATGACTTATAAGAAAATGTGTGTCACAAATCAGTGGAAGAAGCTTACTAGCGCTTTTATTTTATCAATCTCATATGCTTTTGTTTTCAATAGTTTATTTTTACAATTTTACTTAATGTATTTCAATTTTAAAGAAAAACGATGTATAGATCAGGTTTGCTTAAATTTAAGTCCCAATTTTGCTGAATCATTCTGGGTTTTCCATTGATACTATACTTAAATATCTATCTTAAGTTATCATATTCAGTACTATCAATTATATAGTGCTAATCTTAAACAGAAATAAAACATCTTGGACTTTAATGAAGACAGTTATATGAAATTTTCAAACAAATGAAAGTTCATTTCAATAGGTCCTTAGAGCTTTGATATCACAGTGTCGTCTTCTCAGATGATTTGCAGCTTTATAAGAGATTATGAGCAAGTAAAAAATTGTGAGGTTAGCTTAAAAAAATACAAATTTAGTTTAAATAATTAACATTAATTCTAGGCTCTTATGATATAGATACTGAAAGATTGTATATTTTAAATAAAACTTTACAAAACGTGATGAGTAAAAAAAATTAACACAGTGAATGTGCAGCTTAAAGTCTAATGTATAAATATTGTAGGTTAATTTTATTAAGTTTCTGAATAAAAATTAATCATTGCAAAAATTTAAATTTTAAATTAAAATTCATTTCATTTCATGAAATTCAGTTAATGTAATGTAATGTAATGAATTTTTTATACAGTTTACTTAATATCAGTATTTAATATATAACTGTTTAATTATTTTAAATAGATTACACTTACTATAGCCAAACTAGACTTTTATTCTATTTTTTAACTGCATTTTTTTATCAATGGAGGAAATGGAGAAAAACATTTTTACAGCATTGTTTATGATAATTGGCTGTAAGAATTACATTAAATGATCAATTTTAATGATATAATGAAACAGTTTTCAAAGATATGTACTTAGAACTTTATATAATGAAAAGAAAAAGAAAAACCTAATAAATTGCATAATCAAATTGGATGTACCTTAAGTTTTCTAGGATTTTATTCGTGTTTCATAATCAAATACAGAAGGTATAAAGAACCATGTTTTCATGTTGTTATATGATGTTTTTGTGGGGGTTGCATGATTAAAGTAAACTTCTTGTTTTTATGACTGAACGTATTAACTAAATTTATTTTTATTTTTATTTTTTTATTTTTTAAGGCTATGATTATCTATTATTAGGTTGGTTGTGTATAAAAAAATGAAATCAGATGAAGTAAAGTATTATATATGTGATATGTAATATTCCCTAAATGAAATTTTATGGGTAATTTTTTTTTTCTTTAATGAAAGTACATTATAATTATTGAGATAATAATTTAAAAAAAGTTAATCCATGATTTATGAATTACATAATGGATAAATAATCTTTAATTTAAAAAAAATGAATTTTTTTGGTATTTTTATATATATAAAATTAATAATTAATTAATAAAAACTAATAAAATAGATAATGATATCCTTTTGCTCAAATTGGAGAATTAGAGAAACCATTAAGGAATAATTATCAATATAATAATTAAAAACAAATTCGTTCATAGTTATGAAAAAAAAGTAAATTCATGAAATTAAAACATATAAAAAATAAACTAATAAGTAATATGGCAGTGAATGGCTATATAATTGAACACATCAAGAAACTTTACACTTTGATTTATGATAAGGTAAGGTTCATCAGACAGTAATTAAATGTGACTTAAACAATTTCAACCATCCACAGTTAATAATTATTAAAATCATTAATCAATAATGTAATTTTAGATTTTTTCGTACTGATATATAATTTTGAATTGGATATTCTGTTAACCAAGAATACATTAATTCAGGGAAAGAAAGAAGGGATAAATCATTTGAAAAGGAAGTTTAGTTAATCAAATACAGTCAACTCAACTTCTGGTTATGTTATGGAAATATGGGTACCATGCATAACAAAATGATTTAAATAATACACAATGAACAATTTAAATGAAGTACAGTAGACAAAAGTAATAAATGAGAAAAACATTTATACAGAGAAAATGCTAATGGTGTGAAATAACTTTTTTACTTTTAGTTGGAATGTAACATAAAATAACTTTTCATGTTAAAATTAAAATGGTGGATAACATAAGAAAATTTAAATTTACATAGTTAAAAATATCAGTATCGAATTAAAACTTATTTATGTAAAACTAGATATACTGTAACAAATATAATAAATACAAAATACTTAGTAAAATGTCTTTACTAAGTGATCTTTAAACAGATTAAAATAATCAACAATATCTAAAGTAAAATAAATTAATTTAACAATTATATTTGTTTAATTTGAATACAGTTATTTTTAATTTATAAAATATATTTCTCAGTATGTACAAGGTAAAAAAAAATCATGCAGGGGCTGTACATATACCATATGGTTTAGAGCCAGCCCTTGCATGATAAAAGAGGGAGGTTTTTTAGTGAGAGCCCTGCACTGCTGTCAGTGCGAGCCTGACGGTGGCTGGCAGAGTTTTTTCCTCCCCCTATGGAAAAAAAGGAAAAAAAACAATTAAAGATCCTTTGAATTAAACAACTCTTTGATTTAAAAGTAAGTCCTTAAAATGCAGCATCTATTTCAAAACTGATTTCAGAAGCATCTGATTTTGTAAGTCACCTTATTTCGTTTCAAAATGTTCATTTATATACTGAAAGGTGAAAAAGAAGTTTTGTTATATGAACTTGTAAAGCTTATCAGAAAGCGCCACAGAAAATTTGTATTTAAAACTATCAAGTTATCTAATTTGGATTTCTGAAAATTTCAGTTATCCACTGGAAAGTGAAAATGCAACAAAAATATGGTTAATTTATTTCAAATTATTTAAAATACAGTATACAAATAATACAATTATATTATTTTATGGCATATTTATTTATATAAAAGCCTTTAAAGACAAATTTTTGTTGATTGTAAAATAAATTAAATAAAAAAACAAAATTTTGAGGTGTTACAGATTGAACTTTTGTTTCATATTTACACTAGTTGCAAAAGAATCATTTTAATGAATATTTAAAAATTAAAAAATAAGTTTTTTGATTGATAACTTTTATTTATTTAAATTAAATTTTTCGACTAGATGGTTGAGATAATAGACGTTTAGAATTCTGATGCTCTACTACAAAAACTGACAAAATATGATAAAAGTATGTCCCAATATTACCTTAATATATATTATTTACATAAAAACACAATTATTTTTTATATGTAATTTAAATATGTTCCAATAAACTTTTCATATTTTATTGAAATGATCAAGTTATTAATCAAACAAATGAATGTACAAGATAAGTGACAATTAATTACACAACAAATTCCATAATCAACTGCATAATTTTACATAATTCAGTATTTCACATGCAATAATAATAATAATAACAATATGGCCAGTTTTGAACAACATAACAAGCAGATAAAGTTTTTTTGTTTAACAACATTAACACTACATTATTTCATATAAAATTATGACCAATCTCAATAAGAAATATTTTTTTTATTTTTGGGTAAAAAGTTATCTACTAATGTAAAAAAAAATTTTAGTTTTTTATGGAAGTTGCATAGAATAAAAAACAAAATTTAAAGATTGTGAAATTCACAAAATCTATAATAAAAATTATTCAAAATGACTGTTTTGATAAATGTTAGCATGTATAAAATTGCAAACATTCCAATATGAATAAAAAATTTCATTTATATTTAAAATTTGGTCTGGCTGATTTTAAAATGATAATATTATGTAAAACAAATGCTGAGATGTCAACAGATTAAGCCAATTTGATATACTTTCTGTTTTATTTTACTACATTTGTTGAATTAAAAATTTTTGTAGTACAAGTTATATCTTTTTAATTACTTCATTAAATAGATTCATTAATTCAGTGAAAATTATTACAACCATAGTGATTTGAAAGTTTTAACTGATAATTCTCTAAGGAGGAACCACATGCTTTTCTTTTGAGAAGGAAATTTTTTTTTTATTTTTTTGAATTAAGTAGAGAGGTATTTTCAAAATTGTTAATTAGGAATTCAATTGTAGAATATAAATTGCGATATCAATTGTAGAATTAAAAATGATTAACCAAGCTGTCGATTATCTCATATGCTGAGTTAAAATTATTTTTGTCATGCAAAATGACAAAAATAATGTCAGTGAAAAGAAATACAGAATTTCAGTTAGCTGTAAATGAATTCATTTTCTTTTGTTATATCTATTAATTAAATGGCTTCACTTTGATAAAGATTACTGAAATGAAATCTTTTGAGAAGATTAATAGTGATGATTAACATTAATAGTGATGAGTCTGATTTGAAAGGAAAGAAAGTAGTTTTATAAATGAGCATGATTCTAACCTCAAAATTATTACATATACCTACATTTCTTTCAAACCTTTTACAAAAAAAAAATATTTTACTGTTGCTAAGTATAACAGTTTAAAAAAGTAAACTTGAAAACTGAATAAAAATTAATTATATATTAAATATTTTTTGAAAGAGTAAGAATTTTATATTTTAAAATTGTACTTTTCAGTTACAGTAACCAAGAGAATTTTTCTGCAGTATATCATGCAAAAAGACTACTTAAAATCATCTTTAATTCTAAACAATTATAGAAAAAACATCATCTATTTAGTTGTAATTTATTTGAAAATATTATGAATTATATTTATTGTTAATGTATAAAAATAAATAAAAAAATTAAAGAAATTATGACTGATAAAAGGAAGATGAAAAATTTCAATTTTAAAATGTTATTCATTGATTACATATAAAATTAATTGTTTTTGAATTAATTTTTGTTTGAATTTTACATATTAAATGTGAATAATAGGTATATTTAAATGGCAAAAATGTACTAAATGAATAAAAATACAATCTCATATACTTTTTAATTTATTCTGTAGACTATTTCTAAATGTAAAAAAGTCATATTAATTAGTACTATTTGACTTATAGTAATAGTAATTAGTACTGTAATGTGAAGATTAGCAGTGCCATTTACAAATACTATCCATTATACAGATGAAGCAATTGTAAAATAGTTAAAATAAGACTCTCTTTAAAAGAAAAATGCAAAAAGTTTACAATTAATTTTAAATTATTACTTATATTTTACTTAACTGTGTTATTTTATTTCTTAATAAAATATTTATTTATTTCATCTTCAATGAAAATATACTTTATATCTAAAAGGTTTGTTAAGTTATTATTAGTTTACTGATATGACAGGATTTCAATCAAGTTATTTTATAATAAATGATGTCTCTGTTGCAAATTGGATTATCTGAAGTCTCTTTAGGAATCGTAATGGTTAAATATAATCAAATGGAAATAAAATAATAATAATTTTAAATCATCATAGATTTCTATAAGATTCACTTAAGAGCAATGGAGCAAAAAATAAAAAATAAATGTTTAAAAACAACCTTTAAAATAATTATTTCAGCTTTAGGATTTTCTATGTATAAAGTTTACATAATTGTAAACTGTTATTATTTTTATGTAATTTCTATGCATATAATTACATTGTAATTAGGTGTTAATATTATTTTTTGTAATTATGTGATGTTATCACATTATTTTATGTGATAATTTACAATAAATACTATAATTATACATCTGTTTGAATCTTAGCACTGCAAAGAGAATATGACAATGACAGAATTACTTAATCTTAATAATTCACATGTTTTTAAATCATTATAGAACACAAAATATCTTATTTTTGTAATAATAATAATGTAATTACTGACATAATTTTTTTCAAAAATAATAAATAATTTATTTTGTATCACAAGCATTACAAAATTTAAATAAGTCAATGAATTAATTAAATTTACGTGTTATATTACATTATTAATACAAGCTAGAATACTGTTTAAACTAATTTTATAAATAAGTAACAAAAATATTTCATTAATAATTTAACATTATAAACTAGCTTTAAGCAATTAATTTATATTTATTTTGCTACATTTTATAATAAAAAATAATTTTTTGATTAAAAACAATAATGACTTGATTGAAAACACATATATTATTAATATTAATTTATAAATGTTAATATCTTCAACAATCAGCACATAAAAATATAATATACATTATTTTAATATAATTTAATTTTATATTTCTTATCTGAGGATTTATATTACACTGATATGTAATAAAATAAATATATATTATTCTAATTAAAATTGTGATAACCATGCCACTCATTAACTAAATTTTATTATAATTTAAATGCATTTTTTAAAGTTTATAACAAGAAAAAAATTAAATATTAGGTTAGTAAGGTAACATTTGTTAGGACGGTGTTCATTAAAAAACATAAAGCCAAATATACACTTCCTCTACTAGTATTATGTAGAATGAAATTATAATCCATATTGTTTAAGTAGAAACAAAAATGAAGATAAAAAAATTAATAAATTATAAGAATTAAATATGATTATGGAATTTTAAATGTTTATTGTCAGTTATATTATGTATAGTATATTAATTTCCACAGCAAGTATAACTTTAATATTGTGCCTATTACATAAGGGCATCTACAATATGAATAATGCGTTATATTAATGTATTTTTTAATCGATAGAATGACTCATACATTTCATTTGCTTTTAAATTATGACTTAAATAATAACTAAATTGAGTAACAATGTAATTGTAACAATGAATGGAGAAATAATGGTATGAAAATTATAGATACAGATACATATATGTATCTGTATAATCTTTTTTGTTAATAAAAAATGTTCTTTAAATATTCTGGATGTTTTATTCAAACATTCTATAAATTTGGACTTCTGTTCCTCATGACATTTAGAATACTATTAAAGTTAAAAACATAACTTTTTACAAAGCATTTTGTTTATAATTTTCCGTAATATAATGACCTCAATTATCTTATAATCCTATTAATTACTAGGAAAAAAATAAAAATAAAATATCTTATTTGATTTTCATAAAATTAAAAAAAAATCACTACAGCTATTTCGACACACAGTACCAACTACCTTCCTCAGATGTTACAAACAGAATACAATACATTTTTTTAATAGATTTTGTAAAAATCAAATAATATATTTTGTTTATTTTCTTTCTGTTATGATGGATTTTCATCAAGTAATGGCTTCATCCATTGATTATTAAGTCCAGTTGCATCAAAGATAATTAAACAAATTTATTCATCAATTCAAAACAGTTACTAACCAACCTAGTGAAAAAGTTAAAAAAAATAAATTAAAAGGTTTGAATTTTTAAATCCATTATACACCATTTTTAAAAAAATTAAAAAAGTTTATTACAATATTTCAATTTTTGTTGCCATAAAAAAATTATATCAGTCATTTATGTAACGATAATTATGTAAATAGAATGTTAAAAAATGCTGATCATTAAAAGTAAACAAATATTAGTCTTTTTGACTTGGTTTCATCCAGTTTGGTTGAAGATAATTTAGAGAATATAGATGGTAATCAATAAGGCATTAAATTTTGTTTCAACTCTCTAATTTTAATATTTAAAAATTTTTTAGGATTATGACTGCTTTTGGTGCGGGTTTGTGCTGACTGTACCCATGCAACAGATATATTCCATTTGGAACAAAAAAGGCTATTATTTCAATCTCAGAAAATGTTTGAGCTAGCCGTGAAATATTTTATGAAACAACTGTTTTTTTAATATATTTCTAAAGCTTAAATTATTTCTAAAACATTAATTTTAATTTTTAGGTTTCTGCATTCAGATATTTAGGAGATTTATGATAGTAATTTGCTCAGAAAATTAGTACACTTAATTTTATATTCAATAATGCTATTAGATATGTAGTTGTAATTAGATTATATAAGGATAAATATATTCTTTTTGCTTAAATTATTATAAATCATGAACACAAATAGTAATATTAAATTTGGTTAGATTATAATTTAATCTATAATTTAACAAAAATGGAAGAAAGGAAAAGATAAGATATGCACCAGAAACCTAAGTGCAAAGCTCCTGTTAAAGAAACCAATCACTTTTTTAAATATACAATAAGTTTTATATCGCTGCAATATTGGTACTGTAATTTACTAGTGTTATAGTATTTCCCGTTACTCATAATGTATCTACTGAAATATACGTTTCATTTACATTTCTACCAACTGAAATGTTTCTAGTAGTAGCATCATGAAGAATAAAATAATTTAAAGTAGGAATGAAATGCTAGTCAATGCAACTTTTAAAAAGCTGGTTATCAAGCACAAGGCTAAACTTTTATCTTTTGGAACAATTGTTTTTGGGTCAAAAGTCATGCTATTGGCATTTAGTGCAAGGTAACTGTACAAAACCTAGGCTGAGGTTCAATGTCTAGCCTCCTCTTAAATTTAATCTAATATAATTATAAAATCTGCACAAGTATAAAGGCTCTAAGAAATCAACAATTATCAATTTAGTTTTATCCTCTCAATTGTAATATAATTTATAAATGTAATTTTCTTAAAACAACTGACTTGAAAAATAAAATGTAATAAATTTATCCGTATTTTTTTATTAGATTACCTTCTTAATTCCTTCAAACTGTCTCTTTTTGGATCTTTTATTCTTTGAGTAATAACTAAATGACTGGATTGGAGAGAGCTACAGGCAATAGAATAACTACTTTGTTTATGAAGTCAAAGAGAAACAAATTTTTGTATGAATCATCTTTTATATGATAAACATGATCTTTTATACGAGAAACATAATGTAAAAGAAATATTTATTATAATAAATATTAAAATGATGGTAATAATAATATTAATAATAGATAACTGCAATATACCTGATAATATATACATAGTTGTACAATATAACAATTTATTGATAATGTACTATATAC
The DNA here is from genome assembly GCF_047948215.1 of Lycorma delicatula. NCBI lineage: Eukaryota > Metazoa > Arthropoda > Insecta > Hemiptera > Fulgoridae > Lycorma > Lycorma delicatula. Next base: position 155,439,191 of record NC_134457.1, on the reverse strand, counting down.
ACATAATCATAAAAAGTATTTCCTACCGAAGGTAAATTTTCCAGGTGTTTAAACATTTATGAAAGGCAAAAGAAAAATTGTATGATAAAGGCTATACAACAAAGGAATGTAATAGGCACTTCAATTGTTTTGATTTATATTAAAATCCACACATACTTAACCATTCCTTTATCAACCACTTTCTACAATCCAGTATAGTACATATTATACAATTGTAATTAAATATTCTTTCCCAATATAATATATATATTTTAACTTTTATGTTACAAATGTTTTAAAAAAAACAAAATACAATGAATAATAATTTTATATTGATATTTATTTACAATAATTATTTCTGTAATTAACAGTAAATTATTAAAAATACTTGGAAATATTTTACTTTACTTGATATGGGCAGTGGGTTGTAATTTTCAGATTTAAATTACATGCATTACATGCACTGGTGTATATGATATATCTATAATTTTAATTTTATTATTTATAATAATTAGCGATTAATAAAACTAATTAATTAATTACTATCAATTAGCAATCAATTAAAAACTATTAATTATTTTTCACTAACATCCAAAAAACTGTGATTGAAAAATGGTGTGCAGCATAGCATAGCCATAGATTATTTAACTTATCTACATTACTAAGAAACATTATTAATTCCTATCAGATAATGAGCAATTTAATATATATATTTATTTATGTATTTGCTAAGATGGCAGGACTATGCTATTGTGAAAAATCCCATTTTTATCTACGTAAAGCAATTTTCTTCATATTGTAAATTGTATAACATACAGAAAATTTTCAAAGCGATATTATATTATATTATGTTAGCGCATAATTATTATTTTATTATAGAATGTTTTAGTGTTATACATTATCAATGAATGTGTCACTGTTTTACATTTTATTTTATTTTTGCATTTTCTCACTCTTTTGATTGACTATTTTCGATGCTAGGCCTACTAATAATATTAACTAGGCAGTGCCATTAATAAATATTTATACATATATATTACTATAATTAATTTAAATAAATAATAAATAATTATTATAAAATCCAGTAATTATTACAATAATCCTAAAAATATAATAAAATGGTAAACTATTATATTTATAATATTTTACATAAATAATCTAAATTACAAGAAAATATTTTACTGATAGCTGTAAATACACTAAATTTAACTATACGGGTAAATAAAAAGAAAATGCAGTATAACCCAACTGTTCTAAACTGATTAAAACAGAAGTTTATTAAAATTGTCAGAACCCTACATTATAATATCTATCTATAATGATTATTATTAAGACTGATGAAAACTGGTCACTTTAGACAGCTATTCACTATACTGAAATTATTCAATCCTCTTGTATTAAAGGAAGATACTTTTTTTAGTATTACTAGCACTGTTCTTTTGTTTTCATTAGTCATAATTCAAATTATGCTTCATTAATTTATATTGTTATATAATATATAATATTATTATATAATAATATGGAACTCTTTATATTTAAAATGGGACCAAAAAAGCATGGATAGTTTAAGTAGATGGTCATATTAAACTGGTTATTTTGTAATTAATTAGAGATTAATTTGCTAGCTAGAGTTGATGCTGAAATCACTCATTTTATTTTTTTTAAAGATAATATTAAACACTAAAACCTAACTAGCACTTAAATTAAATTTAGAAAAGTCAGTGTAATGGGGAATTCAGGATCTATTCTATGATCCTAGCTAAGACATTTCTAAGCTAATTTTTTATAAATATTAATTTAAAAAAATTAGAAGTTTTAATAAAAGTTTTTTGGTACATATCTTTTAATAAAACTAGTGCATAAAATTAAAAATGTTTTCTGAATTAAAGAGATTAAAAATCTCATTCATCTGGAATTTTTCATGACCCTAGGTGTAGTGATGAATCTGAGGTTGAATTTAATGGGGAAATGTGTGCAAAAACATGCTATTTTTGGTCCTCTTTTCTACAAGTGCTATGATGAAATTACTATCAAAACCTAATCTGAAAATTTAAAATAGTTAAATCACCACATTTTGGTATTTATTTACCGCTTATTTTATTTGTGGAATATATTTTGACTTATTTGTTTTTATTGATGCAGTACATACATATATCATGTAAAGTATTTATACTGATTATTCACAGACTAAATAAATAAATGTTGGTAAATATATATGTATTCCATTTTACAAATTGTTTTTTCTTTCTAAATTTAATCATGTTTTCCAAGCATTTGGATAACAGGTTTAAACCAGTGGGTTAATACTGAAAGGTATTAACAATTTGGTGTTCATGAACAATATATCAAAACATGATGATAGTAATTTTTAATAACATTATTAATGCTTCTAAAAACATTACTTCAAGTTACTATAAAGATCTGGTATAGACTGGTACAAATTTTATATTCTAAATACATTAATTTAATGGTAAAGATCATTCTTCAGTTATGTAAAATGCAGCAATGATCCAGTAGAAAGTTGTTTTCAGGAAACACATCTAAGGCTGTGAAAATTCTTTTCATTTAATCTAAAAAAATGGGAATAATGTAAAAATAGTAATAGTACTAGTAATAATATTCACAGTAGTAGAAACAATGTTCACAACAATATTTTTAATAAAAAAAAAAAGTAATATAGTTATGTTTGAAGATCATATAACTACAGAACTGTAGCATTTATTTTTACTATTTTAATTTAAAACACATTTTGTCATTGTTTGTAAGCTAGTTTTTTAATAATTATTACAATAAAAATAACTTTAACTAAGTATAAAGTGATACACAAAACATTCAAATTTACATCAAGAATAAAAATGATAGTTGTAATCAATTTACAGCCGTGTATTCATCTGATCATATATAAGTATGATGTAAATATGTATGAATATACGTACATAAATAAGTAAATAAGTTATGTAATAATTATTACATTATATATATATATATATACCCCTACATACATATTTGAAACTGTACAAAGTTTCATTGATTAGCAAATTGTTGATACACATTTATGAATTAATATTATGAAGAAGTATAATGAACATGAACACCAAGTGTTACTTAAAAAAATGTTTATTAAAAAAAAAAAATAATAATAATAAAAAGTATAACATATATAGAGTATAATACAAATTAATTTTTTAATAATACAATATAAATACTGAAAAAATAAAGATGTAGAAAAAACTTCAGGTATAACAAAAGAATAAATATATTACTCTTTACAGAAAAAGAATAAAAACAGAAAACAAAAAGTGATGAATATAAAATTGTATTAGACATTTCAAATATCCTTCCCTTTTTGTCAATAAATATATCATGTTTTTTTTTTTAAATTAAAAAATTGTGTTTATAAATACTACTCATTAAAAAATTTATCATAAATTATAAAAGCATAAATATAGTATTATTCTGATTATAAGCTGCACTTTCTCCAAAAATGAATGTAGTAGATTTATATGTGGATTACATTTATACATTAATGCAAATAAATAAGAAGGTATTGTTTACCACTAGACTAACCTGGTGGGTTTAAAACATAATGATAGGAATAAACAAATGTTTATATGAATGTGTATGGCACAAATCACAATTAAACAATGGATTCATTTTTAAGCAAAATAATGGTTTTCTACTTTATTATTTACTTTCATTAGATCAGAATTTTACCCTGCTCATTATTACACTATATCCTTTAATTTTTTCTTCATTTTCACGGAGTCATCATCATTGTTACTGATTCAGTGAAATTACCATAAAAATTATGGTTTTTAAAAATGTTTATGACATAATCAAGTCCACAAAAAAAATGTAATGTTCATTTATATGGTATTTTAAATGGTAAAAGAAGGTAAAGAAGTATAAGCATTATACAACATATTATTATGTAGTTTATAAACCATAAGAATATAGAATCAAGATTCTGGGATTTGATGACAGTAGAAAAAAGAAAATAAGGAGCAACAATGATAAAAAGCTCATAAAAATACTGATATGATTCCTGGTACACCCTTTCTGCTATAGTAGTGCTCAAGATTCTAGTTTTGAATAACACCGTACATATTAAAAAACTTTCAATAAATTATTATGAAACATAATATCAATCAACAGAATATTACAGATGTAAAAGGAAAATGAAAAAATGTTATTGCTCTGTGTCTTCTAGAGAGCACAGAAACTCTTTAATCTCAATCCACCTACAGAACTTTAGTAGCTGGAATTGATTACTATATTTAAAAACGTTTTGAAGCCATAGGTTACATGAATAGTTTATTGCTTTTTCCATTCCTTTCTCTTCTTTACAAATAATTTATCCTCAACATAATTATTACAGCCTATGTCTTCAGCTATCTGTTCTCTACAGTTTTACCTTCTACATATTCCTCTGGTTGCAAATTAATTAAGCCTGGATATTTTAATGTATGGCCCATCAAGCGAGTTCATGATCTTTTTACAAGAATCTGCCAAATTTGTCTCATTTCTTGTTTGTCTTAAGACCTCTCCATTTCAAACGTTATCAACCTATGTAATCCGACAAATTGTTTTAACATCCTTCAAAAATGTTGTAACATCCTTCATTTACAACATACTTCAAAAACCTCTGTTTTTTCCTTTCTGTTTTCCATGATTTGCTGCTGTAAAATTATATACTTGCAATATTCTACCATAACTTTTAGATTTATACTTAATACCTGCAAACTTCTTTCCTGAAAAGAAATTCTTATTGCTTGGTGCCAGTCTGCTTTCGATCTCTACCTTATTTTATGTATCCTTAGCGATATTAGTCCCTAAGTAGCAAAATTCTGGGAGGTTAAATCTACATATTATAATACTTAATTCCTCATTATCTAAGAGATAGTAATACAAATAAATTAAATATAATTGTTAGCTGTTTGTTGGATGATACTTGTACCTTGTGCAAAAATTTAACAGATACCAGGCAGGACGAGTTATATTTTAACAATAATTGTACTTCAATACTGTTTTCCAACTCATTCTATTGTCAGTTTCTAAGTAAAGGCGTGTTCTGACTGAATGGATGTAACAAAACCACTAAGGATGTAACAGTGTATACATACACTCTTTTCATGAAAAAAGAACACAGCTGCCAGCAGGCTCTGATTTAACAATGTTGGACAAGGAAACTTAGTATATCAGACAAATCAGTCAATTGATAGTTAAATTAGTTTGATAAGTTTAACCAATAATCTATTTCTTTTTGTTTTTTTATTTTTACTTTTAATAATGTAATCTAATTCCAAAGACTGAATAAATTTCTGACTGACCTTTTCTGACTGGATACTGTTTTGAGTTTTGGTGCATTTTATAATTGGAAAAACACAATATTTTATTAAATTCTAAAATTTTTGTTAAAATGTTATTATTATAAAAAGTAAAAAAAAAATAATAAAAGCTATTTATCAATACTTTCAGATTACTGCTTTCTTTAATAAAGTAATTATTATCTCACATTAATACATTCTGTTATGTTAGTTTCCACTTATAGAAAATAAAAACATGAAAAATAAACATTTTTTTAACACTAATTTTATAAAACTTATATATTATTTTATTTATATTGTTGTCTTCTAATTGTCCTTGAAGGAAAAGATCAAGTTCATTAAAAATATATTTGAATAAATACAGAGGAGTGTCAATTATTTATAATTATTGATGAATTGCTGGGCAGTCATTATTAGAAAACACGTTCATATCTAGAGTGATTAATGATGACTGGTTGTAATGATTTGTATCTCATTATACAATAATGCAAAATTTTTTAATGAAATTTGTTATAATAATAAAATTAATTTTGAACAATTCTAACTATACTAAAAGTATAGTGGTAATACATTATACTATACTGGCTATACATAATAAAAAGTACCGGTAAGTTATCCAGAAGTCGGTAGATCTGTAGAGGTATCTATCTTTTGACTAGCAATAGTGATTAAAAATTTCCTTGTAAATCTATGAATTTTTAAAATATCAGTAAAATCATGATCATTATTTTTAGTTTTCCATTTAATTAATAAGAAAACCTTATGGCTCTAAACACATTAGAGTTTTCTTATAGTTGATGTAAAGTGATAGATTAAAATTGTCAGTATTTTTTTATCCACTAAGAGAAGTGCCCAAATGTTAGTTTTACTATTTTTGATTTATATGATTACTGTATTATGATTAACATATAACAAATCATAAATATAGTTAAAATGAGTTTCAGATAAGTGGGTTGTGAATAATCAACGCTTTACTGTATTCTAATAAATGCAATTTTCTTTGTTAAAAAAACCTTAATTTATTGATTAAAGATTTCAAAATTGGCTAGTTTTTTTTTATAGAAAAACATTCCCTCATTCTTCAAACATACATCACAAAATATTTTTAATATAAAATAGATATGTTTAAGACGGTAGTGGAACATTACCGAGTAAACAATATTTTTTTACTCTTAATATAGTTTATAAATTACATGGTAATTCCTTATCACCAAATTTCCATGCTGAGTACATTAAAAAATAATTTCACTGTCATTTGATATGCCAAAAGTTCAAAAGGTTACAAAACAGATGCCACAAAAAAGGCTATACATATGCCTGAACAGGTGGAAAAAAGAAAAAAAAATCCTTTTTCTTAGTGAAAAAAAAACAATATATCAGATATACATGATAAAAATTATAAAATTCTGAAAAGTTAAAGTTTCACATTTAATAATTTTCTTACTTGATAATTAAAATGTGTGAAAAAGAAATGTAATTAATTGATTTTGGAGTAAATATTTGTCACATGTCTTAGGTTAGTGGCATGATATAATTATACATTACATTTTTAAACTTTTTACAAAAATATTTTTTTGCATTTTTAAATCTGTTATTCTTAAATTATTCTGTTATCTTAAAATTATGTAAGAAAAAATTATGAAAATAAAGTTTATCTATTTAAGAAGTAATACATATTTTACATAAAATATTAGCCAAATTATAATATAAAGTGGTTTAATATAAGGTGTTAATTGAAAATAAAAGCAAATACATTTGTACAATGTGTACCATCAGTTTCAATACTTTTATAAAAAGTACTAAAAATATGATGGATTAAACATCTAATTACGTGTTTTTTTTTTCTTTATTGCTCATGTATGTTAAAAAATAATTTTTAAGAAATATGTTTCATGTTCGAAGAATATTTGAAATATTTTTATATTTTAATTCATTTTTAATTTTTCTTTTATTTAAACTGTAAATCTATTTTAAAATGAGATCATTTTATTAATCCTACTGTACTGTTCGATGAGAAAGCTTCAATTCTAGTGGTCTATATACCCTATTTCGATTTTTATTGTTTTTCTTGTTTTTATTGTTTACAATTTTGATTGTTATAATAAAATGGCAGCTGTGATAAGGATGACTAGAGTTGAAGAAGTTAAAGAAACAGCAGAGTTACAAAGATCTCCCTTACAAGTACAATAATTCATGAAGACATCATGAGTTCCTGTTCGCTGGATGCAAGCCCTTTCTTTGTTTTCATCTTCGATAAATCCACAACCACGTACCACTCTTATTTTTCCATACACTGAAAAAAAATATATAAAAAATTTACTATTAATTAATCATGAAAAAATACCCTGTAAAATGAAAATAATATTTTTTACTCGGGTTATTTTTAAAGTGATTAGTTAAATCACATATAATATACCTAAAAATTATATAAACATTTGTAGTATAACACAAAGAAAACCTGATTTCAGTGTACTTATATTAAGAAGATAATCTAAATATTTATTTAAAACATACATCCATGAATAAAACTGAATTTATTTTAGTATTTAAAATTAATTTTTTGTTTAAGAAAAACTTTTTTTTTCCTAAAGTGTATATTGCAATCTGTTACAACTAGTTAACAATAAGCAACCTTCCATGGGCTACTTAAAATAAATATAAAAATATCTGAATTATATAGGTAAGATAAGGTAAGATAGGTAAGGTAAGGTATATATATATACACCAATACTATATCTATACTGTACTATATCTATATATATATATATACCTAAATGATATTTTATACTTAAATTGATATTTTATTTTGGTAGTAGTTACAAATGAATCCAACACAATTGAAACTGCTCAAAAATTAAAAATTATTATTAATTAACTGAATCTCTTGCGAGAAAATATTTTGAAAACAATATCTAGCAGAATATAGTTGTAGGCTTACAACATTATTGAAGGATTACTTTTAGATTTGTATCTTAATTATTGTAGATAGATTAACAAATCTGCAACCAGTATCAGCAAGTAAACAAGTATACTAACTACTCCATATTAATATGAAAATAGTTTGGTAGATATAAATTTAGATTTTGGTAGATTTTTTTAGTATCAAATATAAGGTAGTTTTGTTAAGAAAAAAGTGAAAAAATATATCTATTATGAGGTAAAAAATTATGTTAAATTAATAAATTAATTACGTTTAATAAGTAAATAATTACTATGCATTATTTATAAAATAAAACACTGAAGGTTTTAGGCAAGATGGTAAACTGAAACTTCTTACCACGTGATAAAATGTAATACGAGGTCTGTGAGAAAAGTAATGAGACTGACTTTTTACTTACCAAAGTTTTTATTTTTTTCAAACAACAATATTATCCCCTTCAAAGTAGTTCCCTTGGACAGCTATACACCGGCAGAGTCGTTGTCCCCACTCCTGGTAGCAGCGCTGGAAGGCTTCAACTGGTAGGGCTTTTAACTGGTCGGTCACAGTCTTTTGAATGTTCTCCAGAGTTCCAAAATGACGTCCTTTTAAGACATGTTTCAATTTCGGGAAAAGGAAAAAGTCACAAGGACTCAAAACAGGTGAATAGGGGGGTTCAGGAACCGTAGGAATGCGTTTTGAGATCAAAAATTCCCTGATGGAAATGGCTGTGTGACACGGGGCATTGTCATCTGATAAAGCATCTGCTTGTCTGCAATGTCTGGTCTCATGCGAATCACTCTTTTCCTGAGCCTTTCAAGGACACCTTTAAAAAACACTTGGTTGACAGTTTGTCCTGGAGGAACAAATTCTTTATGCACGATACCCCTACTGTCAAAAAAGCAAATCAGCATGGTTTTGATCTTTGATTTGCTCATTCGACATTTTTTTGGTCGAGGAGGTAACAGTGTGCCACTCTTCGCTTTGCCGCTTTGTTTCAAGATTGTACTCAAATATCCAGGATTCATCACCTGTGATCACACAATTGAAGAATTCTTGGTCATTGTCAATCGTCTCAAGAAGATCAACACACATTTTTCTTCGATTGTTCTTCTGTTCCATTGTGAGGTTTTTCGACACCAATTTTGCACAAACCTTTCGCATGTCCAAATCATCTGTCAAAATTTAATGTACGGTGAAAGTGTTTAAATTTAACTGTTCATTCATCATCTTTATTGTTAAATGACGGTCTGATATCACAAGAACCCTCACATGCTCAACATTTTCATCAGATTTTGATGTTGAAGGTCTCCCTGATCGAGGTTGATCTTCAACGTGTTCTCGGCCTCCAAAAATGATTTGTGCTCTTGATAAGCAATGTTCCCCATAGGCCTGTTTCAACTTTTCAAAGGTCTCACTCATGGATTCCCCAAGTTTAACACAAAACTTGATTGCACAACGTCGCTCTAAATTCCGATGCTCCGTTTTCCTAACACACAACAAAAACACAACTTCACTGATGACGCTGTCAGAAATAATGTGTTGGCTGAATGGAGTTGAAACTCGTACTGAGCGTATGGAAGGGATGAACAAACCGTTCTAGCACAGACCAGTAGACACAGAGTTGCCAGATCGCTCGCAGTGTTACCAATCTCATTACTTTTCTCACATACCTCGTGTACTGAGAACATTTCAGGAAGAAGCAGCTTGTGAAAATGAAGTCAGGATAAATTGCTAATAGTAGAATAGTTGACTATGTTCAATGAACCAGTACTATGGATCACTAAATTTGCTTAACATCAGGATCACTTTCCTTTTAAATGAGCCACAGCATAATTTTGGCATTAATAAAAAAAAATTTTTTTTTTATTATTGGACTGAAATCCAAAAGTAAGGATATGAACAAGTCCTGACCAATACGGAAAAAGCCACCGCATGAGATCCTTTATTACTATTGATTCCTTTCTCTTGTCTTCGTTTCCCTCTTCAACATTATTGGTTCAGCAGATACAAGTCTGATCCTGCTATGTTCTCCACGCTGAGGAACCAGGATCTGAAAACCTAGTTGCATTCATGGTTTTTTTTAGGCTGCCTGTATATCAATTCAGGGATTGTGCTTCATGCCTGATGGCTTCATAGTAAGATATCCGAAGTATCTATCTTATAAAGTTGAGGACTTTCCAAAAAAGCTTATATAATATCTCTGTCTAATCTGTGAGAGTGCCCTCATTGCTGATTAGCTAGTATGACAGCTGTTTTGTAGAGTACTAAGGACCATCGGTGGAGTACAAAACCATAGCTGCTTTTTTATTTGAATGATGCCCATGTTATTAGATTGTTTGTATGCTCTTAGGTTGTTGTCAGTTAATGGAACTTTCCAGATTAGTTATTTTAAGTATGGACAAGACTCAACTGCTGAACATTAAATGGGCTCAGGGTAATAAAAAACCTAATAAACCATCATCACTACCACTGCCATCATTATCATCATCATCAATCCATTCGATTGACATAGTTAAGACATTTTTGATGTTTGTGTTTTCCAATTTCTATTCCTTTTATTTATTTTTTCATAAAATAACTGAAAAAATAATCATAATAAGATTATTTCACAGAGAGGGGGGTTAATGCTCAGCCTACCAAACCCGCATACTAAAATAAAAGCAGTCATATTTATACTGATAATATAAGTGCTGAAATTTGATATCAACTGACAACAAAATTTTTATTGCTTAGAATGAGTGAAACAATTCTATTTATTTATCAACACAGCAACAACAGACTTACACTCTCTTATAGATACTTGATGATAAATGAATTCTGTAGTGTGTGAAAAATGGCATGCCTGACTGGAATTCAAACTGGGATCTCCAGATGAAAGGCTGAGACACAACTACTCTGTTACAGAGACCAGCATTACACTTAATAAAATTTAAATCTCTGATGTACTAAAAAAAATTAAAATCTATTAGATAAATTATTCCATACTAACCTCGTTGTACATTCTTTCGACATATTGTTGGTGTTAGTTCTGGTAGGTGCTCTAGTGGTGGCTGTATACTGCAGTTAACTGTACCCAAAGAGTAGGGATCAAAAGGGTCACCACAACGTGGATCATACTCAGAATTGCACTGATAACATACTATTGAAGAACCTGAAAGTAAAAGATAAAATAAAAAATTGAACAAAGTAAATATGTAACGATTAAAAAAAATAAATAAATAAATAATTTTTTCATCTAATTTATACATTTTAAGTTTATAAATTTATATAATAAAAAAGTTACATTTACGACAATTACAGATTGATGATTAATAAATGAAATAATGATGAATAAATATTTTCAAAATTTAACTCAAAAATATTTAATCTTATCATATAGAATGATAATTATGTTTTACAATAAAGCTAAAGCATGACAGAGTGTGTATTGTTTCTCAATAAATGTTGTACAAACAGTAAAAAAAAAAAAATCTTTTTTTTGTAATTGTTGTAATCCTTAAACTTGTATGAAGAAGGCTGAAATTTCTGGCACGTACTTGAAAATATGCAAAAATATCTCCTCTAAAGGGAAATTTTAATACATAAAATTTCACCGGCTATATAATCTCAAAAACTATCTGAAAAACTGGTTAAGTATTGGATGCTATATTCCTTTATTAAAAGCTGATGTTCCTAAATAAGTTTTATAAAGCGTATTGGACATAAATAAATTTAGAAAAAATAAGCTTTAAAGATGTTGTTGATCAAATATTTTTAAGTCCACGCTGACAAACTTTGTGGTTCAAAAGCATTTCGTTAATTTTTTGTTCTGAGTTCCGTATAATGGTTGTAGGTATACTATAGTTTGTTCAGAGTAGCCTTCAATTCATTGATTATGCAGATTGCATTACCTGTATTACTCTATTATAGCGCTCAGGTTCTGATCGTAACAGAATCCAAGGCAATAAAATTTGTTCAATAATCCTTCACGTTAAAATAATTTTTAGGATCGGGTGTTAAAGATTTACGTATGCATTTTGAATTTTGTGGGACACTTTTCTAAAATTCGAATATATCAGTTATCTAATATTAATCAATTTTAACTTTCTTTGTTTTTGTTTTTTTTTTCTCTTTGCTTGATGAATTAATTCACTACATAAGCTCGAATCTTTGTGGATGGGAATATGAAAATAGACATTTTTTAGCGTATGAAAAACGCCGTGCCTGACCGGAATTCGAACCCGGAACCACCGGATGAAAGGCCGAGACGCTATCACTTCTCCATGGGGATCTGCGTGATTATATATAAATTTTGAAAATGTTCATAAGATATCAATCTAGCAAAATATATTAATATTGTCAAAATGTATAAACTGAATATATACTCGTATTATTAAAGAAATACAGTATCAGTCCATAAAAAGTTGTTTTTTCCTTCTTAAAATACATAATTAATTTTTGTTTTTCATGAAACCTAGGACTGTAGAATACGATGGATGTAACAATACAAACTGAAAAATATGGTTGTAATAGGATGGTTCATTTATAAAACAGACTGGAATATTGTGTTATTGTTCGTCATTAATTCAGACTTAAATGTTATTTAAGCAATCTTAAAAATCAGCCATAGTTTTTTTTTAATATAAAAGAAATTACAGAGTAATAAAAGAGTAGTTAAATTAAACTAATTACTACTCTGTTATTAGTTTATTAAAAAAAACCTTTGCTGGTGAAAAGTTTCACTCTGGTTTCTCCGCCATCAGTAAAATTATGCCAAACTGTCATTCTTGGAACCCAAATTGATCTGAAAAAAATAGGTCTCAGAATTGTAAATTGTAAATATAAATGTTATTTTTAGTAGTTTTCGAAAAATTTGGGTAAAAGACAAAATATTCTTTTGTTTGTATTTAGTTTCTATGGACTATTCATATGATTTTACTCATAATCAAATTCTCCACAAGTTTTGTTGAAAACATTTTTGTATTTATTGTCCATTTAATAGTGTTACTTTACGCTAAACATAATATAACGTGTTTTTTACCCCAAAACGCGTATTTCGTCCCTTAATCCCAGATTTCTCGAAAACACTAAAAATATAGTTCTGGGGCCTATTTTTTCATTTCTTCCAAGTCAGGTTTCATGGAAAATTGCTAAATTTACCCTTTAATCTTTGGGTCTCAAGAATTAGAATCTGGCTTAATTTTACTGAAGGCGGAGAAATCAGGATGAAATCTTTCGCCAGCCGACACTCACTAAATAAAAGCGTTTCCGAACCTGTTTTTGTACGAATCTTCTTTATTTTCACCAATAGAAATAAAGAAATGTATTATAAAACGAAAACTGAAAAATGCACATAATAAATTAACTGCAACAAGTTACACTATCTACCAGCACATATTTCCTATCCGAAAAGAAAAATATTATTTATTTCTACCTTCCTAAAAAAAGATCAGATACAAAATAAAATCTTGATTAGTTATTATTATGAATAAAAGGGATACTTAGACATTATTAATAAAAAAAGGTTTCCTCTGAATTTTATACCGTTTAATATTTCAATGAAATTCTTGATAAATTCAATCCTGAAAGAATAAATCATAATTAAATCATCATTATTTTGCGAAACAGGAAAGGAATTTTAAAAAATATATATTTTGTTGCCAATATTATATAATTTTTCCTTTTGAAATTGTTTTGTTTAAGTTCAACTTGAATGATTAAAAAAAAAACAAATTAAAAGAAAGAAACCCTATCCAATAAATATTCTCTATTGAAAAAATATAAAACATAAAAATCATAGCTAAGATTAATTCTCATGAAAGCTTAATTAAAATCAATTTTACTGCCGTTGCCAGGTTAGCAAAGAATTAATAAAAGTTAGTAACGGTAGAAATGAAATACATAGTTGGAGACTTTGCATTAATTAATTTTTTTTTGAAAACCAAAGACATGAAAAGATCATATTCTGAACAAGGTGTAAACAAAATTTCAGTTTTATATGCGTGGATTTCAATTAATTTTTTATTGTGAAGGCCATCAGGTAATTACATATAATTGAAGGGAGCTTGAGAAAACTTGAAACACCGATCAGTATTTTTACTTTTTCCAAAATAACAGACTTTTTAAAAAGAACGGTTAGAAAATATTACGACTTTCAATTTTCATTGACTGAAGAGGTTAATGCGCCTAGAAGCCCGGGATATCAAGGGTCCCGACTCTTTTTTTTAATTTTAACGAGTAATTTAAGGTAGAAAGTGTTTTGAAAACGAACGGTTTGAAGAACAGAGTATTTAAATTTTTATTAACGGTTGGGTAGTGGCTGCCTGATGAAGCAACGGGGCTGAAGATTTTAACACTATTAACTTTTTTATTCATCGCTAGAAGAAAATATGTTGAAAAAAATGGATAAAACATCATAAGTGTTCAATTTTTATTAATTAAAGGCTTTTGTAAATTCCAAATAATTTTTCTCTCATTTGTGATTAATTTACAACCATTTTATTGCTAAAATTTTATTTTACTGCTTAAGCAGTAGTTATGAAATTGTATATTTAATAATCTCATTCCCGGTCAAGCTCGGCACACCGAACAAAATTTATATATATACGTATATAATAAGACATTGTAATAACTGGGCGTTATGATAAAAAAATAAATAAATCAGGAAAATCCACTTATATATTTCAGTAGTAATGACAATATTATTTATTTACCTACAAATATAATTCATTGGCAAATTGTATTTTTCTACAATTATAAATCGATAGATACTTCTTTTGAATGTAAAAATACTTTTAAATCGAAGTGTAAAGAAATAATTTAATGAATTATTCCTTTAAATATGAATTAAATAGCAGCAACTAGTAAACCGATAGTAGTAAAAATGAATGAGGTGCCACCCAGTACACGCTCTGCGTTAGAAATGAAAAATGGGTTAAGGCATACAATTACTTTATAGTGAAGCTGATATACGAGTGGTGCGTGATGTACAAAATGCACGCAAACCTAACTCTCTACAGTAGTTTACTACATATTAGATAATAAGCTACTGGTATCATCCGACTGAAATTTTACTTTATTTGACAGTATTTATTATATATTTTTATTAATTTTACATTAAATATGATGACGTTAATTAAATTCTATTAAAACGATATAAATACGGTTAAATAATTACACTTCCTTATCACATAAGTTTTTCTCTCTTTTTATCCATTGAATAAGACAAAGCTTTTTCTTATTTTTAGCCAGACTACAAAAGGATGGCAATGAGTTTGACAAAAGTATATGTACAAGAACGTATGAAGGTATATGAATGTTAATCATCTAGCTGTTTATCTCTTGGACAATGGCAAAGATTCTATACGGTTAAAGCGGCTACATATATTAAACCTAGGAACATAATAGTGATAATCAGGAAGAGGTTTCTATTCTTGAGTTGTAAATCATCTAAGTATTTATGTTAATGTTTTTGATTGTTTATGTTTCTATGTTATTTGTTGTTATGGTATGTTACTTTCGTTTTATTCGTATTGCTGGATTTTTTATGGATTCTAGTAACTATTTATGTAGATTTTATAATATAATATGCTATCTTTGATTTACAATTGATGCTTTTAGAATGTATGTGTTTAAACGAAACTCCTTTACTCTTATTTATTGTGATGAAATCTACCTCATGGTTTCTACCTACGAAATTGGTTTTAAATATAATTTGAGTTAAAAAATAAATAAAAAATAAACTAAGACTTAATTCTTAATCTAAAGATGCGACCGGAGTAAACCTCTGCTATAACGACCAAATCGGTTCCTGGAAAGGTCGTAAATTAAAACCTTAGTTTAGTAAAGCCGTATTATGGAATCATATCGGTTGGTTCAGGATTCGATTTCCGGCAAGGTTCTAGCTTTTTATCACTTGTAATTTTATCAAATTAATTTTCCACGTTAAAATATACGTTACATCATGACAGAGGTTGTAATAAAAAAAAGACTCGATTGCAGGAAGATTATCCTTCATTGAATTCTCTTTTAGGTGAATTTAGATTGTAATTGAACTAACAGGTTATGTACTATTTATTTTACTGTATTACACGGTTTCCTGGCGTTAAACACAAGCCAGTCTTCTTCTTCTTCTTCTTCTTCTTCAACTACAAACATCAGAGATAGCACACGTACAGAAGGCGAGCTGATTATTCCACCTTCCTTTAATATTTTAGCAAACGTGTTAATATAGTTTTTTAACTGCTGAAACATCTGCATTTGCAAATTCATCTTCTAAATCGATAAACCGACTTTCGATGACACAGCAAGTTTATTCAGTTTCATTTCTCTTTTGCTTTATAATGTCTGAAATACTGACAATGTCTTCACACAAATAGTCTACCTAGTTAATCGGCATATGAGTTGACTGCATTCTACAGTTAATTTGTTCTATTGAAATTAATTTTTACTTTTGATATAACGATTTCACGGTTACATATTTTCTTCGAAAGAATAGATATAGTAGTAGTAGAAAAAGTAGAACAAGAAAACGTTTTCTTTTTATTTATAACTTACAATGATTGCAATAATTTACATTTGGGACTGACTATATTATCTGCCTTCATACTTGGATTTTTTTTGATAATTCAGCATATAAGCTCAAAGCTTTTGCATGGGTCTATGAAATAGAAGTTTGTAGCATATGAAAATGCCATACTGACCGGGATTCGAACCCGGGACTTACGGATGAAAGGCCGAGACGCTACCATTCCGCCACGGAGATCGGCATTGGTTATTTCTGTTTTAAAATTTTAAGTTTTTAGTTTTAAGCAATTGCCTTTCGTAAATTTTTTTAAACAAATTGTTAATTTTTCCTTCTTATATTCTTAAAAAAATATATTATTTTTGCTAGTAATTTATCAGACGCAAATAAATAATTATAATAAATAAAAATATGACGTAAAGTAATGGCGTCACACTGTCAATGTATACACTACACGAAGTTTAAAAAAAAAAATGGAGATAAAATCGGTTCACCTAGTGAATCAGGCGCGATAAGAAAACGGATGATTTAAAATTCCCATTGAAAGACCACACTCACAATAAAAATGTTATATGTGGCAGGAAATATAGTGAAAAAAAAACAGTTAAGCCTGCGTTGAATGATTAATTCAATCGGAAGGAAGGGATGAGTTTTGGGTCAAGGGATATAATAAAAAGAAAGTGTTGCAGTAGTATTGCAAGGACTCGTAAACAACAATAAATATTCCTTTTCTTTGCACAACTTTTCTGTCAGTCAATTATTTTTGCGAATTAGGAGAGTCGTAGTCATTTTAAAATAATAAAAACAGATTTACGATAATAATAAGAGAGATTGTAATATAGATTTTATATAGTACTAGTAATTAATAAAAATCTAGATTAAAATGTGATAAAGCAAAATGTTACACAAAGTTCATATTTAATACTAATTAACAGATTTCATAAAAGAAGAAAGTTCTAATATTCGACTTAAATAATATAACAGTTATTTTTTATGTATATTCAACAATTTCTTTTCATTAAATGAATCGATCTCGATAATTCGTTTTTATTTTACAGAGGGAATTCCTAGAGGGTTTCGTTTTTCTCATCGATTGTGAACGATTTTTAAACGAAAAATTATTTCTATACGCAGGACTTAAAGAAAGATTATTTTTTTTTTTTATAATTGCTTAGTATTAGATTATTTTAGTTCAATTAAACAGCATGACATCACTCCGACGTTAAAAGTATTTTGATACTAAAATTCAAAAATTAACATTTAGGTTAATTATAAATAAAAAAATATTATGCGTATTCCTTTATTCTAGACATTCCTTATCTCACGGTTGATAATTAATAATCAGTTTTCCTCGTTACATTGTATTCTTACTGTTGTTACTTTTAAGAAGAAAGTGAGTTTCTCATCTTTTCGTTTCTCAGGAATGGGTTTCTCAGACGAACAGCGATTTTTGTAGACTATCCACATTGTAAATTAAATTTCGAAGTCGAGAGTTCTAAGGTTAAAATCCTAGTAAAGACTATAAAGGCTACTTACTAGTAAAGGTTATTTTTATACGGATTTGAATACCAGATCGTAGATACCGGTGTTCTTTAGTGGTTGGGTCTCAATTAACCACACATTTCAGGAATGATCGACCTGAGACTGTACAAGACTACACCTCATTTACATTCATACATATCATTCTCATTTATTTTCTGAAGTAATACCTTACGGTGGTTCCGGAGGCTAAACAGAAAATAACGTAAGAGTGAATTATTTGTTTTGAATTTTTGCACGGATTTCAAAAATTCCAGTTTTAATAAGAATTGAATAGTATTGTTTTTTACTTTGAAGATGCATTTTTTAAATTAAATTTTATGATTTTGTAACTTATTTTATCAATATTATAAAAAAAAAAAACAATATAAATAAAACTTAATATATTAATAATACTTCGAATTCTTAGCCATTCTATTTTCGGGTTCTATTTAAGAAACTAAACATTTAAAAGGCTTTAAATTGTATAGAATTAATATTTTACAACATACATATCAATTTACGAAGGAATTTTCTCACAAAAAAGGGGAAATCATTTTGAACCACTCGCATTTTAAGAATCAGGAAAGATTCCAACTGAACACAATTAACATACGAGTATACTCTTATAGTGTCTTTTTATTAGATTTTTTCCAGTCTCACCACAAATCTCTGACGTTTATACTTATATTCCAGACTACCGACTTCTATCAAAATTCTAGTAAAGTATGAACTAATCAAGAGAATTATATAATTTCAGAACAAAGCGCGTTTGCTTTATATTGTTGTCTCGATATAATAGCGTATATTGCATATTGTCTGGCAGTTGAATGTTTAGTTTGGGAATTTACGATGTGATACAGTCGATTAATCTAAACTGACTGAATAAATAAAACCTCGTAGGTTGTTCGGTACGTGGAAATATCGCTGGATCGATGCAGCGTTTAGATGCAGTTTATTAAATAATTCTTCTCTTAAATTGTCAGAATTATGAAAAAATTATGATGAAAAATTTTAATTTTTTAGCGGATGTTTCACTAGTTATTAACGGTTAACTGGTTTTTGCGCTTTATTAAAAGGTGAGGAAAACAATTTTATTCCTTATTGGCTCATTTATGGTTCTGGAAAGCTGTAAATTATAATATGTAGCGTAAGAGATTTTCACTTGACTCTACACGGATAAGATTAAAGAAGAAATTAATCTTTAGTTTTAAAAACCTCTAACCTCAAATACTTAGGTAAATTTGAATTAAGCACGCGCTAAAGAATACTTGCCAGCGACGACCAGTGCCGGTCATATGGTTGATCTGCATATTAGCACCGGAGTTCTTATCAAAATTCATTTACGTGAAAAACTATTCAAAAGCAGTACGTAAAGAAGTTCGGATATTAAATTAAATAAAGAATAATAAACCATTTCGAGAAAACTACATTGAAGTTAGATCCATTTCTTCCGAAGTTACAGACGAACAAAAAACATACTATCTGACAGGTACGTGATGGAAAAACTTACAGCTACTTTTTAAAATTTATTTTTCTATTGTGTTCGTTGCAATCTGTTCAACTAGTGAATAATAAACAACCTCTCCCGCTGCCCAATGAGATGAGGATGATAGGTATGATATGTAAATGAGCTGTAGGTCTTGTACAGAGACAGGTCGATCAGTCCTGAGGCGTGTGGTTAACTGAGCTCCAACCACCAAAGTACATCGATATCCACTATCTAGTATTCAAATCCGTATAAAAGCTAATAACCTTTAGTAGGATTTGAACCTTAGAACCTTTGACTTCCGAGGTTATATAGCAATTTGAATGCTAAATTATAAATTTCTTGGAAGCGATGCAACAATAGTATCTGTTTAGTAAAATGACGTACGAGCATTACCATAAAGGTTCAACTAAACACTTATAAAATGTATATTTTTCATTGTTTACAATAAATCAATTATTCGAGTTTTCTACTTACTTAAGATGTGGAAGAAATTGAACAAAATTTCACACGACGATATTTTTTGTGTTTTGCATCAATAAAGTGTTCCTATATTATAAATATTAGTATTTTTAGTTAAGGAGTATTTAGAGCGAATAATTGTATTATTTATAATTTAAATGGTTGATTTAATGCCTTTGTATCTTTCCCATAAAAAAGTATGATGCGTGGGTTTGTTTGTATTTTTATTTGTTTGTTGTATGTGCTCACATTTTTATTTTAGCTGCTACTGGCGCAGAGCGGACTAATCGTGGTGCGCCGGGCGGATGCACCCAAAGCGAACGATTCATTCGTTCGAACGATTTATACTTGATACAAACGATTTATCTAAAATTATGTATTTTGTGGATAAAAAAGGAAAACATTAGGGTTAGAGCTCTTATAAAAATCACAACTCAACAAACAGCTAAATATTTTCAGGATTTTGAAGCTTTTCGTTGTAAAAGGTTTATTGTTATGTACGCTAAATTCATGAACGTTATTTAATTACAATTGACAAAAAAATTTAACAAAATCATAAGTAATGAAACATACACCATGCAACATTTTTGCGGTGAGCCGTAGGCCCGCTTTTCTCCTATTTAACTATAAAAATAGTTTTAATTTTTATTCATTCAGGTAAGAAATAAAAGTCCATTGAATATTTAATACGCGATTAGTACTTAAATAAAGTTTTATTTTTAAAACTTATGCGATAAAATTTGTCTTTTTTCGTTAAATAGTCATTATTTTACCTTGATACGGTTGTCAGTAAAAAAAAGTTATTAATATTGAAGTAATGACTTGTTTCAGACTGAAATATCGATCTGACGAAAGTGGTTTTAATAACATAATAACTAGTAAATTATGCAAAAGTAAGTTATGTTTCTATCATTAACCTAATTATTACTCAACTTGTAACACGGAATAAACAACCAAAAGTATTCTAATAACGGAGTATATAATATGTACATTTGTTTTCATTATGCTTACTACTCGGTTATTTCAGACTTTTTAAAAATTAAATCAGATGCGTTCACTTATTTGTTTGTATGTTCTTTCATAAAATGATTAAATATACATTTATTTTGAAAAATCATTACTGAACAGTAGTTGCTGGACTGCGTCTTGAAATAGCAAATTCCTGATAATTAAACTAATTTTTTTAACGAAGCCATTAAGCGATTTATTTAAAACTAATTGAACCAATAAGAGTATAGCATTTCCTGCTCATTCATTTAAGCACACAAATGCAAGTTATAATATACACATGAAATTGTTTTCTACATAGTTTGTAACGTACATAGTTTTTTGTAATCGGCCATTTGGGTTGAAATAATTATTTATTAGTCTCTTTCCACTCTGTGGTATTTATAAAGTAGCACAAGATTAATTATTAGGAGCTTCAGTATTCTAAGGTTTTCTCTGTTAAAGCTTTAGCAAGTGTTACAAAATAATGGGATCGGATCGAAACATTCAAAATGCTTCATGACTAACCTTGAGATTTGAAATTAAGCACTTATAGTTTGTAATGTCGCGTTTAAATATCAATTAAGTAAAGTTTTTGTCTCTTTTTTAACCTCCTGGACCACTGTTAGGTACTGCTTCAGAGGATGAAATGAATGAAAATTTTTGTAGCGAGTGAAAATACCATGCCTGACCGGGATTCGAACCTGGGGTCTCCGGATGAAAGACCGAGACGCTACCACCGGTGCCACGGAGGCCGGCTAGCGTTTTTGTTCCTTATGCATCCTAAAGCTCACGGATAGTTGAAATATTTCTTTTAAGCGATTTAGAACCTTATACACTAAATTCTACAAAACAAAAAATAGTTTTAGGAGAGAACGGACCAAGCAATTGAAAAACAAAGGAGAGGAAGAGAGAATGAAAGAACCCTGCTAAGTATTTTAAAATAATATAAAGGTTAATACAGCGTTTAAAATGTAGGTTCTGTTAAGCAAGTGTTTGTTTGTTTGTGTGTGTGTGTGTGTGTGTGTATGTATATATTTATATATATATATTGTCGCGTGTTTGCGGATCGATCAGGATATTGAGAAATTGACAATTGAAATATTTATATAATTACAATTTATTGGTTTAAAAACATAAATAAAACAAGGCAAATCAATAATGGTAATAATAATAATAATAATAATAGTAAACGACAATAATAAAATAATTAATAAAAATAGTAATCATAATAACAATCATAATAATAACATTCATAATAATAATGACAACAGAAAACAATAATTACACACAGTGATTACATACAAAACAAAATATAAAGTAATCGTCAGGATTTATTCACAGATTGATAAATAATGAAAAGCAGAATCCAATCCCATTGATAAAAGACATTAGCATGACCGCTAGTCTTAATACTTTTAACCACACTAATCTTCTATTAACAACAGTAGAACAATAGATAAGAAAAGTGTAAAGTTATTTTACTGCAAAAAACTTTGCTGCTCACAAATAAAACTACCCTAACAATTTAAGAAATCGATGCGATTAAGGTGATGTCACAAGTAATTCCAGTACATGCAAACAAGAAATGACCCGGTGAGTTACTGTTACTCTATAAGTGAGAGTAAAGTATTAAATTTAATTCACTTCCTTTCTTTTCCTGTTTAGCCTCCGGTAACTACCGTTTAGATAATTCTTCAGAGGATGAATGAGGATGATATGTATGAGTGTAAATGAAGTGTAGTCTTGTACATTCTCAGTTCGACCGTTCCTGAGATGTGTGGTTAATTGAAACCCAACCACCAAAGAACACCGGTATCCACGATCTAGTATTCAAATCCGTGTAAAACTAACTGGCTTTACTAGGACTTGAACGCCGTAACTCTCGACTCCCAAATCAGCTGATTTGGGAAGACGCGTTAACCACTAGACCAACCCGGTGGGTTTAAATTTAATTCACTAGAAATTCGCTCCCTCACTCACCTCCTCGCAGAATACTCTCGTTTCAAACTCGCATAATAACTCCTCTATCGTAGCACTCTCTCGCAGACTGACATCATAACGCCTCGCTTAGACTGACTCTCGCAGTACTCACATCTCGCAGACTAACATCGTAACGTGTCCCTTAGATTGATTTCAACTGGTCTTCCCCGGAGTATTTTCCTATCTTTTTTACCTGCCGGACCGGACCCAACTCAAAGGGTGAGAATGATCGTCCGCCCTCACACATTACCATGAAATTCCTACCCTGGTCCGGTAATTTTTCTCACGGAACAACATCTGTTTAGTATATCAGTGGGCAGTATTATAAAAGACGATTATTAAACGGACCTGTTACCTTTTTAAAACGGTTTCTTTTAGCCCCTTTCTGGATTCCTCCCATTATTATATTTTTTACAATTTCTTCTTAATTGGTAGGAATCCGCTACTCATGTCCGTTACAATATATATATATATACTGGATGTCCCGGCTAAAGGTATCCAAAAGTAACAGCTTATATTAAGAAAAAGTGTCAGTACAATTTAATGATTTTTTTTTTAATAAACACAGAAACTCAGCAATTTAATGTACGTTAGTCAGGTTCTATGTGTGCACTTTTTGTAGCTCGGCAGACTTCTGAACCATAATCTAACTCTTGACAGGTGTTAAGGAGCATCTGCAGCGTTATTAAACAAACAGCTTCAACAGTTCTCTGTTTTAAACTTGAAATTTGTAAAAAGTTGAAATTTCTAACTTTTCTTTGGTACCCACATCTCTTAATAAATTCCCTAGAATAAAGGTTCAAAGAAGTGATATCTGGAGATCGAGGTGGCCATGCAGTTGGACTTCCTCGTCCGATCTAACATACGGGGAAAATGTTCAAGAACATGGTAGTAACCTCTCGATGAAATTGTGATGGAGGACCATCTTGTTATAAAATGAAGCCTGTAGGAATCTGAGGAGCAGCATGGTTCTCAAGCTATTCCTTAAATTGTTTTCTACATTGTTCATTACCTCTTCAGCAAATTGACATTGTAGGCGGCGTTCATTTGGTTTAATGTGATGGAGTTGTAACTTGTACGCTCGCAAACGGAGCTGTTGTAAACAGTGGAACGAGGAATTTGCAGTTCGCAACTTGTCCGCCTAATTGACTTTCCAGGATTGGCAGAAAATGCATCGCGTACATGATCCACAGTTTCGTCACTAAAACTTTTGGATGATTTATAGTTTGTGAAACGAAGCTTGCAACATCTCTCTTAAAGTCGTATCCCACTGACGAATAGACTTGGATGTAGGAGGATCAATATTCCATTCAGTTTGTACACGCCGTTAAACACATGTAACTGATTGAAACTCCGTTAATCAAAACACTAGCTGAACCTTCTGTTATGGGGTCTATATCTTGGCTGATTACAATAGCGTTGTGAATCGGCTTGCTTGCGCATGCGTATTCCGATGACCTTGAAAGTAGGCAAAACAAGTCTTGGAGGTATTTCCTGTTGATTGTGACTATGTTAAGAGATTACGATGACTTTTTTCTAAATATAGGCCATTACTTCTGGATGCCTTTAGCCTGGGCACTCTCTATATATAATCATGCTTAAATAAACGATATTTTTTCCCCTAAAATTATGTAATTATTCCATATATCTGAAATTAAATTATCTTTAAAGGCATTATAAAATATATATTTTTATAATACGCTTAATATATATATATATATATATATATATATATATATATACAAATCAATTAATTAGTTACTTAATAAATGTACAATACATATATAAATTTGAACAAATATTTTAGGATTTTGTTTTTCTAGCTAATTGGAATTTGTTTTCAAATACACTAACAAGCAACCACAACTAAATTCCCGACCTATATTGGTAATAAAGTGTATGAAATAAAAAGGATTATTTTTTAACTTTATAGCTAATCATCATCAAACAGTGTTACGGACTAAATGACACAAAGGACCAAATCAATAAAACGAAAGAGAGAAAGAGAGAGAGCGAGAGAGAGAGAGAGAGAGAGAGAGAGAGAGAGAGAGAGAGAGAGAGAGAGAGAGAGCGAGAGAGAGAGAGAGAGAGAGAGAGAGAGAGAGAGAGAGAGGGAATGAAAGCCCTCTGTTAAGTATTCTAAAATAATATAAAATTTAAATAGTGAATTTAAATTGAAATAATATAAAAATTTCACTAAAAATTATCTACTTTCAATCAGTGTACATGGACACAGCTATAGTCAATTTAAACGATGAATATGTAAACAGAAATGAGAATCCTTTTAACACTGAAGTACCTTTATTTCAATTGATCTCTCAAAGAAAGCCTCTTCTTCATGTTTGTTTCCATTCACTCCCGCATTAATAATAAAGTAGCAAAGAGGGACTCTTTCTTCAAACGTAGTTTAAAATATGCATAGTTTCTTTTTACTCTTAACTTTCATATAATCACGGCAAATTTCACATCCAATACCATTTCATTTAAATTATATAAAAATCATGCTCGAATATATTTTTTTGTAGATTAAAGATAAAAATATAAAAAGTATCGCGTACGTTAAATCAAATACAAATCAATAAAATATTTTATTAAACCTAGAGTTTTACAAAACTATATTTTACACACACACACACACACACACACACACACACACACACACACACACACACACACACACACACACACAGAGAGAGAGAGAGAGAGAGAGAGAGAGAGAGAGAGAGAGAGAGAGAGAGAGAGAGAGAGAGAGAGAGAGAGAGAGAGAGAGAGAGAGAGAGGAGAGAGAGAGAGAGAGATCAAAATAAAAAGGACTCAATTCTCAGTTCTTTAGAATATATTGTTGTTTATTTTAATCCAAATACCAAAACTGTGAGTGTTTTTCTCTAAAAAATATTTGTGGTATTCTTTTCTATTCCGATGACATTACACCTAATGCATTGTTTCTGGCAGAAACGAACACGTTAATTTTTTAGCTTTATACTATCTGTGCCAGTTTTTCTTACGGCTGTAATGCATGGAACGTACTCTTATTAAAAGCAATAATGAGAAGAGGGATTTGTTTGATTAATAATGTTCACAATATAACCGTGCTTCTGGTTGACAGAGTAAGGTACTCTGAATTATCTCGTGCATTTCTCTATTTAATTATAAAATCATATTTTAATATGACATTTATAATTATAAATAAATTAAAACAATATTTATAAATATATTCAATATTATTAGGCCTACTGCGATTATTATCATTTTACCTTATATTATTATTTATTGGAATTTTTAAATGACATAATACGTATAAAAAATTCCTGAAACAATCGTTGGTATATAAAAAAAAAAACATTTTTCCTGTTTTTTGTTTCTTTTATGTTAAAACCTTTGTACTAGTACTTTCAATTTAGAAATATGTATACTTTATGTATTTTTTAGTTTATGTTTTTCTAAAAATTAATATTTCAAACTTACATGCAAGCACCAATCATTTTTAGTGACAGGAATATTATTAATGCTTCAAAATTTAGTTATTGCGTATTAAAAAATAAAAAAAATGAGAATAACCGACTAACAATATAACGGTCTAAAAGCGATTCATTTATCAAAGAATTAAAAAAAATAAATATTTCAGAAAATGTTACATTAAGCGTGAAAAAGTTATTGAAATTGTAGCTAATATATTGCAGAAACTAAAGGGTCTTTCAAATTGAGCGCAAAAAATTGACAGTTTGTGATGGCGATATGGATTTCTTCTTTTTTTTTTAATTTTGTGTGTCACTTGTTTTCATAGTTCATGAAAAATCATAATGGAACGCTACACGCCTCAAAAAAGTTTACAAATCATAAAAATTTATTATCAAAATATAGAATCGATTACAGCTACATATCAGTCGTGATATGTATGGCGTGCATAAGTAACCAAACGAAAATTCGTCATTTGGTTAGAAAATTCTAAGAGAATTTTTCTCTACTTGATGTTGAAATACCAATTCATAAAAGAAGTGCAAGGAGTTAAGAAAATATTGCTACTGTAAGTGCAAGTGTTGGTGAAAATTTAAATTTATCGATTTCACATCGTTCACAAGAATTAGGCCTTTTATCAACGACATAGTGAATTTTCCTTAAAGATCTTGATCTACATTCATATAAGATTCAACTAACTCAAGAATTAAAGTCACGGGACCATTCTTTGCGTCAACGGTTTGCTAACTGGACTCTAAAGCAGCTCGAAGTGGATCAAAATTATAAAAAAAATTGTCTTTTCAAATGAGGCTCATTTTTGGTTTGAAGATTTTTGTAAAGAAACAAAATCGCCGTATCTGGGATAATTCCAACCACAAATGGTTCAATAGCGACCATTCCGGAAAAAAAACAAAATCGCCGTATCTGGGATAATTCCAACCACAAATGGTTCAATAGCGACCATTCCGGAAAAAAAAAACACTATTTGGTGTGGATTATGGGCTGGTGGCGTGATTGTGCTATTTTTTTTCGAAAATGAGCAAGAAATGCTGTTACAACAAATAGCTATCGAGCTATAATTCGAGATTTTCTTGTTTGCAAGTTTGAGAAATTTTAATTTGATTGAGATGTGATTTCAATAGGAACAGATGTGGTGCCACATGCCAAACAACTGCTGAAACAGTTCAGTTAAAAGGTTTGGCGATTAGATAATTTCACGAAATGGTAATGTCAAATAGCCACCAAGATCGATGGCTCCCTTAACCTGTTTTCACTGGGGTTATACTAAGTAACAAGTCTGTAGCAACAACGAAGAACATATGTAATGTTATAAGCTTCAAAAAAAAAAAATAATAAGTTTGGTTGATATTTGTTTATTTATTTTTTCCCCTACATCCCTGGGCCGGACATCCAGTTAAGTATACTCGGCCCAGGGACGTGTATTTGACTCTGGCTGTCTCTAATTCCCACCAAGAGGGGCCAAGCCCGGCTATGCCGTTACCCCCCCCCCCCCCCCCGCGACAGGAACCGGGTATCGGTCTTTATGCCTTTTCGCCTCTAACCGGCGTGACCAGCACAGGGGGCGCACGCACCCCCAGAACCAGCCCCGCCGGCCGGGTCTAGGTCTTTTGGTCTTTTCTTTCCCCGCGATTTCTCCCCTGGAGAACCACGTCCCCTCATTGAAACCCGCACACCAAGGCATGCAGGCTCTCAGAGACGGCGCTGTCCACCCTTCCCTATCACGCCCACGGTTCCCCCGTCTTGACTCCTCTTCTTTGGTTCGAAGAACTGTGCTAGCAAAGTTTTTGAAAAAATTCCAATCTTGCTCGTTGACTAGCGCCCACTCAATTATATTGTTAGCATCCAAATTGTTGTCTACAATAAATTGTCTATATTGTCCCCACTCCAGCAGTCAAACACCGTGTGATTCACATCGTCCACCTCCTGGCAGTAGTCGCAATAAGGCGTATCTCTTCTGCCAAATCTTTTAAGGTAGTGTCCAAAACACCCATGACCGGACATAAGTTGTGTAATATGAAAATTTACTTCACCATGTTGGCGGTCCAACCAAGCATCCAGATTGTGTATGAGCCTTCTGGTCCAGGCCGCCACATTGGCCCCATTGGTTGATATTACAAATACTTTTTGTTTTATTACAATTTTACTTTTCGCGCTGGAAATGAAAGACCCCCCCCCCCCATATAAATTGATTAAGTAATGAATTTAATTATTTTTCTTCATATGAAAACTTTATTCGAAGAATTTTAACATTTTAATAACTAAAATTTATTATTTATAATATTAGATAAATAATAACAAGGGACTTTTTTTAACAAGAATGGTGAAAGTGAAGTGGGTGGCCAATTTGAGACAAGCATTGAGAAGAATAGGCGAGTTGCAGAATTTTATGATAAAACATCTTGGTCGAGACATATCCTCTACTTAGAAAGTGTCTTCAATGAAGGAACATTGAAGACACTTATCACTCTTTCGCCCTTCCAGCGTGTTTATGGACAGATTTGGCAATCAAAGACCCTTGCTTTCCACCACCTGATCACTACTGAAAAAACAACTAAACCACTTTTATATTCTTTCCACCGAGTAAATTATAAAAGGGAATGAACAAGGAACGTTCCATACGCACGCGGAGTAAAAAAAAATCTACCTTCCACCAGCACGCCAGGGTCGGCACTACGGGAGTGACAGTGCTCTTTTTCCTTCGCAGCTTCACATGCATCTTCCTATGTGCGCATGCGCACAACAGCCAAACACCACGCCGCTGGAACTGTGAAGCGCACAGTTCCACACAAAGATTTTTGTATCTATTTCATAAACTGGGAGATGGCTACTAGCATTAAGCTTAAGGCTAATATATTATGTAAGTATAAAGAAAGAATTAAAGAAAAAAGGACTCATTATATTAAATGTTATCGATAATATCAAGTGGAAGTAGGGGTGCTGCAGTTGCATAGCGCCTATACGCGAGTCGCCACTGAAGGAAAAAGACAGTGGAAAGAGACGCTGTACGCGTATAGTAGACACCATTTCTTTAGACTCATGGATGTCAGAGACGTCCGTTGGCGAGTTTTCACTGAGCATCCGACTCGTAAGCCTTAGATTTTCCTTTCACCACTCTCTGTTACATACTGATATGATATCCACTTCATTTCATTTCCATCGCAAGCAATCTAATTTTTCATCACTTCTTGGACTGAAGGCAAAACGAAAATTGTAATTTTGATTCAGCTTAAATTTTTTCTGAATTATTTACCATTTATTTTATATCTAAATATTATTTACACTACTACAGTTACAAATTAGTTATGCTACATTATGAATTATGATAATCTATGCATATCATTGTTATAATACATAAAGAATAATTTTTTTTGTTTTCAATTTTATAATAACAGTAAAAAAAATTTTGTAGCTAAAAAAGAAAGAAAAAAATTAAATATGAAACTAGACAAAATTTAATTTAATTTGACTAGTTAAAAATTTTATTTTTACATCTTAAATGCTAAATCTCTTCCTTTAAATTTTATGTATTTTTTTCATTATATATAAGTTATATACTTTTATATACTAGCTAGTAAAAAAAAAGAAGAAAAACTGATATTTTAATCTGCGGAGTCTGTTTTGATAAGATAATTTCAAAATTAATTTTTTTCTCCCAAAATATATATTTATTTATCTGCCACCAGTTTTCCAGTTACTGCTCGGTCGGGTGTGAATGAATGGCAAATACAATTACTATGGCTTGCCAGGCCTGACGTAGTTGCAATATAAGTGAAAATGTAGCGTAGTGTGTAAACATGTAGTCTGGAACAGATTCAGGTCGACCACTCCTGAGACGGTGTGGTTAGTTCAAAGCCAACCACCAAAGAACACCGGTATCCACAGGCTAGCATTCCAGTCTATATAAAAGCAACTACTACCTTTACATGGAGTCGAACCTTAGAACTCTCGACTTCGAAAATCAGCTGATTTTGGGATGGCACTAGACTAACTCGGCGCGTTATAAATATATATACATATACGAGTATATAAATATATATTCTTTTTTAAATTTATTTTTCTAATGTTTATGTTGCAATCTGTTCAACTAGTGAAAAATAAACGACCCCCTCTCGTAGCAAATGAGAAGAGGATGATATGTATGACATGTAAATGAGGTGTAGTCTTGTACAGACTCAGGCCGATCATTCCTGAGACATCTGGTTAACTGAACCCCAACCAAAAGTACACCGGTATCCAAGACCTAATACTCAAATACGTGTAAAAGTAACTATATTTTACTAGGATTTAAACTTCAGAACATTCGACTTCGAAAATTAGCTGTTAAACAACTCATTTGTAAAGACGAGTTAATACTAGACCCGCCCGGTGGGGTAGCAATCATCTTAAAATTTTTTTTTAGTATCATTATTCTTCGTAATAATAATAATAATAATAATAATAATAATAATAATAATAATAATAATAATAATAATAATAATAATAATAATAATAATAATAATAATAATAATAATAATAATAATAATAATAATAATAATAATGTATATAACTACATTATATATATATATATATATATATATATATATATATATATATATATATATATATATATAACTTCAAAATTTGTAAAAATAAAAGACTTAGTAATTAAAATATTTCATAATTTTTGTTTTATATATAATAAATACTCGTATGTATATTTACTGTTTTAAAGCTTATTTACAATCGGTTACATTTATCTACCTTTATTATTATACCTTTATTATTTACCTTTGGTAAATTTGATCACATCCGAAATCAAGTGCACGATAAAGAGTCCTCAGCGAAACTCCTCAGAGAGGAGTTTATTATACTTCACACTAGTATAATAAAAATTTTACGCCAAGCACATACAATAGCAATTATAAATGACACTGAACACCATTAGAACAATAGAAAGTAAAATAAGACATCATAATGAATAGAAATAAAAAAAATGATGAACCAATGTAAAAACAAGAAAATAAGTAACAAATTTGAAATTAAAAGTCGAATAAATAATGCATAATAATCACATTCAAGTTTACCAGACATATTAAGAAACTATAGGGACACTTAGGTTTAGAACGTGCAGTCGATTCAACCTTCTAGTATCATCCATATTGTCTAATAGGTTTACTGCCAAGTGATTTGTGTGGTGGTTAAGCCGAAGTTCGTACTCTGAACTGAAACGTTGTATCTCCTTCCGTACGGACCGTAATCCTAAATGATCCTGGATCATTGTTCCTTGTAAACCAAGGTTGCGAGGTGTTGCGAGGTTGCAAGTCCAGATATGTTTTAGAATTGTTGAGAATATCAGCAGCTTATTAGACAAGAACAAACGAGATCGTCTGCCCAATAACCAGAACATTTCCTTGAACTGTATCTCAAGCTGCCTTCTCTACTCTCTTTTATGAAATTTCCAATTTAGTCGACGATCGAGGTATAGATCTTGGTAGCTCACATTCAGTTTGCGGAATTACAACGTCATCAAGGTGGACCCTTAGGCAGTTAGTTACCTCTTCTCATCGTGAATGTCACATGGTTTGATTTTTCTTGGATAACGCGTATTTTATATGTAATCAACTATCTGTTGATTAAATATTTATATATATATATATACAGAGTGATTTGTTTATTTTCACCAGTAGAAAATGTCCTGAAAGTTTGTTACATTCTCATTCGTGAATCACTATGTATATCAGTATAATTATACGCTGTATAAAAATACTTAATTATAATAATGTATTACCGTTAATTTGATAATATCGAAGCAACAGTGAAAATAAATTTAAAATAACTTATCAAAATAAGTATCAGTTTTAATTTCTTTTTTCTTTGATGTTGAGGCAGCTGTTATTTGTAGGTCCCATCGTTGGCTTTTGGTCTTAGCTTTGGTATAAATCTTGCAAAGTATTCTTTAAACTTATTCTATCTGAAAGTTTTTATCATCTTTTACATATCTGTGTCCGTGTATTTGCATATGTACAGAAGAGGATGTCGATATTAACAAAGAATAACAGAAAGAGGATAAATTCTGTAAGTTAGTGACCGTTCAATATAAAAGTGTAACAGCAGAATTATATAAAAAAAAAAAAAAATAACAAAATTAGAATGTTTTGTCAGTTGAAACATAAGAGATTATAAAATCGTGAAAATATTTTCAGCACTGGTACATTAAATCATGAGGGCTACGCTTCGTAATCAGTATGTCCTTAATAAATAAATGAATAAATTTCTACCTGGAGGTCATAGAAAATTATTTTAATGACCCATCTGGTCATAATAGATTATAGTAGTTTTGTAATAACCTTTAGATAAGAAAATTTATAAACAATAAACCTTTAATTCAGTTAAATTAATAAATCAATATGAAGGATTTAATAGAAAAGGTTAGCGTGTATATAATATTGCGAGTTATATTTATATTTGGGAGAAAATATTCCATTATCCACTTAATACAATGGTGCTTCAATATGACTGAACTACCAAACTGAATTTCTGTGTAAAAGATAGATATCAATGTAATAATAATAATTTAATTGTAAATATAAAAGAAATTTTCAAAATATTACATATTTCTATCATCAATTTTTCGGTATTCACCCAAAAAGTTTATAACTGATAACTCCATAAGAGTAATTATAAAATATTATAGATGAAAAAAAAACAGAATTGTAATAACCGTAATCCTTTATTTTGCATAATTTTGAAGTATAATAATATTATTCATCCAAAGAGATTTTAATTTAAAATTTACTATCAACTATTTTTAAAGTCACGTTTTAAATGTACTGCGTTATTAAGTCCCAGCATGTTAAGGGCATAGAAA
The DNA here is from genome assembly GCF_047948215.1 of Lycorma delicatula. Classification (NCBI taxonomy): domain Eukaryota; kingdom Metazoa; phylum Arthropoda; class Insecta; order Hemiptera; family Fulgoridae; genus Lycorma; species Lycorma delicatula. Next base: position 155,405,699 of record NC_134457.1, on the reverse strand, counting down.
TATATTCATGGGTTGTACAATGCGGTACAATATTTGAATTCATTTGGGACAGGGAGCAGTTAGCTACCCAGCAGTCTGAAGTAGCGTAGGTTCAATCCCGTACCACCCTTTCAGAATCGATTCTTGAAAGTCCTGTATCGAGGTCAGTGCCTACATACTACACTTCCACAATCACGAACACTAAAAGAAATATTTAATTTTTAACCTTGAAACACTCTTTAAGAATAACGTTTATTTTTAGTAAAAATAAAGACCGTTTTATAAGTATCCATGCTGTCTTTATAAATACAGTTGGATTCATTATGGGATATTTAATTTACCCTATTAAAGATGTAGTGATGAATAAAAATTTATAATCGGTCAGTTATGTAGAATCATTTCATAAAATAGCCGGATTAATTCTATCACTGATAATAATAATAATAGGGACTAATGACCAAAGTACTCGATGCCCTTAAAACCCTCAAAAAAAAAAAATTCAAAAACTTCTAATAGAGCTGGATTCGGTAAGTGTAATAAAGACGAAAAATGATAAAATGTATCCCGGATAAAAAATTCTATAACAACTACTAAAAAAAAATCTGATGTGGACACCACATGACTTCCTTGAACGCCTATTAAATTACATATACACAATTTTAAAAGCACATAAAATTTTATTTCATTAATAACTTTTGATATTATTTCATTTTCTTTTTTTATTGTTAATATTGAATTATTATTTATTGTAAAACGTTTGTTTACAATCACAGGTTAATAATTATTAATAAATCAATATATTTAAATTAAAAAAAAAAAACAGTAAAAAAAGGAAATGAAGTCTGATTCGAACTGATGTGCCATCCCCTTTTAAGATCCAGATATTTCATAAATTAAAATTTCATTTGGCTATAACTCTGGAACCAATGACAATAAGTACCACTTATGATAAATTGTTGCAAATCTCTCAATGAGGGCTTATTACTGCAGTTATGAAAAAGTCAAAAAAATTTTTTTTTTTGGATTTTGGACTTTTCTGGACACTTTTGGTACAGTCGATTGCAATCAGAAGGGGAGGTGCTCAACTAGATGTTACAACAGTCCCAAATTCAAAATTTCAACATCCTACGGCTAATCGTTTTTGAGTTATGCGAGATACATACGTACGTACAGACGTCTCGCCGTAACTAGTCAAAATGGATTCAGGGATGGTCAAAATAGATATTTCCGTTGAAATCTGAAAACCGAAATTTTTCGCGATCACAATACTTCCTTTACTTCGTTCAAGGAAGTAAACACATATATTCAAAACTATATATATAAACGTAGGGTGTGGGTTTATTCAACTAGCCGACTAGGAATGAGTACTCAAAAGAAAATTATATTAAAATACTATTGTTTATAGGACTAAGAATTACAATAAGGTATTGGTCGGTTGTTCATTCTACGTTACCAAATTTTAATTTATATAATGTAGTTAAATATAATTTTCTACAGATTGATGAAATTAAATCAGCGACTGTACTTTCGTAAATTCTGTAAAAACTCTATTAATATTTACTAGGGCTAGGTTCTCACCATAGTAATTTCAAAAAGAATTTACTCAACAATTTAATTACATACCGCTAATCCATGACGAAGTATATATAAAAAATCAAATATAGATACATTGATCTATTAATGCTGGTAATACATTTAATTAAAATATAAAAAAGATATGTATATATATATATATATTTACCAGTTCAACTATCAACCTATCAAACCCGTTTTGCTTTTCCAAAATAATCTTTAGAGAAAGATATATAAATCACCAGTCAAAATTGAACACAAAAAAATACTTATATAATTTAATAACACTGACGAATATGACAAAATATTTTTCAATACAAACAATTTTTTTTTAAATGTTATAATTAATTTTCTTAATTAAATATGCATTTAAAAAACCGTCTGATAAACTGACGGTCAAATAGCTGTTCATAAAATGTTTTCTTGTATACAGATTAATAAAATGTACTATTATTATTATTAATTAATTTATCGTTCCATTTTTGTAGGTACATCTTGCATAAGTTGATCACACGTTTTCTGTGCATTATAGAGTAGGTAAGTAGATTGTAGTTTTAAAAAATATATTGCAGCCTAAGAGCTTATACGTCCACTGTTGTAAAACGAAAAATCAAGGAAATATTAGAAATAAGATGATATGAAATCAAAATAAACTAATATGTATGAACAAAAGCGACAAAGATCACCAATTCGCATCGAATATTTCTTATCACAATAAAGCGTGACAGATATATATCACTACTGACCGGTTGGATTTTCAGTTTAGTGTTTTTTCAGTATTTGTTTAATCGGAGTAACTAAAGATTTGAAAAAAAACTTAAGAGGAGGAGGGGCTTTTGTAAAAACTATATTTTAGGAGGAATTAAAAGGCCTGACTATATTTAGTAGCATTAGACTCATTGTGAAGCCACTAATTTCCTGATCGATCCACGGCCAACTCACCCCAAGATCGAACTAAGGATGGACTCGCCATCTTTAGTTAATATAGGTCCCGCCATCCTAAGCGTGGATCCAGGAAGATCAAACCTAAACCCGCAGAACCGAAAATGAGGAGGAAGAAGAGATCAAGAATAAGGAAAAGGGGTGGTTAGGGATAAACCTACAGAGGAACCGCAGTACGATACAACAATCCGATCCAGTGGAAAGTTAAAGACCTCGTACAGGCGATAATTCTTCCAACGGACTATTTATACATGATTGGAATCAAAACTTGCAACATCAAAACTTGCCTACCCTTCATAAATTTATAGGCCATTCCCGATACATGTTTTCTAAGAGAACAATCATGACAAAATCCTTGGAATTCTATGCTATGTAGAAGTATTCAAACAAAGTACAAACTAGTAAGTTAGATCATCATTTTCTGTAAATTCTGTTACAATTAAGCCAGTTTGACTACATAATACTGTGGCATAAAAACCGAGATAGACGTACAAAGTCTGTATCAGAAAAACTTAAAATTATAAGGAACAATCCCTTCAGGGAAAATACTAATTTTGTAACAAGCAATCAATTACGCACACAAACACACACGCGCGCGCATATGTAGATATATATACAGAGAGATTTGTGTAGTATTACGACGCTTTCTGAGCTTTCAACTAGCGAAATTGTGAAAAAAGCTTATATAAACATGGGTTCGGAAACATTCCATTATCGGGTAAAGGCTAGAGAAAATTTCGCCCTGGTTCCTGAGCAGAGAGTGAAATAAAACCGTACTGAAATTCTTGGAACCCAAATTAAGTGTGTGTGTGTGTGTGTGTGTGTGTGTGTATGTATATTACGCGCGCGCGCGCGCGCGTAATATATATATATATCATGTATATTATAATACATATATATAAATTAGACAGAAAAATTAGTGTATTCACAGTCATTAATTAGAAATATGAATGAAATAATACCCATACATATGCAATAAGTTAACTCATTCACTTACGTAAAGCAGCTAAAATTTATCATAGACTGATTTAAGAAAGGTTCCTCTTATCACACTTTACACACAGTTATTTTTATCTAAATAAATTACATTTATGTTTACTTTTATTTATAAAGAAACACCTGGACCCTTTTTTATGGTGTGTTGTGGGGGGGGGGGGAACCAACTTTTCTTTACGTTTTGGAGTCTTCTGATCACGATTCTACAAACAAACTCCATTAATTAACCAAAAACAAGCTCATGGCCATTTCTTGCGTGTGAGGATTGCATAATACTAATTGGTAAACGGGAAACTCAATATTATAGAGTAAAAGAGCAGCAGTTTTATGCTCTAAAGCTTAATAAAGAAAAACGTTTGTTTTAATTTGTTCTATTTCCTAAGACTCCTTTTGATGTTTATCTATTAATGCAACTAACTCTAATCTACATAATAGAATAAGTCGTATAACTGTTTTGTTTTTTTTTTTTTAACAAGGAAATCTTTGTAATCAGTATTTTTGTTTTTAGTTGGCCTTTTATAAAAGCCAACTAAGAACATTATATTATAAACCATAAATAATGTTCTTTCTTACAATTTAGTCAAAATAAAAAGCAAATATGGAAAAGTTTGAAAACCTCTACGTTATTTTTATCATAAATCTTACGCGAAGATTAAAGAACGCGTCCACAAAATACGTATAGACACAAAAATACATATAGTTAATAAAATTTTATTATCAATAATTCTATTTTAAATAATTTATAACTAAACTTATATAAATATTAGGGTAGATTGTAACAGAACTTTTTAGATAAGATACTTGTATTAAGTTGAAATATTGAAGTTGAATATTTCCTATATTGTTCAGCTAAGGACTTCTTTTTTCATGATTTTCTTTTTAACTACCAAAGTTAAAATCATAAACATATCTGATAAAATAACTCTAATAATTAATGAAGTCACTAATAATAAGTAAAGCACAATAAATCGAGTCGTGTCACGTTTGCGTTAAGGATGGGTGGTTGCGTACGGGTCAGCCTAGACGGCATTTTCATCCTGCATTCTGACCGAGTACGGTACCTCCGGTTCGACAAGCAAAATCAACACTAAGGTTATCAATGTTTCTAGAATAAGTTGGCGAGAATCATTACAAAGGCGGCGTGGTTTGCACGGAACGAAGAAATTCATAACTATCTGGAAACTGCCTTAAGATCGTGAGGAAATCAAATGATTCGGTTCACATTACAAAAAACGGCTTGATAATCATGTGAACTATCTGTCGCTGAATCTCCTAGACAACAGTAAGGATGTCCGGAGACACCTGTCTGTCCGCCTACACCTAGGACTTAGGAGAATCTGAGGGACTCTCGTCTGGGATGACATCCTTTAACTGATGAGCATGTTTTCTATGCCTTGATGAAGAACCTCTCATAATATAATTATGTTACTGTTTTGTTTATTTTTTCTTTATGTTGTAATATTATTTAATTTTTTGTTTTTTGATAGAGATTTATGGACTTTTGTGCTTTCTATATAGTGAATCTGCGCAATGCATTTATGCAAATTAACTATTGTTTTATGTACATATGTATGTTTTATTGAGGAGATTTGCTGGGTATTCCTCAACAAGGGCATGTTGTAATTCCATTTATTTATGGTTCTTGGAACCAATTGTAAAATAAAGGAATTGTAAGAAAAAAAAATTGAAATGAATCAGCAAAATATAAAGTTATAAATACAAGTATGAGTGATATATATATATATATATATATATATAAATTTATAAATATACAGATTTAAATAAAAAAATTTTTTAATATTTATTCTTATATACAAATTTAAATCTTCGCATAAGGTTTATGTGTAAAATCATACATACATACATACATACATACATACATACATACATACATACATACATACATACATACATACATACATACATACATACATACATACATACATACATACATACATACATACATACATACATACATACATACATACATACATACATACATACATACATACATACATACATACATACATACATACATACATACATACATACATACATACATACATACATACATACATACATACATACATACATACATACATACATACATACATACATACATACATACATACATACATACATACATACATACATACATACATACATACATACATACATACATACATACATACATACATACATACATACATACATACATACATACATACATACATACATACATACATACATACATACATACATACATATATATATACATACATACATACATACATATATACATACATACATACATACATACATATATATATCTGTATGTATGTAACATTATCATAATTTTTTATAAAAAAAAAAACAATGGTTCAAAATATATAAAAGTAAACTTAAACAACAATAATCTTAACGTCACAAATAACAATAGTATAATAATAAATTTGTTTTTAAAGAACCAAAATAAATACTTAAATAAAACATATGTAATTATTTTACTAAACTAAACCTCAAGATAAGATATATATCTAAGATAAGATATATATATATATATATATATATATATATATATATGATTTTATCAAATTATTATACGTTATTTCTAACTACAGCGACCTCAACTATCCAATGAGAAGATATAATTCTATTTCCTACTACTGATTCCGAAGTAGAAGTAGGTTTTAAAAACTGCGACCGCTTAGGGCGTGAAACAAAATTCGGATTTTAATACTATATGAATTAAAAAAAATCTATATATATACATAAGTATATTTAAATGAACCAAAATAATAAAGCCCGGGCGATGATAACGCCCAGACGTTTTTCGCAAAAAAAAAAAATAATAATACAGCACATAAAAACTGCCAATAAAGCTCTCCCTAACTTTGATTGTAAAGTAAAACGTAAAAATTAGGCAGAGAATGAAACGTCATAAAGACGTTTTTAAATTGATGTTATTTTTAAGCGTATCGTATTTAGTCGATATTTTTAATATTACATCAATACCGCTATGAAAGAGTAAGACATAAAAATTTATGGAGTTAAATTTTTCTCGTATTAAATCATTCTACCTAAATTAATTCAGTTATATAAGAACAGGATTACTAAACTCACAAAAGGAACTGAAAAAAGAAAATATTTAAAAATACATGAAAAAAAAAAGTGGTGTATGTAAACTTTAGATTTCTCTCAAAACTATCTTTTTAATAAGACTCCAAAAATGACATGGGATTTCAGAATAGAAAGTCTCGAAATAGGTTTGTATTTTATTATCTAGAAACAGAAAGTCATATGAGACGACAAGATATTTCTATTAGTGAAAAACCAAGCTTTAATAAACTCACTTTTTATTATAATTTACCTAATATTGAAAAGTATACAATTATAGAATTTATGATTTCGATCATTAAATAAAAAAATATCTTCGGTAAACGATCCTTTTTTTTAACGCTTAATTACTTTTAATACATAATAATTTCCAGAAAACAAATATGCAAATACGATATGAAAAACTCTTTTGTTATTTCATACCGACTATGTTTTAGCCACTGATTTAAGTGAAAGTAAAATATATTAGCCGGTCAAAAAATAAAAACAATAACAGGACGGGAACAGGTAGTTGCAGATCAGATGAAACGTTTCAAAGTATATTTAAAAAAAGATAGGAAAATATAGGAAAAATTTGTTTACATGTCAAAAATATTTTCTTTGTAAACCAAACAGTTTATTGTGCACGACTCACGTAATCAGTGGAGCTATTTCTGTTACACGAGCTATCTCTCGTACGGGTTATTTATGGTATAAAAGATATTTATTTCAAGAACAAACAAATCAAACGGTTATTTTATGCAAGCTGATCTGTAAGCAAACCTATGTACCTTATACAAAAATTGTACATATCAGTTTTATGTTTAATTAATTTTTTATTACAATATAATAAATTATTTCTTAATATCTACTATTATATGTATACGTTTTTACAATAAAATAACATTTATTTTTTATTAATGCCGACGAGCTTACAGTTTCATTATAAAAAATATGGTAATAAATAGAAAGACTATTTTATTTTAATCTCTAGTCGGTTGTAAATCTGTAGTCGGTAAGTAAATTTATTTTATTAACGATTTATTTAAAAAAAAAGAATAAAAATGAAAGAAAAGTAAATTTTTGTATGATTATTTTGTAAATGAATTATAATTTACCGTATAGTCCACTGAATCATATAAACAATTTTAAAATTCAGCCCTATTAAACTGCCATAGAATTCATTTTACTCTCTACACAGTTATAATTATAGTATATAACAAAATTTAAAATTTTGTTATATACTATAGGAAGGGGAAAATTACATTTTTTTTTGTATTTTAGAAATCATGTAATATCAAAATACAATGGGGGGGGGGGAAATTTTGTTCATTCGTACGTGTGTGGTTGGTATCAATTGGATTAATAACTGGGGATTAACTGGACTTAAAATCTTCAAATTTGACATGGCTTTTTTTCAAATTCAATGTTTGAATTTCAATTCAAACATGGCTTTTTTTCAAATTTGACATTGACTTCTGTAAAGGAATATTTATGCTATTAAATTAGCTGTCCATTTCGGTTTCAAAGGAATAGTGAGGGGGGTAGGGGAAGTCAGGAGAGGATCACAGTTCTGGTCATTCGCCAGGGTAATTTAACATCGCTGTTGCTGATTTTTTTTCATTGTTCTCACCCATACAATAGTTATTTCACACACGAACGGTTATTTTTATTGAAATTAAAAAATAAATCCTGTGTTCGTTTTGATAAGCCAAATTAAAAAGTGTATCTTAAACATAACTATTATTATAACGGAAACAGAGTGATGTTCGAAAAAAAAAAATTTTTTTTAAATACTATGTTAACCGCTTTGAAAGAGAAAAAGTTGTGTAACAACCAATTAAAAATATATGATTACAAAACTAAATTTTCATGAGAATATCACATCAGCCGCATTAAATCGAACTTCGAGTATTATTTCATATTTATTAGAAATATCACTTTACCGAGATGTAATAATAATGTTTTATGTATGTGTGTGTGTGTGTATATATATATATATATATATATATATAAAAGGTTTAAGAAGTTGTTGGATTAAAAATTAACCTGAAAAAGAATACTTTTCTTCAGCGTCAATTTTTTGAAGAAAAAATTCGGTTATGAAATAAAAATGTGTAGATTAACAGAAAGGTGGTCAGGGATTTAAATAAAAACAGCTGTAATTTTTTACTAATGTAAAGAACATTCTTAAGGTTCAAATTTGTGGAAAAATAAGCATTTTTTTATAGCTTTTATCGGTATAAATTTCAGTAAATAATCTATAACAATCCTTCAAAATTAGTGATTCTATGAAAAGTAGACTTCAATATAAACTCTATAGTAAATAAAGAGTTATTAAATAACTTTTACAATCATAGGAGAGATCACTTTTTTATCATCAAATATTGTAGTCCATATAATAATTATTTTAAGAAAACCATCTGGATTATTTCGTTTATAGATTATTTTTAGAGAGCACTTCCAGTTAAAATTCAAAAATGCATGTAATTTTTTCTGCAAAAATTTACTTCGTATTTTAATACAAAGTAAAATCATCCCTTAAAATATTTTTCAGAAATTCATTCTCAACATTTGAAAATAAAAGATTTTTTTTCTCAAAAAGAATATTGTAACAAGTTAAAAAAAAACTTTCTTAAAAAAATTATTACATTTTACATATTTAATTTTTTTTTTAGTTAGTTTTAGTAAACTACATTCCGAGAATCTAAACCAGCTTATCAGAAAAGAAATTATTTTTTGTCAAGAAGGATGATTTGCTCGCGTAATTCACGCCCCTGAATTTTTAAAAATATTCAGTCAAATAAATATAATTTTCTCATTGATTATTAGATTTTAGTTTCATTATAAACCTATTTAAAATCGTTTTCTCACATAAATTATGCGCCTACCTTTAGATAAAAAATTTTGGTAAAAAAATTGAGTGTATTATGCGAGTAAATACGATAGTTAGTTCACATCCTAGATCTCAGTAGAAGCTAACATAATTCTGTAAATTTCGATGAAATCTGTTCAATTCTTTTTGTACAATTTTTTTTGATATTGCAAAAAACAGAGAGATGACCAGGCAAACAAAAAATAATTTTTTTTTTCCGGTTTTATAGAAGCAGAAGCTATGAAGTGTTTTACCAGAAATATTTACGAGGAAGTTAAATTATCAGATCTACAATTACTCAATAAATAATAAAAATTTGATAAGAGTATTTGTGATGAAAAACCATGAAATATTACTGGACTCTACATTGATTTATTCACCAGGAATGACTCCTTTGACTCCTTAATCATTAGTGCCAATTAGTCAGTTTTGTAATTAAGAATTCAAAAAATTTTACCGGTATCATCACTATAATAAAATTATTTTACGCTTTTGTACGGAGGAAATTGGAATGTGGATCTGTTATCTGGAATCCATCCTAAAGGACGTATTTCGATTCAGTTGAGATTGTACAGAATAAATTTCTTAGATTCTAATGTTACAAGAAACTTAAAAACTTCTGTCCTTTGAGATATCACATTTAGAATCTGAGAGAAATATTTAACATCCTTAGGGTGGGAATCATTAAAGATAGGCCGGGAAACCGCCTCACTGGTATTTTTTTAATAAATTTATGAATCAGTGGAGCTTCCGAGGCTGCTGGAGCATGTTCGTTTATTTGCGCCTTCAAATAGACATATACCTGATATGTTGTTCTTTATTCCAAGAACTAATACGGTCCATCATACGGTTTTGTCTCTTATTAATAGATTAGATTCGACTATTGATATATTTAATGATAGCTTATCTCATGTTGTAAAGTTCTGTCAACAAACGTTCATTAGCCACAGTAAATGAGTAATTAAAACCAGTATGTATTCTTATTTTATATCTGGTTTAGTTAATATTAATTTAGCTGAAAATTTTATTGAGTATAAATAAGTTTATTATATGGAGCGATCGGTAGCCTTTGTAATACTATTAAATTAATATTCATTTTAGAAACGAATTTAAAGAATTTTTGTTACTATTTTTTTTAAAAATAATATTTTTTTCAATAAAATAGTTATTACATGGGGAAAAATTACAGAAAATTGGGAAATCATAACTCCAAAACGTTGAAAACCAGCAATGGATGCAATTAAAAATAAATTAAATCGGAGATTATTTTATTTTTTAGCATATAACACGAACGTAAATCTGAGTTAGGTTAAAAATTAATCAATTTTTTGTTAGTTATAATAAATTTTCTTATTGATTTCATAAAAAAGAAGACTTTCTCTGGTTTTCCTTCAAATTTTTTGAAGATAAATTTCAGTAAATGTAAATTTAATACTAACAGCTAATTAGGGAGTAAGTAAGACTTAACTTCATTCTTTTATACACAGTGATTCACATAGTGTTACCGGCGCATCTGTATTCATTCGAGTAGCGAAAATTGTTAAAACTCATGTTTCATCTCCTCCTTATTATTTGTAAAAGTAAATAAATATATAAACTCTATAATTATTCTTACTCATTGTAGAATAAATGAATTTGTCTATATTCAGCTACCTTGTTACAGCTGATATTTTATATTAATAATGTAACAATATATCTAACTCTGTTTTGTTCATTCTTAAATTAATTATTGAAGTAAACAAATTATATTTCTGACTGAAGGCTCGTTTCGCTTGTGATCGCGCCTGCTTCGCCCATGTTCTTGTAAAAATCTAACACACTGGTCCATAGAGAGATTAAAGTTGGATAAAGCCAACTTTCTGGTAATATTCTATCCTCTAGTTAGAATATTACCAGATCCAGATCTTCGTGATTACCCAATTAAGTTATCCAAACTTGATTGTTCATCACAAGCCTTGGAATGCTTTTTGAAATTCTATCCCTTCTCTGGTTAACAGAAATTCAGGTTGATTTTCTATAACAAATTTAGTAATAATTAAAAATTATTATATTAATTACAGTAAATTTAGAATTAATAACCATAAGTTTAATCAATAACAGACTATAATTTTCAGCAGCAAAGATAGTTATTCATAGTGCAACAAAAATAATTATTCAGATACTAAAAGGTAACTGATGAAATTTAATAAAAATAGACAATAAGTTTAAATAATTGCAATAGCAATAAATAAATAATAGCAATTGTTCTTCTATCTCTGTATTTGAACCCTAATTTTTTTAAAATGCTGAGCATTTTTTTCCAGTACACGTTATTGAATGCCTTTTCTAGATCTATAAATGCCAAGTATGTTGGTTTGTTTTTCTTTAATCTTCCTTCTACTATTAATCTGAGGCCTAAAATTGCTTCCCTTGCCCCTATGCTTTTCCTAAAACCAAATTGGTCTTCTCCTAACACTTCTTCCACTCTCCTCTGAATTCTTCTGTATAGAATTCTAGTTAAGATTTTTGATGCATGACTCGTTAAACTAATTGTTCTATACTCTTCACATTTATCTGCCCCTGTTTTCTTTGGTACCACGACTATAACACTTTTTTTGAAGTCTGACGGAACTTTCCCTTTTTCATAAATATTACACACCAGTTTGTATAATCTATCAATCGCTTCCTCACCTGCCCTGCGCAGTAATTCTACAAGTATTCTGTTTATTCCAGGAGCCTTTCTGCCATTCAAATCTTTTAATGCCCTCTTAAATTCAGATCTCAGTATTGTTTCTCCCATTTCATCCTCTTCAACTTCCTCTATAACACCAGTTTCTAATTCATTTCCTCCGTACAACTCTTCAATATATTCCACCCACCTATCAACTTTACCTTTCATATTATAAATCGGTGTAGCATCTTTGTTTAACACATTATTCGATTTTAATTTATGTACCCCAAAATTTTCCTTAACTTTCCTGTATGCTCCGTCTATTTTACCAATGTTCATTTCTCTTTCCACTTCTGAACACTTCTCTTTAATCCACTCTTCTTTCGCTACTTTGCACTTCCTGTTTATAGCATTTCTTAATTGTCGATATTTCCTTTTACTTTCTTCATCACTAGCATTCTTATATTTTCTACGTTCATCCATCAGCTGCAATATATCGTCTGAAACCCAAGGTTTCAGTCATTTGACTGGTTTGATGCAGCTCTCCAAGATTCCCTATCTAGTGCTAGTCGTTTCATTTCGGTATACCCCCTACATCCTAGATCCTTAACAATTTGTTTTACATATTCCAAGCGTGGCCTGTCTACACAATCTTTTCCTTCTACCTGTCCTTCCAATATTAAAGCGACTATTCCAGGGTGCCTTAGTATGTGGCCTATAAGTCTGTCTCTTCTTTTAACTTTTTCCAAATGATTCTTTCTTCATCTATTTGCCGCAACACCTCTTCATTTGTCACTTTATCCACCCATCTGATTTTTAACATTCTCCTATAGCACCACATTTCAAAAGCTTCTAATCTTTTCTTTTCAGATACTCCGATCGTCCAAGTTTCACTTCCATATAAAGCGACGCACCAAACATATACTTTCAAAAATCTTTTCCTGACCTTTAATCCATACTTCACAGATAATCATGTTCACTCTCATCAATTCATATATCATTTATTCTTCAAGAATGTAATATTTATTCGATATAAAAATTAAAGATTACATTTAATTATTTTGGAACACGAACTGAACAAGGATTTATTTATTTAATATGAACCAGCGAATTAATACATACAGAATAATTCCTAACCAAGGTATTATACCACAAAGGCAGTTATTCGAACAAAAATAACAAAAAAATTTCACATAAACGGGGATCCAGAAACGCTTCGTAAGTGAGTCACAGTTAATGAAAGATTCCCTCTGATTTCTGGGCAGAGAGAAATAAAACCATACTGAAATTCTAGGAACCCAAATTAAAGGGTAAACTTGACAGTTTCTTATGGTTTCAGAGTCATATCCCGAGTAGATTTCATAATATCCGAAGTAAAACAGAAAAAATTTTTTTCTAAAAACACGTTTTTTTACGTTTACAAAAAGTTTGTTCTTTGAAAAATAAACGTGTAAAATTTATTATCAAAACTTTAACATCAATTTCTTCTGTTTTATATCAGATATTACGAAAACTACTGGAAGTATGGTTTTAAGAACCTGTTTTATTCGATTCTTTAGATCAAAAACCATCAAGTTTACCTCCTAATTTGGGTTCCGAGAATTTCAGTCGTTCTTTGACCAGAAATCGGAGCGAAATTTTTCGTTAGCAGTAAGTTGCTAACGGAGCGTTTCCAGATCCATTTTTATATGAACTTTTTAAATTATTTTCGCAAGTAGAATGAGCACAGAAACGCCGGTAATATAGTGTATCACCCTGAAGTTAATATATCGCGAGTTATTGTTTCAAACTGATAGACAAAAATGTAGACAAACAATCTTATAATGGTGGTCACATTTTAACAACGAATATATAAAACGTTTACAGTGATTTCCATATATTTGTTGTATAAAACAAAAATGTTTGTAAAAATATCTTTGCTAAAGATTTAATGATTGCCCGTTTTATAATCAATCACATAATGAGGCTCAAATATGATCAAAGGAATTATAAAATTGTAGGTAAAATTGTCGTATTAGTAGTAACAGAAACCTTTAAATAATAAAACAAAACTTATTTTACATGTTTTAAAAATGATCTTGTCTTATTTAATTATTTTGATAAGAAATAAATGTAGATAAATAACAAATAAATAACTATGGTTAACAAAAGAATATGTTTAATAATGTGAAACACGATCTAAGAGTTACTTTGGTGTTTTATTGAAATCTTTATTTCAATTAAAAGGGAGTCACGATTGAATTTGAAGCATCTCTGTGAGAATAGGTGCATTATCAAAAATTTGTAACATGATACTTCTGTTTAAAAGAAAAATTAATCCTGTTTTCTCTCTAGAATATCGGTGCTTCATTATCATTTATACCAGTAGATCGTAGCAATCGTGAAACAATTATATTATTATTTTTTTAAAAACAAACATTCGTTTGTTTTAAACCAAACATTGATCTTTCCAATTTCTAAGGAAAAACAAACAGAAATGGCAGAAACTGTGTTTTATACTGAGAAGTATAAGGGTCACCAACCAGGGAAAAATACAACTTTTGATTAAACAAAATTTTTGTTTAATCAAAACAAAAATCCTGAACACGGTCATGAAAAAATTTATTCTTAAAAGTCATAACATAATGACAACGATTCCCGATTCCTGAACTTTATATTCCAAAAATTTAATTCACCAATTCTAAAATCCTTTTTTCAAAAATAAAATTCATTAGATTTTATGAATTTGTTCCTTTTACTCTTCTGAGAGAGCGTAAAAACTTGTCTTTGTTTTTACTCTCTCTCTCTCTCTCTCTCTCTCTCTCTCTCTCTCTCTCTCTCTCTACGTATATATATACACCGGATGTTAACAATATATGGCAGCCCTTAAATAACTTTTCAACAATTAAACGAAGAAAAATAAAATTTAGTAAATTTCAAATCAATCTATCTTTCAGTGTGAGATCACCACCAAACTCCTATGCGAGAGCAATTCAAAATTTTAATAGAGATTAAGTATGTGACACATTATTTTAAAGGGTATTGAAAAGTAGAAATTTTGAAGTAAAAAAAAAAATGGAACTATAACAACCCTAACCAAAATACTTAATATTTTACACAATTTAATATTTTTCACAATTAGTTTCAAAACTGGCGTAAAATACATCCCTAAATTATGGTCTCATACTGAAAAATAAATCGTTTTGCGATAGAAGCGTCTGCTAATTTTTTTTTTTTTTACTGTAGAGCAGTTACCGTAAGCACTTTTGAAATAACCTGTCAAAAATATTAAATGGCCATTAGTTTGGTTAGGGTTGTTATAGTCCAAAGTTGTGTCACAACTATACCCTTTCGATTTCAATGTTTTGAGTTGTCCCCTTGGATGATTGGAATGTGGTGGTCTCGTATCAAAAATACATATATTTTCGAGGTAGCATTTGCTAATATTTAAATTTTCTATATTTAACTTTTGAAAAGTTATTTAAGGGATTTCACATTCTTTTAATCCCCGATATATATATAAATTAATTTTTTTATGAAACTATCACACTCCAAGCACCCAAGGGGGCAATTCCAAGTTTTTATATGGAAAAGGTAGGATTGTGACACATCATTTTAAGAGACATTAGAGAACAAAGATTGATAAACGTATGTATATGAAAATTGTTTTCTTTGCATCAACCACTTGCCTAGTTTAATGTATTTTCTATGTTTTGTATTTTGCAATTTAACTTTTTAATTTAATTGTATTAATATATTTCAATTATCACACTTTATTATTATTATTATTGTTATTATTTAAGCGCTTTCGTGTTGCACTACTACTTCGTCATCAGGGATTCAATACATTTAATATTAAAAGAGTATCAAAGAATTTATTTTATGATAAAAAAGTAAACAACATGATCTAAAATAAATTGTACTAAAACAAGTTGAAAAAGTTGTACATATTACTTACGCATGCAGATTTATTTCACTGAATATGTTTTTTAATTTTGCTTAGAAGTTTTAAACCAATTAAATTTCCAAAAAGAGGAAAATTATTCAATTTGCTTAACTAATAAACAAAAAAAACCTTGTTTACTTCCTTGTACGAAGTATTGTAATCGCGAAAAATTTTGGTTTTCAAATTTCAACGGAAATATCCATTTTGACCATCCACGAATTCATTTTGACTAGTTTCGACGTGACGTCCGTACGTACGTATGTATCTCGCATAAATCAAAAACGATTAGCTGTAGGATGTTGAAATTTTGGATTTAGAACTACTGTAACATCTAGTTGTGCACCTTCCCTTTGATTGCAATCGACTGAACCACAAGTGTCCATAAAAGCCCAAAATCCAAAATTTTGGATTTTTTACATTTTCCTAACTTCAATAATAAGCCCTAATTGAGAACTTTTCAACGATATTTCATAAGTAGTACTTATTTTCATTAGTTCCAGAGTTATAACCAAATGAAATTTTAATTAATGAAATATTTGAATCTTACAAGGGGAAGGCACATCGGTTCGAATCAGAGTTCATCTGCTTTTTTTAACTTTTTTTTTTAATTTAAATATATTGATTTATTAATAATTATTAATCTCTTGATTGTAAAAACAATTTTACAATAAATAATAATTCAGTAATAACAATAAAAAAAGAAGAAATATTAGAAGTTATTAATGAAATAAAATTTTATGTTCTTTTCATTTAAAAAAAAAAATGTGTGTATGTAATTTAATAGGCGTACAAGGAAGTCATGTGGTCCACGGCAGGTTTTTTGTTTTGTTATGAAGGAGTGGCATCAACATCTATGGGCATTAGGTCGGTGGAAATCGGTAGCGTATTATAAGATGCTATGCCTGACAAGGATTCAAACCCGGGACCTTCTCACGAAATGCTGAATCGCTACTTACTCAGCCACGGAGGTCGGATTTAATTATATAATTTTAGTAATTTTCAAATTTTATTTAATTGCAAATGTATGAAAAAGTGTATTCAATTAAAAATCGTAATTGTAACCGATTTATTCCTTGGCTGTAATGTTATTTACTTTATTGGGTTTTGTATTATACGTTTTATTTAAATAGCCAATGAAAATGTCTCAGAATGAGATAAAAATACTTAAAAGATTTATTAGATAAATAAGTGATATAATTTTTGGCTCTGGTTGTTACTTGAATTTGATATTCCGTGTAGTACACACAACACACACACACACACACACACACACACACACCCCACACACACACACACACACAGAGAGAGAGAGAGAGAGAGAGAGAGAAATTGTACAAAAGGACCAGAAATGAAAAATATATATTTTAGCAATCTATTTATTACTGTTTTTCTTAATCGATGCAAATTAAAATATGCAATTCTTACAGGCTTCTGAAATTAAATAAATTTAAAACTTAAAACATAATCCAGAGTAAAATATTAATCGGAGATGAATATGAAAAGAAGATAAAAATAAAAACCCTACTTTTACGTTACTTTATAAACAATAAAATTTAAATATGTAAGTTTTTTTTATGTACATGCTATGCGATGTGAATGTGAGTGCACGTGTACTTGTGCGGTGTTTTATTACATTGCGTACGAATAGAGACAACAAGCGGCAGTGACAATTACATTTCCTCGTTGGACCCGTATCTTATTGTCACAACAGCCCTCTTTAAAATAATATATTTCACGTCATGTTCACTCAATGAGGTCAAACTCTTAAGGTAACCTCAGGTGGTCGGTTATAGCGCAAAATTCTTGACGCAAGCGTAACAATATTGACGTAGGATTTTTAGAGCGAATAAATTTTACAAGGATTCTGTATTTTTGTAAAGAACATAAAGAGTTATCAATTAATATCTTAATGAATTATTTAGTAATGAAATTAATTAATTTAATGTTAATGATATTTATATACCGGGTGATATTTAAGTATGGAAACCGCTTTATATTGCATATTTGAGAGGTATTTGGAGGCAGAAAGAAATGGGGTTCTACATAGTTTAAAAAAATCTACTTTGGTAGGGTTTTTAATTTTTGTCCGCCATATTGAATTAAACTTAATTTTTTTAAATATAAAGGCGGACATATAACACATGATTTCGATTTAAAATTTTACAAGAAAACCAGTGGTGAACCCCGTTTTTCTATAAATCCTTTCGTTATCGAGTTACATGCATTCAAGTTTGCAATGACGGAAAAATCGTGTTAACAACAAAACGAGGTAAAACGCGCTGTACGAACAATTTTTTTGCATATTAAATTCATAATGCATTCAGTAAGAACTTTAAACGGTGCTATAATATTGATAATAATAATCGATAATTAATAACTTAACAACACGACAAAAAATTAAACGGCTATTATCAACTGATATTATATTCTAAATAAAAATTAACTTCAGTGTTAATATCGGCTGATATCTGTTACTTATTGGCTGCTAATTTATAACAATGAACTGTGTAATACGTTGAAACAATGCAACTTATTAACTCCTCATTTCACATTTTTACTTCAACATACTTGTAATAGTAAAATTTGATAGTGCTAGTAAAAATTAAGTTGTAGGCCTAACGGTCATGGTAAACTAAGGACAATTACTATTGATTTATATGTATACATGTGTGTGTGTGTGTGTGTGTGTGTGTGTGTGTGTGTGTGTGTGTGTGTGTGTGTGTGGACCGTTGACGTTAAGCCTTGTTTGATTTCTCCAACATTACATTAAGCTTTTATACAAAAACCAAGGGAGCAGTAAAGAGGCCATGAATTACAATGAAAATGACGTAACTTTTTCGCTTCAGAAAATAATACATTACCAGTTAACGACTGATATATTAAACAAATAAAAATCTATGTTACAGAATTAATATAACAAACAGGTTCATGGACAATGGATGTAAAATAAGGATTTAAAATAACACCCGGTAAAGAAACTCGCGCTGACAGAAAAACAAAAAACCCAAACAAGAACAGAAAATTTATAATTTATGAGTATATTTTCATACGTAATGTTACATAAGCAATAAATTACTTATATTTTTGACGGTGTCTTATAAAAAAATATTAAAATTCCTTTCCGAATCAAAGGATCGGCTCCGTGAAAAAATATCAAAGATAAGATTAGTACAAGTATATTACTTTAGAGCCAACGTTACGCAAGAGATGACTTGATTTTAATTTTTTTGTTTTTTAGAGGTGGAGGAACCCCATTTACGGGCGCCTAAGCAGTGTCGGGCTCGTTAACTGGTTCCGCATGATGTTATACGCGCTTATGTATACCTGCCAACACACAGACACAGACATCGCAAGAACTCAAGTGGAGAGAAACAGGGATGGTTAGATAGAAACATACCAATAATAATATCTATCAATAAAAAAGTTGTATTTCGCATTCATAATTTACATTACACATATGTCACAGTACAATTCGAAACAGCAAACTTTCAGTGAGAAAGCCGATGTTATTCTGCTGAGCTCCGAACAGCAAAATAAACTAAGGCTAAAATTGTTAGCCTTACACTTAAATGAAGTTATGGATATATGTCAAGTGACATAACCGTAGCAGTTGTAAATAAACTAACATGAAGAAGTGTTCAGATAATACTTCTGAAAATTACACCCAACCGCCTTCAACAATAACAGTTACCCAACGCCAGGCTTACTAGGAAAACCCATAAACCCATCGAGTTGATCAAGTGGTGAACTCGCCGTCGCAAATCAGCTGATTTCGAAGTCTAGAATTCTAAAGTTCAAATCCTAGTAAAGGCAGACTTTTATACGGATTTGAATACTAGGTCGTGGATACTGGTGTTCTTTGGCGGTTGGGTTTCAATTAACCACATATCTCAGGAACGGTCGACCTGAACTGCACAAGATTGTGTACTTCATTTACGTTCATACATATCATCCTCATTCATCATCTGAACTACGTTACGGTAGTTCCGGAGGCTTACTAGGAAAAGTGTTTCCCGTTGAAGTTTTACGTAATCAAATATATGATTGCATAGCGAATCAGCAAGCCAAGCCCACTAAATCCCGGATAACACTTAGCTTACAGCTTGTGCCTTTACACTGTTCACTATAATGAATATCGTTACTACTCGAGAACAACTTTGAATGGTGTCTTTTGTTCTCTGTTTGGTGCTTTATATGTGTCACAGCCTTTAGAAAGACTGGGAGAAATAGTGGAAAAAACAAATTAATACACGTTTTTTTTTTATTGTGATAGAATGTGTTATATAGATTGTTGATGTCTTTAGGGCAATGTAAATATATAAAAAAATGTATGTTTAACAAATATTGACAATGAAAAAATTAATAAATAACTAGTACTTACGAAACATCATAAAAATAACGAAAAAATATAATACGAGATATAAAATATTTAATTTATAAAATATAGAAATAAAAATTCTACCAAATTAAACGGTATTCTACACAGTCCAAGCTAAACGTGAAAAGTTAGCTTAAATACAATCAGAACTACTTAAACTTCCCATTCTGACTGGTCAGAAAATTCTGTCTGTCAGTTGACTCAATTGTCTATATATACATAAATAAGGAAGGAATAGTCTCTGTTACATTAATTTTAATATAATTTAATTTTTTTTAATATTTACATTTATTTGCGTTTACTTTTACCAACTCGTCTGAATCCAGCTGATGATGATTGTTTTAAAATGAAAATGCGCATCCAATTCTCTATTTTTTTTTTTTTTTAGGTTAACGGTTTTTGAACGTTTTCTATAAATTTTTTCGCAATTACCGTTTAGCATAGCTTTTTCTTTGTATTCCGATGAAGTATCTAATCGATAACTGTTTTTGTATTAAACGTACGTAGCAACAAGGGGACGAAAGAATTTAAAAATGGATATCTTTATAGATTCCTTTGAAAAGAAAATCGAGTATCTTCTCAGTGCGCCTTTAACTAAGTGAATAAAGCAAAGTGGTATCGGTGGTTTCAAAAGCTTGCACTAATATTTTAATACTAAAATATAATTACTTGGATATTTATGCTTTTAATATAAATATTTTAAACAAACGAATACAATCCATCGACAAACAGAAATACGATATATATCACTGTGAGGAAGTAACGTCGGCCACCAAAACGCATAATTCTTGGGTCACTTACGCATCTATTAAGGTTGAATTAATGTTATACGCACACTCACGCTAATTCTTCTAACCTTACTAGGAAAGACAACTTTCTTTTCTCTTCATATATCCTTACTTTCCTGGGCTGGACCTACAATCAAGTATAACTCAGTCCATGGGAGTGTCTATGAAACTCTAACGGGCCTTCCCGCCTACCGGTATTACGTCCGGCATGACAGGTCGGCCCACCGTTTGGATCTTATCTTCTTGCTTCAAGCCACCGGAGTGGGGTAACCAGGCTCGACTGTATCGTTCCTGAACCCCACATCAGAAGTCGGGACTCGGTTTTGATGCCCATGCCTCAAACGGAGACATTCCCGAAGAGGTATCCCCATCGGGACTCGGTCATTTTCTACGTAGGAGGTTCGGAAATCCTCGTATCTCATCACTACTGCCCATCCGTGCAAGCACAGACGAACAGTAGCTCCGCAGGGGGCTGTCCCTCACCCCATGTCTCCCCCGCAGGCATCTCAGTCTGCCTCCCTAATCACGGTAGTCGACCTCCTTCTGCTTTAAGATGTCAGCCACGAGCCTCTCGATCTCCCTCTACTCGCCCACGCCCCGCAACATATAGCCAACTGTAGTATCCGGCGTGATCCACGTCAGAAAAGACATCTAAGTGATTATTTTATAACGTTTACAGTTAGGCGTAATAAAATATAAACTCAAATAATTTCCGTGGAAAAACAAAAGATGAATATTTTCAAAATTTAGAATTCTTTAAAAATAAATTTATTAGTTTTCAAAATTATTCTTTGTTGGTTTGCATTTCGACATAAAAAAAATTATCTCACTTTCAAATAGTTAAATCTTTTAAGGAGGGGCGTAGTATAATTATATTTCCATTTCATCGTCAAATAAATGACATGGAAACATTTTATAGATTGTATCAGAAACTATTCTTGAATGCCTATAAAGTGAAGCAATAAAGAAAATAAGAATTATAAAAAATTGGTATGAGTATTATCTATTGATTTTTCAATAAACAGAACCTAATTGTACTATTTAATAAATACATAAAATAAAATAAATACTCTAAATAAATTTAAAAAACCTATCAGGAGAAATACAAGTAATACAATTATTTGAACAAGGTAAATTAATAATAATGAATTGAATTACTGAAATGACGCGTTAAAGAATGTAAAAAATTTCATTTTCAGTCCATAAATACGACAAGGAATGGAGGAATATGGCGAATATTTGTGTGTGTTTGTGTGTAAATTATCATAAAATGGAAGCACTCAAAGTTAGTAAAATATCAATAAACATTGATGACGTAACTGGTTCAGAATGACGTCATTACGTGGTTCATGAAAGGGCTCACTCGTCCAAAAGTTTTATCGATAATGGTATAAAATTTGATGAACAAATAATTACTTTAACTACCGTCAGTACGTACATGTTCCGTATCAAATATACATGTACTTTGTAATATACATTAATAATTATTAAACAGTAATTATTTACGATCAATGTAAATATTTTACTTCGTTAATCAAACCCTATGAATAAGGTAAGAGCATGACTGAAAATAAAATTTTATTAATTAAAATTTAATCATAACAATTTAATTTGAAAATCTATCATTGTATAGGTAAGTTGTAGTACGTAACTTAATTACAAATAACTTTCTAATAATTTAATTAATCGTAAACTGTGCTGAAATAAACAGTTATTTAGTTTAGTTCTACCCCTGTTATACAGTTATAGATATTTTAGGACAAATCTTAATATAATCTCTGCGGCAGAGTGGTAGCGTCTCGGCCTTTTATCTCGGGTTCGAATCCCCTTGTCAGGTATGGCATTTTTCATACGCTACAAAAATTCCATTTCCATATCCCACGCACAAGCTTCAATCTTATATATCGATATAATAAAAGCAAATCTACGCCTACACCAACAACTGAATAATAGTGACATTTTTTTTTTCAAATGTTTCGTAGATATCTCGGAAGTCTACGAATAATAAGAGTAAATTTCTTATTCGAGGCCCGTAGGCGGCTGCGTCCATTATTAATGTAATTAGTGTTCTTGTTTGTAGTTTATTACATCTACAGTTCGCCAGGGTAGAATCCAATAACAGAATATGAATGGTGACGGTTTTAAGAAGCCGTTACCGTCAAATATGTTTAGTCGAACTTCGAATTATCGACCTCTATTGTTTTGGTAACTGGTGGAAACCAACTGCATCATTCCCGTACACAATAAAAAAAGTTGAAAATTATGCCCTTGCTGTCAAAAATTTTTCAACAAAAAAAAAAAAAAAAAAAAAGGTTGCGCAGAGATGAACTCTTGGAGGGGGTAAAGGGTGAGACAACTCCAGATAAGATCCAAAATAATATTATTATATCTTTGAAAATGAAATTCAAATAAAATATGGATAATTCTATTCGTACTGAATAAATTTAAACTATCATTTAATATTTAATCGGAAGAATTGAACATTTGAAGGTATTTGTTACAACAAAAGTTTTTAATAAAGCTAAAGTTTAGAAGAACGAAGAAAATTAAAATAACGTAAAATAAAGGAAATAACTTTTCACAACAAAATAGAAATATGTCTGATTTAAATACAAAGCATATCCCGTTACCTAGCAAAATCTTTTGAACGTTTGGTAAAACCAAAGAGAAATAAACAAATTAACTGTAATAATAATGATTAATACATAATATCACACATCATGAACCCATCCTTAGAAACAAAAGAATATTAATGACATATAAAAACAATTACAAAATTATTAACATATACCATTTTAGTTATGAAAGTTTTACCCTATAAATTCTTTAAATATTACGTAGGTCGTCCAGAAAGTAAGAACCATTTGCGCATCGAATGCACATAGCTTCACTCGCAACAGTGGGTCAAGGCCAACTGGTTTCCTTGTTGTACTGCTGGCGCTGTAAGAAATTTCGTAGCTGTACTGTGACACGGAGTGATTTCGCGAGTATCTATAATAAATAAAAAATAAAAAATGGCGCAAACTGCGAGGTTCGATTGGTCACATTTTTTGAATGGCCAAGGTATTCGGCCGGTGGAGATTCATCGTCAGATTACTGCCATATATGGTGACAGTATAATGAATGAAGTAAACGGAAGGAAAAATGGTGTCGTTTATTTACGGTAGGGAGATCATCTGTTCATGACGAATAACGCTCAGGACGTCCTACTGTTATTACTGAATAACTGATAAAGCAGATTGACAGCATGTAAAACAGAACTGGCTTTTCAAAACAAGCCTGGTGATAAATTTCCTGGGTTCAAGGTCTCTTGTTACAAAACTGAAAATGATGACGTCAAGACAGCAGTTCGCGAGTGGCATAATGGACTGGCATAATGAAGACTTCTTTGACGATGGCATACAAAAACTAGTGGCACGATTCTTAGGAGAACGAAATTAGCAGATGATTATGTGGAAACATCTTAAAAAATGTAGATTTTGATGATGTATTAAAATTAAAATAAGTATAATAAACTTGTTATAAAACAGAAACGGTTTTTACTTTCTGGACGACTTGCATAATTATTTAAGATAACTCGATATCTAAAAATGTTTTATAAAAATATACATTCAGAATCGACAATCAATGAAAATCCTTTATCAAGAATAAACGTTCTTCAAACATCCTAGGTACTGTATTTTATACAAAATAATTTACTGATAATCGTCATAAATGTCTAACAAAAATTTTGTTAAAGAATATAAGCAACAATAGAGATAGAACAGTTACGAATATTTGGCCATATTAATGGAATGGAGATGGATTATTATTCGAGATAGATATTGGAAGCTAAGTGAGAGGAAAAAGAAAGGATGACTGACATCGAGTGATGGAGTCAAAAAGCGGTGAAAAGTAAAAGTGTGACTCAGGCTCAAAGTACAGGATATGAGGAGTGCTGTGCTCCCTTCAGATATTTATTCTTACAACGTTACATTTCATACAGTTTATTAGGTGACAACAGTTCATAAGTCATGTTATATAAAAGACAGTCATGACCGATAATTTTAATTAAAAAATTTCGTTATACATCAGTACTGATCCAGCACACATTGAAAATATAACAACAAAATTAATTCCTGGGTGAAGATCATTTGTAAATTTTGTCTATACCTTAACTTGAAAACAAATTTTCATGACAACAAATTAAAAAAAAAAGCGAAAAAGTTTAAAATTTGCAATCAATTCAACTTACCCTATGTTAAATTCGTGTAAAATGATCAATCAAGTTTTTGTCTTTTTCCTTACTTTATTTCTTTTAAATTGAAAGTTACATTAAAAAAAATAAATAAATAAAAAAGATTCACAGAACTATCGACCTCCATAAAAGCGTGGTAGTGTTGTCGTCAATTTTTTTCGCAATGATTTGTAAGGTTCTGGGTTTGAATACCGGTCAGGACCGGCATTTTTTAACATGCTATAAAAATATTTCTCATGAGTAAGTGCAATCAGATATTAACTTCCAGTAACTAAAAGCAAATAATACATAAAGTTACGGATGATAAAATTATTTTGTACGCGTATAACTAAATATAATCTCTATGGTTTTTAACAGATTAAAAAGAGTTTTAATGATTTAATTAATTTTACGAAAATTATTTAATTTAAATTAAATTTTAACCTGGTAACCGTGTCAAGCATGAGTGGAAAGTCATCTAGACCAAAAAATTTTTGTAAACGAGTATTTAAAGGCAACATAAATTAAGGGATAATTATATTATTAGAAACTTTTGAATGAATGCTTGAACTACACAAACCCTCTTACCATTAATAAATTACTCAACTGTATAAGTTCTGAATTTCACAATTTATGTGAGTTAGTTTTACAGAATATAGTGAAAAACTTAAGTGGATTCAACGAAACATTGCAAGATTATTTCGAGAAACTTAGTTGAGATTAATCTCTCTGAATAGAGATAGATAAATAAATTTTATTATATAGATTTGATCGAATTTAGTTTTAGTTTTTTCTTATCCATTTTGTAGTAACTGTATCTCTTAAAAATCAAATTTACTAAAAATTAACTTGACCAGATAACAAATTATTTAGAAAAAATAGCAACACGATAGTATAAAATACTTATTTAATAAAAAAAACTAGAAAATACTGTATATAGTATATTTATGTACGTATTAGTCATTACTACGAACCTTTAAAACCAAATTATTTGTGAACAATTAAAATTAACCGGATCAAATATAAAAATTATTTTAATCTGTTTGAAAATATTGATTTTCTATGACTGAAACAACAGTGGCATTGTTTTATGATTCAATTAGAAAACTCTCAGTTAATGTTATTTATTTTTTACTTGGTCTGAAGAAAGGTTTACCGGCTGGCTGGATGTTACCTAATACACGTTAAAGTTGTATGATTAAATTTTTTAATTGATTTTTAAAAACACTTATGTTGAAAAACATTTTCAGTAGAGTTTTAGGGATAAATATGTAAACAGAAAATTCTCGGACACGTTAAAAAAATCTAATCTAACCAGAATATAATCTATCAAAATAGCATTTCTACTATTACACAATCATCGTCAGTAGATAAAGGGAAGTTTTATCTTAAATTGTAAAAAAAAATATACCCTGGATGTTATTTTCGGAAAAGTTAAAAGGTAGTCCTACTTCTCACAAAGTAACTTTCTTAACAAAGCTATTATCTAATTTATTTATTAAACTATTTAAATTAACTTACAGTGATAATATTACTTTTTTTTTTGTCTTCAGTCATTTGACTGGTTTGATGCAGCTCTCCAAGATTCCCTATCTAGTGCTAGTCGTTTCATTTCAGTATACCCTCTACATCCTACATCCCCAACAATTTGTTTTACATACTCCAAACGTGGCCTGCCTACACAATTTTTCCCTTCTACCTGTCCTTCCAATATTAAAGCGACTATTCCAGGATGCCTTAGTATGTGGCCTATAAGTCTGTTTCTTCTTTTAACTATATTTTTCCAAATGCTACTTTCTTCATCTATTTGCCGCAATACCTCTTCATTTGTCACTTTATCCACCCATCTGATTTTTAACATTCTCCTATAGCACCACATTTCAAAAGCTTCTAATCTTTTCTTCTCAGATACTCCGATTGTCCAAGTTTCACTTCCATATAAAGCGACACTCCAAACATACACTTTCAAAAATCTTTTCCTGACATTTAAATTCATTTTTGATGTAAACAAATTATATTTCTTACTGAAGGCTCGTTTAGCTTGTGCTATTCGGCATTTTATATCGCTCCTGCTTCGTCCATCTTTAGTAATTAATATTACATTAACTATTAAAAATGTCTTCTATCGCAATTTAAATTTCGGCGCTGCAATTTATTGACGCGACTGTCTTCTCCAAAGTTTTTAAGTCTTTTTATATTTCTTAGGCGGATTCTGTAAAAAAGGTTATAATCATTATCAAATTTCTGGGCATACATTATATACCTTAAGTTGGCCTCCTATGAACAAATCTAAAGAATTCAAATCGAGCGATCGATCACATGGTTGTTATGAATTCAGTATATTACAGTAAGGATCTTCATTTGAATTAATTTTTTACATCGGCAACGCAATACTGTAAAAAACGCGACAACGTATTGCATAAATTTCTCGATTTCGTTTCTAAACATATTACACCAATAATTAGTTAACAAATCAAAACAGAATAAGTGAAAACTAACATCGATTAAAATTGATTTATTTGGTGTTTTTCGCAGTTACTTATTATACTTACTTGAAGAGACGAAATACAGTTTAAAAAAAAAAAAATTATACTTTAATTGTCAATACTATTTTTATAACTGGAAATCATCTTACCGAATTTTCAGTTTTTGTGGAAACGCTGTTCCTGAGAAATAACCGATAATTGAAATTTATTGTCAACACTTTAAAAAAAATTATGAAAATAAGATAATAATAGATAGATCCTTATCACATTTAAATATGTCTGTAAAAACAAAAATCAGTTTTCATTTAAATTGATCTGATCGTATTACTCCACTCCGTAGACGGTTCTTTTTTCAAAACTTTAATAACATCAGTGCCTCATATATATTAGTATTACAACAGGATTTTAATTCTCTACGTAAACCCCTTCTGAGATTAAGCGAAATTGAGATCAAAGTATACTGTATGCATGAACGCACTCATTAAAGACAAAAACTTTTTTCTCATTTGTATTGCAAGATTTTCAGAACTTTATTTGATTTTATTGATTTGAATTACGTTAATTTCTCAGAATTAAATTCTCTACAAATTTCGTCTTGAAATTTTTATTCAATGCATTAAATTTACCAAAAATAAAAGCGCCAAACCAAAAATAAAGCGTGCTTCTCGATTCCAATTCTTTGGGTTTTACAACAATTTTCTTGGAAAATACTAAAAAGTAGTTCTGGGGGTCATTTTTTTTTCTTAATTTTTCATGTAAGACAACATATAAACCCACTAATTTTACTCAATAATTTGTGTCTGTAGAGTTTTGGTAAAGCATTATTTGACCTTTGTAACAAAAGTATTAGCAAAATCTTTCTCTAGCTGTAACTAGAAAACAAAACTTTTCGGGCCTAAGTTTACATGAACATTTTCATTATTTTTATGAGAGAAATACGCTTAAAAAAGTACAACAGAAACTTTCGGAAACACTCTTTGTATTTACCTTTAATCTCTTTGTATACTCATTATGATTATTATAGCAATCGAAATATGATTCTACGATTATTATTACTTTAACAGTTTTTGAGCGTTTTCTATTCATAAATTTATTTTAATAATAGCTTAGCAAACAATTATGTCACAGGCGATATAAGTTTAAGATGAGTAACTAATATACCGTACGTATGTAGAAAATATATATTATTAATTACAAGTAATTTATAACTTATTTTTTACCCAGATATTAGGTTACATAAACTCACTGTAAACGACTAGAACAACTAAATATTAGATGACCTGCAAAAGGAGAAAAATAAGCCAAGATAGTTAAATTTTTTTTCCGTTAAGAAGGAAAGTCATTTACGATTATCGTTATTTGAAATTAAGAAACGATTTTAACTGCATTATTGAACATTTGTTTGTTGTGGACTCTTATCTTACTTATCATGCAATGCTTTTTCTTTTAACCGGAATGCAATCTAAAACATTTATATATATATATATTTTATTTCTTTATTACATATCACTGAATTTTTGGTTTTTGGAATAGACGAGTGAACATTTTATTTTTATTTCTATTTTCCTAATGCGTACGTTGCAATCTGTTCCAACTAGTGAACAATAAACAGCACCTTAAGGCCCAATGATGAAGATGATATGTACTATATGTAAATGAGGTGCAGTTTTTACAGAATCAGGCCTACCATTCCTGAAATTTGTGGTTAATTGAACCCCACCCACCAAAGTACATCGATATCCACTGTATCGTATTCAAATCCGCAAAAAAAAAACAACTAACATTTATTGGGATTTGAACCTCAGAACCTTCCACTACGAAAATCAACCGTTAAAGATGTGATTTGCGACGATTTTATCACTACACCAGTCCGGTGGATTATCTTATGAATTATTGTTGGACTTATTTAATGGAAGTAATTATAATTACGGATTAGTAAAATTTTATGAAGCTTAGCCTAACTTGTGACGTTGATATCGAATGTTGAAACTGAAATGTGATTTAACGAATTTGATGCAACGTTTAACCAACTTCGTTATTTCAGTTTATCAGTAATATTTTTATAGTTATATTATTTGATTTTAGTAGTTAGGATGTCACGTAAGTTTCCATACATAGAGTAAATAAAATAAATAAATAAATAATATTATTAATAATAACTGATGTGAGAATTTCCAATTAGAAAAGTAAAGAACTGCATGTGAGGTTAGAAGCTGTCCTGAAAAATGCTGATATTGATGAACTAGACTCGTATTGGTGGTTGTATAAGTATGAAATATTTCCTGAAACGGAAGAATTTATGATCGCAATTCAAGATCAGGTGGTACCGACTAGAAATTATAGGAAGTTTATTTTTAAAAAAAGCCGAATATTAGCACAAATAAATGTCAGATGTGTTTACAGTATCTAGAAAACATAGAGCACATTTTCTCAGTGCTTGTTCAGTACTGGCGCCAAAGCAGTACACTAGAAGGTACGATTATGTTGCGGGAATGGTGTACCAGGAAATGCTTCGTAATCTCAGTCTGGTCGATTCATGTCAGCCTTATTATA
Organism: Lycorma delicatula; assembly: GCF_047948215.1. Classification (NCBI taxonomy): domain Eukaryota; kingdom Metazoa; phylum Arthropoda; class Insecta; order Hemiptera; family Fulgoridae; genus Lycorma; species Lycorma delicatula. Next base: position 155,375,243 of record NC_134457.1, on the reverse strand, counting down.
TATACAAACCGGAATATATTATTGAAACAGATGATTTCAAAATCTATTGAACCGTACCGTAGTGACATATAGAGAAATAGTGCACAATAGACCAGACATTGTATACATGGATAATCTAAAAAATTTGTGTGTGTTGCCGATATTGCTGTCCCGCTGTCGATGAATCTTGGAGAAAAGGAAAGAGAAAATACGAAAAAATATACGCTATTGAGATCAATAATATTTTATTATTATACACACACAATATCATTACAGTTCCGATAGTTGGAGCACCGGGGAAAATTCCAAAGAGTCTCACAAAACACCTCGAGCGATTAGGTATAACCACGGGATATTAATAACACAACTATTGCCGAAGGTTGTAGTACAATAGGCAATGAATATAGTGAGGCGGGTGATCAGCGGACAATACTAATTACACAGCTACATTTCTTGCAGTGTAACTGCCGAAATGTGGCATAAGTAACTGAGAAAACCAGATGATGGTAATAACAATAGTAATAATTATGTGGTAGCATTGGGCCTTTCATCCAAAGGTCCCGGGTTCGAATTCCGGTCAGGAATGGAATTTTTTTATAAGCTAAAAATTTTTGTCGGATCTAACAGCAGTTGATGCCTGTAAAACTAAAATAAATAAAAAATATATCAAAATAAATAAAAATGGTTTTCTTAAAACAAATGTTTATTTTTCCTATGTATGGAAACTTACGGGACTGTGTAGATAGATTCTTAACTGAGAGTATATCTAGGCCTGTCACTTTTTATAATTTTTTTTCTGTTAACGTAACTAAAGAAGGAACTGCAGTTGTTAACAATTTTTTAAGCTTCGAAGGAGATACTAGTTTTTTCAAACGTTGCTCGAAGTTTTGGCACACGTACACCCAAGCACTTTATAACGAGTGATTTTCAACAGAAAATTTGAACTGGCTACCGGTAAGATAATAATAGGATCTGAATAATAATAAAAGTTAGTTAAAAAAGATAATTCGTCTTTCCTCGTTGTATCCTTAAAGTAAGGTTTCTAAATCTCTTACTAATATTACTAATCTGTGTGACGGAATCACACAGAATACTGTGTCATTCCATCATTTAATTAACATAGAAAGTAAAAGCGTAAATACTTGAGGGAAAATTACAGTGAGATCACGCAAACAAGAGGGAGGAAGAAAACTAGAGAAAGAGCACACGCATCCGCACAAGTAGCTGATGTAACGCTTTTTATTGGATTCCTTCTCTTACCATACTATAAGTTAAATTAACTGATGACTGCTAGTCTTTTTAGTTTTTTATATGATCTTTTCTATCAAACATTCTCTATTACAAATAAGCAAAAATCTTCTATAAATCTCTACTACTTTCCATTAAACAATGATTGAATGGTAACAGTTAAAAGAAAGACGATTTTACCGATCAAGAAAATATAGATATTTTAACAAATATTTTAATATAATAGAAAAAAATATCCCTTTAATTCAGTCATTAAAACTAAAAAAGTCAATAGTGTTAAAAAGATCTTTTCTAAATATTTAAGGAAAATTATTTTTGTAACAACAAATCTGTGATATTGTGTCGCAAGAAATATTTTTAAAAAATGCGTCTATTTCAGCAATTCAATTAAAAAAAAGCTAAGCCAATATTCATGTAACATTGAGGAGTGTAAAATCGAGCTTCTGACGCGACATCATTAATTGGATTAGCCCAGAATATACTCGTAGATGGTTCAAAATTGTAGATGATCCTGACAAGACGTTAAACTACCCAGACCAATCCTCGATCCGAAACTGTCCCTCTGTGGGTTGATTGTCCCTCTTCCTCTTTACTGTCTCCATACTTTATCCTTTATTCCTTTTTTCTTGGGCAACTGCCTTGTGAGTCGGGTTTTCTCCCTAGAACCATCTGCGGCGCTATAGTGATACCTTGAGGGACAGTCACCTCCTTAATAGAGCTTAATGGAAGGAGAATTGTGTACTTAGGGAATGTCCAAGTGATCTGTTTCCATCAAAAAGTAAAATTTGCAATTTATGTATCTGAGTAAATTCGGGTCTTATACTCCTACTCCAAACAAACTAATTGAAGATGAAGGTTAATTATAATAATATCCTTCGATTTATAGACATATCTGTAAAGTGTTTGTGATCTTTATTTATAACTATCTTGAATTTCGTTAATAATACAGTTGAAGATTAACTGAAATAACTTTTAATTTAAATCATTTTCAATTCAAATTAAATAAACTAATTAATAATGCGTGACACATAGTGAGATTGACATACGACACAATACCACTTTTCTGGCTGATATGATTTATTCTATTCTAAGTTTGTAACAGTTATAAAATGATTATACAAATTTTTAGGTTAAGGGCAAACTTATAGAAATAGAGAATATAAATTATTGCAATTAAAAAACTAATAATAATAAATTAAAGCGATAAATAAAAATAAATTATCTTTATTCATAAATTTATATTATAAAACAAATATTCCAGGTTTTTATTTTAATTACTGTTGTTACTTTTTTTTTAATTAACAATTAAAACTACGTACGCTCGAAGTTTTGCGTAAGAATACTGTGTAGAACTATTTTAATATTATATAAAAAGTTCCAAGCCTCATCAGAATTCAAATCCAGGATATTTCGAATGAAAGGTTGAGACGCTACTTGTCCGACATGAAGGTTGACGGAATATTTTGATTTTATACTACCTTAAAACTAGCTGCAAGCTCAATTGCAATTCAGTAGATAGTTACGTCCAGTCGAGTCTCAGGCCGATCAATCCTGTGACACCATCAAATATATTCTATAACATCCAAAATTGCGATGCATAATGGGTAAGCATTGTAATAGGTATGACCCTGACAATACTATGTTGCACATAGTAGATTCGCAAGTTCTCCGAGATTTGAGATAAATCAGTTCCCTAAGGTGTTGTGATCGTTAAAATTCTTCATTTCGTTTCACCTCTTACTTTTGTTGTTTCTTTGATTTGTTTTAACGTTTCTTTGTTTGATTAATTATTCTTTGTGTGACTGATAAAATTACTTTTTGACGTTTTCTTTGCCTTTTATATTCTGAATTTTATCAATGTTCCTTGGACTCATCTTTGTATGTATTTATTTGTGTTTATTATTTATTTATGTGTACTGTATAAAATAAGTAAACATATTCTTTGAGGGATTTCAATCGAAACCCCTCTCTGCATATCATTATATTTTGATTTCAAATTTACTTTTGGTTCCGGTAAACTGGAACCGATTTTGATTAAACACTGTGGCAAAAAAACCCGATTATAATGTGATATTGTTTCATGGTACCAGCTTATCTACCCTATGACGGTAATACTATATGTTAAATAATTTGATTTTATTAATTCAAATCGTAACCAATTTATTATTTTAAAAAACAGCTTATTATTTTTTTAATAAATAATAAAAATTTTATGAATTTTTATATCTTTGATAAAAATGCTTTTATTAAAAATACGAGAAAATTTATTAAATTAAGTTTACTAAGGGTTAGTTCTGTTCGGAATGGAAACCATCTCATTCCACAAAAGTGTAGTTTTACTTATTCATTCCAAAACAAATAACATTCCAGTTATTAGCTTTAACTATAACTAGTTTAAAAATAAATTTCGATATTCTTCCTTATAATTTTATAATGTCGAGAAATAAAAAGATTAATAAGACTTATCGTCGATAATTCTGACGATAATTCTGGAACAAATAACCCTACAACTAATAACATGTTAGGAAAATTACAAATCTCTCAAAATGTATGAGTTATTTATATAATAATATTATATATACATTAAATAAACTACTTATACAAATATTATATATACATTAAATAAACTATGAGGTTGACAAAGTATGATCAGTTGACGATCGGATATCGTTAAAACGTGGTCAGATTATACTTTTACTAGCCGGTCAGGGGGCTCCGCCCCCAGGACCCCCCGTAATGTTCGTTATCCTCATGATTTTAAGAATAATACTGATAAATAACGATTTAAGTATACAAACTTTACAAATACTTGAAAAAGAAATAAATTACAAAAGAGGAATAGTAGTAATTACTGTACTGACTTGGAAAAAGTCACAATTTTATCTCTAAGGAGGTTAGAGTCTTGATGTTTGGCTTAAAACCTTCCTTGGGCTAGCACGAATCTATATGAAAATTTGAAAGCAATCGGTCATTTCGTTATCACCTGATGAAACGGACAGACAGACAGAATCTGCCACAAACTTTCGCATTTATATAATAGAGTTTTCAATTTTTTCACTGTTTTAAAAGTTAGATTACTGAAAGCCCTTAAAAAATTTGGTGTACACTTTTATTTCATTCAATATTAAGAATTAAATTGATCAAAAACTGAATTTACTTCAGAAATCAGTTATCTATCTAAAATAAAACATGTTTTCTTCTAACCGTTGTTCATATATATAATACGATTAAATTAAAATGTAGGCACTAAATGTAGGCACAACCTTTAATGTAGGCACTAATTTTATATTTATTGTTTTTATTTTAAAATTTTGCATATTTGGCCCTAAAAACGGTACAAAGGAGAATTCCTTAAAACATTTGCAACCATAAACTGAACCAATTTTATTAATAAAACTTTTTAATATCTTGTAATCATTGAAAATGGTTGTAAGTGTTGACAACCTTGTGAACGTAATAAAAACGTTTTATTTATAAATTTTGTCCGGTTTGACGTATCAAAAGTTTTAAATAATTTTCATCACCGATTGTTATGGACAAAAATAAAACAAAAATGAGAGAGAAAAATATCTCTTTCATTATATAAATATCAACAGTATTTTTTGGTTTAGGCAAAATACATAATTATTTTCAAAAATGGTTTGCGGTTTTTAATTAATACTAATGCTTCTGACTCGACTTAGAACAACATAATTTTATCGTTTTGCAAATACCTTTTTTCCCAAATCTACTACATCTCTAGTTAATGTTGTACCTTGTAATTTGTGCATTTTTACAGCCCAACTTAAAATTAAAGGTAGCTTACGTCTTTCTACATCTCCATATCCTTTACTAGCTTAAAACATACTTAACTGGTGTGATAAGGTACACCACCACCTTCATCTTTTATTTTTGTAACTACTGTTTTGTCATCGAATTTCATTAACGCAGCTTTTGCTAACTCATCCCTCTCCAGTCGGTCCCTACGTAGGACAGGCCATTTGAGTTTCTTTACAATTCTCTTAGCGCCGTTAACTAAAACATCAGAGATCAATATATTAAACCGTAACGTAACTCTTGAACCTTCTGCTGTAAATTATGCAACAGGCCACAGTAGTTATTGACGTCTACCGGAATAACATTCCCAGGGGAAGTTTTCCCATTTGTTACAGCTTCTAGTGATTCATCGATAGCGTTAATAATATAAACTCTGTTCGTTTTTGATATCATATCAGTCATTCTACGATTATATTCATCAACTAATTTAATTGTTGGGAATATTCTTACAGCATTTCGATTTGCAAATTCGTCTGTTGACGGTACCCTCATTATTTCGCAAAGCATTTCCAATCGGCCAGTTATAACGTCGCCAAAATTCAAGTTATTTAATAAATAATGAAATTCATATCATTTATTTGTCTCATTTTTATTGTTAGCTCACAAAATGAAAACTGATGCCACAGATTTATTTCTGCTTTACACCAAGGAGGTTGAACAAAACACCAATGGCCTTTTACTGAAAGCAGCTGCATTATATCACCAAAAAATACATTAATTCAGTCGAATAACTTATCGTTATTAATCAGTCACAGAAAACGATGAAATAATTATTAAAAAAAAAATGGAACGGAAATCAAAATGCGCTTAAAAGTGTAAGAAATAATTTCGTTGAAATAATTAATTCCTTAGACACTTTTTTTAATCGGCGCCGATTTCTACAAAATTAATTTCTAGAAATAATATAAATTTGTATTATATTACAAATTTGTATTATAAACGTATACTTCATAAAAACCAATACCGACATTAAATCACTGGAGTTCATATTTATGTGCTTTGATTTCTTTTCGGATTGCGATTATTACATCTTATTATATTCGCCATCTATAGATTCATTCATGAATCAATACCACATAAAATCTAAACATAGAATCTAGAAATAATGAAATATATATAGAAATATAGAAACACAGAACATAGAATCATAGAAACCACATAACATAAATATGATCATTAATTTTGGCGCCGATACAAAAAAGTGTCTAAGAAATTAATTATTTGGACGAAATTATTTCTTAATTTTAAGCGCATTTTGATGTAGGTTCCATTTTTTAAAAAAATAATTGTTATTGCTTCGTTTGTGTCAGAGAGGTGATGCATATTATTAGTATTGCATTCGAGGTGGGCTATCTTGGATGGCCTCCTGACACGTTATTCTTAGCCAAAAAATTTACTTATGGTCGCAATCCTTTTGGTAACTGATTGTAAAAATAAATTTTTCAAAAAAACGGAAAACCTCAGATTTTAAAGAAGTAAATCGATAACGAATATTTCGTTTTTTTGTAAGAAAAATTATACACTTCAAAAATCTTTGAAATTGTTTTCGAGATAAAAAAGATGATAAAAAGTATTTTTTAAATAAAATGGTGACAGGGATTGGATTTTGTAAATTTGTGTGGAAAATGTTTACAAATTCAAGTCGGTATTTTTCATAAATAATTTTTTTATCATAAAAATCAAACTGATAAGTCTTAATTAATGACACTGTCTTGCAAGTTACGAAATAATTAGAATAATTCGTTTTTTTAAACTACTCAAATCTTATCTACGTGCTCACATTGTGTACCACTGTTTCTGGTTTCATCTCTTTAACAGAGAAGTGCAAACAATACAATAAGAATGACGTTTTCTACTGGATTATATTTGTCTGCCGCATTTTATGTATCATAGTATAAAATCTTTAATTTTAAAAGTTGATATACAACAGATTTTAATTTAACATTCAAACTAATTTTTTTCTTTTTTTTATAAAATATTAGTAAAAATCAAAACTTACACGCATTTTTCTGCAGTAGATCTACTTAACTTAATAACTTAAAAATTGTTGTAAATTAAAGGATAATCTTGGTTAGTTTACATAATATATATTACGTTACAAATAATACGAAAAAGTATTTTCGTGAGAAAGGTAAGACATCAGCAATTTTATTATCAAAAATGTAATGGATAAATGTGTGAAAACATAACCTAAAAGACGACACTTATTCATCTGCTCATTAAGTTTTGAATAAATTCTTAGCAGTAGGTAACAGAAGTAGTAAAAACTTTCTAAAAAAAATACGACATAAACCTTTGAATAATGAGGGAGTACGAAAGAGAAGGCAACTTGAAATTATCATGCTATATATATACAAGCGTGTAGGCTATATAAATATAATACATATTAATACATACGCGTGAGAAAATTATTTAGAGTACGCTACCGCGAAAATATAGAAAAAAATTACAATTAATTCGATAGAAAACAAAATATACAATATTATCTAAATACTCATATGTTAAAATAATTGTAAGTTTTTTAAATTTAAGAAAAAACTTATTTTAACGCGATTAGGATTAGATAGTAACTGTTAAACTGAACCAACAATGTAAAGGTAATAACAAAAATTTAATTTTTATCTGCGTGTTAAATTTATAAAAAAAATAATTATAACATTCGATTAATAACCTTAATGAGAAATGTAGAGTATGGTTTACGGGCAGAAAAAATATTTACGGTTAGAAGACAAATGTTTTGAGAAATGTTAGTATAAAGAATCGATACACCCTGCAGCCTAGCGGTGACTACGTCACTGAACAATTTACGCTGACGTGGCGCGATCTTTCTAACTGGTTAATAAATTTGTTTTGTCATAAAAAGCTAAAAAAAAACATCAAATCTTTTCTTTCATCGTACATTGTTTCATTTTATAATTAATTTCTTATACTAAAAATAAAACATTGGCTAAATACGTACGTAATTCTCTTGCTTAACACATGATACAAAGAGAAAATAGGTTATACTGCCACAAAATTAAACATTTACTTAATAAATAAAACAGTTGATTTTATCTTATTTTACATTTCTGGAAAATTATTAACACTAATAAATCTACTAAAATACAAAGGCATTTTTGAAAAGAAAAAAGAATAGAATTTAGATTTCTCATTACTTGACTAATCAGTTTCCTTAAATTCCCAATTGATCGGATTATCATTTTGATAAAAAGTAATTATGTATATATAATAAAATATTATACAAAATTTATGTAATTTATACTGTATTATATATATTTATTTAAATAATTTAACAGCTTGTTATTACGTTAGAAAATCTAATCAAAAGCAATTCTGCGCACTTCGAATATATCTGTGGAACTACAATTGAAAAAGGCAATGTCAAGAATACAAACACTAGAAAAAATGTGTTATGATGATACACCCAAATTATGAACAGGAATATTTTTGTTAATTTAAAATTATCTTCCATATATAACCAGAATATCTGCCAACTTCCAATCACAGTATCCGGTTTACTCATATTTATACAGTTAATCATCAATTTTCATTTTACCTGGTGTGTGTGTGTGTGCGCGCGTGTGTATTTTGTTTGTGTTTATAGTCTAAATATACACTATCATACAATAAATTCACTATATATATTTTATTCACTAATAAAATGAAAAATTCTATCTATGCCACAGTTATGCTAAAACAGATAAAATAAATTCACTATCTGTTTTAACATAACTGTGGCATAGAAAGAATTTTTCATTTTTAAAGTCTAGGTAAGTAAATAAAAAGAAAAACTACTTCAGCATTTCAACAGAAAAAATTAAATTCTTTTTAAAAGTAATTTGAAAATAAAGTATTATCTATTTTTACAGTATTTTTAAACAAATTATTTAACTTTTTAATTTCTCCACAAAGAAAAAAACAAATATAATACGAAGTGAAAATTTTACTAAGCAGCTTTTTAATTATTCCTTTACTATAAGCTATATTTTATAACACTGAGATACAGAACTCGCTCTCTATGAAATTTCATTTTTATGGTTAATAAAATTAACCAGTGAAAAAAAAGTTTTGATAAAACCTAACTTTAAATATAGGTTTTTTTAAACACGAGATACAAGTCACTCCTAAAATTGTACGCATAGCCATTCTCCATTAAAAATTATCTCATACCAGACTTAGTAACGAAAGCGAAAATTGTTTCCGGTAACATAATTACAAATGCGGTACCATAACTACAAATGAATTAAAATGCCTTTATTATTAAATGTATATATAATATTATATTTTGATAATAAAATGTCTCATGAAATGTAATCGATGCGAAATTTAAGCTAAGTTTAAAAATTCACTTTTTAGCTTAATATTTTACTCAGATTTAAAAAAAAAGTTATCACTTAAATGAAAAAGTAAGAATCTTATTTAATTTTTTTCGGTTAAGATGGTAATCTGCATCTTTAAGACCCGACGGAACATCTGAAATATCTCAAAGAGAAGCATCCAACAAATTGAAGGGTATAAAGGATGAAACGCCAACGGCCGGAACCACGCTTATTAAATCAGAATAAGTTTATCACCGAAATTAAAGAAATCTTGGTGAAATTTCTTTTCATGTTCTTAGAATTCTTTATATCATACCACTCGTTGAACTTAAAACATAAATAAATAAAAAATAAAAGGATTATTTCTTAAAGAAAAACTTGAATTGGATTATATTATATACGATTGTACGGCCAGCCTCCGTGGCGCGAGTAGTGGCGTATCAGCCTTTCATCCGGAGGTCCCGTTTTCGAATCCCGATCAGGCATGGCATTTTCACACACTAAAAAATGCCATTTTATCTCATTCTCTGAAACAATACATAACAGTGGACCCGGAAGTGTTTAAAAAAAATCGAAAAAAAAACCAAGCGCGGTTCAAAAATAAGAGACGATGAGTTATAAATAGCTATTGTAACACTGATTGGTTTGCAAATGCGCAGTAGCTTTAAGTTGTCTGTTGTAACCTGTAGCCACCACATTGCCGTCAGGCCATTATATTGTTTGCCTTTCCGAAACAATGTGTTGTGATGAGTACGGTAATAACAAATCCCGCCAGTTATGAAGTTCGATCAACGATTAGATTTCTAAACCCAAGAGGACATAATAATGCTGCTAAAATTCACCGTCAATTGTGTGAAACTTATGGACCTACTGCAACAAGTGAAGGAAAAGTGAGGCAAGGTGTCGTGAGTTTAAGGAAGGCCGTTCAAATGTTCACGACGAAAGAACTTAGTATTCGGACCTATGATCTCGTTGAACGTGTGAGTGCAAATGTGAAAAAAAATATTCGAATTACGATTAGCACTCTCTCTAGAATTTTTATAAGTTTCAAAGACAACATTACTGAGAATCATGACTTGACACTCTAGGCTACTGTGAACAGTGTGCACGATATGTGCCGAAAATGTTGAAAAGTGCTCACAAAGATCACCGAATGACATCTGCACGTGCTTTTCTCGACCGCTTTAACCACGAAGAAGACAAATTTTTTTAATATCGTCGCTGGTGATGAAACGTGGGTTTATTACGTCAATGCTGAAACGAAACACCAATTCATGCCGTGACGTCATTCCGCTTCACCTAAACCGAACAAATTCAAACTAGTTTAGTCTCGAAGGAAAATCATTGCAACTATATTCTGGAACCAAAAGGGTGTGCTTATGGTTGATTTCATTCATTACATCACAATTCTATTATGAAACGCTTTCTAAACTGTGTCGTGCCATTCAAAATCGATGAGGGGGAATGCTAAGATCAGAAATTGTTCGTTCCTCACGATAACGCACGTGCACACACGGCTGCATGCATAACAGGTGAGATTCAAGAATCGGATGGAAGATTTTTTATCATCCCCTACAGTCCTGATCTCGCGGGCAGCGACTACCATCTCTTCCTACACCTCAACTGGCTTGCGTGTCAACGATTCGAGGAAAGTGAAGAACTGAAAACCTCAGTGCAAAATGACTACATTCCCAGGCGGCGGGATTTTATGCGATGGGTTTGAAGAAACTTGTTTCTCGATATCAAAGGTGTTTGGAACGAAACAGTGATTTTGTAGAAAAATAAAGTAAATATATTAGTATTTGAAATCATTAATAATTTTTTTCAACTGCTTTCATTTTGTTACCGATCGGCCCTTACTTTTGAACCGCGCCTTGCATTTATATAACAATGTTGTATAGTTTATCGTAGATAAAAATTAATTCAATCTGTTTCTGAAGAATGCAATTTTCCAGCTAAAATAGTAATTACTGTGGTACAAAAAAAAACACAAAATATGTGAAGAACGAATACGTTTAGAAAAAAATTATGAAAATGTTTTCAAATGTAAGCTAGAACTTTTGTTAGCGATCTGGTAACCGATATTGATGAATCAATAAAGTTTATAAACTTGGAGAAATATTTATTTATCGTAATGTACCTTTTAACAGTTGAAATGTAAATGTTGATTTACATATACTGAACAAGCATGCATGTTATATAAACCTTTACCGTTTGTAAAAAAAAACGCAAAATGAGCATAATAAATGTTATTATAGAATAATTCCGTAAACTTATTTCTAATTGAAATAATTCCAACCAAATCAGTTTTTTTTTTAATTTTATTCTTTTAATCTGTATATGATTAAAATAATAATAATAATAATTAGGATAAGTTTAATAAAATTTTGTCACGGCATATATTTACAAAAGAATTATGCAATATCTTAATATCTTCGAAAAATAAAAGAATTCCAAGAAAAATGAAATAAATACAACCATTATAGAAAATTTTTAAAAACTTGTTTTACGTACTTGAAACCATAGATATTACATCCCTTTAAACGGGAAGCCTTTCGTCTAATACCCTTTTATCCTGTATGAATTTAGTCGGGCTTCTTTCAATTCCCCTGTCAGAGACACGATACGAATACTATTGTTACAGGATATACCGAACATATAAAAAAACATACTAAATATTCGATAACAGTTGCGTTTATTTTTTTTTTAAAACATTTGTTTCTTTTTACAGCAACTGTTAATTATTTTTAAACTTCTTGTATGTGATATTGTAGATTTTTTATAGAACACATTGAATTAATTGTAAAATACATTTTTATTTAGTTTATATAATGAAGATTTAAAAAAAGTTTAACTACGCACATTTTCACACACACACACACACACACACAAACACACACACACACACACACACACACACACACACACACACACACAGAGAGAGAGAGAGAGAGAGAGAGAGAGAGAGAGAGAGAGAGAGAGAGAGAGAGAGAGAGAGAGAGAGAGAGAGAGAGAGAGAGAGAGAGAGAGAGAGAGAGAGAGAGAGAGAGAGAGAGTGAGAGAGAGCACGAGAGAGTGTGAGAGTGGTTGAGAGGGAGCGCACACACACATATATATTGTATACATCAATAATTGGTTAAAATTATAAACTGGCATCCCTTTAGAAAAAGGTACAACAATCCCGTAACACGTAAAAAAAACTGTGAAATTCAGGCAAAATGAGCAGTTGAACGTAAAGCAAGAAAAAAATACTTCAACCGCATAAACTAGGTATGAAATAAAAAGATAGATTTTCTTCATATTAAAGATAAGTTTATTTTTAAAACAATTATTTTTTTAATTAATAAACCTTATTGCAGAAAACAAGTAATAAAAAAATTTAGGTATAATTTTCAAAAAAAAAATAATTGGAAAGCCTATTTCTGTTACTCAATTTTGAAAGGAAAATAACATGAAAGATAATTTTTTAATTTATTTTTTTATAACGTATAAATTTCTGGCTTTGTAATTTGTACCAGCATAAATTTAAGATCTCAGTCTTTGTAAAGCATCTTTGAGTGAAAACGTTTATAATGATATGATAAACAATTAATAATTTTTAAAGTTTTTTAAGCCATTAAAAGCTTTTATAGAGCGATATAAAAAATAATTTAGAATTTTTATAAATCTTTCATAAATGGTTTGTCAATAATTGCTACAATAAAATATTAGCATATTTAAAAATAATCTAAAAGAGAGAAAAATTATTTCACTTATATTTAAAGTTGATAAAAACAATCGCTCTACTTTGAAATCGGTTGGCTGTGTCCTTGAGTTCACTAAAAAATCGTTCGAGCAGCACAACTCAATATTATTAAATTATATATCGTGTACATTATTGTATTTTAATATCTTAAACTTATTAGTAGACGATCGTTTCACACGTGACAAAATCATTAACAAAAACGGAATAGTTATTTTTAAGAATAACACATTAGCAAGTGATATTCAGTCCTATAAGTGACAAGTTTACTCTATTTACCACATGGATTGGCTATTAGCTGTTTAGTAAACAGCTAATCCGTGTGGTAAATAGATGATGTTCAATAAACATCATCATTTCCAAAGAGAGCAACTCCGGCTAACGCTAATGGTACCTTTCATGCATCACGGTGATAAAAAAATTTAGTAAATAGTACAAAGCAGCAAAATAATATAGCCGTGCTAACAAATATTTTATGTACTATCTCCAGCCCTAAGTAGCGAATATTAAAATAATGTTACTTATTTTTAATTTACTGATTACATTCATTTTTCTTATAAATTTACTGACGTCTGGTTTGTTGTTAAATAAGCAACTCGTACAGAAGTCTTTCGAGCATGAAAAGTTGATTTTTAACTTATTCTTGCACTGAATGGCTTTTTATTTCAGCTCGAAATATAAATGAGATGGATTATATTATTAAAAATTTCCAGTTAATAAAAGTACTGGTAATTGAAGTTTTTACTGCACTTTGGTAGTTATAATTAAAAAGAGTATTGCATGACTTTTCAGTTCTTAATAATTAAAATGAAGAGTTAGGGCCAAAAAACAATATATATTTTTAGAGGTGGAGATTAAATTTTAAGAAATATTTTTCTAAAAAAATTCATGTATAAGTTAAATTAAGCATATCTAATTAAGTAAAGTTTTCTCTAAATTTAACGCCTTTAATACAGGCTCAAATAAGAAAAAAAAATTCAGTAAAACTTTTCTGCATTTTCCGGGGTGTATAATTTAAAAATATTTGTACACATTTCTTGATAGCTCCGTATATGAAATATAAACATTCAACAATTTTTGAGAAATATTTAAATCGTATGGAGATGGAGCAGAAGAATAAAAAACATATATTTTAATTTTAAGAGGTGGGGATTGATCCTTTGAATTTTTTTATTTACTTATAAATGCATTGAAGAAAACAAATTTGGCTTAAAAATTAGGTTTTCTTCAAAACGTCTCTGAAGAAAATTGAATTTCTTTTTGCAATATCCCCCTTCGAATTTCGAAAAAAAATTAATATGATCAATGCACCATATATAGAAATGTTTGAGCCAAATTTGAAGAAAATTGGTTTGGTTAATCCCGAGATATATGGCGAAATACAGTGAAACGCACATGTACATAAGTACGCGTATACATTTAATTTTTTTATCCAGATTTATAATTGGACCATAAAACGTAAAGTTTTGCAAAAAACCTGATACATCATTTTTTACATGATCTCATACTTTCCCCTTTAATATACCTGTTCAAGCTACATTCGCCGGGAAATAAAAATATATAAAGGTAATTCACCTTAAAATAATCTTAAAAAGATTAAAACTGTATTATTTTATTCAACTGCTTTGACAGTTTAATTATATCTCTTAATCTTTTTAATAATACTATTTTTTTAAAGTTATTTTTATTTATTGTTTTTCTCACTAATGTGTGTATTACTATTATTATTAATTGTAATAAATTACGAAGTAAAATTCCTATTAATTTAAAATGGAAAAACAAAAACGTATAAATGTAATATAATATTTCTTGCGGTGAACAACGTAACCGATGTTTTAAAAAAGAATTTTTTTCATTACAAACAAATAAACAACTACAGTATTTGGTTGTAAGTAGCCTCAAGCGGTAACTGATTCAAAAGAAAGAAGCTCGGAGTCATGTACACTTCTTTGTCCACAACAATAGGACTTGACATAATACAGGAAGTCTACCACTGTAAAAAAAAAAAATATATGCATACAGTAGTAGAATAAACACTAGTTGGCAATCGGATAAAGTGTTGCGTTTTATTAATTGAAGACAAATTTTCCTCAAAAAATTATCAATTATGTAGGATTTATTTGTATTTTAACGAAACAAATATTTCAATAGATTTCCTCTAGTTAATACATTACATAGGGATACACTCGCTAATAAAGAAAATGAATATTTTTATTTTGCCGACTGTTACCTTATACATATAATATATATAAAAATGAATGTTTTTTTATTGCTTACGCATTCATATACCACTCATCCGATTGCGATGAAACTCTGGTGAGTTGTGCGCACGCTCGCGAAGGTTTCTGAATTAGTTTTCACCCGCTAGGTGGCGCTGGAGTCGAGATATTTTGAAAAAATTATATTTATGGTCTGATTTGGCTCATATTCAGAATATATATTTGTTACGTGAAAAGAAACATTTTTTTTTTTTACGAAAAATGAACCTGCTAGGTGGCTCTGGGGTTGAGATATTAAGAAAAATTGTATTTATGTATCGATTTGGCTCATGTTCAGAATAAATATTAGTTACCAGAAAAGAAAAATTTCTGCAGAAACTACACCCGCTAGGTGGCGCCAGTGTCGAGATATTTACGAAACAAACAGATATACAAACAGACTTTCTTCTTCTGTATATATATATATGCAAATATAAGAGGCAATGTTCTTATGTGTGCCTGCTGTAGACTAAAAAACTGCTGAACCGATTTACGCGCAGGGAAATTAAAAAGGGAAAAAAGAAAAGGGGGAAAAGAAACAGGGGACGAGTGATAAGGTGAAAAGGGTAATAGGGAAAAAGGGAAATAGGTGAATACGGATAAAGGGGAAAGTGAAAGATTAAATTTTGTGAAGTTTCGTAATGTTCACTTTTTTAATGTTTTATTAACATTCAATTGTGTTCATTTAATATTTAATCTATATATATATATATATATATATACATATATACTCCATTCTAGCAATAGCGAAGCATTGCCGGGTCTGCTAGTTCATAAGTAAAACATGTTACATATAAAAAATAAAAAACTATATTCAACTGTTGATTTACTCTATCTGTTCCATTCATTCCTGAACTTCAGGAAATATTCTAATTTCTAGAATTAATATTGCATTTTAATTATATATTTATTGTTGGTTGTATTCTACGCAGTAATAGAGATGGATTAATAAATCGAAAGTTAAAAAACATTTTTTTATGAAAAACAAAAATTTAGACGAATATAATTCTCTAACCGACACAACAGTCATATGTTACGCACATAGCAATATGAAACAGTATGTGTTGTGTATAGATCTGCAGCAACATTAAGGAAAGCATTGCATGCGACATAAGTGCCCCTATATCTATCTGAATTGATGTTTTCCAAGGTACTGTACAACATTTGCACATGTATTATAAAACTGTATGAAGTCATTGTGCGTGATTGTGTATGTGTGTATTATTACATGCGACCTATTTATAAATAAAAAATAAAAATACACCTACAGTTTTGGATGACGCACATTGCGTGTATGTAAAAATACGTAGTTACAACGAAATATGCTAATGATTTTATAAATTACCGCAAATAACCTTGAACTTTGATTTTTCCACCTCGAATTCCAAAAATACCAATGTTTTAAAGTTACATAGATGGTAAATCTTTTTGTTTTTAACATCATTTTTCTCAATTATTTTTTGGATGGGATTTTGATGAATTTTTACGTACGGATGTACTTCGGGATGCTAACCTAGTTGGGGAAATACAATATGGAAACGTTTATTGCTTGAAAATTGTCTTACCTAAATGGAATTTGGACCTGTAACTTCACAAGGAAAGAAGTTACAAATCCGTTTCAGAGTTAGGACTTACCTTACACGGTATTTATTTATTAAATACCATAATTTAAAAAGTATTTTTATGCAACTGCTTCAAAATAATTAACTGGGTTGACATTTAAAGGTTTACTGCTGATTTAATGTTTTAGTTGCAGACGTATAATAGGGTAAGAATTCTTTAACTCAATTCCCCACACTGATTTAAGAAACATAATAGAACAACATTTTGACTTTTTCGGTTCTGTACGAGATCGTATTTGACCACATAGTATTGCAACAGGACCAGTATAATGGACCAGGGTAACGGATTTCTTCCAATTAAGAAGAAAAAAGAGAAAATAATAATGAAAGGAAGAATCCAAAAGCCACTAAAAAGAATTCTTTTCCTAAAGTCGTTTAATAATCTGTTCTTGGTAAATACAGACAATGGCACTTACATTGTTGTTCGATCAGAAAGGTTACCGGACCAAAATAACAGTTTGTAGAAAAACGTAAGGGGGAAGACAATGAAAATTATTACGCTTTAACAATTACAGGAATGAGACGGGTACTGGTTCGGTAAGCCAGGGTATAAATACTGCCAGGGACCACCAGCGGAGAGTCAGTAGTTTTGCGAGGTTGTATTCGGCGCAGTCGTGATAACAAGCGATAACAGTGAGTAGTTTTGCAAGCTCGAGTTTGACTCCTTGCGGTGACAGCAATACCAGTAAGCGTGTGATAACGAGTAGAGAGTACGTCACAAGTATTTCAATGTGGACAGTGGGTGAATACAAGAAGTTGTTCGGTGAATTATTGGTAAAAATTAGTGAAAGTGACAGTAATATATTCATTCATAAATTGTAGGATAGTTCTTTTATAAATAGTAAAAGTAATAATACCTTCAAAAATTGAATTGTATGAACTTTAAACTTTTCTGATGTTATACTGTTAACGTAATATCAGGTTCTAGCGGTCATTATAACGTTTTTCGTAAATTGGACTGTATTCTATTTTTTATAATTTAACTGTCATTAAACAAATCTTGTCTTTTTTATTTGAATTACTATTTTGTATGCTTTATATATAAATATCTTCATTATTATTATTATTTTATTATCATCATTTTTATTATTAATATTGTTAATTTTATTTATTTTGTTTACATGTCTTTCGGGTAATAAATTGTATTTGTAAGAAACTTTTAAGTTTATTAGTCTCTCAATATCATTGTCGAACCGCGAACACGCGACAATATATTTAATCTGAAAGATATCTTAAATCACTACAGAATGTTTAACTTGTATTAATATTTTGCTGACAATAGTAATTCTAGTTTGGAGAGAACAATTTAATACGTTTTACCTCCTGAATAAAGAAAAGGCATAACCTAATCCATAAACCACGTGAGATCTCAGGTGATTGTAATGATAGCCAAATGATAAAAACAGCATTTTGAAAATTACTTTATTTTAACTTTTCGGTTTTTCATTACATTACAATTTTAGTACTCTAAGCGATAAGGGAGCACATTAGTAACGTAAAGGGAGAAGAGAAGTTAATATATATAATGAGCATGCTGGTAAGACTATAATCTTCCAGAAAATTATTTTTTCGTTAATTGTGTAATAAAAATACAATTAATTAATATATATATTCTTGAATAAAGAACGTCGTCTTATTTTGTACGTCACAAAGAAGTGACGTCTAAAGTCAAATTCTACCATTTATCATTGACATCAGGTTTTTACTTTATATTTATATATAAATAGGAAGTTTTTTACATAATTTATAATACATTAAACAAGTAGGGCATTAAAATTAACTAAACTTCAGAAAAATCCAGCTTCGTGTCAATTTTTAAGGATTACATAAACTCATTTAGTTAAAATCTTGCGATAAACAACGTTGTTATTTTACAATTTTTTATCACGTAACATTTTTATAAATAATCCTCCTATGATCTCACCACAGGATAGATCAAACACACCTCAAGGGTACCGTTCACAGATGGACCAATCCGAAAAATAAATCTGCTGTTGACGATGAACATGCGGATTGGCAGTGAGTTTATACCGAATTTTCCGCATTCAATATAATGAAAACATTCACTTAATTTAAATCACGATCATTTTGGATCGGACAAGAAGATTAAATGTGATTTCACAACAATGAATCATAATAATAAGAAGCCCTATTGTGAAAACTTTTGTTTTATTTGTTGATTAAAGCCATCAGTAGAAGAAGTTCCAGTCCTCGTTCTAAGTCCCTAACTTCTCTCAATTTGCTAAAAATTAGGTAGTAGAATCACATTATTTCTAACGATTCAAGCTCGCCTTATGACAACATTAAATATTTTTCAACTAATTTCTTATAAACATTATTTTGAAATAATTTAAATAGTATTTGCTTTTGACATTCCATAAGCAAGCCACTGATTTGTACAAAAAATACAAATTTATCAAAATTGTTTATTTGCGAAAGACATTTTGCTGCTTGTAACGCTTTATCGTTTTTACTTTCGTGGCTGGTGGAGAAATACAGTTTTAATTCTTAAGAAATCAGTGCTTCTCGCTATCCGTATCAATCGGTCTTTGTAACGGAGAGGAACGTGATAAATACGTATGATATTTACATGGATACACTTATGTAAATTTGTGCACATAAAGATCCAACGTAAAAATCCTCGCGTGAATGATACCGTTTAGGATTGACAATTATAAATCGTATAGGCATATCGTCGATGGCTCATCAATTATAGGACCACACGGTTCGCTGAGTTTTTTCATAAAATTTAATTATTTTATAATAAAATTAATAAGAAATATCGTAATAAAAAGAATAAAAATAATTGGGAGAGGGACAATGGTAATTGAATTTACAAAAGTTGCTTCGATATAAATATATCGGTAGAAAGCACGTTACCACTACGTACCCTCTCAAAATCTGAACTTACATCAGCACGTTTTATTTTTATAAGCGACTACTGTTTGTAAAACATACGTAAACATGCAGAATAGTTGAGTGACAGTAAAAAGAAAAAAGCCTTCTGCACATTACTACTATATTTACGTATATAATCAGATGACATCATTTAAACAGTCCCTGTTCCAAGTAGGATATACAAATGTCTGGGGGCCTCCCACGTTTCACGGAAATGATACTAAAATCCATCCCACATGTAGTTATGCTGCTGGAATTTCAATGTTGCGTTAATAAACAAAATAACTACGTTCTAGACGTGATAATTTTCTCAGGACTGTAAATTTAAGAATGTATTCTACCTCGAATTCATTATAAAATACTTTTACTAGAAACAAAAGATCAACTGGTTATTTTGAATATGATTATTCATTCTCAGTGTAAGATTTAAAAGATTATGTTGTTATTATTATTATTTATATATAAACTATACTATATATATTCATTCTTTTCTTTCTTTATGTGGCCCTTTGAGAAACATTTTAGTGGATGGATTAGCCCATTGGATTATTTCACCATACATACAGCCGGTTCAGTATTACCTTCATATCTACTATGACATTTCAGTACTATTTATCCAGTATCAAATTATATGAGAATGAATTCAAATAAAAAAAAAAAAAAAAAAACATAAAAATTTACAAAAACTCTTAACACTTAGATATACATTTTAAAATGAGGCAGGTTACAAATTTCACTTGCCTTCTGTGTGTGAATAAGTAAACAGATCACAACAGTAGGCCAAATTTCCCGTATACTCTCCCGACCTGGACATCCTTCATTCAATTTATTTATTTACTATTTTATTTAATTTTTACAGTTGACTGCATGAATACATTGCATCTACGGTCGGGAAATTCTCAAAGTTATCTCATCTTGAATCTGACGATGACAGGAGTTGTGCATCACTTTGATGCGCAAGTCATGTTCATCATCTAGTATTTATCAAAGCAAAAGGGAATTAACTTTTCTCCTAGTTTCTTTTCTGTTTGTTTTCTCTCTTAACTTTTACTTTTTAAAGTGCAAATGACATAACCTTTTTCTAATTTACAATTCTTTCCCAGCTGAATAACATCGGAGATGAAATTTTTCCCTTTTCGTATTAATAACCTACTTCTTGACGAAGAAGTTTTTAAGTTTTGTCGAATTATAGATTTCAATAAACACAATTAGAAGAAATTTTTCTTATTTTAGATCATTTGGAAATATGTTCATATTTTAAAAACATTTATTTTAATCGGAATTTGTTGTACAAGTATATACTATAATTTATAAGTAAATATGATTTAAAAAGAAATCATTTCACTATTTTTGTTTATTTTTATTCTAAATTCACATCCGTTTATTCTACAGTAGTTTGTAATAACATAGGTGAAGTAAGGTGATTTAACTACGAATACCTGCCGGCCTCCGTGGCGCTAGTGGTAGGGTCTCGGCCTTTCATCCGGAGCTCCCGGGTTCGAATCCCGTTCAGGCACGGCATTTTAACACACGCTACAAATCATTCATCTCATCCTTTGAAGCAATACCTAACGGTGGTCCTGGAGGTTAAACTCACAAAAAAAAACACTAAGTATACCTGCGAGATGAAAAAAAAAATTCCTTTTGGCACACCGGAAGGCGGAGGTAGATCTCACCGGTGCTAAGTAGGGGATAAAAACGATTTCCACCTTAAAGTTAAGAAAAACTTAAAATTTACTCAATACGAAAATGGTTGCATGTGAAAAACGTTTCACATGCAACCAAAAGATGCATGTGAAGATGAGACTTGTCGTATACAAGTCCCATCTTCTTACAATGCTAGCAATATTTCTGTCATCCCTTGTCGTAATATTTTTGTCTTCCTTGATTATATCAAAAATTGTTTCAGACAAAAGTTTTAGTTAATGTTTAGAGGATTAACGAATACTAGAACCGATTCGATACTGTGCCTATTAAGGGAGGTATGATTTTTTTTTCAAAACCCTTTTTTTCCACCCCCTGGGCCGACGGTTGGTGATATCAAAAAACTTTACTTAGATAAGTTTTACGCCCTTATCCAAAGAATAATAGGAACTTTAAACGAATTCGATATTTTACTTATTTTACCCCATTTCCACCCACATGGTCCGATCTTGGCCGTCGACGAACTCGATCAAGATTTTGGAACGAGTTACTTTTAAGAAAAAATTTGAAAGTGATTGGTACAAAATTACGGCAGTTATCGTACCCACAAGAAACTGAAATATATATATATATATATATATATATATATATATATATATATATATAAATAAACTTTTGAGCTGACGGTGGTTTGGGGTCTGGGTGGATGTGAAAAACGAAGATATGTCGAAATTTTCCGTAAGTCGAATAATGGTACTCATTACAATAGGTAGCTTTCTTATGAAATTTACCTAAAAATTCATATGTCCGTTAAAAGATAAAATTTCTCTACGGCTAAATTATAACATTTGAATTACGCGGCTTAAACTTGTATCATAATGAGAGTCATTATGAAACAGATTTCATTATTATACCGGAGTTCAAAAAATCAAAAGACTACACTTTTCAACCACTGATCAATCAGAAGCGGGTTTAATATATCAGCTATTTATTTTAATTTTGTGTTCAATCCGCTTTAGTAGTTAGCAAGCAGAAGTTAATTTTGAAAGTACACAGATAGCATACTAAGTTTCTATATTACAATTTTTATCGTTTTTGTTAATTATGTCGGATTCTGAAGAAGAAATGTTTTTAACGTCGATCGATATTAAAAAAAAAGCAGAACTTATGACTAATAACCTGTTGCCACTGAAATGTATTATTTAATGTATTTTTTTGAAATATTTAAAAAAAATATTCCGTAAACAACGTATTCTATCATTGATTTAAATCAATAATCCCAACATATTTTCAGCCGTAGAAAAAATACGCCTCTATAATCGCTCGGGTCGTAACTTAGCACTTATGTATCAATGGCTATCATTGTAGTCTCGTTGTAAAATATACTGTTAAATGTGATATTTCAAATAAAAACATTAAATGAATATTTAATTGACAATTTTAAAGATAAGATCAAAATTATCCAATTAATTTACGGTTTATTTGCAGTTATAATGCGGTTATTTTATTTAAAAAAAAAACATTTCGTAGTAATAATAATTAAAATTTCTTTGTAAATAATGTTTAAAAATAGTTATAGCATCGGCAATAATCAAATTTTAAGTCAATTTAATTATACTGAGACAAACTATTAAATTGTCATCTCTAAGGAATTTATGCACAAAAAATAAATTGTTAAAGCTCCGGAAACACAAGAAAAAAAATTATGAAATTTTTTAAATAGGCCTCATAAGAGTAGGGCTCTTTAATTTTATCTTTTAAAAATTAAATAAAATAGCATAATTAATGACATCGAAAATAGAGCCCATAACACTTACATAGATTATTTCTAAAAAATAAATACGATGACAAACGGATTGCCAAAACGGTATATTCTTATCATATCTTATGATGACAAAGATCAATGCAATTTAAGGGTTATCCAACGATTGTGTCTTATGAGAAAACCTTTTGTGAGTCACAAAATATCGGAGATGAAACAAAGGTTAATTAAGATCTAAAATTATACATTGTGTTAGAATAAACAAGAATTGTCTTAAAATATCATACAGTATTAAAGTTAATTCATAAATTGTTATTAATCTTTCTAGTGGAAAATGTAAAAGCTAACGAAAAAAATAAGATATTCTCAAAAATTTTAATTTACCGTAACTTTTACTCGGTACAGCCGGCCTCCGCGGCGCGAGTGGTAGCGTCTCTGCCTTTCATCCGGAGGTCCCGGGTTTGAATCACGGTCAGGCATGGCATTTTTACACACGCTACAAATCATCCATCTCATCCTTTGAAGCAATTCCTAACGGTGGTCCCGAAGGTTAAACAAAAAAAAGAACTTTAAAAAGGCCTCAAGTAGGTAAAAATTCTTGAAGATTGAATTATAAGTTCTGATCTTTGTATTGGAATAGAAGGATCTCATCCTTTCATAAGGAAAATCACGGGTTCAAAACCCATACTCCTTTGCTTAAGATTCAACTTAACTAGTAAATGTTTTTTCTAAAGGTGAACAACTGGATTATTTCCTAAAAGTCATCACCCAAAAAAATTCCGTATTGCAGATGAACTTCAACGCACAGCCGCAAATTTTCAGAGAATAATAACGGGATAACATAATCAAAATTTATAAATTAATTCCTCATAATATGTATTCTATTTTGGGTTATATTAAATTACTTCTTTATCACTTGTCACAGTGATAAAAATATCTCTTTTTAATATCTCAATCATCTAAACAAGAAGTAACAAATAGGTTAATGACAGAATTTCATTATTGAATGATTTTTATATAAAAATTAGTGGATATGATTCATATGCATTTTATGTGTCCGTTTCAGCTGTTAATTACTATCTAAATTTCAAAAAATCTAACTTTATAAAATAAATAGAAACAAACTGCAAGCAGAACTTCATTCATTTTTAAGTACTTAGTGGAATTATAAACTAAATACATATGTATTTCAAATCCGTATAAAAACAACTAATTTTTCGAAATCTAAGGTTCTGAGTTTCGAATCCTGATAACAGTTAGTTGCTTTTATACGGATTTGGATACTAGACAGTGTGGGTAGCGGTGTACTTTGGTGGCTGGGTTTCAATTAACCACACGTCTCAGGAACGGTCAGCATGAGTCTGTACAAGACTATATCTCATTTACATGTCATACATATCATCCTCAACTCACTGTGCCAGGGGGGGGGGGGAGGTTAGCTTATTGTTCACTAGTTGAACAGATGCAACATACACATTAGGAATATATATATATGTAGTATATGCATATTTGTATATTAATAAACGATTAAGGTAGTCATCATTATCATAATATTTGATAAAAATCAATCGTTTTATTTTAATTATCATTTTTCAAATGAAATAACGAGGTACTATTTATGTACATATTTATTTTAATTATTCTCTTTTAATAAATGTTAATTTTTTTAAACAAGTTTTATATACTACAAATATCCTCTAATAATCATGGATAAAGTCACTTGGAAAAATCAAATTTGCGTAATTATGAATTAACATCTTACTTTATTTTAATCATTACAAATTTATTTAATTATGCAGGAAACAGTGTTTTTTCTTTTTAAAACGTCATATCAGATCCCGCTGACGTTGACTATCAATCTGGCCTATTGCTCCTGTTCTGAGTACTACAACAAGCGCTTCTTTGCCTTGGATATTGGTCCAATATTTAATGTTGTCCAACCAGGAGGTTCATTCCCTTAAAACTTTTCTACGACTCTCAATTTTCCCCTTAAGAGCCAATTTCAAAAGTTGATCCTGCATCCGTCATTAAACGTGACTCAAATAAGTCAGCTTCCTGCACTTTTTTTCCTGTTTAGCCTTCGAGAATCACCGTCAGGTATAACTTCAGGGGATGAATGACGATGATATGTATGAGTGTAAGTGAACTGTAGTCTTGTACTGTCTAGGTCAACCATTTCTGAGATGTGTGGTTAATTGAAACCCAACCACCAAAGAACACCGGTATCCACGACTTGGTACTCAAATCCGTATAAAAGTCTTTACTAGGATTTGAACTCTCGACTTCGAAATCAGCTGATTTGTGAAGACGCATTCACCACTAGATCAACCCGGTGGGTCAGCATCTGGCATTTAATAGTTGTCAGGAGCTCTCGTCTAACTTCGGGTCTTCTTAAAACTTCCTCATTCGATCTTCGTTCCGTCCATGCGATGCACAACATTATTCAAATAGAACCGCATTTCAAACGTTTCCTCCCGCTCAAGAGTCGTCGCTTTCAATGTCCAGACCTCACACCCGTACGTAACGTAGACTACCAACGTTTTCTTTTTCTGTTTAGCCTCCGGAACCACCGTAAAGTATTACTTCAGAGGATGAGTAAGAATGATACATATGAATGTAAGTGAAGTGTAATCTTGTATAGTCTCGGGTCGACCATTCCTGAGATGGGCGGTTAATTAAAACCCAACCATCAAAGAACACCGGTATCCATGACCTGGTATACAAATCCGTACAGAAGTAAATGCCTTTAATAGGATTTGAATCTTAGAACTCTCGACTACGAAATCAGCTGATTTGCTATGACGAGTTAACCACTAGATCAACGCGGTGGGTTAACGTATACCAACTAACAATTGGGCATTCTTTGCTTAAGCTTCAAATCCGGATTCCTACTGTAAAGCACGGGCTTCATTCTAACAAAATTTGCTCTAGTTATCTATTCTTTTTTTCGTCTCTATATCAGGATCTAGCTGATTGGTGATGTAAAGCCGAATAGTTGAACGAAGTAACTCTTTCTACTTGACCATTGACATATTGACTAGCATCAGGGTGTGTTCACGGCTGAATACCATGAATTTAGTCTTTCATCAAAGAAAGTTAAGTACAAGATGGGTAAATATTTAAACACATCTTCAGTTCTGCTAGATTAACTCGATTCAGCAAATGTTTTATATATATATACACGTAAAATACACATGTTTTACATATGTATTAGTACGCACATTACGAACATAATACCGATTTATTTCAAACAATCTGGATGATTATTATCTTAAACACCAGTCGATATAAGCCATATTATGGGTCCCATAACATCATCAACTGAAATATTATACTAAATTTAAGACCTGTCAGTATAAAAAAATGACTTTAAAAATCATTCGATTACTTCATCAAATTTTAATAAACTTTATTTTATCTTAACAGGCGAAGAAAAAGAAGTTCTCTGTATTTAAACGTCAGTTTAAGGAAAATATTTGTTATTTAATAATAAGATGGTTAATTTGTTTGCATTAATAGCTCTTGGATTACTTGCGCTGAATACGTGTAATTGTTAATCTAATTCATCCGTTGCTGAAAGTTACTAAACATAAAGCGTTGTGAGTATTTTTTTCGGTTACACGGGCAACGGAAAACAACTATAACTTATTGGGAGTATATTAATTTGCCCGATGGTTAAAATCATACAGTTTTGCGAGTTGTGATAATTAAAAAATATCCACAACATTATTTTTTCTAGCGATCTATCGAGAATGAATTATGGGTACTTTTTATTTACTTAAAATACGTCGTAGAATTTCCAATTTACATTTTTTTTGTAAAGTATTATTATTATTGTTTTGTTACTGTTTTTAAAGTTGAATTTTTAAAAATGTTATTCAAAGACCTGTTTTGTTACATACAAAATATCCTTTTTTTTTTTAAATTGACGTTACATTTTTTTTTTTAAATTGTATGTTAATTAAATGTAAGAAACTTAAATTATTTATACAATTTCGAGTTAGAAAAATACTGTTCTGGAGTTGAAAAGTATTTTTTTCCTTTACTTTTTGGTATTTAAAAAATGATATTGCAGAAAATAAATTTGGATTAGTTCCTCAATCTGATGACATTCCTGACAGGAAGTGTCAAGAAGCAACAAGAAGTTATGATTTCATCTGGGTGAGAACAATGGTGCGGATCAAAACACGTTGTAACGAAGAATAAAACATTAGTTTTTGTTTTTATCTCAAAAAGCAATAAAAATTTAATTCCAAACGTCTTAACAGCAATGCGTGTAGAAAAACAAATAGCAGTCAATGTTACGAGAACTGTAATGAAAAGCATTTTTTATAACTTTAGAAATAGATCTCATTCATGACAGAATTTGATTTAGTTATAATTATATTTTCTAAAAGTTTATTAATAGCAATTAAAACTGCAAAATTATTGTAATAAAAATTGAAAAAATATACTTTAACAAACTCCAAGAAATAAAATTAATGAAAAAATTTAAACTGGAAATGCCCCAACACATTTTGGGTAAATCTGGACTCAGCATAACGCGTTGCGAGTATTTTGTAATAATACTATAGTGGAAACGATATAATTTCAGCTGTTGAATAAGTTAACGACAACGTGTTGTGGGTGTTTCCCGTTGCCCAGTACCAAAATAAATAGGTTAGTCGAAACGTGTTTTGTATATATAATCATACCCACAAGTTTTGGTTAAAAAATCTGGACAAGGAGCGAATACGGCGATTGTGATTAACGTACATCATTTTTTTGTTCATTTCTTTTTTCATTATTATAAATTTCCATTTAAAACGTTTCTGAATTGGTTATAATGAATTTGAATTTTTTAAAATTTCTTATTAAATTTAACGTTAATTAGTTGATATTTTTTTTAAAAATGAAACGTTTTGAATTTTTTTTTAATCTGGTAATTTTTTCAATAAATAAAACTTTTCTTGAATATTTTAAGGAGAGATCTTGTATCGATTAAGATTATGCATTTCAGGTTTCACATCGATTTTGGTTTTTAATCGATTGTTTTATTGAGAATGGAATTATGTTAATGTAAGGACCTATGAAGACAGCAACCAATATTTCTAAAATGGCAGCTGAAATTTGATGCGCTATTTTCGAATCAGATTGCCCGACTTTGTTAAAAGAAAATTCGGACTATCAACTAGTTTTACCAACTTCATTTGGGAACTATTCCTTAAAAAACGTGATTGGCCATCGACTAAAAATATTACAAATGAAAAATTAAGCTATAAAACACAACACGCTTTTGGTTTAATAAGACATATTTCTTACCCATGTATGGAATCATCTAGATAAATTTCCGCCTATAATCTACCTCAAGGTTCTTTACATAGACAGTAAAAGCTTCATTAGATCTGGCTGTACTTAACATTTTATCTAACATCGGTACAGATATACAGTTATGCAGTATGTAGTAACATAATTCTGATTTATACACAAAAAAGTAGATATCCAAGTCATTTTTGTTTTTAACATTTATAATTTTATTAGTTGTGTATTAAGTATTTATGTGCAACTTATTATTTTCTAATTTATATTATCTATATTTATTATTGGCAAATGAAAACCAAATAAACATCATGGAAAAAATATTACGCGCGCGCACACACATACATAAATACATATACAGGATCTGCAGATGGCAGGTAAACCCTGTGGTCTAAGGATGAGGATGAGCCTTAAAAAGAACCAGATCATATTCAACAAGTTTTCCAAGGAAAGAAAATTCTTGCCTCTGAAGAAGAACTAGAACAGGTAGATCATTACATATATCTTGGCGTATAGATGTCAACTGGGGGTGATACAATCAAAGAAGTTGATCGACGATTCAAGCTTCGGGAGACTTAACAGCGTTTTCAAGAACAAATTACCCTTTTACCCTAAAAAGAAAATTATCGATCCTGCCAGTCCTTACCTGTAGAAGCGAAAGTTCGATATTAACCGCTCAATCATTAGAGAACTTGCGGGTAGCACAAAGAAATATAAAACGATGTGTGCTGGAAGTTACCAGATGGGAAGGATCTGTATGGGATGGATCTGATAGGATGGGACCTGTAAATGGATCAAAGAACAGATGGAATTACATGATATCATCAAGGTAGAATTAAAATGGCGGTGGGCAGGCTATGGTAGCAAGAAGTGATGCAGATGGGCACACTTGGAATGGATACCACTAGAGGTTAAACGTCCAAAAAAAAAAGACTAAAGGCTCGTTGGATTGATGATATTATCAAGCACATTGGACTGTATTGGCAGAATATCCCAAAAGTCCGTATTAATTAGAAATATGCTGAAGAGGCCTTCATCTTTTATTGGATCGATCACGACTGAAATGATTATTATGTATAGAACTTTTCTTTCCTTCGCCCGAAACATGCAATGTTAGACAAAAATATATACCAGGAAATGAAAGGAAACTAGTCAACCGAAAAAAATAATTCCCTTAAGGAAAGTCTCAATTAATATTTGTAACTGCATGAAAACCACATCGCCAGAGTCACCATGCCTAAGTACTTACACTCAGGATAGAAATTGTACCGAATAGTAATTAAAATCTAAAAAAAAAAACTTTTTTTAGTACAAAGTAAATAATTATACAAATAGTTCTAATTCTTACATTTTTACAATAAAAAGAGAAGAAAAATAACGTAAAGTTACACGAAATGATGTTTGTCTGTTATGAAAAAGAGGGCATCAACAACTATGGTCATTAGTCTGGTGGAAATTGATAGCGTATGAAAAGAAGCCGTGTCTGACCGGTGTCCAGGGTTCGGAGGTCCCGAACCCGGGACCTCCGCACGAATTGCTGATGAGCTATCTTTTATTCTAAATGATAAATCTAATAAATAAATTACATTATTGAAGTTCACTATTATCTCGTAAGAACCGGTGCTGAAATCTTTGCTGCCTAACACGGAAAAATATACTTTACTGCCACTCTCAAGGAGATTTCAGCCTTTTAATATTGGAGCCAGTAACTCTGATTGCGTTTCAGATAAATTAAGATCACCAGCCAGATCATTAATTTCTGCTTGAGCAATCTTGTGTGGTTCAGTACTCTCACCTTGAAAATCTGGATTTTCTTCGACTTCGTTACTTTCTAAATCGTAGCCTTCATCATAATCATTCTCTTCTGAACTACATGTTTCTGACGGAACTAGAAGAGGTAACTCGTCATAACTTAATTACTCATAACACGTAACTCATGTGTGGAATAGGTCTTATGGCTGAAAGAAGACTAGAATTTTCAACAGATTTTTTGAACTTGCTATGCCTTTAATTTTTGTGATACGAAAGTCTGTCGAGTGGTCCTTAGGTTGTCTTCCTACTACGGGGACACTGAAAGGAATATGTCGTGGCGTGCGATTTAGCCAACTGCTAAATCTAAACTACTAAAGTTTACGAAAGAACTACAGTAGATGTGAAGGGGCCAAGACTTGGTCCTGATCTCCTATTCTACATCCAAAATATCTTTTGTAGAAGGAATAAGTCAAAGTAAACACTACCGATATCATTCTAAGATGTAGTACAACATTACTTACACTGAGCACTCTAAATTATTCGACTGTGAGCCTTTTTTAAATATGATTAATTTATAAATATCTTCAGACATTCATTTCCCTTATTAATATAAATATTAACTCACAACAAATCATTACAAGGGTTTACTTTTAATAGAGAAAAATAAATCGTTTTATTAATTTTAATTCTTTACGAGTAACTATTACAAGAAAAAAATAAAGCCCTTAGGAGATATTTTGAAATTAAAATTTGGATTCGGCGTCAAAAAATACGTAAGAATAAGCCAGTATTATCTGTTTACTAAACCTCCTGTAAACCAGTGTAATCGATAATCTTTTTTTTTAACTAACAAAAATTTTCGAAGATATGATACTAAATGAAATCACCATAACAGTTAAGTGTAACAAAAAAAAATTATAAAATTTCAAAACAAAATTATAAAACTCTTCAAATTTGCATAAAAATATCATCTCCACGTACGTGCTTTCCGATCTGCGCAGAAAACCTATTATGATAAATAGGTTTTTATATTAAATCTGTTAAAATACAATAAAAAATACTACATAGAACAGAAAATAGTGCGTAACACTTCATACGGCATAAATTATTTCTGCTCAGCCTTGACGACAACATTTCTATTAATTTTGTAATTCTAATTTATCCGTCTGCATCCCTCCTTAATAGTATTACATGGTAAACCGCCTCCACAGGATGTCGTGACGCACAGTTTAGATAAAATTGTATAATTGAGTAATTATCTTCGTTTAACAACACTATCATGCAGTATTTATACCCGTATCTTGAGTACTCAATTTTAGCAAGAAAATGTTAGGATTATACCGCATTGTTTTAATTTTGAAATAAAGTTTATAGGTGATAGTAAAATAACTAAAGAAAGAGATAATTTTAACAAATTTATTTATTAATTAGAACAATTTAAAATTCTCTGAATACTGACACTCGATTCCATTTTCAGTATGCTATTTATCTTTTCTATCTTTGGGGTAAAAAGAATAATATAAAAAACAGGAATTTAAACAGAACAACAATAAGAAAAAATTTGCTAAGAAAATAATAAAATATCAGAATTGTTAGTATTGATTTTATTCATACTGATCTTAGGATAAATTAAAGGAATTAGGCATTATTGGAAAGTAATTAATTTTGTTGTCTGTTTTCACCTTGAAAAAAATTTGTACTTTCGTTATACATTTTACTTCTCAAACTAAAAACTGTATGACGGAAAAACTATAGAAATTCAGAAAAAATTGGGTTCTATGGAACCCAATGTTTTTTTTTTGAAGTCTAAAATTCTTTAAAACTCGTTAAACCAAATTATTTTCTTTTCCAAATTATCACAGTTTTGAATATATTTTTTCTATATTCAGATAAAAGTATCATTAAAATAAATAAAAAAGTTTTAAAAACATGCTTTTCTTTACAAAAATAAATAAATAACAAAAAAAAACGATTCATAATATAGAGCGCGCTCAACGCTTTTCATTTTAGTCTCACGCATAAATAGAAAATTAAAAAAAAAAATTTCTTGAAAACAAAATTAAGTTTTTCGTTTTAGTAGGATTGTTTTATTTTTATTTATTTTTTTTTAAGAAAAGCATGTCTTTAAAAATTAATTTTTGTTTCTAATTTTTAGTCATAATTAAATTAAATTATTAAATTTTAACATATTAATTTCTCTTAAGTTATAAAATCTTTTAGTAAAGTGTTAATTTTACGACTATTTTTATTTTGGTTTTTTATAAATCTTGTAAGAAGTGTACTTGTCAGTTTAAAACTGACAAGTATGTCAGATAGATTCCCGGCCTATTGGGTGAACGACCCCCGCGGGGAACGTCATAGCCGGGTCTCGCGGGGTCTCGGTAGGTTAGAGTCAAAGGCAACCTCTGAGGGTGTGCAATGTATTAGCTGGTCCACCCTCATAGGTATGGGAGAAAAAAAAATACATAAAAAAAATATGATTTTACTTTTAGCTGTTTTAATTCTTTAGCAAACAAAAATTTATTTACATTCGGTTTTATTCTATGTTATAACCTGGATAATTAGTTTTCATTATTATAATTATACCAGTTATTTATAAATAAATCAGATGAGTAGCTTATATAAATTTTAGAAGGTAAATTTGCACTAGTTATATTAAAATCCGCTTCTACAGATAACATTTAATTTAACCTCCGGGACCACCGTTAGGTATTCCTTCAGAGGATAAGATGAAATGGCAATTTTGTAGCGTGTGAAAATGCCATCCTGGGATTCGAACCTGGGACCTCCGGAGAAAAGCACTCGTGCCACGGAGAGCTCATCTACTCATACTGAATCGACAGACAAAATCAATCTGATCGATAACTACATCTTATCGATCCAGCTTCCTTTCTCAAGATGTTCCCCTTGAATTATATAGACATATTCATATATATATATATATATATATATATATATATATATATATATACGAGGTGCGACAATAAAGTAATGAGACTGATGTGAAAAAAAATGTTACTTACCGTTTTAGTCGTGTTTAGTGTTGTCTCCTTCTGTAGTAGTTCCCCTCTGATTGCATACACTTATTCACTTATTCCGGCGCTTCTGCCATTGATGGTAACATTTCTGGAACTCATCTTCTGTAATATCCTCCAAGAACCTCGATACAGCTTTTTGAACATCTTGTGTTGTTTGAAAATTGTGTCCCTTGACCGCCATTTTGACTTTTGGAAATAGAAAAAAGTCGCACGGAACGATATTTTGTTGAATAAGGTGGCTGTGGTAGTACTGAAATTTGTTTTGAGGTTAAAAATTGCTGTACTGACAGAGCAGTATGGGATGGCGCATTATCGTGATGCAGAATCCAATTATCAGCAATGTTGGCACGGACACGAAGAACTCGTTTACGAAGTCTTTCTAAAATTTCTTTGTAGAAATATTGCTTAACTGTTTGTCCAGGAGGCACCCACTCTTTATGAACAATTCCCTTGGAATCGAAGAAGCACACAAACATGCATTTCACTTTTGACTTTGACATACGAGCTTTTTTTGGTCTGAGTGATCCCTTTGAGTACCATTGCGAACTTTGGCGTTTTGTCTCTGGATCGTATTTAAAAAACCAACCTTCATCACCAGTGATAACACGGCTCAACAAATCTGGATTGATTTCCGTTTGCTCTAACAGATCGGCTGCCACATTTTTCCTCGCTGTTGTTGTGTGAGATTTTTGGGGACCATTTTTGCACAAATCTTACTCATACCAAGATCTTCAGTTAATATTAGACGAACCGTTTCTCGATTGATGTTGAGTTCTTCTGCAATCATTTTCACGGATAATCTTCGATCAGATCGTACGATTTCACGCACCCTGGTCAAGTTGACATCTGTGCGTGAGGTTGATGGTCGTCCACTGCGGTCTTCATCTTCAACAATCGTTCTGCCTTCACTAAAAATTTTATGCCACCGAATAATTTGAGCTCTTGATATAACCTCCTCTCCAAAAGCCTTTTGAAGCTTACCATAAGTTGTCGTCGCGTTTTCAACGCGACGACAATTTATGGTAAAAAGAAATTTAACGCAAAAAGAAATGGCATAGCGTTGCGCAATATTTTGCGGTTTCATTTCTGTGACGAGAGACACAAACACGTGTTCACTTATTACAGCACAACTTACGACTGAGCAGTTGCATCAATGTGCCGCTTGGACTAGAAGTAGCTTATAGACCAAGGTCAAAGATGGTATACCTACGCAAGCTGCAGGGTTGCCACACCTTGCAAAGAAAAATCAGTCTCATTACTTTATTGTCGCTCCTCGTATATCTATAAAATATAGAAATATATTAAATTAAGAATATTGTATTGTCAGCCGACATACGACACTATGTAAAATTTGAGTTTGATTAAGGCTGCAAGATTTCAGGACACGGTTGAATCATTGTAAGTTAAAGAAAAGCATGTGAAAAATATGTAACAAATCACATATTCAAGGAAAAAAGCTAGTTCACAAATAAAAGACATTAAAATTAGCATAACTCTAATTGAATTCAACGGTACTATAATTTTAGTATTTATTATACGATTACCCTTTAATTAATATCATCTCATAAAACTAAATTTAAAACCGAATGTGAATTAATTAAAGCATTTCTAGTTGATTAAATAATTCAATTTTAAAAGTTATAAACTCCTAAATTTGTTAATGTCGTATTGTTTTTGTAAAAAAATCTTGTTACTAAATAAAATAGAAAATAGAAAAATTATGAAGCAAAATTATGTTTCCACATAAAGCAATTCATTTAATAACTATTAGCTACCGCACAATAACAAGGTAATATTGATTTACTGTTAGTAATGTGTTAAGAAGAATTTACTAGTTGGAACAATGCCCAGTAGAACAGACTACTTTATCCTTTATTATTACTAAATAAGGTGCTTTTCTCTTCAGTTAATAATCCAAGTTTTAAACACTTTTTAGTGCTACATAAAAAAACTTCAGAAACCAAATCTTGTGTTATATTTATAAACACAAGAAAAATGGTTAATAAAATAAAACAATTATGCAATAAAGAAATTATTACAAAAAAACTGATAAAAAAGTTGTTATAATCTCCTGACATTAGTTATTTATTCTTATATAATTGAAAAATAACTAAACATAAAAGTTTTAAAAATTCAAACAATCTATATTTTTTATATTTTTCTGCTCCCCCACCACAAAATTACTTCCCAATATATTTTTTTTTGATTTGTCTTCGTTTACTACGTTAAATAGAATAAACTAAAACAAAAATTCCACTGAAAAAGGTACAATCAACAAAATGTTACCAAAGTTTTCTTTTTTGTAAGTTGCGAGGGGAAGTGAATTATGACGAAATTTTATTGTAATATTACTATTAAGAGTTTAAATAAACAAAAAAAGTTTTAAAAACCCATAAAATCTATATTTTTAAACTTTGATCGGGGGTCCCCACCAATATTTTCCCCAAAGTATTTCTATGGGGCTACTTTTACTACTACTACGCTTAGGAAGACAACAAATTATGTTAAAAAATATACAGTAAATAAAGAGATATTTTTTTTTAATTTTTGGAGAAGGAAAGAATTTGAGGGATTTTTTTTTTAATGGTAAGATAAGCATGTACTTAACTTAATATAAAGTTTTTATGTTTGCAAAATGTTGAGAAAATTGACTCCAAAGAAATGATCTGTCCTACCCACTGAAGATTCTGACGCCAAACTTTTACCAACAAATTGTCCCAAATGATGAGTCTCTGTACAAAATTTCATGAAAATCAGTTTATCCAATCTAAAGTTATAGGCTTCAAACACGCCAACATACGTACATAGTACGTACGAATATTACCTCTCGACTTTAGTATTTAACTCTAGTATTTAAATGCTATTCTTTACAATCGTATTATATAAACCAAAAATAGTTTAATCGATAGTCATACACTAGTGTGCTAGTTCTAAAACCGTTGAAGTAATGTGGAGGCTAAACCTCTCACTCGATAAATGATTGAGATATAGTCAGATCTTACAGGAGTTGGGATGTCAAGGGGAGACTAATGGCTAGTGGAAAAAGGGGTGGGAACGAATTAATAACCACCCTGCATCTCCTCAAATCAGTCTCTCTTATTTATCTCACACGCATAAGTATACGAAGCAACGAGTAGAGAGAAGAAACGCATTCGCAATTTGGAGTCTAATTTTCGGTTGACAGTCATTTATTTTACACTACGTTCTAGCAGTCATCTCCACAGTTCTTCAGGCAGCAGAAATGTAGAGTTCAGCTTATACTGCAAGCGTACAGATCGGAGTAGCTATCTGATCAACTGCTGATGACCACAGAGTAATTAGTATATAAAATCTTCAGTAGATTCCTTGTAAGATGCCAGCTCTGTTTAAATGTAAAAAGATCAGGTGACAACCAAAGTTATTTAAAAGATGATTTTCTAAGTCGAAAGTTCTGAGGTTCAAATCCTAGTAAAGATTAGTTCCTTTTATACGGATTTGAATATTAGACAGTGGATACCGTGTACTTTGGTGGTTGAGGTTTAATTAACCACACGTCTTAGGAACGGTTGGTCTGATTCTTTACTAGACTGTCTCATTTTTATGTCACAGATGACATCCTCAACTCATTGGGCTGTGAGGGTACTTATTATTCACTAGTTAAATAGATTGCAACGTAATATACATATTAGGAAAATAAAAAACTGATTTATTTGGTTACTCCAAATAAAATACATTTTTATTTTAAAAAATCTAATGTGAACACCACATAACTTCCTTTTACGCCTATTAAATTATATATATTTTTTATTACATGTTTTTTCATTCTTTTTTTTTGTTGTTATTGAATTATTATTTATTGTCTTTTTTTTTACAATTACAGGTTAATAATTAATTATTAATAAATCAATATATTTAAATTAAAAAAAAAGTTAAAAACAAAACGGAAATGAAGTCGGATTCAAGCCGATGTGCCTTTCTCCTTGTAAGATCCAAATAGTTCATTAATTAAAATTTTATTGAGCTATTATTCTGGAACCAATGTAAATAAGTACCACTTATGATATATCGTTGAAAAGCTCTCAATAAAGACTGCAGTTAAGAAAAAGTCCAAAATCCAAATTTTTGGATTTTGGGTTTTTTTGGTTCAGTCGATTGCAATCAAAAGGGAAGGTGCACAACTAGATGTTACAGCAATCCTGAATTCAAAATTTCAACATTCTACGGCTAATCGTTTTTTGAGTTATGCGAGGTACGTACGTACAGACGTCACGCCGAAACTAGTTAAAATGGTCAAAATGGATATTTCCGTTGAAATCTGAAAACCGAAATTTTTCTGGATTACAATACTTCCTTGTACGAAGTACTAGTACAATCAGTATGCATGTCATCCTCATCTCACCGGGACGTGGGAAGGATTGCTTATTGCTTAATTATTGAACAGATTGCAACGTACTCATTAGGAAAATAATACAGTTAACACTTCGTGAAAAATAGGACGGCTTCTTCCAAAAAAACGGAGCAAAGTATCACATCAAACGATTCACTAGCGATTTTTACCAAAGAACGAACTTTCAG
The DNA here is from genome assembly GCF_047948215.1 of Lycorma delicatula. Classification (NCBI taxonomy): domain Eukaryota; kingdom Metazoa; phylum Arthropoda; class Insecta; order Hemiptera; family Fulgoridae; genus Lycorma; species Lycorma delicatula. The sequence continues at coordinate 155,337,313 of NC_134457.1, read as the reverse complement.
CAGAGGGAGATATCGGTCTCAATCGCTGTTCCCCAGATTTGTCTAGTTGCGATTTTTTCCTTTGGGGGTATATGAAAGATAGAGTCTGTGAATCCAATTTCCATATTATCGATAAGATGAAGGCGAACATTCAACAAGAAATCGATGGCACTGACATCAACATTTTGTTTCAGTTGACTCGTAATATAATCATTCGAGTGCAAAAGTGCAATGAATATATTTTTAAAAATATGGTAAATTAATTTAATTTAAGTTTTCCATTTCCGCATTTTATAAATAAAACTTTACTTGTCGCAAATGTGTTTAGTTTGTAGCGTCCTGGTGTAATTATACAAAATTTTAATTCTAATTCAGACAATCATGAATATAATAATAACTTTCCTTAATCTTTACTTTTTTTAGTGTTATCACAAAATATATAAATATCCTTAATTACTATATTCGCAATAGTTATTTCCACGTATATTCTAACGATCAAGATGAATGAAACAATTTGTGAAAAATACAAGGCACCCTTGCGAGGAACCAAACTTATGAGATTAGCTGATTTTTACTTATCACATCATTCAGTTCAGTAGGATGAAAGACTGAAAATTTTTTTTTTTTTATTAATTCCTCAACAAAATTTCCATTTACATGAATATAATCCACTTAACTTGGTTTGGCAAATATTGGTTGGATTTCTATAAAAAAATATTACATTTTTCTCATAATATTAAAAAAGATGAGTTGCAAATTAGTGTTAACTAGTTTCAAAATTGAACGTTTAAGAGAGTAAATAAAATTAAAATTTAATAGAAAATGCCGCTAGAATATGACGACAAAATCTACACAAAGAATCTAATTCTAAAACTCAATGCAGAAAATATATCAAACTAGAGCAGGTAGCCATTATATAATGCGAGCGTAAAGCTAACAAAGGGAACTGTGACATGCAAAGGTGAAAGAAGTGTTGAAATAAAACAAAGTGGTCACGAAAAGCTATATATATATATATATATATATATAGAGAGAGAGAGAGAGAGAGAGTGAGAGAGCAAATAAGTATATATATATATATATATATATATATATATATATATATATATATATTATTCGCAAATAAGTTCTCTTCATCACCACCAGTAAGGGTAAGCCAGGATAACATTGTCCGGGTGTTAAAAACATAGTTTAGTCAGTGCAAACATACATCAAACGGAATTCAATTAGCGATAACAATAGTGGGTCTTCAGAAGAGCAAAAATATGGCAAATAAAAAATATGACTCGAGTATTTAATTCTAAATAAGTTTATTGATTCACAAGTTAGAATACTAGTTCAGAAATTTACGTTTTATGTTATTTTAAATTGTAACGCTACAAACCAGATTTTACGATGCAACATAAAATATATTAGTTTTTGTTCAGCGGTGTGTAGGTTATGCTGATCACTCATCTAATCGACGGTTTTAGAAATGAAAAATTCTGTAAAGACTGACGAAGATAATCTAGTATGTTAGATTTAAATCAATTTAAATCATTTAAGTTTACAAATGTAAATTAATCGGACGATTGAGGACTCATCAGTATAAATATTATGAGATTATAAGATTATCTCAGAACAAAAATGACTGATCACAAAAAGGACAGCCTAAATGAAAATAATAAACCCATATGGCAAAAATATTTTTTCTCAAATCGCATTTCAAATGATTTTTTTTTGTCGTGTGATTAAAAAGAAAGAAATTTTAAAAGAAAAATTTTGGCATTCCTAATATTTTTCTTTAAAAACACTCTTTTGATTCATTCCCTCATCTGGGCTTCTTATAATTTAAAACTTAATGGAATTTTAGGTCCAATACACAAAAAATTGTTTTAATTTTTTGTGTAAGTAGTGATTTGGTTTATTGTTTAAAGTTTTAAATATATTTAAAGGTTTTTTAGGAGTGATAGGAGGCCGGAATTTACCTAATAGGCACTAAAGTGCGTACTGGCTCAAGATATTTGGCTTATTGTAATTGTACACCCATCAGACATAACCATATCCGTAGTCGGCACACAGGCAGCTATCATACTAGAAATACAAAGGTTGCACTAATTTAACAGGTCCCGCCATCCTTATCGTAAATCTATCAGAGGCTGAACCTATACCCACAGAAGTTAACATGTGTAAAAAGGGATCAAGATCGATCTACCTTTGGAGTAATCGCAGAATGAAAAAAAAAATCCGGCCTAAAAGAAAGCCAGGCAGTAATTCTACCAAAAATGCCTGAGTATATTTTTACTGTATATTTTACCCAGATGGACACAACATATTACTGATCAATGATTTCATGTTGACCAGCTTAAATATATGCTGCAACAAAAAATATTTTCTTCAGAAATTAAAGAGCCACACGAAATTAGATTAGAATTCCTAAAGAAAAAATTCCCGTAATTGTAAGGCATTAGGAACTATCAAACGATCCAAAAACAGTTTAAAACCTCCTCCCAAAAAACCTCTTTCGGTTGTAAAATCTATTACATAAATATATTTAAATGCTTTTATTTTTGTGAAAAAAATCTTTTATTCGACTTATTTTTATTCGTTCATTTATTTTTGTTGTTCACTTATTCTTGTCGTGTAGTGACTATACAACAGTGTAGTCTCAACCATTGGGTGTACACAACAATCTACTCACACTTTGGCATTTGATCATGTTCAATGTAATGCCAGTCAGAATACGTATACTCTGCTGGATGAATTTCAAATTACACATTAGTAAATGTGAATTATTATTCACAATTAGATAGTATAATAGCTTTTTTCTTTAAAAAAAATATATTTATAAGTACATTATTATGTGCTTATAACAAGTAAGCTGTACAATTACAGTAAGCCTTCAGCCAATACAGTATCTTCAGTATCTTCTACAGTATCTTCAGCCAATACGAACTTTTACAACTGACAGGTGGGATCAGAATAGGCATTGTTATGGGCTGGAGTGGCTGACACCAGATAATACCGTTGAATATATGCTAAGAGCTCTGTGGGAGGAGGTGTCAAAGTTAATCGCTGACATACCAATGACCAGGAAGATAAAGCTAGAAACTGGGGTGAATATTAACACCAAATACAGATAAAAGAGAAAGGAGCGAGTGGGATTGCGACAGCCCTCCTTGGAGTTGTCGTTCGTCTGGGTTTGCCTGAATGGGCGGCGATGAAGCAATGAGACTCCCGACCCCTTGAGCGGAAAAGACTGAGACCCGGCCTCTGGTTGGGGCAGCTGGGAACGGCATAGCTGGGTCTGGTGTGGCTCCTCCTTGGTGGCTTGAAGTAGCTGATCCGGGTCCGAGTGGGGGGTACTGTAAGATAGGAGTTTTAGTCGGTAGGGTGCGGGAACACATAGGCTCTTAATAACATCTAGCAGAAACCATGCGTATCCGACACTCCTCTATTTATACGTAAGTAGTATTTCTCCGACTCGTGAAGAAAAAGAAAAATACACACTTTAGTGCTTATTAGGTAAATTCCGGCCTCCTATTACGTCTAAAAAACAAATATATTTAAAACTTTACAACGTATGTTACACACGCGCGCACAAGCACACACACACACACACACACAGACACACACACACACATATATATATATATAGGTGAATCAGAAGGAAAGAGAAATAATTTGGGAACTAATTATAGAACTTGAAATAAGGAAAATATTTCAGAAATTTCTGAAAAGTTCAGAACTTTCAGGAAAGGCACAAATGTATGTCAGAAAACGTTTTGTTATGGAGCTACGGCTAGCGAAATTTTGCCCGGATTTCAGTTTCTGCAGTGAAATGAGGTCATACTTAAATTTTTAAGGCGTTATATAAGGGATAAACTTGATGGTTTCTTATGTTTTTTGACCAGAAAAATTGAATAAAACAAGTCCCAGAACTACATCTTCCATAGATTTTATGATATCCAAAATAAACAGAAAATTTCAGTGACCAAAAACTAGGTTTTTTAGGTTTGAAGTATAATAACTTTATTAAAAGACTAACAAATGAGTAAATTTTATTATCAAAACTTATAGAAAATTTACATTTGAGAAAATTAATGTAAATAAAGTCTATGAAAAACAAAAAAAAATTATGTTTTATTATTACATACAAAATAGAACAAATTTAACAGAAAAATGTTATGAATTTGTAAAAATTAAAAACAGCTGTTTTTGGTATAACATATAAAGACCTTTGCAAAATATGGTTGGCAGCAAACTGTATGCTTCGAAATTAATTTGAATACTACTGATTGTTGTCATACAACTGTGGTTACGTATTTATAATAAACGTTAGGAGGTTTAGTTTGGTTTTTGACGTAATTCTGATTGCGTTTAATTATTTTCTAGAATCAAGTTATGTAATGTTTTGGTGTCTGTTGTACTCTAAACTACACCTACATTTTTCCAATTAAATATGAATTTAATAAAAATGGAATTACGTTTTAAATTCTTTGTTTTGAAAAATGCCGCCTGTCTTCACTCAGGCAGAATATGCTGATATGATTTTTGTGCACGGTTATCACAATGTAAGTGCTTCCAGCTGCAAGAAAAGAAAAGTGCTTGTGTTGCAAGAAATGTCGCAAGAAACAGCCTTGCCTGCATAGAAACAGCCTTGCCTGCATAAGAGCTTGCCTGCATAGGCAAGCTCTTATAAACATCACTTCCGCATACCGCACCATCTCTTACGATGCGGCTTGTGTATTATCATCGGTTCCCCCTATCGACCTCTTAGTTAAAGAGCGATCACTTAGGTATCGTGGCATGCCAAAACAAGAAGCCCAAGCCAACATCAGGCGCATATGGCAGGACAGATGGAATCTTTCCACTAAAGCTACCTGGACCAGGAGATTGATACCCGACTTGGGCATGTGGCTTGATAGAGGACATGGGTAGGTTGGTTATTATCTTACTCAAATACTTTCTGAGCATGGTAGCTTCGAATATTATTTACATCAATTCGGTAGAAGACCAGCACCTATTTGCATGTTCCGCCAGGTTTCGGATACTGCCGAACAAACTCTGTTCCACTGTAATAGATGGACTATACATAGACGACGTGCAGGGCTGCAAGAATTAAATCCGGAGAATCTGCTTCTTTTTCTCCTGCGAACCACTGACAATTGGAACAAAATGGAGGAGTTTGCCAAGATAGTGCTAAAGGCTAAAGATGATGTAGCCCTTTTAAGAGGCCATTGAGGCCTCGTGGTAACTTAGTAGTTTAATATTTTCGTTAAGGCAAGCAGCTATGAGGAGAAGATCATTCCTTCGTTTGGGGATCATAATAACTTGGTAATGAAAAGACCGAGTTCCGGTTCCCTCGACGGGGGCTAGGGACGGTTTTGTCGGGCCTGGTTCTATGTCGGGGGGGGGGGGCTTGAGGCAGGCACATTAAAACAAAAGATCCAACCGGGGAGGCTGACCTGCTGTGCCGGACGTACATCCGTCGGGTGGGGAGGCCTCCTTTGAGTTTAAAGGACACTTTCCCGAGCTGCGCATACTTGAATGGATACCCGGCCCGGGGAAGTGGGAAAAAAAGTGCTTCCAGCTGCTGTGGAAGAATACTGACGTAGGTATCCTATACCAATGAGTAGTTCCAAACTGTAAAGTACGTTGTAGAAGTTTTAATAGTCTTCATATTCATGAGAATTGTATTCTTCCCAGCGCTTATATTTCATCAGAACCGGTAGATATTGATGAAAGGGAAAACATTCTTCAGGTGGCTTAGTCTAACATCCAGCACACGAAGAATTTCTACACGAATCAACATCCACAAAGTACAATATGGGAGGACATTACGGGCTCATGGACTACATTTCTATTATGTTCAGAAAGTTCAACTTTTCCAGTTTCTTGACCGTGCCAGACGACTGCAGTTTTGTCATTGGGTTAACAATAATTATCATTTAATTCCGTTCGCACTGTTTTCAGAAGAAGCTAATTTCACACGTAAAGACATAAACAAAACACGGAATTCATATCGGTGGTCTGAAGAAACCCCACATGCTGTAGTTGAATAAAATTTCCTGCAGGGATTTTCTGTGAACATTTACTGTGGAATGATCGACAACTAATTAATAGACCCTCTCATTCCAGAACAAGTCACGGGATAAAATTATTTAGAATTTTTAAACATTGAATTTTTTACAGTGTTACTGGCGAAACGAGCTGAAGTGTACTATTAACTTGATGGAGCACCAACACATCTCACGAATGAAGTAAGACAATTCTTAGATGAAAAATTTACTCTTAAATGGACTGGATGTAGAGGGCCGATGAAGTAATTAGCAATCTAGATCATCGTGCCTTACTACCTTAGATTACTGTTAACGGGTATGATGAAATTCGAGGTATACAAGCAAAAAGTACACACGTGAACTGATCGCTCGCAATCTTAGAGCTGCTGCCCTCATCAAGGAACGCGAAGATTTCGAAAGAAAATGTGAAGAAACTAGTTGAAAAATACATCAGTGTCAGTGGTGAAATTTTCAACATTTATTTTAAATTAAAATACAGTATAAACCACGATGAGTATTTTCTTTAAAGTAAATCAAAAGTATCCTAATTTTTCAAAATTTATTATACTAAAAACAGCTGTTTTTAATTTTTTTTAAATTCTTAAAATTTGTCTCTTTTCGTTCTGTTTTGTTTTTAATAATAAAAGTTAATTTTTTTAAGGGGTTTTTCATAACTTTATTATATGCTGGCCTCCGTGGCGTGAGTGGTCGTGTCTCGGCCTTTCATCTGGAGATTCCGGGTTCGAATCCCAATCAGTTACATCACAAAATTGTCATTTCATCTCATCCTCTGAAGCAATACCTAACTGTGGTCCCGGAGGCTAAAAAAAACTTTACAAGTTTTTAAAATAAAATTTACGGATTTATTAGTCATTTAACAAACTTGGAACTTCAAACCTAATAAAATATGTTTTTTTTTTAACGCAGTTTTCTATTTTACGTTGGATATCATTAAAACCACGGGAGATACAGTTCTGGGACCTATTTTATTCGATATTTCAGGTCAAAATACATAAGAAACCATCATATCCCTTATATATAGCCCTAAAAATTTCAGTATGACCTCAATTCACTGGGGTGACTGAAATCCAGACAAAATTTTTGGCTAATCGTAAGTCAATAAAAAGCGTTATCGGACAAGCGTTAGTTTGTATGAACTTTTTTCCTTATACAAATAAGAAAAGTGGTTCTAGCTACAAAGCTAGAACCAGTTAGCAAAATGATTTCCCTTTCCTCCAGAATAACACCGTATATATATGCATTATATGTCAGCATATAACCTACCATGAATTTCACAGACTTCGTTTTACGTCTTAGCGTACCCAGAATGAAGAAACTTGTTCCGAGTTTTAATGGTTATTATTTCCGAAACTATCAGATAATGATCATCAATACTCAATAATTAAATTATTGATGAATATTAATAAAAACCGGTTAAAATTAAAAAATAAATTTATCAATAAAATTCTAAAGAATAAAATTACGTTCCTTAAATATTGTAATGCTGAATTAGTCACCATTTTGTTTTATACATTATTTTAAAATATACATATACTGCACATTTGAATATATTACATTATTTATTAGCGAGTAAAGCAAAATGAAGTAAATAAAAAACGGAAATATATACTGTAATATGTCAGAAGTATCACGCAAACCGATCCGTTTCCATGGCAATAGTAAATATTCAACTAAATATTCACTGCATTGACTACACCAAGAGAAAATCTTTATTTTTAGTTCTTAGGACTTTGCTTTGGTAGTTAGTAATAAAAATCTGATCGATTTGCTGAAAAGAAGCTTTGATGAAACAGTGGCTTAATGTCATTTCAAATATTTTGTAGACTCGAATTAAAGATGAAGTATATCATAAATACTAAATAAATTTTTAAGATTAATATGCGTAAAAATTATATTGCGAGACCCCATTTTTGTGAGATACTATTTTCAAAAATATTTTATCGGTGTGAGAATAATATAGAAGGCATCGCAATTTCTTATCGGCTGCAACTAATTCTCACCTTAACAGAATTTTTGTGACTATATTAGCTATATTTTTGTAAACTGTGATATAATTTACAAACTTTTACATAATTTTTCTAATTTTTATGAATTTAAAACAATCAGTATAACTACGTTGAACCGCTATTTATATAAAATATATACTGCATATATAGAGTATTACTAAAATGGTGGGCTGGCTATACTACTTTTTCGGATTCTACTTGTAAAACTAAACAAAAAATATCCTTAGGAAAAATGGAAATTTCTCCTTCGTTCTCCACCTGTCCGCCAGTTTGTTATTTTTATATAATAATTTATATCTCAAGTTTGGGTAACAAATCACATTAATATTTGGTAGCGTTAGGTAATAAAATTTTAAAATTAACAAAAATTTAGGACTTAAATACCTTGGCAAATTAAAAAAATGGCGGTCATGTTTATTTTTCAATCCGTTATATCTCCATAAATATTAGTTTTATCAAAATCTATGTTATTATTTTGATATATATTAATATATATCTATTTTAATATATTTTATATAATATTTATTTTAATATATTAATAATATATATATATATTTATTCTAATTACTTTATTTTTATAATTATTGACCAATTATAACCATTTTATTATTTTTATATAATAATTTATATCTGAAGTTCGGATAAGCGAATCGGTTTAATATATGGTACGCGTCTTGGTAATAAAGTTGTAAAATTAGCAAAAAATCAGGATTTTAATACCTTGGCAAATTACAAAATGGCGACCATGTTTATTTTTCAATCCGTTATATCTCCATAAATATTAGTTTTATCAAAATTTATGTTGCTTGCTAAAATATTAAGCCTTTTATTATGAACAAAATGACATTTTATTTTTTTAAATCGGTTAACAAATAGCCGAGTTATGGTAGAAAATTGATGTAATTATGTGCGTTTTCATGTCCTCCACTTTACATTCAATTCGATGAAATATTGTTTTTTTTTTTTAATTCTAGTATTGCAAATTAGTATCAAATTAAGTAATAATTTTCTCACAATAATAGACCTAATAATTATGACACAAAATTACATAAAATTTCTCCCACAACTATTTGCTATCCGATTTAAAAAAATACAATGTCATTTTGTTCAAAATAAAAGGCTTAATATTTTAGCAAATAACATAAATTTTGATAAAACTAATATTTATGGAGATATAACGGATTGAAAAATAAACATGGTCGCCATTTTTTAATTTGCCAAGGTATTAAAATCCTGATTTTTTGCTAATTTTACAACTTTATTACCAAGACGTGTACCATATATTAAACCGATTCGCTTATCCGAACTTCAGATATAAATTATTATATAAAAATAATAAAATGGTTATAATTGGTCAATAATTATAAAAATAAAGTAATTAAAATAAATATATTAAAATAAAATAATTATAATTGTCTATAATTATATAATATAATGGTTATAATTTATATAAATTATTATATAATAATAATAATAATGGGGGAGAACGAAGGAGAAATTGTCGTTTTTCCTAAGGATATTTTTTGTTTAGTTTTACAAGTAGAATCCGAAAAAGTATATCCAGCCCACCATTTTAGAAACACTCTGTATATGATGTAATCAAAATTGATTTAACCTATGAATAAATAAAAGTGTGTTAACTTTACGCACTGATGTGAAACTTTGCAGACTATTTTGCACATTCTTAATTTTATGAAACATCGTTTACTTTAAGAAGTATAATTTTTTAAATATAAGCTTCATAGAGAAAAGACTAATCAATTTTTGTTGAGAATTAAAAAATAAAAAATTATTACAATACTGAAAATAAATAAAAAATTATGAAGTTTATTAAGATACGTGTTTTTTTTTTTTTTTTTTTTTTTTTTTTATTAACAAAAAAGTGAAAATAGAAGGATTTAATCAAATTTATAGAATAAATTTTCCATTTATGAATACATTATTGTAATATAGTTAATCTAAGAAAAAAAATTACTTTTATTATTAACATTTATGGATTCTATGTTTATATATAGTTATGCAATTAATTGACAGCAATTTCCTCTAATGTTGCCTGTTAGGAGTGTACTCCATTAGATGAAGGTCGAGTTTAAAATGGAAGACTGTAATATTACTAACTTATGTGATTTTTATTAAACTTCATCAGAAATCTCATAAGAATTTAATTTTCAACAATTTATACCAATAAAAAAAATTATTTAAAGCATTGCTCATTAAATTTTTTAATTAGAACTTTGAAATTCAAACAGATATTTAATTCTTTCTTCTTAACTTACTACACACATGCGCGCGCGCCCACACACACAAAATCTTTTTTTTTTATTCTAATTATAAATGTATCACTTCCTGTTTTTCTCTTTTATCTTCATGAAATACTTTCACAAAGATCCTTGCTTCTTTAGAACATTTATTTTATTATTATAATTAATAAAAGAGATAAATTAAAAAATTTTCGAGAAAGACAGATAAAATAAATTAATTTTATTTCAGTTATTAAAATCATAAACATCAGTCTCTACGTTTGAAGTTTGATAGTATTTTTTATTAAATTATCATATTACAAAAGCCCGTTCTAAAGAAGCAAAAATCTCTGTAGTAATACAGGGTCATTCACGGGAACCGGATGTTTTTAAAATAATCATAAAAAATTGAATATTTCTTAAAGTTTTATTGGTATTGAAACACTTGTTAAATCAAAGCATTTGTTACTCATGAACGAGAAATTATGTCCGGCAAGTGATGTCCATTTTGGGCAATACATTGTTTTAGCCTTTCACGGTAACTGGCCTCAATTCTTTGCAGCATGTCTACATCAATCTGGGTGACGTGATGACGAATTACGATCTTTAGGTCCTCCAATGTACGCGGTTTATTGCCGCACACACGATTTCAGAAACCCCACAGAAAAAAATCACAACTACTCAAGTCGGGGTACCGAGGGGGACAAGGAATATCGCCGAATCTGGAAACGATCCGTCCCGGAACAAGTTACGGAGAACAGCCATCGTTGCCCTCACTGTGTGCGTTGTAGTTCCATCCTGCTGGAATAACACATTTTTAAAATCGATTCCCCGGTTTCGTAACCCAGGGATGAAAAACGTATTCAACATCGCAATGTAACGATCAGCTGCTACAGTTACGGCAGCGTCATTTTCTTCAAAAAAAAAAATGGTCCAATAACACCGACCTTTCCTATTGCACATCAGATAGTCACCTTTGGGCTATGAAGTGGTCTCTCGTGAAGCCGATGTGGGTTTATTTCTGCCCAATACCGGCAATTCTGTTTGTTGACGAAGCCATTCAGATGAAAATGGGCTTCGTCACTCATTAACAATAACAAATTTTCATTTTCTTCGAAAACGGTAAGCATTTGTCGACAAAATTGTAATCGCTGCGTGAAATCTTGCTCGTTTAACTGCTGCACGACGGCTATCTTGTAAGGATGGAAATGCAGGTCTGTATGCAGAATTCGTCTACCGTACTTGTGCTCATTTGAAGCGCTGCTGAATGCCTCTGAATAGAGCGGCGTGGGCTTCTGACAATGGCTTCCCTTACTCTTTCGATGTTCTCCGGAGTGCTAGCAGTTCGTCGGGGACCCGGTGGTTTTTTCTTCAATATTGAACCGCTTGTTCGAAGGTTGTTTACCCATCGCAATATTGTGTTACGAGAAGGGACACTTGCATTACGATGGATATTAAACTGACGGCGGAAATCTCGCTGAACAGCAGTTACGGATTCGTCATTTCGCACATAACTGTCATACGCGTACAGGCGTTGGTCTAGCGTCCACGGCTCCATCTCAACGACTAAAATGTAAATGCTATGAACAAAGGAAACGTCAGATACCAGCCACGTGCCACTCCCACCACGAACGCCCGAGTACAACCCACTTCAAAAACATCCGGTTCCCGTGAATAACCCTGTACTTGACTGGGACATTAAGAAGAAACAAGTAACTTAAATTTTTTTTTTCTTATCTCAAGGACCACCGTTTGGTATTAAATCAGAGGATGAGATGAATATGTAGCGTGCGTGAAAATGCCATGCCTGAGGGCGGGATAAAACATTTAAAAAAAAATATATATATATATTCTGCTACTAGGATGTAATTCGTTAACTTATTCATTATTTGTTATTGAGCTTATTTATATTTCAAAATTTCTGATCTCATATATCTTACCTACACCTACGATAATCGATCTTCGGTTTATAAACCCTGGTGCAACACACTGAGACTTTTAATACTTATAAAATGACTAGTTATAAAGAGTTTTATTTTATGTTATGATTAATTGATATAAGGACTGCTGGAAAATTACTCATATCAATAAAAGAATGAAGACTTAATCTATATTTCCTGGATATCCGAACTTCTATCGATTCATCGATCATTTTAAGTTAAGGATAGAGTTTGTTTGTTTTCTTCAACCAGTTTTCCAGCTACTTCCGGGTCTGGGTATGTATGTACAGGCAAATGCAATTACCGCTACCGACTTACCAGGCCAAACGAAGTGCAATGTAAGTAGTGTAAATATACTGGTAAACATGTAGTTTGTAACAGACTCAGGTCGACCACTCCTGAGACGTGCGGTTAATTGAAACTACCACCAAAGAACGCCGATATCCGCAGTCTATCACTCAAATCCATATAAAAGCAACTGACTTTACAAGGACTCGAACCTTAGAACTTTCGACATTGAAAATAAGATGATTTTGCGACGACAAGGTTAACAGCCAGATTAACTCGCGAGTTAGTATAAGGATAGAATATTATGTTTAAAAATTATAGGTCGATTAGTTTAATGTCAAAAGCATTTCAACTGATAATGCCACATCATATCGATAACAATAAATTCATTATTGCAATAATTTTTTTTCCATTTTAAAAGGAAAAATTCTTTTATTTCCATTTTTTAAACATTTGGTTGCTTTTAACCTCATCAAATACTTTTACAAAGTTCCTTGCGTCTTTAGAACTTTTTTTTGATTATTATAATTAATAAAACAGTTAAATTTAAAAATTTGATAACTTCAATATTTGTATACTAGACAGCGGATATCGGTGTACTTTGGTGAGTAGGGTTCAATTAACCATACATCTCAGGAATATCGGCCTGAGTCTGTACAAGACTACACTTCATTTACACATCATACATATTCTCATATCAATGGGCCGGAGGAGGGATCTTATTATTCACTAGTTAAACAGATTGCAACGTATACATTAGGAATACATATTTTAAGAGAAATTTGACAAGCAACAATTAAAAACATTTTTACACCTGTTTCATTGTTATTTGGATCCTATTATAAAAAAATCTAATCTCATAAAGTGGATTACAAAATAACGATTTTATAGAGAGGAAAAAAGCGATAACAATCCACAATTATAAGTATCAGTTTTGTTTAATTCAATAATATTTCGTTTTTATGACCGTATGGGTCAAGGGAATAAAATAAACTGTGATTAGGTATCATCCTGTGTTCATGAATTCATACGTAATATCTAAAAAAAAAAAAAACTCAATTGAATCTAAATAAAATATCAAATTCAGATGTTACTGATTTCAATAAACAACACAAGGCGTATCTGATTAGGGACTTTTTTTTATGTAAACTAATTTTATATTATACATTCTTGGAAGAAATTTTATTAAAACTGTTCAGATTTCTTAACAAAATCAACTTTTTTTACTTTTATTTCCAGTTTCTTTAGAATTTTCTGAGCGTAAATTAAGCTAATTTGAAAGGATGTTAATGATGTAACCTATATGATTTCTTTCTTGCTGTAAACAAAGATGCAAGCAGCACATTTTAAGTAAATAAATAGTTAATTATTATTCGGTAATCTTGCTCGCTGTTATTTAGTTTCAATGATGATATAGGAACCTCCGGGTTTACACAAATGAGCTATTGAATTTAATTTTAAAAATACATAAAAAACTTCTAAAACACAACATTTTAAAAGAAATAATGCTATTTTTAGTGCATTTAGATATTGATTTTTTACGTAAAATAGGAGATTCATCAAAACATTTCTGACATTTTGATAGAGGTTTAGAAATCGTGTAAAGGTTAAATTATAAAGATTTTCTTCTTCAACTTCATTCGATTTCTGGTAGAACCATAAAATAAAAATAGTCTGAAAATGATAATAACACCGAGATTACGATTATTAAGTGTAATTGAAAACAATTTCTCTGTGCGTGTCGTAATGCAATAATCATAGGACCTACCATGAAGTTTACTTATGACTTAAACTGATTGCAGGACAAATCACATCCGAAAATAGAGATTAAACAAAATTTTCTCAGGGTCATAATTCTGTATTAAAAATCAGCCCATAGAGCTGGTCTACAGTTAAACTAGTCGTCGTAAAATTAGTTAACAGCTAGTTTTTTAAGTCGAAGGTTCTGAGACTCAAATCCTAGTAAACGTTATTTGCTTTTATACGGATTTGAATACTAGACACTGGAAAGTGATGCACTTTAATGGTTGGGGTTCAATTAACCCACGTCTCAGGAATAAACATCCTGAATCTGTGCAATACCTCACCTCATTTTTATATCATACTATCATCCTAATCTCACTGAGCCATGCTTATTGTTCACTCGTTTAACAGATCGCAACTTGCAGATTAGGAACAAAAATAATAAATATATATATCTATCTGTACATGTAATAAAATGACAACTAGAATCGTCCTTACACGCGCATCACGGAAAAACTACTGGATAGATTTTAATAAAAATTTGAAGATTTATAACGTAGAGGATTGGTAATTACCTCCAATTATAATTATTACGTTATTCCTAATGGGAGTTAAGATATTAAAGAAATTATTAAAGAAAAATAATTAATCCTTTTCCTCATTACATTTTTGTTATTACGGTAAGAGAAATATTTTATTATTTTACAATTTAAGGACCTTTTTCACTACAGGACTAAACGGCTTAAACGTTTTCCTTTTGATTTTGTTGATATAAGTACGACACGTCAGTAAACGGAATCAACATAATCAAACCAAATATAACCTACGCTCGCTTCGCTCGCTAACCTCGTCTAATATACAAATTATGTACAACTTACTACTAAATAACAAAAGTAAACCAAATACAATAATTATTAACGGTACTTAACAGTGCAATAAATTCAGTAATTAATGCTTATAGTCGAGTTATTTTAATATCTGACCTCTATAGGAAAACGTTTAAGCAATGCAGTCCTACAGTGGGAAAAATCCATTATTATTATTATTATTATTATTATTAATAATTATTATTGGGATTCGCTTATGTTAGCACATTTAGCAAATTTTTGTGGGTTTAGATTGTTTGTTTTGACTGTAGATATTGGATTGTCAAAAGTTAAAAAATACGCCTTCAAGAAAGAGAAGTAACCTTTCTTATTATTCAAAGCCTCCTAAAAGGTTGAGATTATATCGGTCCTCTGAAACAGCTGAAGCACGTTATTCTCGGTTAGCTGCTGACCGAGAGCGCTACGCCCAGATTCCAGCTGAAACATCATCTACAGCAGGAACGTATCAGAAACCCACTGGTTTGGTCTAGTGGTGAACTCGTCATAGTAAATCAGCTGATTTCGAAGTCGAGAGTTCTAAGGTTCAAATCCTAGTAAAGGCTACCTTTATACGGATTTGAATAATAGATACCGGTGTTCTTTCGTGGTCGGGTTTCAATTAACCACACATCTCAGGAATGTTCGACCTGAGACTGTACACGACTACACTTCATTTACATAATACATCCTCATTCATCATTACATCATCATTCATGTATTTTCATACATATCATCCTCATTCATCCTCTGAAGTAATACTTTACGGTGGTTCCGGAGGCTAAACAGAAAAAGAAAGAAGGAACATATCAGAGCTTCTGTGTCAAAAACGTCGAAGGAAAGAGAGCTTTTATTGTTAATAAACAATTGGGCTTTAATTGTTATCTGTCAGTATTATTCTCACAATCATGAGGATTACGAAAATCGGGGGGCCAGAAGGTTCCGCCCTCTAGCTAAACGGGAAGGGCAACCCTGACCGGCTAGTATATAAATACATATGAGTTTTAAATAGATTGCATCCAGCAGCAAGGGACACTGTCCAGGTTCTGCGATCTGTAGGGAGAAGAAACTCCCGCCAACTTTGCATTCCATTTCAAATAGATTAAACTTATATAGAAACATTATTAATAAAATGATAAATGCAAATACATAGGTGTTTACAAGGGGTAAATGTTTACAAATTTTGGTAAACGATTCTGTACAAAAAACTAAAGAAAAGAATCCATTAAATAAAAATTCAAAATTACCTTTGAATATAGATCAAAAATGCTTCTTCGTTCTTTGTCTGTCAATTGACATATGCCATTTTTCTCTAAAACTCATTAATAATTCCTCACTTAGGTAATATTGATTCCAAATTTGATATAAAAACTATAAATTTGTAATACATCAAATATAAAGATAAAACATTTGTCGAATTTTCAAAACGGTGTTCGTTTAAAATCTTAAATGTAAAAAAATGTAAAATCTTAAATGTTCCGATAATTTAATGATAAAAAATTAAACTTTTAATGCCTGAACTTCTAATGCATACGGTACCTCATTTATAATGGTAGGTCAAACAGCAACAGAGATAAGCGTATTAATACTTCACCAAACAAATGCTTTTTACTGTTTAATAGCTTTTCATTCATCAACAGATGATAGGAGATGTTTATTTTATAAAATATTAAATTTCAATTATTATTTGACCTAATAATAAATAAGATATTATTTTCTTAAGCATTTAAATTCCAAAACTTTTCTACCTTTTTTTTAATACTTTTATCATAATCGCATCAAGATTTAGTCATTAGCGACTTATCAGTGTAACTGTAAATATATAGGTAAATGTGGAGTCTTGATCAAACTAAGGCCGACCATTCCTGAGACGTGTGATTAATTGAAGCCCAACCACCAAAGAACATCGGTATCCACGATCTAGTATTCAGATCCAAATAAAAACAATTACCTTTATAAGGATTTGAACCTGAGAACTTCGACTGATTTACTGATTTAGAAAATCAACTGATTTACGTCGACGAGTTTACCACTAGACTAACCCGGTGGGTTTTTTCTATCATTAGTTTCTTTTGTAAATAACTATTTTTTTAAAGAAATTTGACATTAAAGATTTGGTCGCTGTTTAGAAACTGAAAAGTAGTTTTTTATTTCTGGTGTACTATATAAACATCACAAACATTATCAAAAAAATGTGTATACCAAATTTTGATAAAATATTTTTTACCGAGAACTTTGTGTTCTTTTTAGAAAAAAAAACAAACAGAAGAGTGAATAAAAAAAGCGTTTTTAGTTCTAAATGAAAGGAAAAATATATCTGGAAGATATTTTTATTGTTCCAGAAGAGTCAGTATTTTTTTTCATATTGTTAAAATACACAACAAAATTGCCATCGGTCAAAAAAATTATCCCCTCTCCTGAATATCTTCGTATTTTCGAAGTTTAGAGATCTCAAATTGGCAACGTATTAAAATTTTAGTTATAAAATTCGTTCATATATTTGAAGATTGCTCCATAAAAAATTTTTGAAAAATCATACAATCTGAAGTGTAACTCGAACGGGACGAAATTTCTGAAAATTTTACTTGTAGTAAAACATTTTTAACCCTTTAAAAAGTACTATCATTAAAAATATCATTGGATACCACACTACAAAAAAATGTTAGAAAAAGTTTTCATACAATAAGACAAAAATGTTTTTCAACTTTTTGCTTTCCAAATCTATCTATAGAAATTTTTTTAAATTAATTTTCTCTGAAGCAAACTGTTTTGAACGCTTGTCAAAATATTAGCTGTAAACCTTTACCCTTAAAAATATTTTTTGTGTATTTTTAACTTTTTCAACTGTATTCAACACTTTTTTCCTAAATTAAGGGTGATAAAAATGGAAAGGTTTTCAACCTTTATCACAAATATAAAATTTAAACGGGGTATTTGTTAGTAGGTTGAAGGCTAACTTTTGCACGCATCAGGTACACTCTCGATCTAACAGATCATGGTTATTCGGAAATGATATCTATATAAATAAATATGTAAATGTTCGTTTGTTCAAAATCTTAAATCTCCGAAAGTTCTTCACCGATTGCTTTGAAATTTCGACACAACGTTGCATTCGAATACGCGCGTGTTATTATATACCTACTATTTATACACCTAAGATGTCACACCTGTGACAGGTAAAAACATGCTTTTTTGAAAAACAGCGCTATCTGTTGGACGTAAAAGCAACACACGCTATACTAAATATTTTACGATTCCATTTTAATGTTTCCGATATGTGTGTCCGCTATAGACTAAAAAACTACTGGACCGATTTACGCGCGAAGAAAAAGGAATAAATCGAAAAAGGTAAAGGGAAACAGGAAGAAGGGGAAAATGGAAAAAGAGGGGAAACGGGGAAAAGGAAATGGAAAAGGGAAAGGAGAAAAAATAAAAAGGGAAATGAGAAAAGGGAAATGGGGGATAAACGTAAAAGGGGAAGAAAAAGGAAATAGGGGAGAGCAGGAAAGGGGTCTGGTAAAATTAAAGCGGAAAATTTGGAAAGGGGGTAAAAAAAAGGTGGAAAGGGTACAAGGAAAAAAGAGAAAGGTTAAATTTTGTGAAGTTCCGTAATGTTCATTTCGTTAATGTTTTATCAAACTTTCAATTATGTTCATTTAATCTATATGTATATATATATACACAGATCTAGTAATAGCGAAGCATTGCCGGGTCTACTAGTATACATATATGTATAAAGTTTTTCTGTTTGTGTGTTATCGCATTACGCGAGAACCAACCGACCGATTACTTTCAAATTTGCAGGATACATTAGTGTTATTCCAGGGAAGGTACTAAGGCATCGACCGAGGCCCTAACTCTCTTGAAGGTAATGATATTAAAAATATTCATTATTTCTTCGTCCCCAAGGAGGATGAAGTTTTTAATTAAACATATTCATTAAGGAAAAAATAGATTAATCCTTTTACTTCATTATTATATTTCTGTCACCACGGCAAATAAATAAGTTATGAATTTTTTGTCGTCAGAGGTATGTGTACTTCAGTTACCAGAGTTACTATTATTCTATCTTTTATAATTTAGTTTCTTTTTCAGGTTTCTGTAAAGCCTGAATATTACAATTATTACTTATCAGTATTACTCTCACAGCCATGAGGATAACGTACAGTGCGGACGTCAATGGAGTGGAGCCCTCTGGGTAGATGGGAATGGCGACCGAAGATGACCGCCGACACCTCTGCGGGTGCTCAGGGCGCCGATCCCCCTGACAAATTGGGAAGCCGAGCGAAGCGAGCTCTGCGGTCACGGTTAGGCCCTGAGTTGGCTCCGGGATTTTCCACGGCTGACCTGAGCCCCAAGGAACCAGGTTCTGGCTAGACGTTCCGGCTAGTAGCTAATATATTTTTAGCAAGAATGTAAAATAATCTAAATAAATGTGATTATTTAATTGATTTAAAATAAACGTAATACTACAATAAATAAAGAAACGCACGATTAATGTTTTTCTAACTATTTGACCGATTCATTCGTATGCTATTTTTGAAATCTCACACACCTAGCGCAGTTTTCTTAATTTGGGGTGTTCTCAAGTAACTGCATAAGTTGTCTTATAATGAATACAGTTCCTGTAACTTATTATATCTATTAATTGCCTAGACAGAATGTATTATTAATTAAAACTCTAAAGATAAAATTCTAATTATTTAAAAAACTGATCAAGTTCTGTTATTAAAAAAACCAAATTACGGTTACAATATCATAATTCAATGAAAATGAGACTACTGATTTGTTGGTGTCCATTAAAAGATACTTTTTTTAAATTATATGAATTAGTCACTCGTCAATGAAGTTTTAATTAAAACTTGATTGGATTTTTATAAATTATTTACACAAAGACTTAATGTGAGTGATCAAATCTCCGCAAAATTATAAATTAATTACTGACTAATACGTGCGGTTTAATGATTAACACAAAGCACACAGTTATTAAGACTATAAATCTGTAATTAAAACACTGTATTAAAAAAAAAAAAAATACAGCTGAGTAACAGTAAATAAATTATAAATTATCCGTGAAACGATAATAAAGCTGTAAAAACCGAATAACTGTTGAGGGGTAGTGTTAATACCCCAAAACATTAATATTATACTTTCAAAAATTAAGTATCATACGTTTTCAATGTAGATTATGGTTAATGTCATACATCAATTTTATCTTAAAATTACGTTTCAATAAATGTATAAAATCTACATTACCTAAATAAACACATTGAAGAATTTATTACGTATGAAAATCATATATTTGTGTGTGTAACTAAGTGAAATACTTTGATAAAATGAAAGGGCTTTGTTATATATCCTACAGTATTTTTAATAAATTACCGATACTTTTTAAAATATCAACAACTTATAAAAAAATAAAATTATAAGCTTTTTTTTCATGAACAATATTGTTCCTTATGAATGAGGAGGAGTTTTAAAATACTAATTAAAAATGAGAATTAAATTTTCTGCATATTTACGAGTATTTAACACTTAAGTTATTGTTTGTACTTATAATTCAAAATTTAATATAAACTTTAACCACTTGTATTTATTTTATAATCAAGGTTTTTTTGACATTCCTCTGATAATAGGTTTTACCTTTTATCTCATGATTTGTTAATAAGTAAACACTGGGTCAGCTCTTTTATTCGCATACCTATTCCTTAAGTGACATATTATTTTGCATAGGAATCTAAATAAAATACAAACAAATTTATTTAGAATGTATTTCGTATATTTTATAATTTTTTGATAGGTTTCTTCTTTTATTTTTTTTTAACGTTCCGCAAAAAAGTATGATAATATAAAAATATTTTTTAAAAACTATCGGTCGAGAACAAAAACGTCTTATAATTCGATAATTTAAAAAAAAAATTGATCTTACGTTATTTATTACGTAATATGTAATATTAGAAATTAATTATTTGAAAGTTTAAATAATTAGTTAACTGATTTTATTACTTTACCTAGATCGATAAAAATCAGATTTCAATAGTATTACGATATAGAAATAGTGCTGTAGGGAAAATAGATATAGATTTTTGTCCTTTAACTAAAACAAGGTTCATAAAAACATTTTTTTAATTTTAAAGTTTTTTGATTATAAATCATGTTTATGAATTCACAATATTTTGTTATAAACCTTTGTTCCAAAAAAAAGCAACAAAAAACAAATAACATAAAGTATAATAAAGCTCCAGAAAATACTAAATTTAACTAAAATTATAAGGTAGGTATCAGAATATCATCATAATACTGGTTTTATAGGCAATATTTAAACGAGGCAAAGAAAATAAAGACATGAAGGGGCTGAAGGGAAGTAAAGTCAAACCTTGCATGCTTCTGCAAGAACGGTGCAGGTGGCATGCAGGTACGACTTCCAACTTAAGTTTCGATCCGTGCTTTCCCTCCCACTACTTCCAAGGGTGGCTGGATCGGGTAAACGAAAGGACGGGATCAGTGCTTATATGGGAAAATGCACTAAGTTCCCCTGGCGGCCGAATATTTCCTTACTTCCTTTCATGCATATCGATTCCATCATTAATAAACATTATATTTTTTTATTTTATACTTAATCGTACATATTACTGAGGTTATTATTATAATAATTTAAGTCGATAAAGGACTAACATTTTTTAGTTAAAACTCATTGAATTATTTTTAGTGATATGTGTATTTTAAATCCGTTATTTTAGCCGATAACAGAAATAAAAAATTCGTATATTAAAATAAATTCTCTTCGATTAAAACGTAATCTGATGCGGCCTTTAAATAACTTCCTTCCTACAAACATCGGAAGTTTTCAAGATTAGAACTTTACCTTCCCTTTTCGAGAAAACAACAATTTATGTAGTTAATTAGAACAATTAGGTAAATTTTTTTTAATTCCAAACGTATAAAATTGGTTAATAATTTATTTATTCGATCACATAAAGTGAATATAGCTGTAAGATATTATGTATAAGAATATTCCTCTTTTATTAAAATAAACATAAATTTCCATAAAATTAGGGTACAAAATGAATTCCATTCATCAAAAGAATAGTCAGTCTGATACTGTAAACACCAGCTTCCAAACAGTGGTTGGGTTTTAGAATTGTGATGAAGTTTGAACTCAAAAAAGAAATAAATAGAAAAATAATAAATATACATGCATAAATATTGTTTTTTTTTTCAAATCAGTCGATTTTTAAACTACAATGAATAAAAAAAAAGAAAAGAAAACAAGAATTTTTTATGCGAAAATGATAAAATTGAAGTGTTAAAATGATATTACATTTCAAACATCAATGCGAAAACTTAAAAGACCCGTATAAGTAAAGTGAAAAGACTTTGATGTCCCGTTAAGGCATAAAGATTATTAATCTGTCCTAATATTAGTTTCTAATTAATTATGGTTATGTCTTTTAGTGGCAGTTTCAGGAGGCAGAAAAAGAGGTCTCCTCAAGCAAAAATTAGTTTGATATATAAATTAACACTCTTCTTCTTAAACATGAACCTATCTATATATGTACAGAATGTACCACAAAATTATCCCGGGACTTTCATAACTTATTCTACTTATGAAAATAATGGCAAAACTTCATATAAACATATGTCTTAAAATACTTAGTTTGAGAGTTTACGGCTTGTGAAAGATTCGTTCGGATTTCAGCTACACCGGTAAAATGAAGTCGTACTGAAATTTTTAGACTTTAATTAAGGAGCAAAATTAGTAATTTCTTACGGCTTTTGATCTAAAAAAACATCGAATAAAATAAGTCCCAGAACCGTATCTGTAGTAGTTTTTGAGAAATCTGGGATGAAAACCAATAAATTGGGATAAAAAACCCTGTCTTTTATGTTTGAAAAACAGTAACATTGATTAATGGGTAATAAATACATAAAAGGTATAAGAAAAATTTGTAGACAATTTAATTCAAAATAAAATGGTGTAAGATAAGTTGAATAATACAAAGAAAAGTTAGAAAAATTCGAATTTTATTTAAAAAACAAAGCATTACTACATTTGTCAGAAAAGTACTTCTTTAATTAATGTAAACAATTAATGTATCACCAAATTCTTTTTTGGTGATGTGAAAAATTTACTGTTAAAAAATTAAAAAAACTGGAAATTACAACACAAAAATTATAAAATAAAAATCACTCGGATAATCTTTTTTTTTATTAATGACAAAAATATATAAATTATTTGAAAAGTTATCAACAATTCGCAATACTGTATTACTGTTTAAATAATTCTGTACGGTAGATTAAGTTTATCGGGTACTATGAACTGTGCTGTCGTTAGCGAAGGTTTTCTGTGAATTTTAGTTTGAACGTGATCGGTTTACCATTGAAGTAATTCCGTACTTATTTACAACAGAGGAATACACTGATATGGTATTAATTTTGAGTGTCCGTACTGGTAATACTACAGCTGCAGCAGCAGAATATGAAATACGTTTCCAAATCGCAGGATTCCAGATCCCAAAACAATTACCGCAACTTTTTGCAATCTTTGGGAAACAGTTCACTACCTAGTAATATTCATACCAGCTAGGAACGATCTGTCCAACAGGACGCTGTTCGATGTAGTTCAGCGCATTCCAGGCGTCAGTACACGATTCTTTCTAAGCGGATCGGAGTTTCGCATTCGATAGTTTGGAGGACACTTAAAACAAGTTTTATCCTTATCTTAAACAGCCAGCTAAACATTTACATCCGGAGACGGTCCGCTTCGCTTGGAGTTCAGAAACTGGTGGATTACAAATCGACATCTTAGCAACTATGTTTTGTTTACCGACGAGGTAAATTTCCCTCGAGATGGCGTCAGCAACTTACGCAATGAATATACGTGGGCAGAAGTAGATCCTCATTAGACGGTGGTAGGCGATTTTCAACACCGATTTTGCGTCAATATACATTGCGGTCTTCTTCACAATCAGCTGTTTGGATCATTCATATTACCTGAATGTCACCTGTTATACGTTCATGTTACCTGAATGTCACCTGTTATACGTTCATGTTACCTGAATGTCACCTGAATATTCATATCACCTGTTTGGATCATTCATATTGCCGCTTAAATACTGGGGGTCTTTTTACACTTTCTTCAAGAAGAATTGCCGCAACTCCTTGAAGATGTTGCTCTAGCACTGAGAAGTAAAGTATACTTCCAGCACGATGGGCGTCTCCCCACTTCTCTTGTGCTGTTTCCACTCGCTTAAATTATCATTTCCCTGAGAAATGGATAGGTCTTGAAGGTCCACATTTCTGGCCATCTAACACCTTTAGATTTTTGCGTCTGGGGATGAATGGTTTACTACCCGTTTGAAAACGTTATTGCACATCAAATATAAAATATATTACAAAAATATATTCTAGTAAGGAATTAATTGTCTGCATTATGGATACGGCTGATCAACTTAAGAACAGTTCTGAAGAACTAACAAGTGAAAAAAAGCAGTCCTGAAGCATGCCAAGAAATGTGTTGAAAATGGCGGGCTCATTTTTGAAACATTTATTATAAACTGGTACGTACCAAGTGTATTGTTTCTAAATAAAATTCCAATTTTTCTTTGTTTTATTCAACTTTTCTATATTAAGTTCATCATTTCGTTCAGAATTAAATTCTCTACAAGTTTTTTTTGTAACTTTTATGTGTTTACTACCCATTTAAAAAAGTTATTGTACATCAAACATAAAAAACAGATTTTTTACTCCAATTTATTGATTTTCACAAAAGCTACTGAGCATACGGTTGTGGGACATATTTTATTCGATTTTTCAGGTTAAAAGTCATAATAAATAACTAATTCTGCCCCTTAATTAACGTCCTACAAATTTCAATATGACCTCATTTCATCGGGGTAGCTGAAATCCGAGTGAAATCTTTCACAAGCCTTAACTCGCAAACGAAGCATTTTAAGACATAACTTTATAAAAACCTTTTCCATATTTTTACAAGTAGAATGGGCTATAAAAGTCCCGGGATAACTTCGTGATACACTCTCTCTCTCTCTCTCTCTCTCTATATATATATATATATATATATATATATATAATGTAAAGTTTTTTATGTTGAAAATTGATTTTTGTTATTACATTAGCTCATCACTGATTTTATATTATGTCTGTGTTCAGAAAATTAGAATCTATCATTGTAAATTGTAACCATGTGATGATTAGTTATTTGAATCAAGATTAATACAAAAAGTTATTAAATAACTACACACTACAACTAGCGTGTTTTTAAAAATATTTCAAGGATTGTAATGGCAAAAAAATACTGGATTCGTATCCGTTGATTTTTTAAATGGAAATAAGCAATAAAGGTAAAAATTTAGAATATACAAGAGCCTAATAATCATAATTTTTCATAAAATGAATTGTGAATGACGTACAAGACCAACAAGGAGCCAATAATCTAATATCAAACAACAGAATACTGGCGGGTGAACTCCCATCTAAACGAAAATTATTTATTTGATCATTCACTGTTGTAGTAAAGAATA